>NC_077246.1:72172420-72787420 GCF_947179165.1 Solanum dulcamara | reverse complement strand
TTTATTTTTTATTACATATAGAAAGAAAAAGAGCAAATAAAACAAAAATAAAAGACATATTTCAGACAACGAAATTCTAAAAAAAAGCTGTTAAACACAGTGAGTGCTCAAACAATACCACCAAAAATTTTCAAAAAAGCAAAAGTAAGAAAGAGAGAGAAAAAAAATCATAAAAAAGTCTCCGGCTCCGGCACCGGCAATGTCGTCGGTACCGACTACCTCCGGCGAGCAAAGTATTGTTGAGTTGAGCTGAAAAGGAAGAAGGAAATGCGTGAAACTGTGAAGAAACCTTGTGTTGCTGCTGCTGTTGTTGTTGTTGCTGCTACTACTATGACGAAGAAAACTAGTCCAGAAGAAGATGGGGATGTTATTATCATCCCTCCGTTGTGTACATCAGCTAATCGTTCAAGATTACAAGCTGGGTCACGTCGCATTACGCCAACAAATGATGATATGGCTGAGCTACGGCAGCTCCCGAACGGAGATCTGTATACTGGAACATTCTTGGGAAAAGTGCCTCATGGTAATGGGAAGTATTTATGGTCTGATGGGTGTATGTATGAAGGTGAATGGAGAAGAGGGAAGGCGAGTGGTAAAGGGAGGTTTTCATGGCCTTCTGGGGCGACTTATGAAGGGGATTTTAAGGATGGGAGAATGGATGGGAATGGGACGTTTATCGGAGCTGATGGGGATATGTATCGGGGTTGGTGGGCAGCAGATCGGAAACATGGGTTTGGGGAGAAGTTATATGCTAATGGGGATTTGTATGTTGGTTCTTGGAAATGGAATTTGCAAGAAGGGGAAGGGAGGTATGTTTGGGGTAATGGGAATGAGTATATTGGAGAATGGAGAAAAGGGGTTATGTTTGGTAAAGGGGTTTTGATTTGGGCAAATGGGAAAAGATATGAAGGGGATTGGGATAATGGGATGCCTAAAGGAAATGGTGTTTTTAGTTGGCCTGATGGTAGGACTTGTTATACTAGTGGTTCATGGGGTGATAGTAATTCATGTAAACAAGAATTTGGTACTACTGGTGGTGGTGGTGGTAATGGTGGTCAGATTCTAAGGAGATCTTCTGTGACGATGAATGTGCGCGAAAGGAATGTTAATTTACCGAGGATTTGTATATGGGAATCTGATGGTGAAGCAGGAGATATTACTTGTGATATTGTTGATAATAGGGAGGCTTCTTCTATGTTTGTTCCAAGGAATGAAGATGAGGACGAGGATGATGATGATGATGATGAAGAGAGTGAGAGTTCTGAAGGAGATGAAAGTGGGGATTTTCGGAAGAGTCCTTGTCACTCTGAAGTTGTGGAAATGAAGAAACCGGGGCAGCCAATAACCAAGGGACATAAGAATTATGATTTGGTGCTTAGTCTTCAACTAGGTATTAGGTAATGCGGCTTTTTATTGCTTTCTTAAGCATTTAGTCCATGGTTTTTTTGCATTTTAAGAACCTTATGTAGTTGGTTATGCATTCATATATATGTACATATACAGGTATTCTACTCAGAAGCACGCCTCAATTACCAGAGAACCAAGGAGTTCAGATTTCGATCCTAATGAGAAGTTCTGGACAAGGTTTCCACCTGAGGGTTCCAAACTCACACCACCCCATCAGGTTGTGGACTTCAAATGGAAGGACTACTGTCCCGTGGTTTTCAAGTATGTTTAGTGGAATCCAGGATCCAACCTTTTCTATCTTTTAGTGGACGAGATTGGATTATCGTTATTGTTTAGCTAATTATTGGTTTTCAGTATTAGCACTACTGGTATGTGGTTGAGCTACGTGCAGCATTATATTAATTGTTGTTTCCTTTTCGTTTATGTTGTTAGGAATCTTAGGGAATTGTTTGGAATAGATCCAGCTGAATACATGCTGGCTATCTGTGGAAGTGATGCACTTAGGGAACTGTCTTCCCCTGGGAAAAGTGGCAGCAACTTCTATCTAACTCAAGATGACCGATTTATCATCAAAACTTTGAAAAAGTCCGAAGTCAAGGTCAGTGACTGCGAGCAGCTCAATACCTTTTAGGGTAGTAACGAAGAGAGACTGCTGTTAGTTATTCAAATGAGGCATGCTATTCGATATATCACTTACACTCTTGCTTTATTCTTTAGCAATAGATTGATGTTTGAGAAAATAGGATTGCTTTTACTGATTTTCCATGTTGCTCAGGTGCTCATTAGAATGCTTCAAAGTTATTATCGGCATGTTTGTCAGTACCGAAGCTCCTTGGTGACAAAATTTTTTGGTGTACATTGTGTTAAAATGGTTGGATGTCAAAAGGTATGGTTGAATTCTCTTTAATGCTATAATATATCTGGATTTCCAAAAAAGATCATGTATCGTTCCTTATGCAGTCATTTCTCTAGGAGTTCTTACATTCTCTTATTCAATGTATAAACCAGACACGTTTTGTTGTTATGGGGAACCTGTTCTACTCTGAACGCGTGATCCATAAGCGCTTTGATTTAAAGGGATCCTCTTATGGCCGTACAACTGATAAGCCAGGAGGAGAGGCCGATGAGACTGCTACGCTTAAAGACCTCGATCTCAACTTTGTCTTTCAATTGCGACAATCTTGGTATAAAGAGCTTATAAGGTGAGAAATACCTTTGTCCAATTTTTCTTTTGTTGTTGTCTTTATATTCATAGAACGACCTGACTTTATGCTTATGGTTCTCAGACAAATTGATATAGATTGTCAGTTTCTGGAAGCTGAGAATATCATGGATTACAGTCTTTTGATTGGTGTTCATATCTGCAATTATAGCAACAACGGCGAGATGAATTTGTCACCTTCTGGTAACAATTCTGGAAATCTTTCTACATCCAGATTGCAATTATTACATCTTTTTTCTGCTTCATAATATACTTTTTTTGCAACTTGGTGGCATGACTCCTGAGAATACTCACTGATATACTGTTAGGCAAAGTTGATGTTCAAGATTATTGCTTATGTGATGCAGAAAGCCCTGATAAGGGACAGTTCGTGGAGAAAAGGTATGCCCTGTTTTAAAGGCGTTATCTCAATCTTTTCCAATCAATATAAGAAATTCAATAGTATGGAAATCTGAATGCCTACCTGTCCGATACCAAAATGCACTTCATTTTCAAAAAGTGTGCAGCTTTAGTTTCTAATTCTTCTCCTCATGCTTGACCAGCATAAAGGAGCAAGTATGAAATATGCTTAAAGAGACCTACCTTAGCAATGTGGAATTTTATTTAACTTAATGGGATAATACATCATTTCACCCCTGAACTTGGCACGTAAACTCACTTTAGCAACTAAACTTATGTTGTATTTATATACCCCCTTAACAACTTACCTTTCAATTATTTTCCACCCCTAATGCCGACGTGGCAAAAAGAAAAATTTGAGCAAGTGAAGAACATAAAAATATGGACCCATTGATATATATATATTATTAGACAATTAAAAAATAAAATAAAAAATACTTCCTCCTTCTTTACCTCTCACCCCTCCATCCCTACACCCCCATTCAGCCCCTACCCCACTCCCATAGATCCACCTTCTTCTTCACTCCCCCCCCCCCCCCCCCCAAGTTCTTCACCCCATAGCCCTGCCCCCACCGCCTTCTTCTTCTTCACAACCCCCACCTCACCTACAGCCCCACCCCGCCACCTTCCTTTTTCTCCACAAATCCCTCATACCTTCCTCCTCCTCCACAAATCCCTCATTCTCTCTATATTTTCATTATTCTTTTCTTTTTATTTTCACCATTTTTTGATTTCTTGATTTTGATTTTGATTTTCTTTCAAAAATAAAGTTACAAAATAATGGTTATGAAAGAAATGGGATTACTAATAATAATAATAGTGGCTAACAATAAGAATCAAAACGACGAATTTGGACGAATTTAAATGTAAGTGGGACGAATTTGAGAAGAAATGGGATGAAATTTGGTGGGGAGATAATGGTAATAGTGGTGGGTGTAGGTTAAAGATGATGGTGATGATTTATTTTTTTGAAGGGCACTTCGTTTAAATTAATAATGGCCAACAATAATAATCAAAACAATGAATTTGGAGGGCAATTCATCCAATTTGGATGAGGAGAAAGAAGAAAAAAGAGAAAATGGAGAAGAAGAAGAAGAAAGAGAAAGAGAAAAACTAATAAAATAAAATAAAAATGAAGGGTTGGTAATTTTTGAAGTGGCAATGATGTGGCCATGACATGGCGGGGGTGTAGTACATACTCACATTCTGAGAGTGATATTATTTTTTTAGGGTGGAAAATAATTGAAATGAAAGTTGTTAAGGGGGTATATAAATACAACCTAAGTTTAGTTGCTAAAGTGAGTTTCCGTGCCAAGTTCAGGGGTGAAATGGTGTATTATCCCTAATTTAATCTGCTTCCATTCTCACTATGTGCTTGATACACGGATATGTTCAAGCGGTCCTTTTTGGGCCACTGTTGTAGTCATTCATCTACTTCTCTTTCTTGTGCATGCAAACATACTTTTGGTTGTAGTACCAGAATCCACTGAGTTAATTTTGGTACTGAAAAGGACATTTGCTCATCATAATGCACCTATTTAAGGTCCTTGAACAATTACTTGTAAAAAAGGCACCTATTCAGGATCCTTGAACAATTAAGGAACTATTAAGATCAACCTTTGTTCCTTAACCGCTGAACTATGGATGCTTGTAAAAATGTGTCAAGTTTTTAGCTACTTGATGCTTGAACTGTTCAAGTAATACAAATAGCTTCTACATATATAACATAAGGTCTCGGTTATGATAGCAAAGACTGCTAAGTTTGGAACCTTTATTGACCACTCATTGAGTATAAGCTGCTGCTTGTGTGGTATCCACCATAAACTTTCTACCTTTATTAGTGCAGTTAATAAATTGTCGTTTGATTTCTGTGTCCCTCCGTGTAGCTAATCTTCTAACCTTGATCAGTACCTTGCATGTGGATTTTGTTCTGTCCTATGAATTCATTATTTTTCAATCTTGAAGTAACAATGCGAAGAAAACCTTTTTAATTATTTTACGGATGTTAAGAACTTCACCGTGGCTCTTGTGATGTCTTAGGAATCCTCCTATAAGTTCAGCTGCAAACGTGCCTGCAAGGGCGATGTGCGTAACAAAGAGTGGAAGTGAGTCAACTTCTGGACAGGGTGGCTGTGAGGCTAATAATGCTATCCTTTGCTTGGGCATCATTGACATTCTTCAAGATTATGATATCAGCAAAAGGCTAGAACATGCATACAAGTCATTACAGGTGGATCCCACTTCGATATCTGCTGTTGATCCAAAGCTCTACTCTAAAAGATTTCGGGATTTTATAAGTAGAATCTTTAAAGTAGACGAAGGGTAAGGGGCATGGAAAGAGCATGTAGATAAGCTTATGGAGGAGACGGGCAAGTGAGAAACAAGAAGAGACTGGAATTAGTTGAAATTGGTTAACGTCCTTGTTTGCTGATTTATATGATGACTAGTTTTTGTGGAGATCTTGGCCATTGGTAAAGTGTGAATGAATGACTGGTCTGATGAAGTTGTTGATGCCCAATTTTATTTTATCCCTTTTCCCTCCTTGATATATATGTCAAGGATATGATTAATCTAGGCAAGCTATGTATATCATTTTTTTTCTTCTTTCCTTCCTTTTGGTCACTCTCTAGTTGAGTTGAGTGAACATGAAGATTTTGATCAAATGTACAGTAAAGGAAATCTTTTTTGGTAGTATTTGTAATTACTGTTTTCGACGATGAAAATTAATGCTTAGTTCCTCGTTTAATTGTGTTAGGAATGACTTGTAGATTAAGGGAAGTTGAAGAAGTGTGTTATCTATCATTTGTTTTGTGTTTGTGGCTATTTGTTTTACATATTTGCCTTTGACATTGATGGAGTTCCATCATAGACATGGTGATTTCAGAAAAAAGGGTCAAGTTTACCCATCTACTTTTGACTATTTTGAAATCACCTTTCGTTGGAAGGGTATGAACGATCCTAAAGTATAACGGAAGGTGAACTTAAGATATCTCATGTTGAATGCTTCATTTTTAAAGAGTCCGAACAACTTTATGAGTGATTCAAACTCATAAGCATCTAAATATCCCCCCATGAAAACTAGCAACTTTTGTGTAACCAAAAGATAAAAGAGTTGCACTTAAATTTATATAGTATGTACAATAAATTTAAAAGATTACAAACAACATATTACAACTAAAGTTTTCACATAGTAGCGTAACATATTGAACTAAAAAGCATATGTATTCTATGTTATTCGGACTCTTCAAAAATACTGTTAAGTGAGTTGGATCCTTCCAAACCTATGCATTTTTGGAGGATCAGACACGAATGTGACAACATTTTTCGAGGGTTCGAGTAACATGAGATTTACTAGTGCTATCTTGGACCTGAGACTTGCTGTGAAGACATATAAGAGAAGGAATTGTAAGAACTACTAGTAGTACTGCTAAGGTTCCTGTTTTGTTGATGTAACTCAAACACATTATCCTCTTGATCCCCATCGATAATCAATGGTTCAGTGAATCTACGACCATAAAATCGCAGAAAATTGAGTGATTGAACCTGTAGAATAGCCAAAGGCAACACACCTTCTAACATGCCAACAACATTGGCCATTGTTGGTCTAAGAGTTGGCTCTTCATGCAAACAACACAAAGCCACACGTACTAGCTTCTCGACTTCCTCACTTTTGACACTCCCCAGAACGCGAGAATCCACAAGGTCTAAGTACTTTTTCTGTTCATGCATTTCCAACGCGAATAATGGGAAGTAGATTGGCTGATTTGCTGAGGCAAGAGACAATGGAGAAAGCCTATTCCTCTCACTACTTTCGCTCTGAGAAGTAGTGTCATTTGGTGGTTGGAACGAGGAGTTCTTCTTCCCTCGTACTATTTCTAGTAACACCATTCCGTAGCTGTAGACATCTGATTTCTCCGTTATGGCTGAGCTAGTCAGCCATTCGGGTGCTAAGTAGCCTCGAGTACCTCTCATTGTGGTAAACCAACTAGACTGCTCAGAATTAAGAAGCTTGGAAAGCCCGAAATCTGATATTTTTACTTGCAGGTTGTCATGGAGGAGTATGTTCTCTGGCTTCACATCACAATGTATGATCTTCTGATCACAACCACCATGCAGGTAAGCAAGCCCACGTGCTGTTCCAAGCGCGATTTCATATCTGGTACGCCAATCTAAGGCAGGTCCGTGTCCAAAAAGGGTCCGATCCAACGAGCCTTGATTCATATATTCATACACCAGAAACTTTTCTCCTCTATGTGCACAAAATCCTTTCAAACTAACCAAATTAACATGGTGAACTCTCCCAATAATCGCGATCTCAGTGCAAAACTCCTTCTTTCCTTGAGCCCCGAGAGCATTCATCTTCTTGACAGCAACAACAGTTCCATCAGATAGAGTACCTTTATATACGGTTCCAAATCCACCAGTACCAATTTGAGTTCTAAAACATTCCGTGGCTACCCGAATCTCCTCATGGTCAAATTTCACAGGCAACCCCAGTATGGAAATGTTATCAAACTCAGCAGACGAAGACGAATCCGTTCGTCCAAACTCTTTCCCTGAAATCTGCATCAATCTTCTTCTTCTCATCAACCACATAATTCCAGCCATCATCCCAATGATAAGGAGAACCCCAGAAGAAGGAAGTAAAACCAAAGCAATGACAGGGAATCTAGACCTCTTGTCACTTAAGTTATCATTTGGATCAAATGAGGACTGTTCAGAAATGACCTTAACGTATCCCAATCTACCTCTTCCATTACTAGAATCCGAGCCCCTCAAAATCGAACCCAGAAAATTTTCAATCATATAACATGACCCCGACGACTGATCATGAAAAATACTCAAGCAAGAACAATTCTTAGAACAAAGATCTTGACAAACAGATACATTCACACCACGCGTCACAGGTTCAATAAAATCATTGGCAAAATAGTCCATACCACTCTCCAGCCTCAAGTACGAGACGCGATTTCCTAATCCAGTAACATTCATATTCAAAGATGCATTACAAGAAACTGGCATTATCAAATTTCTATCAATTGGAGCACAACTACCATTCACCTCAGAACTAACACGAAATCCCGGTGGACAAGAACATCTCCCCTCATCACAAATTCCAAGCTTCTTGCAAGTGAAAGCAACACGACAACTATCATCAGGAGTATTGAATTCAGACATCCAATTTCCATTACTAAATCGTTTGACACTGAAATGTCCATTCTCTTCCAATTTTGCAATCCTAAAATCAGGATCTTTCAGCTCATCCAAAACAACCTGAATCACTTTCTCCGTTCCATTCACCCCTAAAAGGAACAATCCTGTGCTCGTGATCATCATATACTCCCCCGGAGCATATGTATCAGTATACGCCTTAGTTTCCATAGTTAACTTCCAGTAAGTCATTTCATTCCATTGTAACATTGCATCATTATCTACCACCACAAACTCATAATCACCTTTAGCAAGTTCATCTTCTTTCACTGAACTAACCAACGATTTCCTAACAGGCAATCGTTGGCCTATAACGATTGTATCTGTTGGAAAATCAAAACTTTCCCACACACTATTATTAAAAGCATCAACCAATATCAAGTTTCCTGATTCAAGAAGCTGCAATGAAGTAACAGAACTACTAGTACTAGTACTACTAAGCTTAGCTGACCAAATGGGATCACCTGAATCATCAAAAAGAGAAAGGCCATCGACAGAAAGGCGTAACTCACCTGAATCAGATACAGGAAAATCGCGATTTGCTGACCAAACTACTACATGTGATTGCGAGTGAACGATGACAAAGTAGTAGGATCTTTCTTGGGACTTTGTGTTTGTGATTGCTGCTTTGAAAGTTCCATTTGGTGATGACAAGAATGATCCAGAAGTATCAATGAACTTGAAATATGAAGCAGTGAAGTTTGGAGTTAATGGTTGAAAAGAAAGAGGACCAGAATGTACAAGAAAACAAGATAACAAAAGGGTGCCAATGAATAACAACAAAGAAGATCCCATGCTCTTGAGAACAGTGAAAAAGTTTTTTTAAAAAAATCAGTTCTTGAAATCAACAGTTTTTTTGCACACCATACTAACCAGTTCTTGTTGCATTTCTTTCTCTATTCCGTCTCCTTATACACAGTAAGTAAAGTAGCGAGTCAACCTACTTTACCTACTTGAAAAAGGAGAACGGAGTAAAATGAATCAGAGCAACAAAAGGCTGAATCTCACTAGATCAGTGGATTTCGACAGCAAGAATTACTCTGTCAAAATGCTTTTTTGTTCGTTGAAGCAACAAAGTGCTGAATCTCAATTGATCACAATAACCAAGATATCTCAGTGGATCAAAATGTTTTTTTGTTCATTGAAATGAACTGTGAATTGGAGCAATAAATAGCTGAATCTATCAATTGATCCTCGTAGCAAGGTTACTCTATCCCTTACAGTACGAGTGGATTGTCTGCAACTTACAAGAATTTTCGAATTTGTAAATTTAGATTTAACCAAACTCACAAGTCACAACATAACTTTTTGGTGTTTTTCAAAGGTATGGCTATAATTTCTATGATTGAAAATGAAAAGAAATGGTCCTTTTTTTTCTTTTCTTTTTTTGTGTTGATTTTTTGTTCACCGTTATTAGTAAACAGATAGTTGTTGAGGATGCAGACTCTACTGTTAGTTAAACATTTACTATATTTTTTTCCAGAATGTTCGTCTGTGTTGACTTACTGTACACAATATGCAACTTGAGGGCGGCGCCCATTATTATTCATTCACATTCTTCGTAACTGGTTTGAAAGTGAGTTAGTTACGTAATTTACTTTGATATTTGATAGTTTGTTAGAAGGTAAGTTATTTATCTATAAAATTAATATGATATTTGGTTTAAAATTCAAAAACTGCATAACTAATATATATATAAGATATGAGAGAATTATACATTATCCTATATATAATAGAAAGATGGAATAACTAATACGCCATACGAATAATTATCCCTGCATAATTAAGATCTCCATAAAATAATACTCTCTTCAAAATAGTTACCCCAAATTAATGTCTATTTATCAAATAAAGACTATTAAATTAAAATTTTCCTATTTGATCTCTACAAATTAATTTTTTTGAAAGCCTAAACAAGTTCATAAGTTTCAAAATATTTCTTTTTCAAAGAGTGGATAAAGAGTAAATTAGTAAAACTTTTCTTTATGATTTCTAAGCAACGTGTAAAAGAAAAAACGAACAACTAATATAAAAAGGGAATATACATAGATTCTCTCGTAACTAATGTGTAGCTACCAAATGATCCTTTGGTATTTAAAATTCATTATTCAATTAATTTAAATTTGTATCAAATAAGCATGGTAAGATAAATTAAAGTACCCTTCGCTCTCTACAATACTTCACACTGGTTTATGCTATTAGATTCTCAGTTTATTACAGAAAAAAGAACACTTCTATATGACATCGATATGATATCAATATATTGATGGAGTATCACAAAAAATATATTTTCTACTAATTTAGAGTTTAATAATTCTCTTAATTGGAGTATCATAAAAAATTAAGCTCAACCCTATATGTATCAATATACCGATGAAGTATCATAGATGATTAATTCATAGCAGTGATGCTGACGTCATGATGATGTCATGCGCGAAATAAAAAAAATAAAAATTGATTAAAATGGTAAATAGTTTGGGTCATGATTCCATTAAAAATAAATAGTTTGAGTTATCTCCAATTTAGATAAATAATTTCATAATTGAATCTATTTTGTGTAGCTCTTTCTTTACTATATGTACAACATATTGGAAAAATTACCCTTATTTAGGGAATTTTTCAATACGATCTTGACTAAAACTATGGTGTTATGTCAACTCTGCATATTAAATTATATATCCACCTCGGTCACAGAGAAATTTCGATTATCCCACCAAATTCTGTGGTAATAATACTAAATAATCAAATTATAGTCCTACCTTCTAAATAAAAAAAAAATACACCGATTTTAGGGAACATCCTCTATGTAAGCAGTTACAACAACTTATTTATTTATTATATCATTTTGAATTTAATAATAAATACATTATTGTTATTATATATTACATCATCATTAACAACAAGTATTGGTACGGTTACTGTACCTGTTTTATAATAAACTTAATATAAATCGGCATAATAAGTTATATATTTAAATATACTTTATTCGTTATTTTTTTTAAAAAGGACGTACTATTTTTTCATGTACTTAATCTTCTTATTGTACCTTTTTATTTATTTTTGACTACTAAAAAATTAAAAGAAATGAACATATGATACATGCGGAATCAAGATTTATATTAAGAATTGAAAAATAATATTCATATGTAATTCAAACCTATAACGTAAATATTTTTTGAATCTTTTTAGTCACTTTATAAGAAATGGTCTTGTAATGCTTGAATTCAGCAGTCAGGTTCTGAAATTTCGCCTTAATAGGTTTAGCCAGGACATTTACAACACAATCGTCTCACCGTGACATGTATTGGATATCGAGTGAAAAAATATATAATTTTTAATAATTTTTTTGTGTTAGATGATGTCAATGTTATGAATAAGTATGATGTATGTTATACTGCTAAATACGTTATCAACCTTCAAACCTACCCCAATGCCCCTATTTTTTTTAAAAAAGTAATACATATATGAGTTTAATTTTTATATATCAACTAATTTATTTATTTTTTAAAACATCAAGTAGTGATATTTATGGCTTTAAAACCTAACCAAATCTAATTACATATGTTACCAACCTTTGAACTAAAATATTATTTTCTTATTTGGTATAATACAAATATGAATGTAAGTTTTATATATCTTACCACTAATTAAGAGTCAGAATACTCTTTACGACTCGGATTTTTTTCTACATCACATTCAGTATTATTTTAGTGGGGTAGTGACAATTTCACATTAGACAAGTTGTCTTTGTCTTTTGAGTAGTAATTAAAAAGAAATATTTTGGAAAGACCTATGAAAGTAGTTGAAAGTTTTATGCATCATTAATGCATAAAAATGTCAACGCCTGAATAATATTTTATTTCCCTTTCAGATTTAACAACTTAATCAGATGACAAGTTAACCACAAAGGTATTTTGGTCAAATGTTTTGCTGTAAATCCAAGTTTTTGTTCTGCAGCAATTATGTGGTTTACACGTTTCCTTTGTCGGTTTTCAATAGTGACATTAGTGTTAAATACTATTAGTCTGTTTGGATTAATTTATTTTTAAGCAGCTTATAAGTTGAAAATTACTTATAAGTTAAAAAAAAAAAAATAGGTGCGGGCCAACTTCTTTTTTTGACTTATAAGCTGTTTTCAACTTTTAAGCTGCTTAAAATAAGTTCATCCAAATAAACTCAATTATTTATTGGAACTTATTTTAAGCACAAAATGACTTTAAATTGACCAGTCAAACACTCAAAAAAGGCTAAAAACAACTTATAAGCAGCTTATAAGCCAATTCAAACGGCCTCTATATAGTGTTCAACATTCGTATTCAATCGAGATAAGACTTAGATTTGTGTATATTTTATCTTCTTCAAATTCAGCTAACGAGATTATGCTAAATATGTTATTGTTATTGTTGTTATCTAGTACCAAGTATTGGAAGTTGACTAAATCCCTATTACCAGGGGCGGACCTACAAAGGGTTCATATGAATCACTTCGTTGAAAAATTACACTGTATATATATGTATATTTAATCAATTTTGAAAGTTTATAGTTATATATTAAATTTTGACTCCATTTAAACAAGTATAATGTTAGCCTAATGGTGAAGAGGGTTCAAACTTTCCCAAGGGTACTGAGTTTGAAACTGGCTAACAACACCTAAGCCTCTTTTCTTTTTTATATCTTAAATTCATTTGGTGAAAATTCTGGATCCGCCACTGCATATCACGCATTACATGACCAATTCAGAAGCAATGCATCCAATAGGATTTTCTTCATATTCATGATTCGAATTTGAGACCTCGTAGATAAATCTCAACCATTTCACCGTTGATTTTTTTCTTGGCAATTTATTGGGGACATGCTCCTTATGTTTTGTTTTAGATATTAGTGTTTGACGGAACACGAAATTTGAGGGCAGGGGGCGGTGGTGGCGGTGAGTGCGCTCATATGTTAAAAGTATACCTAAATATGTTGGTTCTTATACACTGAATTATGATGAGTGAAACTGTTATAAGGGAATGATGTAATTCTTAAAATCACTTTAAAGATAGTTTTTCAGAAAAAAAAACTATAATTTTTCAGAATTCATGCTAATGAAAAAACAATTTTCATATAGACTTATATCGATCAGTTGGGATTATATGTTGTTTTTATAATCAATTGACATTTTACTTATTTGGAATCGAGACATAGTAATACTAATACTATTATTTGTTGTTGATTAAAAATATACTCAAAATTTCTGGTCCTAAGCATATCGTAACATGTTTATGATTATAAGAAGATGTCATTAAAACAAAGAATTAAACTTAATTTTTTATTGAATATCAAAAACAATTATCATTATGTATGGATTTTGTGATGTAATAGTGTTTGTTCCAAACACAAAAGCTCCTTGAGATAGGCCCATGTTCTACTCTATTTTCAGGCCCATTTACATTAGAAAGATGAAGGCCCATTTCCTTGAGAAGCCCAAGTTGGCACTCTACAGAATGATCACTTTGAGCTGGGTGATTTACGCAAATGTCCTTTTTAGGCTATCATTTAGATTTTATTCCTATTTTTAAAATTTTTGCAAATATTACTCTTTAAAAATTACCCCCGAATAATGTTAGACTTGAATATAATTTTGATCCTATATTACTCAATCTTATAGACAAAATATCAAATTGTTCTTTAAAGCTTGTAATTTATATAATTTTAGGCATTGATCAAGTATTTTTCGGTTCGCTAAAAAAAAGGCCGAACACATAGATAGACCCTTGAATTTGGTTGGTTTTCCTCTTAGGCACCTCAACTATGCCGCCTTCCTATTGAACCCCTGAACCATATTTAATTTGTACATTTTAAACATTCATTGTTGACATTGCATGAAACGTTTTATGATGTTTGAAGAGCGTGTGAAAAGTATTTAAATAGACTGATGTGGAAACCATTCTGGGGTGTAAGGGGCTGATGTGGAATCAATTAAACGTGTTATCATGTTTGAAGAGCACGTGAAAAGGAAGACCGTTACATCCCAAAATAGATTTTACATCAGGCCCTTTAAATTTTTTTTACGCGCACTTCAAACATGATAAAACGTTTTATGCAATGTCAGCAATAAATGTTTAAAAGGTACAAATTATGTATGGTTTAAGAGTTCAATAGAAATGCAACATAGTTAAGGTGTCTGAGAGGAAAAAACAACAAAGTTTAAGAGTTTATTTATGTATTCAGCTAAAAAAAAAATCTTTAAATTGTGATATAAATGGTTCATACCATTTTATTTAATGATCATGGACAAATTGAAAGCTAGACGATGGAAATTCTAAAGATTTATGAGAAAAAGAATTAAAAAGATTTGAGAGCTCACATTTGTAGGAATCCAAGGGCCAAAACAAGTTAATTGACTATTCAGCACAAGCTCAGATAGAAATAGAAAAATTAGGAAGAGAATATTTTTTAATAAATAATTATTAATTTTAGTGATATTTTTTATTTATTATTATTTATAGCAATATTATGATATATTTGTCATTTTTTAAAGTAAATTATGCATGCAATATAAATGTATTATGAGTAATTTAAAATATGTAATACTTATTTGGTAAGAAATTGATATAATCTATTATAAGTATATTAAAGTGTGTGATAAATATATTATCAATGAATAAAACTTATATTATATGAGTTTTGTAAATTATTTTCGCTAATATACATTAAAATTGTATTATAAATATATTATAAGTGTCTAATAAAAAAATATTATTACTACATTTTCTTAACACTGTATATTTAAGTTCACTTCAATTAACCACCCCAAATGCTTTCATTGCCTATCGTTTTATTTTGTGGCTGAAAAATAAAACCGGAGAGACGAGAAGATATACCAAAAATTGCACCAAATTCTAACACTGCGCCATTCGAAAATGGCCACTGCCAATTTTTGCCGCCCCAAATTCATTCATCATCAACAACAACAGCAGCAGCAGCACCGGAGTTGCTTTCACTTCCCTACAAATCTCTACTTCAGTAACCACTTGAAAAGCAAACGCAGCAATGGAGCTCAGTCAGTACGACGGCGACAGCGGCAGCGGCGTAGTAGCTTACGTGTGCAGTGCCAAACAGCTGCTACTGACCTCGAGACCACAGCTCGCGCCGGGAAAGACCGTCTGTTGAAGGTCTCATTTTCGCATTTTTTTTTGAGTTTAATAAGTTCTATGCACTGAAGTTTAAGTATTTACATAATCAGCTCATTATGAGGTAATTGTTAGTAAATTTGTTGATAAACCGTTTATTGATTACAACAACAACATAACAAGTGAAATCTCATACGGATATGCAGACCTTAACAGAGACGGTAAAATAGAAGATAAACATTAATCGGTTATGTGATAAAATATAGTAATTAACCTTTCATTGATAGTGTAAACTTAAATATTTACAAAATTCGGTCACTCATTAGAAAATTATAGGTAATTTCTCGATAAACATTAATAGATTATCTAATAAGAATAGCAGCTAAAGTCAAACTTACTTCTAGCACCCAAGGGTGTGCCCTAGTTATCAGTAAAGTGGGTTAGTAGGCTGAGAACGATGAGGTCTCAGGTGCAAATTCCAGTAGAGACAAAAATATTAGGTGATTTCTTCTATCTTTTCTAAACTTGGTCTACACAGAGGTGATAGATATCCCGTGGAATTAGTTGAGGTGAGCACAAGCTGACCTGGACACCACGATTATAAAAAAGAAAAATAGCAACTAGCTTGATAGCACAGGTTAAAATAGTGGAAAAAAGACAGGTATAGAAAGTACTTTACACAATCAACTCACTTATTGGGTAACTATAAGTAAGTGTAGATAAATTTCTTGATACACATTGATTTATTATTTAGTAAAAAGTCTAACTAACTTGTCATCACAGGTTAATATTCATTGATAGTGTAAAAACTACAGGTATAAAAAAATGTTTACACAATCAGCTCATTTATTAGGCAATTATAGGTAAATCTCTTGACAAGCATTAATTGATTATCTGTTAAAAATGATGACTAATCTGCTATCATAGGTCAAAATTCATTGATTGTGTAAACACTAGTCTATATAACTTAAGTCCTTTTTTTCTCTGTTTTGTGATATTTCATTCGGTTAGATGAATTGGCATTTGCTATATTTGTATGTATGTAGGTACCAATATCAAATATAAGGAATTTCTCAATAATAGCACATATTGATCATGGGAAATCGACGTTGGCAGATAAGTTGCTGCAAATGACGGGAACTGTAGAGAGCCGAGACATGAAGGAACAGTTTCTAGATAATATGGATTTGGAGAGAGAAAGAGGCATCACAATCAAATTGCAGGTGCGTTGTAATTATTAATCCAGAACCCCAACAAGGAAAAAAAAATATATTTTACTTGGTGTTAATGTGAGCTTTGAGTAAGATTTCTGGTGTAGTTAATAGTTTGTTTGATTCCAACAGTATTTATGAAGATAGAGACAAGAACACATTTCGGATTTCTAATTTATGTTGTGTGATAATGTATATAGTACTACTACGAGTACCTAGAAACTGATGCTTGTTGACAGTAAAATACAAGCTTTAGTCTTTTGCTATTTACAGGATTTTAGTGTGATATAAGAATTCCTTCCTTTGATGAGCAATCTTCTCATATATGGGGGCTTCTAGGATAAGAGCAAGTTGTTATTATTAGAACCTTCCTCTTTTAAATATCGGTCAAATTATGAAATAGTGGAATGTTTTCTCTACTTTTAAGTTCTCTATTAGTGGAAGGACTGCTTGTTTTGACGAAGTTTCTGGTGTATTGCATGAAGGCAACCTTATATTCCCATTTTCCTCTTCTAGCCATATGTGTAATAGTAGGCTTAGCAGAATTCTACAAAAGGTACAAGGATTTTGGTGGGGGGCCCTAGACTTTTATGAAGGCCATTTAATGGGTAATTGTTGGAGGTTGGGAGCGGAAGGGGGGGGGGGGGATGCCTTTAAGCCACCTTCTATTCTTTGGCAACTTTCTGTAACTCTAAAGAAAAGTTCAACTTGTTTTTCTCCTTTCCCTAGCAATATAAGTGTTGTAGACTAATCTTGGAAGGAGTGAATTTTGATACAATTTATTTTTTTAAAAAAACTCTCTCTCTGTTCAGTATTTTGGACTATCATTAGGTCTTGCTACTAAGCTGTTGATGCGTGAACTATCTTGGAGAAGATCCAAAAGATACTTTTCTATAAGAACAAATGAGATATTCAAAGTCGTGAGAACTATCATGACACTGAACTTATGAATCATAAACTGGAACTCTAGGAACGAGTGATAGAGCACAAACTCGGGAACGCTACAACAGTGAAAAAGAACCAGTTTTGGATTTATCAGTGGTAGATCTTCATAAGCTATATTCTTTCCAAGAAGATTGCTGGAACTGATGGGAAATGATCTAGATGGAAGTAAATGACATAGAGAAAGCATATGATAGGGTGTCAAGGAAGATCATGTGGTGGGAACTAGAGAAGAAAGAGATTCATATCAAATATATAAATGCCATAAATAATTAGCTATGAAGGAATAGTCACAAGTGTGGGAACAATAGTAGAAGATAGATAGGAGTTTCCTGTAACCATGAACTTACACGAGGAATCTACATTAAGTGCATGCTTGTTTAGCTAGTTATGGATGAACTAACCGACATAACCAACAATATATGTGATAAAGTCCCATGGTATATGCTATTTGTGGCGATATTGTGTTAATTGACGAAAGTAGAAAGAGTGTCAACCAAAAGTTTGAATTATATGTTCTTGAGACCTTTCTTTGTCTCAGTATTGATCATTCTATTTGCAGTCTGTGTTTCTTTGCATCATTTGCCTTATATCTTGTTAACTTTTCTGTCATTTTATTCTTGCGACCCTGCTTCATTTGCATTTCTTTTGACCCGAGGGTCTATCGGAAACAACCTCTCTACCTCACAAAGGTAGTGGTAAGGTCTGCGTACATCTTACTCTCTCCAGACCACCGGATATGCTGTTGTTGTTATGCAAACAAAGGAAATTCATGTAGCTTTTTGTTGCAGGCTGCTCGAATGCGTTTCATTTATGAAAATGAGCCATATTGCCTTAATCTGATTGATACTCCAGGTCATGTAGATTTCTCATATGAGGTATGTGGCAGAAATGGTTTTGACATGAAAGTGTTGTGCTATCCTTCAATTTTACAATATACCAACCATCCTAATCTTATAAGGTATAAACTATGTATGGATATGGTTCTGGTTTCATGGTTCATATTCCAGGATAGGTGGTCTATTGAGCAAGATGTTAATTTTGTCAAAACAACAAGGAATTTGTGTTGCTCCTGTAACAATATAGCAGAAAAAATTTCCTATATATATGAAGTGATTGCATCATCATCTTTAATTGAAGACTTCATGTACCAAAGCTGAACCTAGTTATAACTTAAGCAATCTCATTTCTTATCTAATTAGAATCTAACAACATCGTTTGGTTTGTGTGGTGAATAGCTCATCAAGTATTCGAGCTGTAAGTTACTTTCACCATGACATATGCCACTTATTTGTGGTTGTTATTGTTAATTTGGCCCGTTCGAAATGATTCAACCAAAGCAAAAGAGATTGGAGAAGTTAAGCCAATTGTAATGTACAATTTTTATTGATCTTGAAGGAGGTTGGAGATCAACAATCTTACTTTAGCATTTATCTAATACTTCCGCCGTTCTAATTTATGTGGCATACTTTCCCTTTCCACTTGTCCCAAAAAGAATGTCATACTTCTTTTTAGAAATAAGTTTAATTTTTTTTTCATTTACCTTTAATGAGATGATTTATAGTCATACAAATAGAATGACTTGTTTTAGACCACAAGTTTCAAAAGTATCTTTCTTTCTTTCTTAAACTCCCTGCCTAGACAAAAACCGTCACATAAATTGGGAGCAAAAAGGAGGGATGTCTTTTTTTGTTTCCTTTGGACCAGAAAGGACGCACCTCTGGTGTACCAGTTATCGTGCCCACGGTAAAGGCTGGGTAGCCAAGTGTGGAGCGGACGGAGGGAGTATAAAATACCATGTTAGGCATGTCCATGCGTGGTTCATTGCGATCAATATATTTCTGATCTTTTCATAAAACTTCTTTTTGGAGTTGGATGGTAGGGGGATAATCAAGTGAGATCAGTTCCAAATATATGTGGGGACCCAAAAATACCCTACTCCTTAGCGATTCTTATAATTTAGCTTTGGAAATGTTGACATGACCAGCTGACCATTAAAATGTAAATAATGCATTTTCACTTAAAACTTGCTCTTTGTCCTCTAGTGACTATGCAACTTTCATCTAGCCTAGTGGAATCACCCAATATGCTATAAATTAGCAGACTAAATTCACCAAAATGCACAATGCATTTGTAGTGTGCCCTAAAGGTGATTGATTTGTGGAATTATCTCCTGTGAAGCACAAAACAGATTTTCTTTTGATGCCATATTAATTCTTTACTAATATCAGGTCTCTCGGTCTCTTGCTGCCTGTGAAGGTGCACTGCTTGTTGTTGATGCGTCCCAGGTTTAATATCACTTGCCTCCTGTATATTTTTAAATCTATTCATACCATGCATATGATGATTCTAAGTTGCAGTTCTAATTAGTTGCTATAGTTAAAGTATATGAACTGCTGTATTTCATTTTATACAATAAATGGAGTTCTTTGTAGTGACTAATTCTGAAGTTGAGTTCGTATGTTATAGGGAGTAGAGGCGCAAACCCTGGCTAATGTGTATTTAGCATTGGAAAACAATCTTGAGATCATTCCGGTAAGTTGGTGCAGTGCTAATGTGTATAATTGCTATATCTGTCTTACATTCCAAGCACATTTCTATATCAGATTTTTCAATTGTGGCAAATATCAGCTGATTTCTGGTGTTACAGGATTTATTTATGATTGATGGTTTCTAGTAATTCATGATTAATGGTTTTAAACTGGCTTAGTTTGTGTTTTCAAAACAATTGGAAGTCAACGGCATTGATTAAGTTATATATGAAAATGTGTCTGCATCACTACTTGTTTAAATTAATTGAACTTAAGTAGAGAACATATGAAGATTATTCCGTAGGACATACTGTATATTAGAATATACTGTATTCAACTGTAGGAATTTAAATACTTACCTTATTGTATGTATACTAAACAGTCTTATATAAGAAGCCCCTCTTGTATACCATCAACAACCAAATTTCTTAAGAGTTCTTTCTCTTTTCTTTGCTCTCCTTTTAATGTCATCTGAGCTTCTAACTAGTAAAGACCTATGTAGCTTTGGTTTAAGGGTTTCCAAAGGGTGTTAAGGAATGCTATACTTTCGGTGCAAGGGTCTCCCAAGAGGTTTATAGTGTCCTTGGCCATTCTATCCATTGCCTTGAGGTTTTGGGTTGGATGCACCTATTATTTCACAGCTATGACGCACTAGTTTGTTGATTTTTTAAATGTGCTCTAGATCACGCTAGGGATGCAGGAGCATTTTTCCTCTCGTCATTTCTTATCCGTCATGAAGCCCCAGTTCTTTTGTCATCGTTATCTTTGAATCATGTTGTTTCGTTATTTATTTATTTATTTATTTACAAGAATGATGATTATTTTCCTCAGGTTTTGAACAAGATTGATCTTCCAGGGGCTGATCCAAGTCGTGTTTGTCAAGAGATAGAAGAGGTTGGTTTGTTGATATAAATACAGTTCGGAACTTCGTGTCTGTTACTATAGTTATAGATACTATTTGTGGTACCATTATAATTGTCTGCACCACTAAATCAAATATGCTATGGCTAAGATTCCTGCTACCCCTCTGGTTGTCATTCTCATTATTATTAATGCTGTTTTGACTAGTATTACTTGTTCTATATTTTTTGGCAAATTTTCTCTAAGGTTAGATGACCACTATAACACCTTTATTGATAATTCATGTTTTTCCATGCTCTGCTGTCAATGGTTTGCCCTATAACTGTCAGGATATGATTGAAGGAAAAAGATACTTGACGCTTCTGTAACTTCACAATTAACCATAGAATCAACTCATCTTGTTGTATAGATTGTTGGCCTGGATTGTAGCAATGCAATATACACCTCAGCAAAGGTACTTCCTTTGATAACACTCATTTTCCATTCTTTCTGTTCAAAGAATACATGGCAGATTCTACGTTTGACCAAAGAGAAGAAAATGTGAACTAGTGGTTGAATAACCAGCCCTACTACAACTTGCAGAATTTGATATGTGTTTTCTCCTCATTAGGAAGGAATAGGTATTACTGAAATTCTAAACGCGATTGTTCAGAGGATTCCACCTCCACGTGATACTGCCGGAAGGCCTTTGAGGGCTCTTATATTTGACAGGTATATCTGATCGATAGCCCTTTGAATATATTAGCATTATTTTACTACTATTTTCAGATATTTGAAAGCTTATGCATGGAGATACTCATTAGATTTTGAATCTTGCAGTTGCAATACCCAATGTTAAGTACTGGATATTAATCTCAATATTACTGATGTTATCTACTATTTACTTTGGAAGATGTTACTTACCCATATTTGCAAGTGAAATACTAACGTTGTGAAATATTTTAAAAGTTGCTAGCATGTATTGATGAAAAACTTGGAATAACACATCATAAATAACTGAATTTGTTTCCCTTTGCAGTTACTATGATCCATATCGGGGCGTTATTGTTTATTTTCGAGTCATTGATGGGACTATTAAGAAAGGTGATAGAGTGCTTTTTATGGCCAGTGGAAAGGTATGGTTTCTTAATTGTATACTTTACCTTTTCTTTTGTACCAGGTGGTCATTTGGATAATCATCACCTAACATTCTGTGATATAGTTGCTGATTCTATGTGCTCTACTGTTGAGAATAATAGTCTGACTTATTGTTCGAAAAGAAAGACCTTATTTGCTACCCAAGGAGAATGTAAGGCAAGAACAGTTTGTGGGCAGTCAACAACTAAAGCTTATGTGTGTGAAAAAGTAATCTTTTAGAGTTCATAAGCTTTTTTTTCCATACAATTAGGGGCTCAATGCTATAACTCCTAATGTGTTTTAAAAGAAATTTTTTACTAGAAATAGTACGCTTTCATCCCATAGAATTAGTAGTTCATTCTATAACCTTCAAATCTTCAATAAAACCCGTTGGATCTGATAAAGTAATATCATTGACCTCTTGATGTCTTAAAGAATTAGGCATACTCTCAGATACAACTTCAGTGATGAAAAGCTATTCCTCTGTTAATCTTCTTTTTTTCTTTTACTTTTCTGATTAGGATCTCTGTGTTAAATTTTGAAGGCATCTTGCTCTGGAGTGCTCTATCAATCTCTACTTAGACCCTCTTTTCTTATCTACAGTTTTTTTTTATTCTTTACCAATGATCTTCTCAATTTTCTGAACTCTTCTGTTTTCTCCTATTTGGTTGATGGATAGATCACAATATCTGTTAGCTTATTCTCAACTACAACAATTGCAGGATTATTATGCTGATGAATTAGGAGTTTTATCTCCCAACCAGTTGCAAGTTGATCAATTGTACGCTGGAGAGGTAAAATATTTTATCTGACTAATTTAATTCTACTACCTCTGTTCTCATTTATCAGAAAAAAATCTACCTCTTGTCTAAAGCATAATAAGCAATTATGTACCACTTCTACATTTAGGAGTCGTTTGGTAGAGTGTATTAGAAGAAATAGTTCATGTATTATGTATGGTATTATTTAGTACTATGTTTTGTAGGAATTTTGGGCCTATGTATAACTAATACAGTTATACACCCTATATGGTATTATAGGGTGTATAACTAATACCTTCTATTTGGTGGTATTAGTAACACATAAGATTTTAATACCATGGGAGTAATAGATGTAAAGACAAAAATACCCCTCAAATCCTTTAATCATTTATTTTCTTGATTTTATGTTTTATATTTGTACTAGTAACTATATTTAAAAAAATTAGCTTACAAATTTTATTATTTAGAGAGAGTAGTTTGTTACTAATCAATACGATATTTGAAATGTGAGTTGTTTAACATTTACTAATTGAAAAAGCAAATATATGATCACATGACGTTTGTGATCTTAATTGAATGTATTATTTGTTGATATATATGTGGTTTTCTGATTATTTGTATTTTGAGCAATTTATAAAATTGCATGCATATTAAAACTACATCTTGCAATTTTTATGTGTAAACATAGATAGCTTATTAGATTTTACTATTGTTTACCGTCTTTTTGGTTTTAAAAGTAGATGGTCTATCCTTTTTAAAATGAAAATTGACGTTTTGTGAGTGATCAATTTATTAAGATGACAATTATTTACCCTCAAATAATTCAAGTGAGAAAATAGCAAACATGGCGACAAAATTGTTCTTCTCCTATAGCTAGTTAGAAGGCCACAAAAAATAATATTGTCCGGCATTTATCTACCTTGACCCAATTACATGAAATAGAAAATTCCATAATAATTCAAGGTATAATTGAAAAGAAGTTTTTGGAAAGTTTTAAACCAAACACAAGGTTAGGTGGGAAAAAATGAACCAAACACTTGATAAAAAATAATCCTTGTCCTTGCGTTACTAATCCCTGTGTTGTTAATCTTTGTACCAAACGCCCCCTTAGAGTTCCCAGGTTGCTACAGACTTGAAAACCAAGATAGATAGATTTGATTCTACAGTTAATTATTGAGAAATCATGCCCAACAGTGACAAAAATCACTAGGTAATTTCTTCCGTTCTATTAAGCCTTGATGGCCAAAGTCACTCGGCACCTTTGCTGGTGTGGTCAGGTGTTCGGTGGAATAATCGAGGTGCTCACATGGTGGCCCAGACACCGCCATTGTAAAAAATTATCGAGAAATCATCTCATCAAAGTATTGCAGACATTGAAAAATGAAAAAGAAACTAATAATTGTTTTGACAAACAATAACAAATGATGATGGGGTACCTTCAAATCTTCCTTTTAAATAGGTCAATTTTCTTTAAATTATGGGATTGTAAGATTTTCAGTTAATAATTTCAGGTGGGCTTTCTTTCAGCTTCCATAAGATCTGTAGCTGATGCTAGGGTGGGTGACACTATAACACATTTCCATAGAAAAGCAGAACAATCACTACCGGGATACAAGGAGGCTACTCCAATGGTTTTTTGTGGCTTGTTCCCTGTTGATGCTGACCAGTATATTTCTATTTATATACTTTATTATATATATATGAATTCAAATATATTTGCCCCTATAAATGGTTGTCAACATTCCTGCAGGTTTAGTGAGCTTCGCGATGCGTTGGAGAAATTGCAACTTAATGATGCTGCATTAAAGGTAAATTTTTTTTTGACTTGCAATATAAATTCTGACAGTTTCTGTTGTGTTCCTGAACTTTCTCACAGCAATGCTTTTGAAAACTTGTCAAGTGTTATTTTTGTAGTCAGTGTTCATAATCTTGTGCATCATGTGTCGTTTGTTCTACTCTGGCTTTTATGATATACTGCTTATGTTTCAATTCATGTTGGATATGTTGGTTTTGTTCAGATTTATGCATTCACAGCATTCAACTTCATTATGATCCTTTGCCCAATATTATTTAATAAATTTTGCAGATTTATGCATATTCTTGTGTACTAACCATTTTATCTTCCTTTTTTAGTTATAACAATATGATAGAAAATAACGAGAGATGTGGCAATTGTTATTGATATTTTCCATCAACTTGGAAGTTGCAAATTTATGTAAGATTTTTCTCTCATAATTCCAAATTTGCAGTTTGAGCCAGAGACTTCAAGTGCTATGGGTTTTGGATTTCGATGTGGGTTTTTGGGTCTTCTTCACATGGAAATTGTTCAGGTCAGAATAAATGTTTGTGTTAACTTCGCTGCTAGTAACTTGGTTATGTTTTACGTTGATGGCTCTGCTTCTCATGTGCTCTGATAAACTTTTGTTTCACCAGGAAAGGCTCGAGCGCGAGTACAATTTGTCTCTAATAACTACAGCCCCAAGTGTCGTTTACCGAGTCAATTGCATAGATGGTGATACTGTAACATCTCTTTCCCTGTACTCAAACTTTTTATTCTGTGTTGTGGCTCTTTGTTCCAATGAATTGTTAGAGCTTAGCTCAGAAAGTTGACTTGTTTAAGAGTATTATAAATGGGTTCATCTTTTAAGTTTTTCATCCTTTCAAGCAGTCTATGTTCATTTTCCAATATTGCTACGTTGTATTGGAGCCTGTCTTTTGCTGTTATGTTTTTAAATGCATGCATCTGATCTTATCCAGGTTGAGTGTTCAAATCCATCTTTGCTTCCCGAACCTGGAAAAAGACAGTCAATTGAAGAGCCATTTGTTAAGGTTGCTCTCTGAATTCCTGACTCTTGTCAAATTTGTCTTTTGTATGCGGAATCACTTCTAACTAGTTGGGCATCTGCTTGTGATTTTTCTCCACGCAGATTGAGCTGCTCACACCAAAAGAATATATTGGTGCTCTTATGGAACTTGCTCAAGATCGACGAGGAATATTCAAAGAGATGAAATATATTACCGAGAATAGAGCATCAATCATATATGAATTGCCTCTTGCTGAGGTACTATTTTGTAACTAGTTAACCAGTGCCCTGATCCAGCACCTTTGTGTATTGTAAAAAGGGGAGGGTACAAAGCATACATGTCCAAAGGATGTAAAATTTGGGTGGCTGTCGTTTTGCTCACTAGTTGTTTTGGTACTTAACAATTTATGCTGTGTATTCATTTTTTAAGGATTCCATGTTGAATTTTGTTTCCTTTTTAATATCTTTTGTTTTTTATCAAGCAATAACGTCATTTTTCTTGTGCTTTTATGTGAGAATGTGTTTGAATGTTGAGCTGGGTCTTTCTTTGTCCTGTCTGATGTGTCAATTTTCTTCATCAGATGGTTGGAGATTTCTTTGATCAGCTAAAGTCAAGAAGCAAAGGTTATGCAAGCATGGAATACTCCTTCATTGGGTAAGTCAACATAATATGCAATGTCAAGTCTATCTGTAATGATTTTGATCTCCTAATAATCTGGAACTTACACACGCTTTTAAATATTAACTCCATGTCTTGTTTTCACTTTTAAAATCTTAGTAAACAGAGTGAAATCATGCTTCTAGCACGATTGAATTAATGTGGGTAATGAACAAACAGTTGATTTGTTAATTTTTTCCAAGGTAAGGGAGACAAATTTGTATTCATGTTTTCTTTTGCACCTACCTATCCACTTCCTCTTATATCTTCTGGGTCAAGCTCGTTGCACCGGGCTTGCCTAGTGCAAGTTACCTCTCCTGTGTGGTTTGCGAGCTATTGCATAGGAGCGGGGTTTTTACCCTGTGCGCACTAAACGAAGTCACTTTCCTTCCTTCCACTCCCCAAAGGATAGCGGTTGCGGGTTCTCCTTGTCATCAAAAAAATAAAATAAAGGAGAATATTATGAAATCTCTTTCCACATAAAATCAGCCTATGGGAACTTGAACTTCTTTTGCTTGTGCGTAAAAGAAATTGTTAACTTAAACCAAATGATCTTGCTGCAGAAAGAAGATCCTTATTGTTATTCCATAGAAAAATTGTAAAAAGTTAATTGGTAGTTAGATATTCTAGTTGAAAGTTTCCACTGGTCATGAAATTATAGGTCAGCAGCAACACATGCAAAGTAGTTATATTTACTTTTTTTTTTTTTTTCGTATCACTACTTTGACTTCATCATTCTAAATCTTACAATTATACAGTGGGTCAAAGACCTTTTGACACTCTGTGTCTTCACATTAAACTTATGAACTCTTTTTACTTGTGACCTTCATGGTATGTCTATCTGAAGAGAGCTCACACTATTTCTGCTGCGTGTGTCAAAGGCACACATTTAGCTTGATGTTCTGAATCAGGTGTACGGTTGGTATTTTTGTTCGTGAGTGCTCACTAGTAGATTAAACATTTAGCTTGATCCACTGCTAAATTAATGGAATTTCTTGATGCATAAAAAGATCTTTGCATCGGTCCTCAAAGATTATTGCTGTTTTAGTTCATGACCTGCAGATAACTTGCTTATGAGATATCCACTCTGTTGTGCCTGCCAGGTATACAGAAAGTGATTTGATAAAGCTTGATATTCTCATTAATGGTGATCGTGTCGAACCCTTGGCAACAATCGTACATAAAGACAAGGTAAGGAAGGACCTAGTAACATGTGTTTGTGCTTAAAACGGAAAGCAAATTCATGTAAAAGAAATGAAACTACTGCATAACAGAATATAACTTTTGTCTTCCGCGTAAGCATTAACTAGGTACCTGAAAATAGACTGGCAGGCAATTGTTTATTGCTTTTTCTGTTCTTAGTTATTGATGGAATCCACGTCATTTCCTCCTATAATCTTTTTGATTGTTTATTAAAATCTTCAACCTTTGTGCAAAAGTAAAACCGATTATTCATTGAGTCTACAGTTTGCAGGTATCTTGACTTCTGCTTCATTTACCAATCTGAAATTATACCATCTTATTTGAGACAAATTATTGCCTTGGCACAGGTATGATGTAACATTTGCCTCTTTTTTTTTCAGGCATATTCTGTGGGAAGGGCTTTAACCCAAAAGCTAAAAGAATTAATACCCAGACAAATGTTTAAAGTACCAATTCAGGTAGTACATCTCTTTCTTTAGTTGGTCAGCTTATTTCTTTCTGTGATAATGGATTTCTTTTAAGAGTTCTCATATTTCACATTGTTTTTTTCATTCCAAGAGGAAAATATTTTCTCATTTATTCTTGGTGGTTTCTCATTCAAATGATATATATTGTTAGTATATCATTGCTATGCTTTTCGTGCTTTGATTCTTCTTAAGGAAAAAGTCTTAGCTACTTTGTTAGGTTCCTACTACTATTGAATGTGAATTCAGTTAGTTCTTGGTTTCATGTTGCTCTTTCCTGGTTGTTTGTTGAAAATATTTAAGTGAATTCTAAGAGTAGTGTGTCATCAATTAGTATGAGTCTCGCTCTAGAGTAGTGTGTCATTGTCATTGTTTGGTATATATTTCACATCAATCTGATTTCATGGGCTTCTTCGTTCTTTTCAGTGAAGGATTTTGCATATGCTACAAACTCGATTTTCTTTTCTTTTTTTTTTCTTTTCTGTTTTGAGCATTACGCAGAATTATCCTATGCCTGGAAAGAGTGCTTTATTGATGGTAGAATATACTATACATTTGATATAGTTATCTATCTTTTGAGAGATTTAAATTTCAATTGATGCAATCTTTCATCTTGCGGTCCCACTAGCAAGTCAATTTCTTCCTCTCCGCTGCGTGTTTTATTCCGTCATTTAGAGAGAAGTCAATTTGTCTTTTGACATGAGTGCTGCATTGTTTTTTCAGACTTATATATTGATCTATGTGTTACAAAGGATATATGCTTGTTTGAATGTGTACTTTCAGAAAGCATAAGATTAATTCAAGGAGACTTTTGTATGAGCAGCAGACATTTTAAAAAGAGACGTCTTGTGCTATTAATAAATCAAAACATATTTTCCATGACCTAAAAATATGCACGTTATAGAGCAAAGTTATCAATAATTTTAAACAACATGCTATTATGTGTTTAAGTATCTAGTCAACATGGATGCAAGGTGAAGCAATGTTGTAGTGAATGCTATTCTCTGTCATAGCATATTAGTTTTATTGAATGCTTAATTTGTCATGACAGGCGACCATTGGCTCAAAAGTTATTGCCAGCGAGGCTATATCTGCCATCAGGAAGGATGTTCTCGCCAAGTGCTATGGTAAGATTACAAGATGATATTAACAGTATGATATGAATATTGAAATCTCTTGTAAGAGTTTTCATTCTGCTGCTGACGAGGATCCAGAGTTTATGATGTTTATATTGACATGTGTATGATCTCTTTATTTGTTTTACATTCCATCTTTGTTCATGTAGGTGGAGACATATCGAGAAAAAAGAAACTGCTCAAGAAACAGGTACCTTGCATCCTTGTTCCCTGAAAGAAATGCCTTATGGGATATCCTTGTTAATTACAATTACTCGTAATGGATGGTTAGACTGTATTTCTTAAATTATTTGCTTGTGCTGTTATTAGTTTCATGCTTAGCTGTGTAAAGAAAATCAAACTATGTACAACATGATGTTCTTCACATTTTGTGAGTTGCGCTATACTTTTAGGCTTGTTATACTACCCAGAACTAGAAATCATGTGGCATCTTTTGGAGTTAGTTTTATACCCAAGGAGTAACATTTGTAGAGAATGTGGCCTTAAATTACAGATGTTGAAGGATTGAGAGCCTATCCAACTGTTGCTCTTAGATTTTTCTATGCGTTTGACGATTCAATTTTAAGTGATTTCCGCTTCAGACCATAGTATCTGGCAATTCCCTTTCTGTTTCTGGATATTCAGATCAATCCTAGGGCATATTCCGGCATCTATAAAGTTGGCTAGGTCCTACTCTTTTTTTCCCTTCATTTCGTGCTTCTTTCCTTTAAGGTTCTCCCTTCTGCCTTCTGGTTCTACGCCATCTTTTAGCTTGTGTTTCTATTCTTATTTTTCTTCTTTAGCAAATCTTGAAAAAGCAGTATAGTCTGAATCCAGTACCTAGCCTGGTCATGTTTCCGGTTACTATTGGGCCTTCAGTTCTGATCTAATCCATTAGTTACTTGAGAATCTTTAATTTGGAGGAAAGCGTTGATTTTCGAGGTGCAAGAGTAATTATCAACACATTACATTGATCACTCTTCCCTTATCTGTTACTCCCACCGTTTTAATCTAAGTATTGTTCTTCCCCCTTTTTGTCGGTTTAAAAAAGAATATCTCTTTCTATGCTTGGTAGCTCTCTAATTCCTACATTCTCTATAGCATGTTTAAAGATTAGATCACAAGATTCAAAAGAACATTTTGGCTCATTACACACATATTTAGTTTAAAATCACAAGATTCAGTAGTCCCCATTCTTTTCTTAAACTTCGTATCTAGTTAAACTAAGACACTCAAATTGAAAAGGAGGAAGTAATATGAGACGGTAATCCGAGCTTATTGTTCAATATTTTCCTTGTGAAATTGTCGCAAGTAAACTATGCTTATGTACTCGTATCGCTTATGGTGATTTTGTTTACTTCTTGGTGGTATTGCTTCATTTTTGTATTCCTTTTTTCAAACTGCTTTGAAATGTTCTTTTAAGTTGTGGGTCTATCGAAACAATCTCTATCTCTCTCGAGGCAGGGGTAAGGTATAAGCGCACTCTACTCTCTCCAGACCCCACTTATGAGATTATACTGAGTATGTTGTTATAAGGAAACTGCCGCACGATTATGCATAATGATTTGTTTCCTGCATCTTTTCATCAGGCTGAAGGAAAGAAAAGAATGAAAGCTATTGGTAAAGTTGATGTACCACAGGAAGCATTCATGGCTGTATTAAAACTTGAAAAAGAGGTCTTATAATTCCTTTTTTATTGAAAAAGATGTTCTCATTGTAGTGACTTTGTATATAAAGGAACAATTTATTTTGTTAATTACAGTTGATTTTAATATAAAGACAGTCTGATCACAAGCAATTCATATGGAGTAGCTATATGGAAGCATATTATAAATATTTCTTATTTTCACATAAACATCTGATATTGCAGTTCCTACCGCAGGGTGTGTGTGTGCGCGCGGGGGGTGGGGGTGGGGTGTATCGGCACCTGTTAACTTTGGATTTTTTTTGAAATAGGAGATTGTGTTGATACGAAATTGAATATTGTACATTGAATAAGACCAATATGTATTAATTTTTTTTTTTTTTTGGGGGGAGGGGGATTGCACTCTAATATTTGTCGTTTGGTAGGGTATATAAGAATAGTGTTGAGTATGATGTATCAATAATATTGATATTAATAATGCTGATATTATTTATATGGAGTCTTTTTGAACGCCTCCCCCTGTAATGAATGAAATAGGAGTTTGTGTTGATAAGAGGTTGACTATTGTAAATTGATTTAAGACCAATATGTATCATTTTTGAAAAAAATAAAATTGCACTTTAATATTTGTCGTTTGATAGAGTGTATAAGAATAGTGTTGAATATATAATATTAGTAATACTGTCATTAGGGATGTTGGTATTAGTTATGCTTGCAGTAGTTATGGTGAGTTTATGTCTTGTGTAGTATTTGATTTGGTGTATTAAAAAAAACATGCATTACATAATTTCTAAAAAAAATACTCTGCAAATACAGTGAAAAGGATTTGAAAAAAGTTTGAGGGGCAATTGATGACTTTAATCATGCATTAATACTACTTGCATTGCTAATATCATGATTTTTAATGTATTAGTATACATACCATAATACTAGATAGAGTACACCAAACAAAATATTAAATAATACATGCATTATTTTTTCTAATACACCAAATGACCCCTTAATGTATGCGTCTTTTAGGAAATTGTACTCTATTCTTTATTTTTAATGATTTGTCCTCTCTATTAGATTGAAAAGAAATTAATCAAGATGAGACTTAAAATTGAGTCTATTAAAAGTTAATATCTAATAGGAGAAATTAAATGATATGATTTCTACTTAAGCTAATTTAATTTCAATAGAAATAGCAAAATACGTTTCGAAGTTGGTAATTTCTATCCGTGTTAATCAATACAAAGTGGTAAGAAAGGTGATTTTTAAGTTGATACGAATATAATTAAGTGATTTTTATGTAATGAGAAGACAAAAATAATGCCACTATTTTGTTCTACACCCATATTTATATAAACAAGACTATAATTGAAAGGTAAAAACAAAAATAAGAATATATTCATATATATACCTCCACCACGTGAAATACATTGGATATGTTGTTTTGCTGAGAACCCTTGGATGCAATTGTTAAAGACCATCCCGTCTTAAAAAGGTTACAAATTGTGCATCCCACTCTATTTAGATGGTTGTCACGTATCGTTTTATAATATATCATATTACATACTATATTGTCTTGACAAACACTATAACGTCTGGATAGATTGTATCATTTCGCATCATTACATAATGCCACACATGAGCAATTTGAAGGACAAGCCTATAAGAAAAAGCAAGGTACGAAGACCTTACCCCTACCTTGTTGACAAGATAAAGAGACTATTTTCGAAAAACCCTCACAGGGCACTGTAAATAATGAATTAAAACATTTCTTAGCAACAATAAAGATCTCTACATTTCTTGGCAAATTGAATAACAAATCAAAACTTTAGAAAGAGTGTTGCCTCAACATTGGCTGAATTATCTACAGATATAGGCACCATGTATTCACCAAGCATAAGAGATATGCTACACTTATTGCTAAGACTTGCCCCTCATTCTTACAAGATGCACAAGTATAAACCTACAACAACCAAATATTAACACTTTCTAAAAGACAACGTTTTCGGATTTACGGAGCACCTTACAAATGAAATCCGAAGACATTGAGGTTCACAGCCGCCCCCAAAGAACCTTGCTGACACATCTATGATCTTCAAATAGTAACATCCGATGATCAGCAGAAGTAATCCCTGCAGAAAAGAACCAAAAAGTTAAGGTTAAGACGACGTTCAGCCAAGTTAACTATCATCGTTGACAAGATAATAACTTCTAGCTTGGACGCATTGATGTTCTGAGAATGGTAAAGGGAACGAGCAAAGTTTCTCTTTTTTACATTTGCGGGATAAATTTGAGAGCGGGGTACAACAGAGGTGGATTCAGGAGTTAAATTTATGGGTTCAATAACGACAACAATGAACCTAGTGTAGTCCCATAAGGGGAGTCTGAGGAGGATAGAGTGTACACTGACCGTACCCCTACCTCGAGGAGGTAGAAAAACTATTTCTTGAAGACCCTCAGCTTGAGTAACGAACATTAGAGTAGCTAAATGGGTTTATATCTACTATTTGTTGCAAAAATAATTTAAAAAATAAATAAACTATGATCCGCATTGAAAGTACTGGATTCAAATGAACCCGGTACCAATACTTTGGATCCGCCTCTGGGGTACGGGATAATTAAGGAGCAAGAAATTTAGCAACTACGTCTTGAAAAACTTTTTTTGCTTAGCATGTTTCGAATATTCAAAAAACGCAGAAATGATACGTTCTCCAGCAAGTTCCCTGGAGTGGCTGAATGAGTATATACCTTAGAGCCCTAAGGCAGAGTTTAAGAATTCGATCTCACAAGCTTCACTTGAAGAACCTAAAAAGTCCGGCGTTAATTAGGTAGCTGAGCAAAAGTACCACTATTTGGGCTACAACCCCCGACCATCATCTTCTCATAAATGGCATATGCACCATCTGGATCACCAGACTTGCTGTACCCTCTAATAAGAGCATTATATGTAAAAACATCGGGTTCAAGACCGAGTTGCTGAAGTTCTTCATACATCCTTCCAGCATCCTCCAACATTCCAGCAATCCCAAGATTGAGTATCAAGGTATTATAGGTATAAAGATTCGGGGTGATTCCTCTGCTTTTCATCTCATCAAGAAGATACAGTGCTTCCTTCATTTTACCGGACTTCCCAAGACCGTTGATCATAAGGTTGTAAGAAACCAAATCAGGATCAAGACCAGCTGATTTCAGTTCCTCAAAGTAGTACAGAGCATCGTCCACCTTCCCGGCAGAGCATAAGCAATCTACAAGAATGGTGTACGTCTTCAAATCGGGTCTAACTCCTTCTTTATTCATTCTGTTAAAGAGATCACACGCAGATTTCAGATCACCGGCCTTCCCAAACCCATTTATGAGAATGTTGTAGATAACGGAATTAGGTCGGCATCCATAGTCCGCCATTTCCTCGAAAAAGTCCTTTGCTTTGTCGAAATTTTTAACCTTCAAAAGCCCATCTATGAGAGGACCATATGTACAAGGAGTAGGCATAAACCCTAAACTTACAAGATCATAGTAAAAATCTATTGCTCTCTCTACTTTATTAGACTTCACCAAACCAGAAATGAGAATATTGTAAGTTATCGCGATCGGCTTACATCCTCTGTGGAGCATTTCCTCATACAGCTCAAAAAGTTCATCAACCTTCCCAGACTTTCCAAGTTCATCAAGAAACAAATTATAGGTATAAACATCCGGAGCACAACCGGAGGCATTTTTCATCTCCTTGAAAAGATTCCACGCCAATTCTTTAAGATGAACATTCAGAAGTCCTTCAACCAAGGGATAATATGATCTTAGTGTTGGACGAATTCCGAATGTGTTCTTGAACTTTACAAAAAGATCATGAGCATCAAGGGCTTTCTTTTGCTTGCAAAGAACTCTAATAACAGGTATAATTATTAAGTCATTGCTGCAAATATGATACGATGCCAGTTTTTCCGCAAAAGAAATGGAGTGATCTAATTCAGCTTCACCCAAAACACCTTCCATCATTTGCAGCCAAAAGGATCTATCTGACCTATTCAAAGCCTGGTAAACAAAACCGTCCACAATCTTAACAGCATCCTCAATTAAACCGTCTTTCACAAGAATAGGTAGAAGAGCATATACAGTTACACAGTCGGGATACATTTTCTTCTTCATCTGATGGAATAGCAAAAATGCTTCGGTTACCCTTTTTTCTTTAGCCAACCCAAACATAACAGTGTTATAACTGAAAACATCTGGAAAACAATTTGGTCCTGTCATTTGATAAAGCAACGTCAAGGCAGTGTCAACCTCACCATTCTTGCAAAGACTATCTAAAAGTGTATTGTAAGTGATTGTGTTTGGGGAACACCCCTGAAGAGCCATGCTATCAAGTAACTCATAGGCCTCTCGAATCTTCCCCTCTTTTCCTAATCCAGCCAGTAAAGTGTTGTAGGTCACAACAGTAGGAGTCAGTTTCATATCCTTCAATCTGTAAAACATTGCCCACGCCTCATTAGCCCGACCATCCTTATAAAGTATGTCGATCAATGAATTGACTACAATCACATCAGGATCACAACCACTTTCTATCATCTCGGAGAGTAATTTAATGGCTTCATCAACTTTCCCTGCATTACTATAGCATTTCATCATCATGTTGTAGGAGATAGAATTCGGAACATATCCACTCTCTCTAATTCCATCAAATATACGTTTCGCCTCTCCAAGCCTTCCCATTTCTGCTATACTATACAAAGATGCATTGCAAGCAACAACGTTAGGCACGATTCCATGAGCTTTCATCTTCTCAAATGTTTCCAGAGCTTTATCAGGCTCGCCTGATTTTCCGTAGTAGTCAATAAATAGGATATACGTGTAAGCTGTAACCTCAACTCCGAGAGATTCCAAGCTATCAAACAACTCCAATGCTTCATTAACTCTCTTCTTTCTTAGCAGGCCCCTAATCAATGAATTGTATGTATGAAGATTCGGTAAGATTCCTTTTTCCTTCATTACATCTAATGTAGCAAATGCTTCACTGACCTTACCTACTTTGCACAAAGCATCAACAAGTATGGTAAAAGAGACGACGTCCGCTTTATAACCATCAGCCTCCATCCTATCCAAGAAGTCCACTAGAGAGTCCAAGTCACCACGATCACTAAGCCTATCTAGCAAAGTGATGTAAGTCACTCGATCAGGTTTATGGCTACCAGATTTCATCTTGAAAAATACTTCTTTAGCAATATCTAGCTTGCCAGCAATGCAAAGAGAATCAATGAGTACTGTGTAAGTAACAACATCCGGACCACAACCTTCATCATCCATTCTTTTTAATATAGCACAAGCATCATCAATCTTTCCAGCCCTTCCAAGCACTCTAATGCAAATGGTAAAAGTATAAATATTCGGTCTTAATCCCAAACCATCCATCTCGCTTAACAATTTCATGACTGTTTCAGTGTCCCTTCTTTTACCACACGCAACCATTAGTGCAGAGTATGTTTTAAGACTAGGCTTAAGCTTTTCCGAAATCATCCTTCTATAAACCTTTAAAGCTTCCTGCCAAAACCCTGCTTGAAGAATCAGATGTATCAACCCATTGTACGAGTAAGCATTCAACGCAAACCCTGCTTTCTTCATCCTTTCAAGAGCAAACGGAGCTTCACGTATCCCTCCCCTTATATGAAGACGCTTAAATATAATCAAATAAGTATCCAAACTCCTATATATTATCTGTTTCTGCATCAAATCAAACACTACAGCCATATCATTAGTCCTTTCAAGAACCCTCAAATACTCCAACATGTAATTACAGGTCTCTGTAGTATGCACAACCCTAGGCATCTCTGCTACCGATTTGAACAAAGCTAAAGCTTCAGTTGGTTCCGAAATCGACCTCAAGTTCCTCAATACTCCCTCAGCCGATATTCCATTTCTAGGTTTCTCATTCACCAACACAACATCATTGGAACATTTCATAACAAATCTTGAAAAACCCACATATTTTTTCCTAATTTTATCACAATTCATCACTAACCCACCTGGGAAAAAACTCAAATTCCTAGCCAACACAACATCATTGGAACATTTCATAACAAATCTTGAAGAACCCACATATTTTTTCCTAATTTTATCACAATTCATCACAGACCCACCTGGGGAAAAATTCAAATTCCTTGCTAACATAACATCATTGGAACATTTCACAACAAATCTTGAAGAACCCACATATTGTTTCCTAATTTTATCACAATTCACCACAGACCCATCAGGGAAAAAACTCAAGTTTCTTGAAAATCTTCCTCTAACTGAACACCCATTACCACTAGTAGATTGTCTAGTCTCAGTAACAGATACACAATTGAAATTATTGCAGCAAATTGCTGAGGAGCTAAGTACAATCACTCCCATGGCAAAAAAGAAACTTAATTTATATGCATAAACTTACATGAGAACAATCTGACCAAGTTCTACATAAGAAATGTAGAATCATGAGAGGAAAAAAATTGTTTTTTTTTCTGCTGAATCTTCAGGTGATTATGGAGGTGGGACTGAAGTGAACATGTGGGTTGGAATTTTGAGTGAGGATGAGGAAGACTTGGATATTTTAGAACAATTTGTGGGATGAAAAAATAATAATAATAAAAAGGTGATATTGGGAAAAAAGTAATTAAAAAAAAAGTAAAAAGGGTAATTAGGAGGAAATTTTATAAGTGGGTGACGTAGAGTATAGAGTGTACACAAATTTTAACACTATCTTGTAAATGTAGAGAAGTTGTTTCTAAAAGACTCTCGGCTCAAGTGTAGCAATTTCAGGTTTGCAGAAGAAATCAGTAACAAAAACGCTAAAACAAATAAGAGAAGCAGTATAAAGCCCAAAAGAAAGAATACGAACAACAACAAAATGGTGATGTAGTCGAAACCTAGTAAACAAATGATGATAGATATAAAAAACTAGAACTACAAAAATATGACTAGTACAACGACAAACACTAACAAGCAAGACAACACTCCACTACCTATTAACCTTTTATCCCGATATGCAACTTCCACACCCTCTTATTTAATGTTATGTCTTTGGTAATGAAGATGCGTATGTTCTATCTAATCACCTCTCTTCAATGCTTTTTCGGCCTATCTTTATCCCTTCTCATGCCTACTACATCCAACCTCTCTTACTTTCTCAATGGAGCATCTGCATATCTCCGCTTCACATGTCCAAAACAACACAATCTCGCTTCTTTCATCTTGTGTACTACGAAGGTCACCCTTACTTTATTCGGACCTCATTCCAAATCTTATCGTTCCTAGTATGTTAACACATTCATCTCAGCATTCTCATTTCTGCAACATCCATCGTTTGAACATGAAAATTTTTAACTGGCAAATACATTGTAGTGTACAAATATATCGTCCTAACCATCACTCTATAAAACTTTCTTTTAAATTATAGTGATACATTTTTATCATATAAAACTCCGAAGGCAAGCCTCCACTTTATTCAAACTGCACCAATACGATGTATGACATCGTCATTGATGTTCCCTCTTTAATACTTTTTTAAATAATAAACTAATTATTTATGACAAAATATCATAAAAATGCAAATAAGAGAATAATGAAATAGTCTCTTTCTTTTTGTTTGGGAGTAAATTTAAAAAGATAAAAATCATTTACACTTTCTACTTTACTATAAAAATTACATGTTTCCCTCAATCTTGAAAAATACACATTCTCCCTACTTTATTCTGTGCCTAAGGTCGTACTCGTAGGAGGGTAAGTATGAAGCTTTTTATATTATAGGGAGAGTGTATTATATTCTGTGAAGCATTTTCTCTGTTCAGTTGAATTCATATAGGCTTTAAAAATGGAATCAGCAGCTGTTTCAGTTGTAGACAAGCTAAAATCCTTTGCAAAATCCACGCAGGATTACGCTTCCGGAGTGTTCAGCCGCCGCGAAGCTTCCAATCGCCGCAATCCGGTAAATTTAACTGTGGATTTTTTTTCCAGTCATTTAATAGAGACCCATTTGCTTATAAATTGTTAAAAAGTAAAATTTTGGCTTGCGGAGTGGCCTAGGTGGTTGATGAAGTGAGTTGAGAAATATGAGGTTTTATGTTCAAATTCCAATAAAGACAAAAGACTAGGCGATTTTTTGCTATCAATCCTAGCTTTGACGGGCGAGTTAACTGATGCTTGTTGCTTGTGTGAGGTGGTAGAGAAAGACACTAGTGATTTCTTGCTGTATGTCCTAGCTTTGATGGACATAGTTATCTGGTGCTTGGTGCTTGTTGTAAGGTGTTAGACAAAAACACTAGTGATTTCTTGCTATATATCCTAGCTTTGATGGACACAGTTATTTAGTGCTTGTTGCTTGTGTGAGTTGTTAGACAAAAACACTAGTGATTTCTTGCTATATATACTAGCTTTGATGGACATAGTTATCTGGTGCTTGTGCTTGTTGTAAGGTGTTAGATAAAAACACTAGTGATTTCTTGCTATATGTCCTAGCTTTGATGGATAGAGTTATCTAGTGCTTGTTGCTTGTGTGAGTTGTTAGACAAAAACACTAGCTATTTCTTGCCATCTGTCCTAGCTTTGGTGGACATAGTTATCTAGTGTTTGTTGCTTGTGTGAGTTGTTAGACAGAAACACTAGTGATTTTCTTGCTATCTGTCCTAGATTTGGTTGGACATAGTTACCCGGTGCTTGTTGCTTTTGTGAGGTGTTAGACAAAAACAAGCTTTGATGGACAGAGTTACCTAGTGCTTGTTGCTTGTGTAAGGTGTTAGGTATCTCGTGGAATTACTCGAGGTATGCGAAAGCTGGTCTGGACACTATGATTATCAAAAGAAATAATATAGACACCCATTTGTTTGTAGTATGCATTGTTAAAAGTAAAATTTTGGTGTCTCATTAAGTTTGTTTAAGTTTACTTAATATGGAGGTAGAAATTTAGGGTGGAAGTTTAGTAGGTAGTCGAGAGTTGACTAATTTTTCATTTAAGATTTGTTATTATTACCGTCGTAGTATCTTATTCTTCGATTTTATTATTACTTGTTATTTCTTTGTTTCGGTTATCTATTTGTTGTTGTTAGTGTTCTTTTCTCAATTATTTTCGGCATGACTTCTTCACTATTGTATTTCCTTTTCATACCTGATTTGATATTCTTTACTTGGACGGAGGGTCTATTGGAAATAACCTCTCCCTAAGGTATGGGTAAGACTGTGTGTACACTACCCTACCTAGATCCCAATCGTGTGATTACACGAGGTATGTGTTGTTGTTTTCAAGTATTAGTTCTGATACATTTCAGTTTCCCTATGCAAGCTGATTGGCCAGTCATTACATAAAAAACCTATTTGCTCTAGTATGCATTGTTGAGTAGTAACATTTTGGTGTCTCATTAAGGTTATTTGAGTTTCATTGGTTTTGTTTTCAAGTATTAGTTAGATAATTTTTATTTTTTTCACCTGTTGAAGTTGATTGACCTATAGAATATAACTAGAGAAAGTAAAAAGAGACTTATGCTATGCTGGTTTTGTTCTGTGGAATGGATTAATTCTATGGGCTTTATTGGATTTTAAGTATTTGGATATTATGAGGTTACATTTCTGTTGGGATGGACACTGGATGTTTTTTTTTTGTTTCTTTTAACAATGGAATGTGGGGGCACATCGACTAATCCATTGGGTACCTACTACCTTCCACCAACAAAATTATTGGTTAACTTTGTCCCCCAACATTTAGGTTGATGGAAAGACACTTAGTTTTGCATATTCTAGGATTCGAACCTTGATTACCAAGATTGTTAAAATGAGAAAGGTTGAGGGACTTGTTCTTAGTTCACAAATTTGAGCCCTGCGCCAAGTGAACTAACTACTAAGTCTTGTATTTAAGTTGAGAAGGATAGAGGCTAGAGCGGCAAATCCATCATCCCCGAGTTTCGAAGGCTATGGTGTTGGCCCAAAGGGCTGGCTCCTCGCGAAGATCACGGTCATTAAAGAAGTTTGTTAAAATGGCTATTCGAATTCTAGGCCACCCTATTGGGACAGGTTCAATAGATGTTTTGGGAAAAAGGGAACATCATTGGGTCACATATATATTATATTCAATCTTTCCCAACTTGGGATGCCAAAAGAATGTGCAAAGAGTTATTAAGATAGAGTGAGGGATCCAAGCAAGTATAAAATTGTCGATAGGATTTCTTTTAACATTTCTTCAAGATAACAGCTACTCCTTCATGTGGATCTTATTTGAAACAAATGAAAATCTAAAGGGAAAAGTGAAAACAGTAAAAGTTATGAAAATGGTAGTCTTTGGCTCTTTGTAGAAGGTGGCAGTTAAAGGTCAGGGGAAGGTGAGATTATATACATCCTTACAGACAGACCCTACTTGTTTACTGTTGATCTAAAGTGGGGTTTATGTGTTACTCATCATGCAACATTCAATTGTGGGACAGTGTTATAAGGAAGTACTCAGAGCTTGAGCTGTCAAATTCTTACTTTACCAGTTACCACAAGCTTTGTTGTTGAGCTCTGCTTTACTCTGATGGGCTTCTTAAGTATGAGAAAGCTCTGGCTGTGTACCCTAACATCATCTAGTTTCTGCCTGTTCGTCTATTTTCTCCGATCTTTTCCATTGCTACAAGATCAAAGTTTTTATGTTTACTATCTGCTGTATTACTATGCCTGTATGATGAGCTTCACAGGAAATACTATTGACTAAAGAATTATCCAGATGTAGCAGAAAAATCTCTTTTAACGATCCTTTTATTTATTAAAAGAAAAAAAGATACTTATCCAGATTATTTTGACATAGTTAGGTTGGAATTTGTTACTCTTATTAGCTGTATGATATCACTTTTTCCCGACATTTTTGCCAATTCTTAGGTAGCAACAGCCTGTATGATGGTGCTTTACAACTCTTCCAATAATATCATTTACAGATTGAGATCTTGAAGAGATTGCAGCGAGAATCTTTTTCAGATATTATGAAGCTAAGAGACAGACAAGAGAAGGTGGAGCGAGTGCTTGCATTCTATAAATCTTCTAAGGGAAGTCCATTCCAAGAAACTAGCACTCACGTAAGAGGAGAATTTGATGCTGTGGGTGCACTGTTGATGATAGGTACCATTGATGAATCCAAGCGCAATGCAATTGAAAGAGCAATTAGGACTGGTATTGATTCTAGGCTGGCTTTTGAAACAACTCTCCGTGAAAAGGATACACTTGTAGCAGAGTTTGTTGGCAGCGAAAGAGGCCAAATGAATATCCTGGGTAGTCCACTTTCTTTAGCAAAAGTTCTTTATGCAGCAAATATCAGTGATTGGTGTTCTGCAGTTGCCATTCCGGTCGGTGGTCGATGCAGAGATGTAGCAGTACCTACAAGTTCAAATGAGGTAAATGCTTCTCAGCGCTGAGTGAGCTTTTTGATTTGTGATCATAGTGATCAATTTCCGTGTTCTATTCTTTTTGGTATTGTCAGTATCGGCAAGAAGTTGCAGAAGTAATTAGGTCAAAAGTTTTATTATCATCCTCCAAAAAAAGATTAGGTCAAAATTCCTGTAAAATGAAGTTGCAGATGTACTTACCAAAACAAAAAAAAAAGAGTTGCGGATGTGTTGTACAAAAATTCTCGCACTTATTAAGAATGATGAGAAATCGACTGGTTGACAAGGAAGATCCCATGGGGGAGGGAGGTCATTACATGGTTGTTGGCTTGTTGCGTATTGTATTTACTTGTTATATTACATCTTTCAGTTGTCTATCTATGTAGCTTCATGTGAAAGCAAGGTTAAGTAATCTGACAAGGAAGATCCCATGGGGAGTCATTAGTTGGTTGTTGCATATTGTATCTACTTGTTATATTACATCATTTTTGGTTGCCTTAATGTACCTATAATAACAAAATAAATTGGGAGTTTTTGCAGGAAAGGGGACTGACTGATTATTCATCATTTGGGCCACCCATGCTGAATCAACTAAATGGTAGTGGAATCGCTGTGATGGTAAAAAAATCAAATACTGTTGCCTCCTTGGCTCAGTTCGTCTCTGCATTGCCACACTCTGATAGACTTTTGTATTGTTTTGGCACATTTGGTCAAGTTGTTTGCCAACTTTCAAGTAATACAAAGCTATCAATCTTGGGCATACACAAAATGGCCAATCTGTCAAGTCAACAGCCTAGACTCACAGCTATGTCGTTGCCTATTGGCATTTTGCAACGTTCAGAGCATTCTGACACGTCCTTGGAGGAAAACGGCCTCTTAGATGGTTCACTCGCCATGACCCTAGAGTCAGAGTTTGATGAAACTACAAAAATTGGTGGTTGGGTAGAGATAAAAAGATCAAATCCCAAATATTTGCAGTGGGCAGTTACTATGTCTGATACCTCTGAGGATGATTTTGGATGGGGTTTGAGCCTTGGTGGTTTGCTACAAGGTCCAAGAAATTGGGACCATTTTCAAGTTGAAAGCTTTCTCAATTTTAACTTAGGAAAAAAGTGCAAGTTGCAACCTGGTCTACTCTATGTGATAGAAGGAGCCACTCAATTTCCTGCATTGATGTTCCGCACTAGTTGGTCGTTGTGAAGTGTACAAGCTGGCTCAGACACAATGATTGGACAAAAAACCTCCCGCGAACAATCTCACCATCCCCTTATAACAGAAATACCCTTTAGCAACTCCCACACAAAAGAGAGAGAAAGAGAGGAGCATTTTATCTACTGCTATAGTACTAACTAATTTTAGTAGTCCAAGTAGTTATAGGACCTCAAGCTTTGTTCACTCCTATGAACTGTTTGGCCAAGCTTTTAGAGGATTATTTTTTTTGGTCAAAGAGGAGTTTCAGAAAATAGTATTTTGTGAGCGTAGCAGTTTATGATTGGCTTAATGATTTAAGAAACCCTTTTGTGGACAAAGGTAAGTATAAGGTTTGCACATCGTCATTTGTGGGATTATACTAGATAGGCTATTGTTATTGTTCTGGATGATTAGATAAATAGTTTACAACTACGTGTTTGCTCGATTTCTCAAAGTGTTTTGTGAGTGTTACAATACAAAGAAGATATAGCACTTTTGTTGACAAGGGTAAGTATAATGTTTGCATACATCGCTATTTGTGAGATTATACTAAATAAGTTATTGTTGATGATTAGATAAATAGTTTACGACTTCGTGTTTGGTCAATTTTGAGGATAGTATTTTGTGAGTGTTACATTGCAAAGAATATAGACACTTTATGACTTGTGTACTATATAAATTAATAACTAATTTGAAACATTTATTATGTGAAATTATAGTTAAATTTTTCATTTTATTTAATAGAAGTGTTAATATTAATATAACAAGATGTTCAATGTAATTTCGTATGGGCATGGAGCTAGTAGGATGTACATAGATTTTATCGCTAATTTTGTGGGGTAGACGGACTATTTCGATAGATCCTCGGCTTGAAAGGGATGTTATCAAAGTAGGATTGCAAGAAAAATATAACGGTTAAATAGCAAGATACAAAACAAATGAATAAATATATAGTAGCACACATAGAAGAATACGAAACCATGCGGTTACCAAATAATACTACCAATTAGGGAGACGAGAAACAGAGGAGGCAGGCCCCTCTCATGTAAGCTGAAATTGTGTCAAATGTTGTCTAGCCACCTTATCTAGTTTTTTTTCCAAACTACTACTTCTCCTAACTCTTCTATAATCAACTTCTTACACCTCCTAATTGACGCATCCATGTACCTCATCTTCACATGTTCGAACTACCTCAATTTCACTTCCTCATCTTATCTGCCACAGATATCATTCCCATCTTGGCAGTCAAAATTTGTTCCTAATCATATCTCCCCTAGTATACCCACACATCCATTCGAACATCTTTATCATCGAACGTTGACATTCTAGACCGACCAACACTTTACCCTGTACAACAATATTGATGTAAGCATCATTTCGTAAAACTTACCTTTAACTCTTAACAACACATTCTTATCACAAAATACTCTAAAAACGACCAGATTATGTGTAACATCGTCATCATTCTCTCCGTCTCCTTGATTAACTATAATTACATTGTTTTGTCCAATTAATAGCTATAGTAAAAAATTAAAATATATTTTAAAAGAATATTAGAAAAATAAAAAATAAATAAAAAAGAAACTTTAAACCTCTCTGGAGTAGTATTAGTACTACTAGGATTTTTCTAGAACCTTTGTGAAAGCTCTAACGCCGCTTTGTTCATCTCCTCCAATTTCTCCAAATCTCTCTCTTCATTTTCAATGGCGGCGAGGATCGCATTGCTGAAGTACCTGAGAGTGGAAGCTCGGCCGGTGCAGCTTCGAAACCCTAGGCTCATCGGAAGCTCATTCAGTCAGCTTTTCAAACGTCACTTCTCGGAGGAAGTAAGGGGATCGTTTCTCGATAAGGATGAAGTTAGGGATCGTGTAATCAACGTCGTCAAAAACTTCCAGAAAGTTGATCCTTCCAAGGTATATCTAACGTATTTCATTTCATATATACGTTTTTTTTATGTTAATCTCTCAGGAAATTAAATTAGGGTTTTGTTGGTGTTCTGGCTAATTTCGAGTTTTAGAATTGGAATGTTTTGCTTACTCTTATGTTGTGTTTTTTTGTACGTTATCCATAGATTTATACAGTGTTTATTATTTTTTAGTAATCGTGTTGTCTGAGCCAGCTTGGTAACTCCCACCCGCACAGGAACAGTTTTTCTTTACCGGTAATTGAACCTGAGAGCTCATCGTTCTCAACCCACCACACGGCCTACGCATTTGGGTTCTTATAGAGTGTGCAGTTTTTCTAGAGGATTGTTGGATTGTATCTTTTAGCTAGAGAACATGGTAATAGAATTTGATTTTAGAACTGAGAAGAAATTTTTTTGGCAGGTGCATTACTACATGTAATGGGACTGATAAAATCATAAGTTGACGGATTAAATTAGGGTTCTGTTCATGTTCTGGCTAATACTTTTTTTGGATTGGAATGTATTGCTCACTTTACATTTCTGTTGTGTGTGTTTTTACGACATTCATGGATTTTAAAGCTGGTGGTCCTATATATTGGGCATATCTTGGCTAATTACATTGGCACCTGCTACCTCCCACCAACACAGGTCTCGGGTAGCTCTATACACCCAAGGCTTGGCCAAACATGAAGAAATCGCCTAACGTTTTTTCCTTCACTTGGAATTGAGCATGGGACCTTATGGTTCTCAACAATCCACCTCATTTACCACTTGGCCAGACAATGTGCAATTTTTCTAGAGGATTGTAGGATTATATCTTTTAGCTAGAGAAAATGATGATAGAAGTTGATTTTAGAACTGAAAAGAATGTATTTTTTTTGGGTTGGAGTTGTACATGTAATGGGACTTGATAAAATCATCTGTTGACTGATAAAATTGCCTAGGGTCTATTGGAAACAACCTCTATACCTTCATAGGATAGAGGTAAGGCTGCATTTGCGTACACACCACCCTCCCCAGACCTCACTATTGGGATTACACTGTGTATGTTGTTGACGGATAAAATTCTAGTAGTTAATGGAAATTTGCAAAAGGATGCTCATGTCCATCTTTTAATCAGCTTTAATATAGATTCAGCTTGAGGGAATTGGTAAGTGATAGCTCACTAGTTGGTAAGACAAAATACACTTGGAATTTCAATAAATTTAGAAATGCCATAGTATATTTCTTTATCTTGATAAAAAAAATTCAACAGATAATATTTTGCAAAAAAAAATGAATATTACCTCGTAGTGGTTTTTGCAACCTGTGGATCGCCCATCTATGATGAAGAAATTGGTTCATTGTCCCTTTGTGGTCTAAAGTAGTGCACTACCCATTGAGTTAACTCATGCTTACAATGTTCGGTGGTCCTTTGGAATAGTGGTGAAAAAACGCAGATTGTCCCTTGTAAATTTTATGCACTAGTGTTATTAAGAACTATCACTCTCTCGTTTAGAGAGAGTGGGTGGTGGTGAGATATGAAAAGGGGGTAATTTGAGCTGTGAGGTACAAAGATTCTAACTATAGGGAGCTATCTGCTAGTTGCTAAGTAGCACGGGGAGGTAACTTGCAATCCTTATATCTGTTATGCATACTTATAGTGTAGGTTGCCAATATTAGAATACAAGTCTATTGAAAACCTCTCTAGCACCCAAGGATGTGGACTAGTAATCAATGAAGTGGTTGAGAGCCATGAGGTCTCATATTCAAATCCTATCAGAGGCAAAAACATTAACATTAGGTGATTCTTCCCATCTGTCCTGGCCTATTGCTAGTGGGAGTTACCAGGTATCCCGTGGAATTAGTTGAGGTGCATGAAAGCTGGTCTGGACACCTTGGTCATAAAAAAAAAGCCTCTCTACCCCACAGATGTAGGGTAAGGTCTGCGTACATCATTATCCTCCCCCGGCCCTACTTGTGGGATAACACTGGCTATGTTGTTGTTGTATTAAGTCAAGTGTAAAATAAATATCAATTGTTATCAGTCTTAAACTCTAGCTGGCTAGCAGAGGAATAGAACAAATAGAGAGGAAAACTTTTTCCGTATTAGTAAGTCATTCGAGGTTATTGACAAGAGGATTCTTTTACGAGTTCATTTAAAAGTGGTTTTGCGAGTTTATGAAAGGGTATTTGAGAATACACCACCTCAGTTCTGGAAAGGCGGGATCAAAAGGTCAGAAATGTGTGAATTTTCATACTAGAAGAAAATGCAATATATATGGAAGGTAGTCACTAGTCACGATAGAAAAAAAATCAAAATGTTAATGCAGGAACAAAATATTTCATCATTGTCGATGAGGAATCATATGAAATCAGAATATAATTCCTCTGTCCTGGCTGCAAATTTAATTTGGGAAATTCCTTAGGAGAACCAAGTAAAAAGTTATAGGTAAATCCAACATAAAGAATTTCTGCGGGTATCAAGGTTAATGAGATGGATTAGATGGATTTTTGTTTCAGATTTCCTTCAAAGGAGTTGAGAGAATCAAAATAAGACGTTGGCACTTAAAACTTATGCCATTATTCTTGAAGATAGCGTAGTGATGGATGTCACTAGGAAGGCTTGGAACCTTGGACCATACGGAAACAATCTGGTGATATGTGGATATGTATGTTTGTTCAAACATGGGAACTCAGGAATGATGGAATCGTCAGTTTGATTACTGATTAGATCCCTTCGGGAAAAATCTTGACAAGCATCCATTTACATTAGGTAGGGTGGTCTAAAAATGTTACTACTATGGGCAGAGACAGCAGCATGTGTAATGGCAAGAAAAAGATGGGGAGTATAAGAAGATTGACTATACGCCCATCACAAAGAACATGAGGAAGTTTCATGAAGTGGAGGGTTGTAAAGTGAGCATTGGCGATTAGGTGAATCGACTAGTTAGTGGAAGCAATAATGTAGAGTGATGGGGCTAAATTTTTATTTTTTAATGACATTTAATCTGTTGAATCAAATTAGAAGATGCGAGGAATGAGCCGAAAACGGCTTATGTATTTGAGGGGCCAAGACCATGGTTGGTAACAATAAGAAAGGTGAAATACAAACAATACCTTTTTGCTAGTTGTTTTTGGGTAGAGATGAAAACACATGTCATGGTAAAAAATAATGAAATCTAGAAAGACTTATTGTACGTCGGTCACAAGGTTTAAGGAATTGAAGTAGACAAAGGAACCTGCATGCACAAAGTTATGTATTAGCAAACAGTTTCACATTAGGTCACCTAAGTAGTTAATCGAAACAACAATGCACTGTGATGGGTCCAGAATTATTTTGTTTTGAATTTATTGAGTCAAATCAGAGGGGGGAAGGTGTGTCATTCGGTATAATGTGCTTGTGAAGCAATTCCACCAAGGTTTCGAAACTTGCTCATCTTCCAATTCTGAATATTTCTCCTAAACTTCAATTTCCAATGCACATCTCCTTCATGTAGTGTCCAGATGTTTTGGACTGTCATCACTCTGGTATGACACTTGAGTCGGGGAAGGAAATCCTCAACGAACCTTCTCCACAACAACAATTTTTCCTTTTGTTTTTCGTCCCAACTCCATCTCCCAAAATCCTCTTTTAGTTCTATTTCATATCAGCACACTCTTGCGGTGTCCATTGCTGCTTGTTAATTTTGTTGCTCCCTTTGCTACCAATGTGTTATTGTTGTCATGTGTTTCTATACCAATTGTATTTACAAATGCCATTTTTATCTTGCAGGTTGTCCCAAATGCTCACTTCCAAAATGATCTGGGCTTAGATAGTTTAGACACCGTCGAAATTGTGATGGCCTTTGAAGAAGAATTTGGGTTTGAGATTCCGGACAATGAAGCCGACAAGATCAACTCGATAGATTTAGCAGTTGATTTCATTGCATCTCACCCTCAGGCAAAATAAGCGAACAAAATGTAGCTTCGATGAGTACTGATTTCCTTTTATAACTTCTTTTTCCCAATTCAAGTACTTCATTTACTCACTTTCGGCGTGTGGTGTATACTACATATGCTTTCTACTCAGCGCTGTCCTGAAGACGAGAGCTACCATTATCAGCTAGACAAAAATTCAATCTCATTAGATTTGAGCTATATGTTATTAGAATGTTTAGTGCCTATGAAAATAAATCTAGCTCTATGGTAGCATGAGTCAAGATGAAGTTTTAATGGCTTTTAATTTTCATTGTTGGCCAAAAGCCAAAACACGTCTGAAGTTTATATGTTGCCCAGAACTTTGATCAACTGGTTGCATTATGTTGTTTTTTAGTGAATTAATTGATTAGATATTAAACACATTAGTCAATTAGGGGCTAATTCAATCTTATAAGCCTAAGGGCAGCCCGGTGCATTATGATCTGCTCGTCATATCTTGTATTTCTGCAGGATGATGTTTTCACAACTCAAATCGTGATCTTCTATTCATATGGTACCAATTTTATCAGTATTGTTAAGATTTTTAAATACTTATGCTCGTATGAGTTTAGGTTTACATCTTTTAACACCATACTAAACCTACAAATTAAGGGATTAATTTAGAGGTCTAAGACTTGTACATGAATAGATCATTTAATTGTCCATTCCCTTGTGTTATTCTAAGGTAATATTTCTTGGGAAAAACTAATATTTGAGGATAAAACACCGGGGCAGGATCCGCAGACAGATGTGTACGGCAACATGTAATTGACACTACTTCTTGATTGACAACTGTATTTGTTTATTTTCCTCGTTTCAAAAAAATTGAATTGTTGGAGTATTTTTTAGTGTTTAAAATAATTGAATTGTTTAATATTCAAAATATATGTTGGAATTTTTTTCAATTTTACCCTTCATTAATTAAGTTTCCAAGGTTGAGTTCCAAGAATGAATTAAATGAGTATTGAGATTTAGCATGAAGTTTGCAAAGGGCAAAAATAAAAAAACATGACTAATTTATGTCTTTGTTTTTTTCCTTAAAATGTGTGTGTCATAATTCAATAATTTAATTATTTTGACATGGAGGGAGTATTTGTTTTTCATTTCTTAAATAATTATGTCTCTCCATATGATTCGCTTATTGCATTGTTTTGTTATTGTTTTTTTTTTTTTTGGTTAGAAGTAGATTTAGTTATGTAGCAAAATTAAGAGTTCAATACAAAAGTGGTGGGGGGTCTCCCCACGTTTTGGTCCGCTGTACGATCCTTACAACACCGACAATTTTCCTGGGCTTCTTTCTTTATCAGCCTATCTGCCGCCTTGTTCTTCTCCCTGAATAGGTGCTCAATTGATGGATCCTCTAGAACTTGCATAAGATACCTGCACTCCAAAATGATGTTATTAAAAGGCAAATAGTGATTAAGGATCATAGAGATAGCTTCCTTGGAGTCAGTGTTAATGACGAGGGGTTTGAGATTTCTGCTGGCAGCAATCCTTAGTCCAAACAGGATGGCCAGCAGTTCAGCTTGTCTAGAAGTAGTGTGTGCACGATGTTTAGAGAACCCTGCTATCCAGCCCCTTTTATGGTCTTTAAAACTTCCTCCTATCATACCCTTGGCAGGTGTTTTGCCAGTAGATCTATCTGTGTTAAACTTGTAGATCCAGCAGATCCATTGTTTTGTTATCATTATTATCTTTTTGAAAAAAAAATGTTATGTAACTGCTTTTAAATGTTTTAAATTTGCATACATTCTATTCCATGGGTAGAGCCAGGTAAGATCGAACCCTCTTGGCGAAGTCCCAGAGCAATTCACAACCTCTGACATAACATATGACCTTCCGATGAATATTTTATGGATGCACTTTGTGATAATCTGCTTATTGTGCAATAACCCGCAAATCATACAGAATATATATGCAAATCGCACTAGGTAAGTCTCATGCGAAAAAATCGTACTAGACAAGTTTCATGCAACGAACTCATGACTGGTTAACAGATGGAGACTGAATTCGATCTTTGGTCTCTCACATAAAGACCCAATTCCCAACTACTCAATCATGTCCCTATAGGCTTCTTCGTGTTTTTACTTCTTATTATTTTGATTACCGCCCTAGTGAAAATTATAGTTCTTTAATTGCTTTATTATTTGGAAATCTCACTTGTAAATTTATATCGAGTATATTATTATTGTGGTTCTTGTCCTTGTTATTATAGTATGTCTGTCGACAAAATCTAACAACAAAAGAAACATTTAAAATGAAAAGAAAAAAAAAAAAGGCTTTTGTCTGAATCAAGCTACGTGCTGGCCTTTTTTAAAAAAAAAATAATAAAAAATTAAAAAAATAATATATCAAGGCTCGAATCCCGAGACAATGTCATGTGAGTTGTGATCCTGTAGCAACTGCCAAGCTGGAATACCACGTGGATTCTTCCATATTGTGGGGTCTACCTCTTTGTTTTGTGGGGCCCGTATGTAGAAAGAAAGAACATGGTTTCATACTTGCTCGCACGCTCTCTGCACGTGACCTCCATTAGTAATTTGTTTTTTTTGGTATGATTTAGTCCACAATTTTCATTTGAATTTTATTTAATAATATTAGTTTAATTTGCTGAGGTCAAAATAGTAATGAAAGTTAACATGTCTTTTCTACAAACAAACTCATAGTTACGTGACAACCACACACACGTAATGAAGGTTTGTGCCCACAATATTTTACGTTCACGTTAAATTAATTCGGTAAATTAATTACACTTTGAAAAGGTTTCACATAAATAGTATATTTTGACGTTACTAATTTCACAATTCAAATCCATAATTAATAGGTTCATTCACATTTTTTATTGTGAGAAATGTTAAGTATTTATCCTTACCATTAATAGTGTTTCAGCGGAAAATGGTGAAACTTCACGTGTCTAAATTCCTGAAATTTTGACTGTAATTTTAAATTATTCCTAGATTGGAATTTTGTTAGGTGTTAAAAGAGTAAATAAGATACTTTTTTCTAAAATAACTAGGGGGAGAAGTATCAATTAGACCAATTTTCGTAAATTTTGTGTTATTATATGTGAAAGAGAGCTTTAAAACAACGGTAAATTTGGACATTTTCCATGTACATGTGCAAATTTGGACCTTTTCCATATTATAAGCTAGAAGAATTTCACCTAAAAGCCTATATGGTTTAATTAGGCAAAATATGATAATTATATACTAGGCCAAACTTCAAGGGAGTTGGGAGATAGTGAGGGGACAACAACAACATGCAAATTTAGATCTACTAGTGCTAATATCATGAAAAGAAATTATTAAAAAAAAAATAATAAAAAAAATGATATTTTTCAAAGAGGAAGAAGAGGGTCATTTTCTATTTTTGGGTGGGTGGGGGTGGGGGATATAGTGGAGCATTGATTTGAAATTAGGCAAAGAAACATATTTGAGAAAAGTCGAGAATCTGTCGAAAATAATCTCTTTATTTTATAAAAGTAGAAATAATATATATAAAATGCTACTGCATATATTCTACTTTCTCCAACCCTTGCTTATATACTATACTGAATATATTGTTGTTGTATTCGTTATTATAAAAGATGTTTATAATGAAAATATTTAATTGGATGCATCATACACATTGTATAGTATATGAAGTCAAAGTGATCTACTATCTTTGATTTATTGCATGTATTCCCATGTGCTTCTACCCTAATTTTCTTATAACATGACCTCATATACTACTGTTTTTATATAGATATTTTTTTTCATACTTTGTGGAATCTATATATATATAGCTTGTTGACAGATTTTAACAACTAATTAGACTAAAAATAAAAATTATAATAATTACGACATGTCATGTGCATTTATATATAGTGCATGCTAGTGTAGATTGGCTAAGTATATGTTATTAATTAAATTTATAAAACTGACACAGCTATTTAATGACTTATCTTAGAAGTGAAGGAAGTGACAATCATTTAATTTACCTTATTGAAAAAGACATTGTTTAACTAATTAATATGATAATTTATATTTTCCTTGAACAATTTCTTGTTAAAAGATTTTTCCCCCCCACTTTCATTGAATATGTGTTCTTTTTCTAAGTGGTTATTACTTTACTTAAATTAATTTAATTGAAATTTATGACCAATTTTCCTCTCTTTGTTTCACTCCAAAAGCTATTTGCTAGCAACCTATCATATATTTTATAAAAGAGTTTAAGTTTTGTTCTATATATCAGTGTATAGATTTCATACACCTTCATATTAAGTTTACTTATAACAATAGTTGAATCTTCGTAGCACGATTGATATGATAACCTAAAAAATAGTCGATTAACCTATTATATCTAGTTAAATTGAAGTGATGGTATAGATTTTATTTATATTAAGAATGTATGTAGTTATTGCACTAATCCAAAGACTAAAATTGGAAAATAGATATTTACCTAAAAAAAATTTGGTTAAAAAAAATTATTTTGGTTAAAGTTATTAAAGGGGAAGAGTATTTTGGAAGGAAGATATATATTCAATGAGTACAATCCAAGTTATGTCAAAAGAGCAAGTATTTATGGATGAATCTTATTTTTTTTTTCTTATCAAGAAATACTAGATGTTTATATTAAATTTATGCTCTACATTAAAAATAAAAATATTAAATTCAGATAAATTTGATGTCATGACATTGCATCCGCCTATGAAATTAAGAAGGAAAAAAAGGAAAAGATAAATGTAAACCCCCTCAATAGATATTAATAGATTATAAGTTTCGATATTTCTGAATTATATTGTTTTGATTAAAATCATGTTTATTATCGATTAGAAGGAATAACTAACCTCAAAAGGCATGTAATATATTCTAAATAATTGTGGTAATTGGATGTTAAGTATCATATTATCTTACAAGAAAGATATTTAGATTTTGAATTCAGAAAATAAAATCTCCTTTTGATTATGGGAAATTTTTAATGCAATTCTAGATCGATCATCCTGAAAAAGGAGTTTCGGGAATAAATATGTGACATTTTTTTATATTTTGAGACTCAAATAATTTAATTTTAATCATAAATTCAGATATAAAATTTTTAAATTTTTTAAAATAAAATTTATATATTTAGAAACTATAGAAAAAATTATATAAGTCACACTGATTGTCAATATGAAAGACATATAAGAAAATTACGATAAAAAAATAGATTTATTTGAATTTTGAAATTCAAAATGCGTAAATTTAAATTAATTTTCACCGACAAACCCTAAATACACGCGCTTATAGAGCATGTCCACAACACTCGCTTCCTGATTGGTGCAGACAACGTCAATTAATCATCTACAAGCAATATAATTGGTACGTGAAGTACACTTGCTCATGGGATGAAGTAGTCAACCTTTTTGTATGAAAAAAGAAAAGTGAAAAAATGTCAAAAATAACGGCCGTTAACACCGTCAATAATCCTCCCGTACACGTACAAATACGCGTATTCGTTATAGCGAATTATGATTTTCGAAGCGAACGAAACTTTTTAGTTCGATTTGAGCAAAGTGAGCCGACTTATATCGACAACTTTATTGATAAGAAGTCGATTTTTTAAGATATGAAAGTCTCAACGTAATTTCATAGAGTCATTATGTTTGAAATAATACTTCATTCGTTTAAAAAAAAATGACCTTCTTTCTTTTTTAATTTATTTCAAAAAGAATTATTCATTTTCGTTTTTGGTAAAATTTTAATTTTAATTTTGCACGTGACATGTTTAGGCCACAAGATTAAAGAATATTTTGGTATATTTAACATAATTTTAGTTTAGGACCATAAAATGAATTTTTTTTTCTTAAACTCCGTGACAAGTTAAATTAGGCCATTTTTTTAAATGGAGGATGTAAAAAATAACATGAGTTAAATGACAGAATGAAAAGACCCACGCTTATTTATTTTTGATCAATTTGTTTATAAAATGACACATAAATGAGAAAAGTACTTCCTTTGCGTTTAATTCTCTGTGTCTTATTTTTTTCCTTTGCTTAAAAATGAATCTATCTTAGTTTACTATATTAAGTAACTCTAATCTTATTATTTTAAAAAAATAGATATATAAATTAAAATGAACGAAAAATATCTTATAATTTATTTTGTATAATATTGATTTGAATGAACTTATTAAATAAAAAACAACATCCACAAAGATTTATATATTCGATTAAAATTATCTAGAAAATATATTGTTACGTATTATTGTTGTTACGTATAAAGGTACCATTTATGTTGCGAGTTTAACTGAATCTAGTAATTTAAGTACAAATCTTCAATATATATTAAAAGATTCATTAATAAAGTACGAATTTGTATGAAACATTTACCTTTTTAATGTGATGATTTATAATCACATAAATATTTATAATTTATTTTATCTTATAAATTTCAAAAGTCTTTTTTTTAAAGAAAGAAAAAACTCCTCAAATTGACGCAAATTATTAGTTTTATTTTCGAACTACTGATAGACATAAAAATATCCTTTACTTGACTAACTAAATTTAGATACACATCCGACTTACCCCATTACATATCAAGTAGTCTCCAACTCTTGTAGGAGCATGCGACTCTTAATAAAAAAAAATCGAAAGAAATGTTGAAAACACCCTTACACTTGTCGAAAATTTAAGAGTGTATTTCACTCATTTTACAAGATCAGAAGTATATTTAAGTTAAGTTAACAAGTAAAAATATATTTTTAAAGTTATCAATAATTCAAAAATAAAACTAATAATTTGTACCAAATTTAAACATGTTTTCAATACTCCTTTATTTTAAACTTTACTTCAAATTAAACAATAGAAAAAATATTAAATTTTAAATCGATAATTCAATAAATTTTAAATTTTAAATTCGCTCGAAATAAAATAAAATAAAAAACGGTGGGGGAGAGATATGGGACCTGTGTGGAAATGAGAGGGAGATAAAAAAAAACAGGTGTGTGGATTGACTGATTGTTTTATATAAAGCAAAAAAAAATAAAAAAAAGTACAGCTAGCAATGAGTAAGAGCCTCACCTCACCTCACCTACTTGCACCTTCTTCATTTCTCATTTATAACTCATATAAATCCCTTTTATTTTTTCTTCTTTCACTAATATTCTCTCTCTTCAAAGGTAGCATAAATCTTTTCTAGTGTTTCTTTCTCGTTTTTTTTTTTTTTGTTCTGTTGAGTCTCCCTTCTCCCTTGTTTGGATTATGTGAGTGTTCGAGTCAGTTTGCGTGAAGTTTATTGAACTTTTTATCAATAAAGATATCGAGTAATGTATTGGCTGGTGTATTTAGTTGTGGTGGTTGTTTTTTTGACTTTATTAGATTAAGTTGTGTTCGAGTCGGTTTACGTTTTATTATTTTATGAAGTGGTTTAGTCATGAAAATTGTGTGAGTATTTGAAAAAAAAAGTAGTTTTTATTTTTAAATTGAAAAATTATATTTGAAAATTGGACCGTTTGTGTTTGGTCGTGAATACAAATTAAAGTTATTTTTGAATTTTTAAGACTAATTTGAGATGAAAATAGGTTTTTGGTGTTTGAGCGGGTTTGTGTGCAAGTTTTACTATTTTTAAGGTGGTTTAGCCATGTAAATTGTGTGAGTATTTGAAAAAGAAAAGTAGTTTTTATTTTAAGTGAAGAATTATATTTAAAAATTGGCCTCTTTGTGTTTGGTCGTGAATTTAGAGTTGTTTTTGAATTTTTAAGACTAATTTGAGGTGAAAATAGTTTTTTTTTTATGTTTTTCAAAATTTATAAGTTTGGATTTTTATTTTTTTGAAATTTTATGGTCAAATACCATAAAATTTCAATTTGATTATCTTATGAGTTATTTGAGCCACTGTTTTTTTTCTATTTTCGTGGAGCGAGTGTCCGAGTCAATTTACATGCAATTACATTACTATAATTTGAATTTGAGACCTCATATTTCTGCGTAAAGTTTCGATTTTAACTATGAAAATTGCATTGTTTTGATGTTATTCTGACATTTTTTTTCTTGATATAATTGATATTTCAGGGTAATTTCTATTTACTGGAGTGAATTTTTGAGAAATTTGGATAATTCAGAACTTTTTTCCTGCATTTCTCAAGAGGTATGGTTTTGAATTATTGCATTTGTGTTTTCACATTCCTCCCCTCCCCCGCACCCAATTTATTCAAGTATTATTTAAATTAATAAAGTGTGATGTTCACTGTTCGAGCTGCAGAATCAGTCATTAAGGTTCTTTTCTGGATCCGTGTGAATGCGGGATCCTTTAATCGTTCAAATTACTAAACCTGTCGGTTCACTATAAAAATGCTTCTGGCCCCATTTGTTTTCTCAATTTTCGTAATTGACAAGAATCCAAAAAGAATTTCAACTTTTTTCTGTTAAAATGGGCCACAAATCCTTTTTGTGCTGGCAAGCATCATTATGACAACATTGCTCCATCTTGAAGATATGTTGGGATGTGGTTGCGGGGGTGGGGTGTGTGGGGCCTGCTCTTTTCATTTCAATTTATATGATAGTAGACACCGAGTTTGAGGTTAGCTAATATAATACTTTTGAAATTTATGATAGCTAAAAAGATGTGTTATTAATTCTTTTGAAACGGACTAATAAGGAAATAAAGTCACTAAAAATATGATAGCTAAAAAGATGTGTTATTAATTTTTTACCACAATTTTCTATGGAAATTTATGGTATTAAACATCGAAATGACGTTATGTGTCTATAAAAATGTGCCATTAATTCTTTAGACACAGATTAATAAGGAAACAATGCCATATAAAATGGAACAGAAGGAGAGTGTGCACGTGTGTATGTATATTCTGTTACATTTTCGGAGAGTCAAGGATATTCTCTTTTTGGCTATGATTTTCTAAGATATTTTGAATTATTAATTATTGTGATTTATAGTACTTTTGTATAATTTTAAATATGTACATTTTATGTCATTTAAACTTTGAAGAATCTGTATCCAAATTCACATAGTTTGTTCTTCTATGTGTGTATATATATTCAAATTTCATCTTTATTGCTATGAAGTGTTGATGAATTTTCTATCTTGACATTCATAATTCATTGTATTGTTTTTGAATTTTTACAGGTAAAAACTTTGGTTTAGAGGAAAAAGAGAGTATATAGCATGGGTTCGGATTTCGTGGATGAGATAGATTGTAGTAGCTTCTTTGACCATATGGAAGATTTGATTGAGTTTTCCCCAGAGAATGAGTGTGGTGGACTTGACGCCGTTGATGGTAAGGATTTTCCAAGCATTTGGAATGATCCATTGCCTGATTCCGACCCACTTTTCTCCGGGAGTTACAGCAATTCAGCTTCAGATTTCTCGGCGGAGCTCTCAGTTCCGGTGAGTGCAGTCTGCAGCAACTAAACTTAACTGTGATTTTCTTGAATTTGCGCTATCATGATTTTGGGATTATTTAGATATTAATGTGGTACTAATCATTATACGAAAATCGTGCGTTATAAGTTTAAGTAATTGTCGTGGGACCTGTTGTATGCGAACGTCTTAGTCATGTGATTGGTTGCTTTCTTTTTTGGGGGGCATTTTACTACCAACTGGTTGTTGATGTTAATGAGGATCTATCGAAAATAACCTTTCTACCTCGCAAAAGTATTTGTAAGACCTCCGTACATCTTATCCTCAGATTTTCCAATTTCATTGCAAGGGATGACCAGGCATCAGACCTCACTTAAGGTCATGTCATGTCATCTTAACAGCGTGGTAATGGTAGGTTGGATTTTTAAATTTTCTGTTCAAAAACTTCTTGTAGGTACAGTCAGTCATTTGGGAGATTTTAGAAATTCATGAAGTTGTCCACACATTCTACTGATAACAACTTGTTGATAAGTTTTTAGTTGAAATTTCACTTTCATATTCAATCTGTCTGATGTGATAGCATTTACCTATTAGGTGGAGTAAAGGGGTCCCAGCCTTATTTGAGGTCTCTTTAAATTTTTGTTGGTCGGATCCTCCAAAAATGTTGCCGTACCCATGTTGGATCCTCCAACAATAAAATAACTTTTGGAAGATCCGACATTCACCCAGGGTTGGTTTTGCAGAGTGAATACTTTGTTTCTTATTAAATGCTCATAAGTGTGTCCTTCATAGTAGGTAAAATGAGTCGATTTCTCTTCTTTCCCTTTCCACTTGCATATGGAAGTTGGAAAATTTGGTTGTTGTTTTGAGGGTCCATCATAATAAATGATGAGGTACTAATTTGCAATAATAAGCCACACATTGAACTTTCTCTTGAAAATCTCATCATCATTTAAACGCTAGGTGTATCAATTAGGTCTGCGTACATTGTACCTTCTCCAAACCCCACTCGTGGGACTACACTGGGTATGTTGTTGTTATCAATTGTGTGTTATTTAGTACTACGTCACATTGTCCTCCAACTATTTACTTTTGTAGTTTCTAATTTGGTGATACTTATGTTTGATCATATATAACTCTATATAAACTCTAATCATATGATTCTCTTTTCGGTTTTTGTAGTACGAGGATATCGTTCAACTCGAGTGGCTTTCAACATTCGTGGAGGATTCCTTCTCTTGTGGGGGTTTGACACTGGGGAAAGAACATTGTCCTGTCAAAAAGGAGCCATCTGATAATAGCAAATTCCTGACCTCAAGTCCTGTTTCTGTGCTTGAGAGTAGTAGCAGCAGCAGTAGCAGCTCATCCTCATCAAGTTCGGGACTGGGGAAAACGCTTCCTCCTCTTAGTCCATGCCACCGTGGTCCACAACGTGCTAGGAGCAAACGTCCTCGCCCTTCAACTTTTAATCCCCGGCCAGTAAATCAACTCATGTTTCCAACATCAGTAATTCCCCAGCAATTTGTTGCTCCCGGAGTGAACTCATCGGCATCAGAGAATTTCGCGGAGTCTCCCATGAATAAGAAAAAGAGAATCAAATTTTCAATTCCTCTAGCTCCAACCGAGATGAATCAGGATAATTACCAGTCCGCGCCACAAGCAGTTAGGAAATGCTTGCATTGCGAGATAACAAAGACGCCTCAATGGAGAGCCGGTCCAATGGGACCAAAAACCCTCTGCAATGCCTGTGGCGTTCGCTACAAGAAAGGTCGTCTCTACCCTGAGTACCGCCCTGCTGCAAGTCCCACATTCGTTCCATCCTTGCACTCTAACTCTCACAAGAAGGTCCTGGAAATGAGAAGCAATGTCTTCCCCGAGGAGGATACGCATTACAAGCAAGCCAAGCCTAGACGTTCCCGCCCCCTTATCATTGTCCAAGCTGAGAACAACACCACAGCTAGTACTACTCCAACCGCGCAATCAGATCTCAACCCCGAGTAGCAAAATCATCATAGGTGCAGACACCAGTTTTTCCTAGTCCTCATTTTTTCAGGTCTTTAGTTTTATTTGCTTACTGTTTTTTCATTGCTTTGTTCATTGGTTCTTTGTACAAAAATCTTGGCGGGGGGGCGGGGGGTAGGAGGGGAGGTATAGTAAAGAAGTGGATGACATATTTTAGTTGGTAGCTAGAGTTAAGAGATAAAAATGGAGTCAGGCTAGGCAGCTGTAGTGTTATTTAGATATAGATTTGGAGTCTTTAAGTGTTAGTGATCTCTTTATTAGAGACTTGTGGCCTTTCTTTTTTTCTCATCTTTTTTGATGGGAAATTCTTTTTGCAGTTACTATGATTGTTTTTAGGATGTACTATTCTTGAATGAGTAATGGTTTCAAGTCTTTTAGTCACATTTCCCTCCCAACAATTTTTGGTTTCATTGGCTCGGCAGATCATTTTCTTCTTTTCAAATTGCAAGTGTATGTAAGAGGTCATTTCCTCGAGATGAAGTTTGTGATTTGGAGTTGGAGATATGTGACACAAAAAAAATCTTTCAAGAAAATCGTCATAAACACCCTTGTAATATAGTTTATTTGTGAATAAACACTGTATTGGTTAAAATATTAATCACTTAATCTTGGCTAATATGACATGGTATATATCAAGATATCCAATAACTTTGTTGAGTTAATGATTAAAAATACATCAAAACTTTAACTTTTTCGCGAGTTTCATATCTTAGCAATCCATTTTTTTTCCCATCTTACCTAAATTGTTTTCTTTTTGTGTATATTATTAGTACATGCTGATTTTGGACTGAAATTTGGTGTGCCCCTAAAAAATATACTGGTGATCAATTCAAGGTCGTGAAATTCGAATTAATGAATTTGATCACCTTTCTTGTTAAAAGTGGTGTGGATCATATAGAGGTTAATAGTATGGTTCACAAAATCATTACGGATCATCTTAAAAAAAATTGGGCCAAACAGCTGGTCATAAGTCTATGAATATTTTGTTTATATGTCAGTCCAAAGCCTTTTGACTCTAAATTTTGTAAGACCATTGTAAATTACATAGTGAATGATATTCATAGCTTTTGTCGGATCCACATTTTTTTAGCATTTAGGAGTCGCGAAACAGGAATTCATATTTTTTCTCAGTTTTTCATGTGTTAATGCCTATGAATATTTTGTAAATATGCCTGTCTGAAATTTTTTTACACCAAATTTTGTAAGACCATCCGTAATTACCTAGTGAATAATAATCACACTTCTACAGAATCCACGACACTTTTTTTAGCATTCAGTAGTCACGAAATAGAAATATAACATTTTTTCAGCTTTGCGTGAGCATTAACCTATGAATATTTTGTAAATATGCATGTCCGAAACTTTTTGACTTCAAATTTTGTAGGACCATCCGTAATTACCTAGTAAATTATAATCATAGTTTTTACAGAATTCACACCACATGGAAATTTTAGTACTTTTCTCAATTTTTCGTAAGCGTTAGTCCACAGATTTTTTAGGTGGCGGGAATTCGGGTCGAATTTTCTTGGATTTTCTCTTGGTAGCGTCCGTAACGACCTGGAAAACGATTCTAGTAGCCCCAACGAGGCTTCTACGGCGTTTAGGAGCATTTTAGGGGCGGCGCAACAGAAATTAGGCGATTTTGCCAGTTTTTCCTATGTGTTAGCCTACAAACTTTTTAGTTGTTGGGGTCTGGGTCGAATTTTCTTGAATTTACTATTAGTAGCGTGGGAAACGACTCCAGTAGCCTTGACGACACTTCTACGATGTTTAGGAGCATTATAGGTGCAACACAACAGAAATTAGGAGATATTGTCAGTTTTTCGTATGTATTAGCCCATGCCGGGGGTCGGAGTCGAATTTTCTTAGATTTTCTATTGGTAGCGTCCGTAACGACCTAGGAAACGACTCCAGTGGCCCCGACGGCGCTTCTACGACGTTTAAGAGCATTATAGGGGTGATGCAATAAAAATTAGGCTATTTTGCCAATTTTTCGTGTGTGTTAGCCATAAATTTTTAAGGTGCCAGAGGTGCAGGTCAAATTTTCTTGGGTTTTTTCTCTTGGTAGCGTCCGTAACGACTTGGAAACGACTCCAGTAGCCCCGATGGCACTTTTACGGCGCTTAGGAGCATTTTAGGGGTGACGCAACAAAAATTAGGCGATTTTGTCAGTTTTTTGTGTGTGTTAGCCCACAGAGTTTTTAGATGCTGGGGGTCCGAGTCGAATTTTCTTGGATTTTCTCTTGATAGCATCCGTACGACTAGGGGAACGACTTGAGTAGCCCCGGAAGCACTTCTACGCTGTTTAGGAGCATTTTAGGGGCGACGCAAATAAAATTAGATGATTTTGCCAGTTTTTCGTGTGTGTTAGCCCACAAATTTTTTAGGTGCCAGGAGTTTGGGTCTAATTTTCTTAGATTTTCTCTTGTTGGCGTCCGTAATGACCTGGGAAGGATTCAGTAGCCCCGACAGGGCTTCTACGATGTTTACGAGCATGTTAGGGTCGACGCAATAGGAATTATGTAATTTTGCCAGTTTTTCATGTGTGTTAGCCCACAAATTTTTAAGGTGCCTGGGGTTCGAGTTGATTTTTCTTGAAATTTCTTTTTGTAGCGTCCGTAACGACTCCACTATCCCCGGCGAAACTTTTACGGCGTTTAGGTGCAATTTAGGGGCGACACAACAACAATTAGGCGATATTTCTAGTTTTTCGTATGTTTGCCCACGAATTGTTTAGGTACCGGAGGTCCGGATTGAATTTTCTCCTGGTAGCATCCGTAACGACCTGGGGAACGACTTCAGTAGTCCCGACGGGGCTTCTATGGCATTTAGGAGCATTATAGAGGCGACGCAATAGGAATTAAGCGATTTTATCAGTTTTTCATGTGTTAGCCCACTGATTTTTTAGGTGCCGGAGGTCTAGGTCGAATTTTCTTAGATTTTCTTTTGGTAGCATCCGTAATGATCTAGGAAACGACTCTAGTAGCCCCGACGGGGCTTCTACGGCATTTAGGAGCATTTTAGGGCTGACACAATCTCGATTAGGCGATTTTGCAAATTTTTCCAAGGTGTTAGACCACAGATTTTTTAGGTGCTTGAGGTCCGGGTCAATTTTTCTTGAATTTTCTTTTGGTAGCATTCGTAAAGACATGGGAAACGATTCCAGTAACCCCGACGGAGCTTCTATGAAGTTGAGGAGCATTTTAGAGCCGACATAATAGAAATTACGAAATTTTGTTAGTTGTTCGTGTGTGTTAGCCCATGAATTTTTTAGGTGCTGGAGGTCCGGATCGAATTTTCTTGTATTTTCTCGTGGTAGTGTCTGTAACAACTTGGGGAACAACTCCAGTAGCCCCGAAAGCATTTTAACGGCGTTTAGGAGCATTTTAGGGAAAACGCAACAAGAATTAGGCAATTTTGTCAGTTTTTTTTGTGTGTTAGCCCACAGACTTTTCTGATGTCGGGATTTCGGGTCAAATTTTCTTGAATTTTCTCTTGGTAGCATTCATAACGACCTATGGAATTTAGGAGAATTATAGAGGCGACGCAACAACAATTAAGAGATTTTGTCAGTTTTTCATGTGTGTTAGCCCACAGATTTTTTTGGTACCGAAGGTCTGGATCAAATTTTCTTAGATTTTCTTTTGCTAGCATCCGTAACAATTTGGGGAATGACTCTAGTAGCCCTGACGGGGCTTCTACAGCGTTTAAGAGTATTTTAGGACTGACGCAAACTGAATTAGGTGATTTTGCAAATTTTTCCTATGTGTTAAACCACAAATTTTTTAGATGCTTGAGGTTTGGGTCGATTTTTCTTGAATTTTCTTTTGGTAGCGTTCGTAATGACCTAGAAAACGATTTCAGTAACCCCAACGAAGCTTCTACAACGTTTAGGAGCATTTTAGAGCTGAAACAACAGGAATTAGGAAATTTTGCCAGTTTTTCTTGTGTGTTAGCCATAGATTTTTTAGGTGCCGAGGGTTTGGGTTGAATTTTCTCTTTGTAGCGTCCATAACGATTTGGGGAACGACTCCAGTAGCCCCAGTGGGGCTTCTATGGCGTTTAAGAGTATTATAGGGACGACGCAACATGAATTAAGTGATTTTGCCAGTTTTTCGTGTGTGTTAGACCACAAATTTTGTAGGTGCCTCAGGTTTGAGTCGAATTTTACTGGATTTTATTTTGGTAGCATTCTTTACTACCTGGGAAATGACTCCAGTAACCCCGACGGAGCTTCTACGGCATTCATGAGCATTTTAGGGCCGATGCAACAGGAATTAGGAAATTTTGTCAGTTTTTCATGTGTTAGACACAGATTTTTTAGGTGTCGAAGGTCTGGGTTGAATTTTCTTGAATATTCTCTTTGTAGCGTCCATAATGACCTGGAGAACGACTCCAGTAGCCCGGATGGGGCTTTAATGGTGTTTACGAGCATTATAGAGGCGACGCAACAGGAATTAGGCGATTTTGCCATGTTTTTTGTGTGTGTTAGCCCATGGATATTTTAGGTGTTGGGGGTCTGGGTTGATATTTCTTCGAATTTCTTTTGCTAGTGTCCGTAACGACTTTGAGAACGACTCCAATGGCCCCGATGGGGCTTGATGGCGTTTAGGTGCATTTTAGGAGCGACGCAACAGAAATTTGGCAATTTTGCAAATTTTTCATGTGTTCTAGACACAGATTTTGTAGGTGCCTGAGGTTTGGGTCGAATTTTTTGGATTTTCTTTTGGTAACGTTTGTTACGACCTGGAAAACGACTCTAGTAACTCCAACGGAGCTTCTACGGCATTTATGAGCATTTTAAGGCCGATGCAACATGAATTAGGAGATTTTGTCAGTTTTTCATGTGTTTTAGCCCATAGATTTGTTATGTGCCGAGGGTCTGGGTCGAATTTTCTTAAATTTTCTCTTTGTAGCGTCCGCAATGACCTGGAGAACGACTCCAGTATCCCGAACGGGGCTTCTACGGCGTTTAGGAGCATTTTAGGGCTGACGCAACAGGAATTAGATGATGCTATCAATTTTTCTTATGTGTTAGCCCACAAATGTTTTGGATGCCGGGGGGCCAGGTTGAATTTTCTTGGATTTTCTCTTGGTAGTATCTGTAACGACCTGGAGAACGACTCTAGTAGCCCCGGAGTTGCTTTTACGGTATTTAAGAGCAATTTAGGAGAGACAACAGAATTTAGGCAATTTTGCTTGTTATTTGTGTGTGTTAGCCCACGGATTTTTTAGGTGCTTGGGTCCAGGTCGAATTTTATTCGAATTTCTTTTGATACGTCTGTGACGACCTAGGGAATAACTCTAATAGACCTAGAGGGGCTTCAACGGTGTTTAGGTGAATTTTAATAGTGACGCAACAGGAATTAGGTAATTTTGCTAATTTTTCGTATGTATTAGCCTACGAATTTTTTAGGTACCGGGGTCCGAGTACAATTTTCTTGGACTTTCACTTGGTATTGTCCGTAATGACCTGGGAACGACTCTTGAGCACGAGCGGGGATTCTAGGGTACTTAGGAGCATTTTTGGGGCGATGCAACAAAAATAAGGCGATTTTGTCAGTTTTTTCATATGTCTAGGCCACATAAATTTTAGTAACCATCGGTTTGGGTCGAATTTTATTGGATTTTCTCAAGGTAGCATCCATAACGACGCTAGATAAAACTCTTGTAGCCCGGGCGTGGCTTTTACGTCGTTTAGAAGCATTTTAGGGGCGATGCAATAGGAATTAAAAGATTTTGCTACTTTTTCATTAGTCCACAAATTTTTTAGATGCCGAGGGTCAAGATTGAATTTTCGTAGAATTTCTCTTACTAGAATCCGTAACCACCTGGGAACGACTCCAGTAGCCCCGTCGAGCTTCTACGGCGTTTAGGAGTATGTTAGGGTGACGCAACATGAATTAGACGATTTTACCAATTTTTCTTGTCTGTTAGCCCACAGATTTTTTAGGTGTCGGGGTCTGGGTCGAATGTTCTTGGATGTTCTCTTGGTAGCGTCCGTACTGACCTCGGAAACGACTAAAATATCTCCAGCGGGGCTTCAATGGCGCTTAGGATCATTTGAGGGCTCATGCATTAGGAATTAGGCGATTTTGCCGGTGTTTTATGTGTTTTAGCCACTAGATTTTTTAAGTGTCGGGGGTCCGAATTGAATTTTCTAGGAATTTCTCTTAATAGCGTCCGCAAAGACCCGAGAAACGACTCCAGTAGTTCTAATAGGGCTTCTACGTTGTTTAGGATCATTTTAAGGCCGACGCAACAGAAATAAGGCGATTTTGCCAGTTTTTCGTGTGTTAGCCCAAAATATTTTTGGTTTTCGGGTTTGGATCGATTATTCTTAGATTTGCTTTTGGTAGCAACTGTAGGGGAACGACTCCAGTAGCTCTGACGGGGCTTCTACGGTGTGTAAGAGCATTTTAGAATCGATGTAATAGGAATTAGGCAATTTTATTAGTTTTCATGTGTGTTAGCGCACGGATTTTTTAGATGACGGGGATTCAGGTCGAATTTTCTTTTAGTAGCATTCGTAACGACTTGGAGAATGACTCCAGTAGCCCCGGTGAGGCTTCTACAATTTTTAGGAATATTTTAGGCGGCAAGCAACATGAATTTTGTGATTTTGTTATTTTTGGTGTGTGTTAGCCCTCAAATTATTTAGGTGAGGGGTTCCGATCAAATTTTCTTGGAATTTCTCCTGGTTGCGTCTGTAACGACCTAAAAAACGACTCCAATGACTCCGATGAAGCTTCAACGGTGTTTAAGAACATTTTAGGGTCGACGCAAATGAAATTTAACGATTTTGCTAGTTTTTCGTGTGTGTTAGCCCACAGATTTTTTAGGTGCCGAGCGCCCGGATACAATTTTCTTGGACTTTCACATGGTAGTGTCCATAACGACCTGGGGAACGACTGTTAAACCCGAGCGGGGCTTCTACGATGCTTAGGAGCATTTTAGAGGCGATGCAACAGAAATTAGGCAATTTTGCCAGTTTTTCGTATGTGTTAGCCAACAGATTTTTGGGCCTACGCAACAAGAATTAAGTGATTTTATCATTTTTTTGTGTGTGTTAGTCCAAAAAAATTTTAGGTGTTGGGGGTCTGGGTTTAATTTTTTTAGATTTTATCTTCGTCGTATTTGTAACGACCTAGGAAATGACTTCAGTATCCTTTGCGGCGCTTCTACGACGTTTAGAAGCATTTTAGGGGCGACGCAAAATGAATTAGGTAATTTTTTCAATTTGTCGTGTATGTTAGCCCACCGACTTTTTAGGTACCGGGGGTCCGGGTTTAATTTTCTTAGATTTTCTCTTGGTAGCATTCGTAAAGACTTAGGAAATGACTCCAGTAGCCCCAACAGACTTCTACGACGTTTAGGAGCATTTTAGGGACGAGGTAAGAATAATTAGGTGATTTTGCTAGGAAATGACTCCATTAGCCCCAACAGACTTCTACGACGTTTAGGAGCATTTTAGGGACGAGGTAAGAATAATTAGGTGATTTTGCTAGTTTTTCGAGAGTGTTTTCCACTAATTTTTTAGGTACTGGTAGTTGGGTCGATTTTTCTTGGATTTTCTCTTAGTAGAGCCCATAACAATCAGAGGAACGACTCTAGTAACTTCGACTGGGCATGTACGGAGTTTAGGAGCATTTTAAGGGAAACTCCAAATGCCCCAGCGTGGCTTTTACGGAGTTTTGGAGCATTTTAGAGCCAATGCAATAGGAATTAGGCAATTTGCAAGTTTTTCGGGTATGTTAGCCCAAGAATGTTTTAGCTGCCCAGGGTTCGGGTCAATCTTTTTTGTGTTTTCTCTTGGTAGTGTCCGTTACAACTTAGGAACGATTTCAGTAGCTTCGGTGGAGCTTTTACAGCATTTAAAAGAATTTTAGGGGCGACGCAACACGAATTAGGCAATTTTGTCAGTTTTTTATATTTTTTAACCCTCGTTTATTTTATGTGCCGGGTGTCCAATTTTCCTAGATTTTCTCTAGGCAACGTCTGTAATGATCGAGAGAACAATTTTCACTTGGAATCGTGTGTAACGACCTGGTGAATGACTCCAGTAGCCCTGAAAGGGCTTATTCGGCTTTTAGAAGCATTTTAGGAGCGATGCAACAAAAATTAGATAATTTTGTCAGTTTTTCATGTGTGTTTACCTACGAATATTTTAGGTGTTGGCTGTTCAACTCAATTTTTCTTGGATTTTCTCTTAGTAGCATCCATAACAATCAGGGGAACGACTCCAGTAGCCCACATGGGGTTTGTACGGAGTTTAGGAGCATTTTAAGGGCGATGCAGCATGAATTCGACAATTTTTGCTAATTGTTTTTGTGTGTTAGCACAAAGATTTTTTAGGTGCCAGTGGTTTGGATTGAATTTTCTTGGATTTTCTCTTGGTAGCGTCCGTATTAACCAAGGTAATGACTCCAAATGCCCCGGCAAGGCTTCTACGGCGTTTAGGAGTATTTTATAACTGATACAACACGACTTAGATAATTTTGCCAGTTTTCATGTGTGTTAGCCCACAGATTTTTTAGGTGTCAGAGTTTCGGATAGAATTTTCTTGGCGTTTCTCTTGGTAACATCCGTAATGACCTGGAGAATGACTCAAATAACCCCGATGGGACTTCTACGATATTTAGGAGCATTTTAGGACCGACTAAATAGGAATTAAGACATTTTGCTAGTTTCGTGTGTGTTAGCATACAAATTTTTTTAGTGTAGCCTGTTTGGGTCGAATTTTCTTAGGTTCTCTCTTGGTAGCATCCGTATGATATGGGAAACGACTCCAGTAGCCATGATGGGGCTTCTACAGCATTGAGGAGTATTTTATAGGCGACGCAACAGGAATTAGCCAATTTTACTACTTTTTCGTGAGTGTTAGGCCACAAATTCTTTTGATGCCGGGGATCTAGATCAAATTTTCTTCGATTTTATCTTGGTAGAATCTATAAAGACTTGGGGAATGACTACAGTATCCTTGGCTTGGCTTTTACGGCATTTTGGAGCATTTTAGGAAGGATGCAATAGGAATTAGGCAACTTTACTAGTTTTTTTCGTGTGTGTTAGCCCATGAATTTTTTAGGAGCCAGAGTTTCGAGTTGGTTTTTCTTGGATTTTCTCTTGGTATCGTCCGTATTGGCATGGAGAACGACTCTATTAGCCCAGTGGGGCTTCTACGATGTTTAGGAGCAATTTAGGGGCGATGCAATAGAAATTAAGGGATTTTGCCAGTTTTTCGTATGTGTTTGCCCATAATTTTTTTAGGTGACGGAGGTTCGGGTCAATTTTTCTTGAATTTTCTCTTATGGCATCCGTAACGACCTGGAGAACGACTTCGGTAGCCCCGCGGGTCCTGAATGGAGTTTAAGAGAATTTTAAGGGCGATATAGCAGAAATTAGGATATTTTACTTTTTTTTGTGTGTTAGCACACAAATTTTTTAGATGCCAGTGGTTCGGATTGAATTTTCTTGGATTTTCTTTTGGTAGAGTCCGTAATGACCTGGGGAATGACTCCAAATGCCCCGATGAGGCTTCTTCGGTGTTTAGGAGTATTTAAGAGCCGATGCGATAGGAATTAGGCAATTTTGCAAGTTTTTCGTGTGTGTTAGCCCACGAATTTCTTAGGTGCCAGATGTCCGGATCAAATTTTCTATGATTTCCTCTTTGTAGCATCATTAACGACTTGGAGAACGACTCCAGTTGCCCCGGCGGTGCTTCTACGGAGTTTAGGAGCATTTTATGGGCGGCGCAACAGGAATTAGGTAATTTTGCTAGTTTTTCGTGTGTGTTAGCACATGAATTTTTTAGGTGTCGGGGTTTCGGGTAGAATTTTTTCGTGGTAGTGTCCATAACGACCGAGGGAATGACTCTAGTATCCCCATTGGGGCTTTTACGGTGTTTTGGAGCATTTTAGGGCCGATACAACAAGAATTAGGCGATTTGGCCAGTTTTTTGTGTGTTAGCACACGGATTTTTAGGTGCCGAAGGTTCAGGTCGAATTTTCTTACATTTTCTCTTGGTAGCATTTGTAACGACATGGAAAACGACTCCAGTAGTCCCGACAGGGCTTTTACAGCATTTTGAAGCATTTTAAGGGCGATGCAACAGGAATTAGGCGATTTTGCAAGTTTTTCGTGTGTTAGCCCACGAGTTTTTTAGGTACCGAGGGTTCGGGTCAAAATTTCTCTGATTTTCTCTTGGTAGTGTCCGTAACGACTTGGAAAATGACTCCAGTAACCCTTGCAGGGCTTTCATGTTATTTTGTAGCATTTTAGGGCCGATGCAACAGGAATTAGGCAAATTGTCAGTTTTTCGTGTTTGTTAGCCATAGATATTTTGGTTGTCGGGGGTCCGATCAAATTTTCTTTGCATTTCTCTTGGTAGTGTCTGTAACGATCTGGGAAATGACTCCAGTATCCTAGAGCAGCTTTTACATTGTTTTGGAGCATTTTAGGGCCGACATAACAGGAATTAGACAATTTTGATAATTTTTTGTGTCTTTTAGCCCATAGATTTTTTAGGTGCCGGGGTTTCGGGTTGAATTTTCTCTGCATTATTTTTGATAGTGTCCGTAACGATCTGTAGAACGACTGCAGTAGCCCGAAAGGGCCTTTACGTTGTTTTGGAGCATTTTAGGGCCGACGCAACAAGAAATAGGCAATTTTGTCCGTTTTTCGTGTATGTTAGCCCACAGATTTTTTTAGGTGCTGGGGGTACGGGTCGAATTTTCTTAAATTTTCTCTTGGTAGCATCCGTAACGACCAGGAGAACGACTCTAATTTCCCCCAACGAGTCTTCTATGGCATTTAGGAGCATTTTAGGGCCGACGTAACAAGAATTAAGCGATTTTGCCAGTTTTCGTGTGTGTTAGCCAATAGATTTTTTGTGCTAGGTGTTCGGGTCAAACTTTCTTGGATTTTATCTTGGTAGCGTCCCTAATAACCTGGGGAATGACTACAGTAGACACGGCGGGACTTCTATGGTATTTAGGAGTATTTTAGGGGCGACGCAACAGGAATTAGGCAATTTTGTCAGTTTTTTGTTTGTGCTAGTCCACGAAATTTTTAGGTGTCGGGGATTCGGGTCAAATTTTCTTTCATTTTCTCTTGGTAGCATCCTTAACGACTTGGGGAACGACTCCAGTAGCCCCGAAGGGGCTTCTATGATTTTTAGGAAAAATTTAGGGGCGACGTTATAGAAATTAGGCAATTTTGTCAGTTTTTCATGTGGTTTAGCCCACAGATTTTTTAGGTGTTGGGGGTCCGGATCGAGTTTTGTTGGATTTTCTCTTGGTAGCATCCGTTACAAGAAGGGAAATGACTCCAGTAGCCTAGGCGGTACTTCTACGGTGTAAGATATTCATAACTTCTATTGAAACCACACCAATTTGTTTTAGCCTTTACGTGTCACAAAACAGGAATTTGGTATATTTCTCAATTTTTGTGAGCATTAGCCTATGAATATTTTGTAAATATGCATGTCCAAATATTTTTGACTCCAAATTTTTAAGACCATTCATAATTACGTAGAAAATGATGTTCATAGCTTCTATAAAATTCATACCACTTTTTTAGCGTTTAGGGATCACGAAGTAGAAATTTAGTACTTTTATCCGTAATTAGGCGATTTGCTCATTTTTCGTGTGTGTTAGCCGATGAATATTTTAGTGAATTGGCTTCCAATTGATTTTATTTCAAAACCATTATGGGACCCTCCATAAGTACCCGATGGATAAGTACGTGCGGCCCCGACACGATCCATGGCGCATTCATAGCATTTAGGGGCCGCACAAGTAGAATTAGGTGATTTTCTCATTTTTCGTGTGTGTTAGCCCATGAATATTTTGGTGAACTGGCTTCTGATTAATTTTTTTTTGAAACATTTATGGGACCTCCGTAAGAACTCAGGGGATCAGTACGTGTAGGCTCTGCGCGATCCACATCACATTCATAGCATTTACGGGCTACACAAGCGAAATTAAGCGATTTTTCATTTTTCGTGTGTGTTAACCCAGTCATAACATGCAACGTTTATTTAGTCATTTCATTATCATGAATTATGAATTCATGAATTTAATTACTTTTCCTATGTATTAGTACATGTTAATTTTTTTAATTATTGTTGACCGACTCTGTTTGGCCTAAAAGTTGTGTCCATCGTAAATGTCCTGGTGATCAATATTGACCACTTTCACTATGGCTGACATCTTTCGTTTAGTCATTTTATGGTCATGAAATCCGAATTCATAAATTTGATTACGTGTCGTGTCTATTCGTAAATGTTGAGTACACACCAAGTTTAAAATATTTGTTTATAATTAATAATAAATGTGTGTAGGTCACCGTAGCATCAAGGTGTTTTTATTACAAAAGAGAGTGATAACTGAAAATATAAAATTCGCAAAAAGATAGTTTAGATAGGTAATAAAAAAAACAAAGAATAATTGAAGCTTGTAGCTCGCGAAAATGGTGATAGTTCAGATGTGTTCTTTTTATCAATCATTTAAAGGATTTGAAACAACGAATGATGAGTACAGCTAGTTGCTCCACATGAAACCTTGAATTTCATTAAACCTGCTATTCAACAGCTTTGTCAAAATACAAGCAGAAAGCTAAAAGCTTAAAGTTAAAAATGAACACCACAGACACAAAAAAAGGAAGAAGAAAACATAGACATTCTTGAAAAAACTCATATATAAACATTATGTATAGTTATAACAATATAATGCTAGTTAACTGTACAAAAAACACAAACATTCTTATGTATTTTCTTATGTATCAATTCTATTCTGCAACAGCTAACTGATCAGCCAACCTGAAACAAGTGATACCAAAGAAAGCCATAGTCAAGTTGGTGTTTACACCAGAGAGCAACTAATCCATTATATTGTACAACAACAACAACAAAACCCAGTGTAATCGCACAAGTGGGGTTGGAGAGGTTACACAGACCTTACTCCTACCTTTTGTGAGGTACAGAGGTTGTTTCCGCTAGACTCTCGGCTCAAAAGAAAAGTCATCGAAGCAAGGTATCAAGAAAATATGACAGCAAAATAGCAAAACACAAAGCAAATGAAGCAACAAATAACAATACACATTGCAGAATCCACTATATTGTGTGAGCACAAATTATTTATACCTAATGAGGATCTATGTCGGTCGGACTCTCCAAATATATTGTTGTATCCTCCAAAATTGCACTGCTCACGGAGGATCCGGCACGCACTTGATTACATTTTTGAAGAGTCCGAGCAACATAGATGAGGATACCACAAGATTTCCGGTCAATACAAGTTTGAAATGAGGTATTCTCATGGGGAGGGTAGCAAAAGCAACCCATGATGAACCTTTGAACATGTGACTATGTACTCCAAGAATATAAAGGACTAACTAGCACTAATAAAACCAGAAAGCCAGCCAGAGTACACAATAAGTGTTATCAAGTACTCTCTCCATTTCAATATGTTTGTCTAGTTTTGACTTGGCACATAATTTAATAGAGTAAACAAGATTTTTGAATCTTGTGGTTCAAACTAAAGATGTGTAGAATGTACTAAAATACCCTAAATCTTGTAGTCTAAACATTTCATGTGGAAAGTTAGAATCAAAGAATTGTCAAAAGAAGAAAGAGTCATTCTTTCTAAAATGGAATAAAAAGGAAAGTAAGACAAACAAATTAAAACGAAGGGAGTATCAACATTGTAGAAGGAGGTTACTGCATACCGAGTTTGGATAGCTTTAGGAACCTAGGTCTAATTTTGGGAAAAGCACATCATTGGCTTTAACCTGAACTGGAAGAATGATCTTCGAAGAAAAAGAACTTTTACCGATAATCAACGCCAATACTGGGCCCAACGGTGAATGGTCTCAACCATTTGCGGAAATAATGCACTAACACTTTCATTGATAAGATCCTGAAAGAAGTGAATGCATTCCTCATCGTCCAAGTCTAACCGGAACTTCTCTTGAAGCTAATAAAGATAAAAAATTATGTCAAAAGAGGGAAATAAGAGTAGTGATCTAAACGAACATGAGAGTTGTAAAATAGGTAAACAAATAGATAAATATGGCAACCTTAAGAATGCCCTTTTCGGGATCAGAAGCTATGTCAGGAATATTGGAACCGGCCATCAAATGGAACAAATTTAATATGAGGTTGCTTGATTTTCGTAGAATGTTGTATGCTTCACAACAATAGGATTTGAACCTGGTGTAGTATTGACTGCAAGAAACGAAGAGGAACAATTTAACATTGCTCTTGAAGTTTCATCAAACACATTCCACAACACCTACAGATGATTTATGAATGAAAACCTCCAAATCTATCAAGAAGACTTATGACAAAACTCGGTTGGAATCTTGAGATAGGTCACTTCAAAGCAAAAATAGATGACTTTCATACAGGTACCTTTCTGCTCCACCCATAGCTTCAACCATTTCTTTGCAAAGTTTCATTGGTGGTGGAAAGGGCTTAGGATCTCGACCTAAAATGAAACCAAAATCAACATGGAAAAGACGCCCATCATCTCTTAGAAGAAGATTGTCAAGATGCCTGCATATGAAAAAACAATGATTATTAGAGATTTAGTTAAAAAAGAAACATATCACTTCAAATAACCTTGATGGTGGATGTTAGAGAACCAATGACATCAGACTTGATTGCTGATTTCAGTTTTAATCATTAGAAGTTTCATAAGAAACTGTTATTTGCCTCCAAAGAAACACATATCTACAGTTACAGCTCTAAACTTGACAGTGATTGACTTGGCATCAAATCTATTAAACTTACTCACTCAAGGATTTTAAGATTATCATAAATCCTGCACACGTTATCAAGAACTTACAATGACACCTAAATAGTGGAAAGATAAAGAAAGACCGAACCAAGAATTTCAAGTTACAGAAAGTCACCTGTCCCCAATGCCCAATATGTACGTGATGACGGAGTAACCAGCACAGCTTTTTATAAATGTCTCAAGACATGTAGAAGTAATACCAAATGGTCCATTCTCATCAGGATGAAACTTCTGCAGGTAGCTTACAATACTTCGATGCTCTGATATAATCTGATAAAACAAATTAAGGGTAGACTTAGTTGCTATTTAATACAATATTTGTACGCAGAAACTTTTTTAAGAAAAAATGAATCGAAAATATATGAGAACATCTATAATTCCAGCAAAATGTCATCAAAATGAAAAGGACAATCAACTTAAAGTAGTCCTTGACACACATTGGCATTACAGGGATGCTGCAGCACCATGTGCTTGAAGCTTTAGATCTAAAAAGGATCCAAGACAATAATAGAAGTAATTAATCTTAAATGCAGACATTTGAGAGTAGCCCCTTAATGCTTTTAGTGTGATTATAGATAAAATACCTGAGCCAACGGTTTAGATGGGATAAATTCCAGCATGCCCTCATCATGTCCTGTTGCCAATACTCTGTATGGAGTCAAATGCAAATCAAGATTCTCCAATTTGAGCAATCGGTCCATAAGTGATACCATTTGGACAACCTGAATAACCAGAAGTCAGTACATTCTTTATCTCTCGGAAATTTCCTTGTATGGTAAAAGCTTACAATAATTAATTGGCTCCCTCATGAATTTGAAACTAATTCCAACCCAAAAACCGATAGGAAAGGCATGCCTGTATCTGCCAATCTCATTTCTTTCTCAGGTGAGGAAGTCGGGATAAGAATACCCCTCTTGTTCCCTCAGCGGAGACAAACCAAAACACAATTCACTACAAACCCATTGTTTCAAAATAGTTACAGTAAAAGCAATCTAAATTATTGAGCATATACCAGCTGGTCTTGTCGAAGATCATCTCCTTTCTTAAATATGATCTTGCAACATCCACCATTTGCTGTTCTAAATGCCAACCGCAATGGATGCAATGCACTTTTAAATATTGAAGACTCTGATGGGATGATCCCAGTGATCAACATACCAGGGGTAAGAGGAGATCGTATTGGCTACAAAAAAATCAATAATCAGCAAATTGTGATTTCAGAAATTTCAATTCAATATGCATATATGATAGAATTACTACTTTGATGTCAAGTAGACCGTTGAACAATGTAATTACCTCGTCAAAGTAAGTGAGCTCACTAAGGAGGCCAGAAAGAAGATGCCTAAGCTTTTCAATTTTCTTTTGTGTGCCACCGCGAACATTTCTTACATCCCTCATTATAGAGCATAACTGAGCAGTCAATTCAGTCTGGCGCACCAAGCTCTGCCACAACTTATAGCCATCTTCATCTCCACTTGCGCCAGCTCCTAACTATTATTATGTAGATGTAGTCAATAGCCAGATAAATTCCCTCTAGAGTAACTTTCTGTTTTTGATAAGCCAAAAGTATTGTTAATAACACCAGGTCGGTGTTATAAAATATGTACAAGGTGTGCATGTGACTCGGGTTGAGGCATACACCGTCTTCCACCTCCATACAACATGGTATCTTCTCCTTACACCAAAAACACAAGTGAAATAAAAAAGATCTTTTAATGCTTCCTACATCATTCCCACTATATATGTGTGTATACACATATGTATGTATGTATGCGTGTGATATAATATACACTCCCTCCGTTTCATTTTATATGATGGATTTTGACCGAGCATGGTGCTTAATAAAGTAAAGAGACTTTTAGCACATACCAAAAGTACTGTTAGAACTTGTAGTTTGAAACGAGTGATGACATTACTATGGCTGTAAGAGAATGTCAATAAAGATAGAATGAAAAGTTTCAAGTTAAAGAGTTTCCAAATACATAACGTCCTTTTTTTCTGCAACTAAAAAGGAAAGAGTGTCATATAATTCGGAATAGAGGAAGTAATGTACAACATATAGACTATATAATGTGTACATATCTCTGGTGAAATGTCACAACCAATGAAGTTTTTAAAACTAGCATCTCACCCTATTCAGATTTCTTATTAAAATATAATTATCCATATTCAGACAATTATCGCAATAAGATAATAGCATATATGAGAAATAATGACGAGTCTCCTACCTTCAACATACTTTCTTCCAGAATTTCATAGGTACAATAGAAGCGCTTTGCATATGCTGGATCATGAAGTTCCACTGCTACAAACCATCGGAGAAAGCTTGCCAACTCAACATTCCTTAATGCTGCAAGGGAAAAAAATGAAATTGTTACCTGTTATCTATTGGTAAGCTATGGATCATCACTTTACACCTAGAAAACTTTGATGTATATTACAGCAAGCGTACAACGTTGCACAAGGAAATGAGAAAGGCGAGATTTGTCAGAGCGCTCAAAACGAAGAGCTTGAACCAACTGAAGGAGGTAGCACTGAAGTTCTTCATCATCAGCTTTTTCAAGAACACTAACGGCATAGGCACGAACCTGTCACAGCATTTCAAATTAGGACTCTTTCAAATCAGAATATGATGTGAAAATTACATAAATGATCGATCCAAATCAAGCTGCAATACTTTCAGAGGTAAAACAGCTGATAATGATAGAGAAACAGTAAAAAGTAAGAGAAAAACACTATCTTGAGTGATTTAAAACATACAACATCTATTTTATTACTGAAATGAAAGAACCATAAATAACCATGAGAGACGCACTGCTATCAAAAAGAATTCCATTTTGAGAAACAATTAAAACCAGTAACGAAGCAAAGTAGAGTCACATTTTACTACCAAGGCTGAGCAATTTTATCAACGATCAACAGCCTAAATTGTTCTCGCTAAACAGTTGCTTTCCCTATGGTACTCTATACTCGTAGCCACGTGTGAGAGGGTTCCCGAGAACCTTGACTTTGACGACAGCACAAAGCAGCAATTTAAGGTCAAGCATTTATCTCCAAATAAATCTTCTCTCAAGCATTTCTGGAACTATAATTCTTGGACAATATTTCTTATTAGTACCTACTTTGGGCTGCACATGATTAAACCAATTTTCCTATAAATTTACAACTGCAAGTATCAGTGCGTAACTATTACCTCTTCACTCTCAAAAACAGGAGATAGAAGTTCAAGTGCATCACATAGGTCAATTGATTCCCACTTGTGCATCAGTTCTAAGGCTTGCTTTGCTTCCTGTATAAAATTCAAAAAATAATGATCTTGAACTTGATTTAACTTGGTTCAGTAAAGCAATATCTGAGCATAAAGCAAATATCCAAGGTATAAAAAACTAATAAGAAAATGAAAATTTCCAGACACTTGATTTACTCTATATATATATATATAACTTGATTTAACTTGGTTCAGTAAAGCAATATCTGAGCATAAAGCAAATATCCAAGGTATAAAAAACTAATAAGAAAATGAAAATTTATAGACACTTCATTTACTCATCTTTCCCAAAAAGAAAAACTCAATTAACTCATGTTCCTTATATATATATATAACGATTAGAAAACAAATTTAGAAAAAGCAGAAGCCTCGACCAGAAGAGGTCAATTAAGATGATGCATATCTTGAAGTACAGATGATGGTATCTCCTCCTTCAGACTGTATATCGGGCATAAAAGTTCAAACAACATGCTTTCAGGAGATGTCTTCTGAGATATTCTTTCAGGAGAAGCACTGATAATGTAGACAGTTTGCAGTTGGTGTTCAATGAGCCAAGAATCTATCCGAAGTATGTCCTTTTTATATTTCAATATTTATGTCTAGTGATGGTCAACTCCACCAACATGAAGGCACGGTTCTAAGCCTGAATGAACGAGGGTTGTGGCAGATTAATGTCCAGTGTAAAACAAGTCTAATTAAGATGAATCCTATCAATACTAAAGATATCTCGGATAGAGTGAAATGGATATAGAGAATTCATATAGCCAACCCAATCAATTTGGGATTTAGGAGTAGCTGACTGATATAAAGTATTTTCTGCTATTCCTCTGCCTCCTCCTTATGGAAAGCAGTTCCGATCACATAAGGTATATAGAAACAAGAAGCAGGAAAAATAGAATTCTGTCACTACTTGATCTTTCTTTTCTCCTTCCCTTTTATATTTATTGGCTGGTATTATTAAGGACTATTTTGTTCAGCAGCTTCAACTACTGGGTTCAGAAAGCAGAGAACGGTGAATTACAACAGAAGAGGAAAGAGCGGTCCTGTTTTGTACCTGGACATCACTCCACTCGACGCATCGGAGAAATTTAGTGAGAGCCCGTTTCTCTAACATCAATGAGAAACGGAATTTCCAAAGCATCTGCCTCTCGTCACCACTCAAGTTTCTTGTAGGAGGGTACTTCAAAATTCTTTGTATTGACCTATTAACCATGTAATACACAACTGGTTACATTCCAACAAGGGAATACAGATTCTAAATAAAAAAGAAAAAACACAAAAAGAAAAGAAACATAGAATCTGAATAGAGAAACAATAAAAAGACCACGGCATCAACAAGAAAATTACACAATTTGCAAAATTGTACTGACAGAAGACTCAAGATAGAGTTACTGAATTCTGAGCATGCTACAGAAATAAGCACAGTAGAAGAAACTAGAGAGGAAACATGGAAAAGAGATTGGAAGAGAATCTTGCTTCTAAAGTGGGGTGGTTAGAATAAGAAAATCAAGGTTCTTTGATTGCTCAAAGATTTGATTAGATTATTAGACTGCATAAGGTACCATCGAATATCCACTATCCTGGACTTAATTGAGACAATGTACCCAAACAATGGTGGAGAAAGAAAATATACCAATGGACTAGCAAAGGAAACACAGAGTTTAAGTAAAAAGGTTGTAGATATGGAGTAAATACAGAGGATTCATATATAGCTGACTCCAAATTGTGAGACATAGTTGATTGATTGTTTGAAAATGGTTGATATTGGTTTTGCAGCTTACTTTCTTTCTGTAATACTTGGTTTAAGGTCTCGGTCAATGATGCCACGATTTAAGCTCCTAGCAAGCTTTAGTTGTTTGTGCTCAGAAGGATTTATTTTTCCCACTTCTGGATCATAGACAGTAACCAGTTCGTTTGTTGAAGCAATAGGAGACGGTAATAAGAAGTTTGCTCCTGATTCCTGCACAATAAAGCTATATAATCAACATGTGGCACTTGATCTTTGGAGTACCATGATATCACACTTTGTTGATAATGGAGACTATTACTAAAAAAGAAATTAATGAATACTCGTGGCACCAGATATTAGGCTAGAAATGCTACTTGAACACTTTTAACCAGAAATTAATTGGTAAATATAGTTTGGTGATAACCAGGTAAGATACCTAGTAAACGAACTTTGTCAAAATGTCCTTACATTGTGATCCTCTGATTTTCTTTCTCTCATTTTCCCATTTTCCCACTTCCCTTGGGATTTAGTCCAAATTTATCGAATGTCATTGAAGGGACAGCATTACAGATTTACCTACTATGGTCCTTAACTGGTTTTTTGCTTAATTTTTATCTCTTAGTAGCAAAATATTCTCATCTTTTATTCTCTGCATAAACAAGTTCAAGGGAGAAATAAGCTGTACAAAATCTTCTTTAATAACAGTGAGACAAAAGGAGGAAGGTTGGAAATCCCAAAAAAAAAATGCGATGTACAAATAAGATGATTAGCTGGCAAATCATGAGCCGTAGAGTGAGAATTATGTAGAAAGCATTAAGATTAAATCATAGAAGAGCTTCTTAAAAAATTAAAGTAAAACAAAAATATCACCACATACTAATATCGAGATACCTGGAAAACAACTCGGTGTTCAAAACTGCAAAAATCAACAACCACATATAAATGAGAACTTCCATTTCGACTATTTTCAGACTCCTTAATTTTGTCCATAGCTTTAAATGCAAGGCGGTCCAGCCAATCCACTCGTTGAATCTGTCCTCTCTCATACTTATTAACCAGCTTCTCCAAACGCTCCAACTCCCCACGTTCCTCCTTGGGGACCTAATGGAAGCCAACATGTTGAGTACGCAGAAAAATTTCCTCACCAAGTCTCTTGAGAACAATAAATGGAAACCATACTGTTAAACTAAAGATCAAAAGAAACCTTTCCAGGTGTAGTAGTATTAATAGATCCATCTGCCTCTTTGCCTGGCCAAAGCCTAAGCTTATGCTTCCCTGTCTTCAGCTGTTTTTTCATGTTGAAGAGATGGATGGTAGCCCCGCCAATCAATCCTTCACCCTTTCCGCAAGAAACATCCCAAACCTTTAGGGAAAAAAAACAATGTAAGTTAACCAAATCAATCTAATGTAGTTGAACAAGAATGAACTATTAGGAAAATGTGTGGACACCGGATAACAACCAATGAAAGCTTGATCAAAAAGGCTAACACCCAAACAAATCCAAATGTTGAAATTTATTCAACCTTGATTTAGTAGAGTTGGTGCTCCTATTTGACGCAATTCAAGAAAGAAACATGAGGTATTCAGCAGACAGGGCATAACAAGTACATGTAGGTAAAGTGGTGCTTTCCAAAACAAACAAATATGCACAACACTGCAGTAAAGAAACAAAGTTAAGAGACAAATATTAAGATGTTTCCTAAAAATAATATCAACAGAGCATTGAACGTTGGATTAAAGAATTTGTAACAAATAGTAAAGCATCATTTATAGCTGAAAGGAAGATGATGATAATATTCTTGACTCACTGTAAATGCCAGTTGTGAGTTCGCAGTCAAGTCTCTATACTTTGTACTCAAAGTGATAAGTTCATTCCAGCAAAATGATGGAGCTCCTGTTTCCAGCCTGCTTACAGAAAGGTTCTCAATTAAATTATTCGTAAACAAAAGTTCGAAACTTAGATTCAGAAATACTACTCTTTTACATCCAATTTCCACTGTAGTTAAATTAAAAAATTTCAAATATGTTGTCATGAAAGAAACCTTGTTCTCATGGGAAGTCCAAAGGGAGCACCATCTATATACAAAGTACTCTCCACATACAGCTCTGCCTTTCTCTCCTCCATTGTAGAATCAACATTATCTACACAATTAAGAGGAAACGAAAATTGTAAATTCAGAGGTCAAACAACTATGATAACCAACAACACTGTCAGCCCAGGTTCCCTTTTTCCAAACACCAGATTTAACAAGGATATTCTCGGCTTAAGGAAAACTGGCTAGTACAGTACTACAATTTAGCTCAATACCAGAGCTTTAACGATACGTGAAGCTGAAATTAAGATAATAGGTGACTAGGTTCTAAAATCCTGGCATTGAAAAAGTTAGGTAGTACCGTAGTAGTACATTGTTTCTTCAAATCTCCATAAATTCTTGGAGGCACAGTTACAAGGTACCTGGTAGAATAGCCTACAAGCAGCCATGATATCATATTTATCAACAACCAAAAGAACCCATAAACCCCAATGGATTGAGGGAATAATCAAGCTACCTATTCCCCAAATGCTCTTCTTCTTTTCTTATTCAGTACAGTACTATAATTTAGCTCAAGAACCGAGCCTTAACAATCCATGAAGCTAAAATTAAGACAATATGAGACTCGGGTCTAAAATCCTAGCAAGGTAACTGGTATAATACTAAATATTCTACAAGCAGACCAGACACCATATTTATCAACAACAACAAAACCAATAAACCCATATGTCTTGAGGGAATAATCAAGCTACCTATTCCCCAAATGCTCTTCTTCTTTTCTTTATTCAGCACAGTACTATAATTTAGCTCAAGAATCGAGCTTTAACGATCCACGAAGCTAAAATTAAGACAATATGAGACTCGGGTCTAAAATCCTAGCAAGGTAACTAACTGATAGAATAGTCCACAAGCAGCCCAGATACCATATTTATCAACAACAGAGAAACCCCAAAACCCCAATGGGCTTGAGAAATAATCAGGCTAACTGCTAACCTATTTGCCAAATGCTCTTCTTCTTTTCTTAATTCAACATAGTACTACAATTTAGCTCAAGAACCGGACTTTAATGATCCATGAAGATAAAATTAAGACAATATGAGACTAGGGTCTAAAATCTTAATACTAAAAAAAAACTTAGTTCCATTATTTCTTCAAATCTCCCTAAATTCTTGGAGGTACAGCTGCAAGGGACCTGGTACAGTCTACAACTGGATACCATATTTATCAACAACAGGAAAAACCATAAACCCCAACGGCTTGAAGGAATAATCAAGCTACTTATTCCCCAAATGCTTTTCTTCCTTTATTATTCAGCACAGTACTATAATTTAGCTCAAGAACTGAGCCTTAACAATCCATGAAGCTAAGTTTTTACTTTTTATTTTTGTTTGATGAAGTAATATGATATCATTTAAAGCATCAAGAAGATGCAGATTGTACAAAAGAGTGAGCTCAGAGGACAAAAGTCAGCTATACAAACTAAATAAAAAGCTAGGCTAAAACTGAAGAGCCGACAAAGTCCAAAAGATTTACAGGGCAGTTGGTAGGAGTTAAATTCAGCCAACTAAATAACCAAAAAAGACATCTAGCTTTAAGGAGAGAAATAGGAGTTGATAGCCCATCAAAACATCTGTGATTCCTCTTTGTCCAAACACACCACAAAATGCATGAAGGGGTCATTTGCCAGACTTTACTAATGTGGTTGTCAACTAGCCATAGAGACCAGCTTTCAAAAGCATCCTTGATGTTGTGTGGCATGACCCAACTTTGACCAAAGATGGCAAAAAAACATACACCAAATGTCTGATGCAATGGGGCAGTGAAGAAAAAGGTGCCCATTAGATTCAAGCTACCTATTCTCCAACTCTTCTTCCTCTTTTCTTATTCAGCACAGAACTATAATTTAGCTCAAGAACCGACCTTCACCTATCCAACAACAGCAAACCTGTGTAATCCCACAAGTGGGGTCTACGAAGAGTAGAGTGTATGCAAACCTTACCCCTCCCCACCTTGGGAGGTAGAGATGTTATTTCTGGTAGACCTTCATCTCAAGGGAGCTTTAACAACCCATGAAGATTAAGACAATATGGGACTTGGGTCTAAAATCCTAGCAAGGGTAACAGATAGAATAGTCTGCAAGAACCCCATATACCATATTTATCAACAACAACAAAACCCCACAACAATAACATTTAGCTGAAGAACCGAGCTTTAACGTTGCATGAAGCTAAAATTAAGACAATATGAGACTTGGGTCTAAAATCCTAGCAAGGTTAACTGATAGAATAGTCTACAAGAACCCAATATACCATATTTATCAACAACAACAAAAACCCATAAACCCCACAACAACAACATGCTGCTCAAGAACCAAGCTTTAATGGTCCATGAAGCTAAAATTAAGACAATATGAGAACTTGGGTCTAAAGTCCTAGCAAGGGTAACTGGTATAATCGTCTGCAAGAACCCCATATACCATATTTATCAACAACAACATTTAGCTCAAGACCCGAGCTTCAACGACCCATGAAGCTGAAATTAAGACAATATGAGACTTGGGTCTAAAATCCTAGCAATGGTAACTGGTATAACAGTCTATAAGCAACCCCAGACACCATATTAATCAAACAACAACAAAAACCCATAAACCCCACAACAACAACAACATTTAGCTCAAGAACCGCGCTTCCATGAAGCAAAAATCAAGAGAATATGAGACTTGGGTCTAAAATCCTAACAGGGGTAACTGGTACAATACTCTACAAGAAACTCCAAATACCATATTTATCAAACAACAACAAAACCCCCACAAACCAACTTTCAACAAAACGCAAATTACACAAAGGAATAAACTCAAAAAGACAATATAAACCAGAAAATTGTTGTTCAAAAACAGAAAGAACCTGAATCAGAGAGCTTGGGTGGTAACAATTTGCCTTCCAACTTCTCAATCCGGAAAGTAACAGGAAGATTAATATCACATGACAAGAAAAACCTGAATTCGTTTCCACTCATAACTTTGATTACAAAACTTTTAGAGGAATTTTCAACAGTTTTCTTCTTGTGGGGTTTTGGGATTTTCCCAGTTTTGGTTGCTGTGTGAAGTATAAGTTTGATGAGATCTCTGTAAACTGGACGACTTTTTTTTTCAAGAATTCATAGAAGATTTACAAGAGAATGGATTAAAAGTAAATTCCAAATTTTAAATTGGTAAATATGAGAATATTAATGTACAGAAATTTATTTTATTTTATTTTTTATTGCTGGATATTTTCAAGGGAAAAAATAAATAAATCTAGAGGATGGGAGGAGTTTTTTGTCATTTTATTTTAATTTATATTAATTTACATTCTTCTCCAATGAATTAATATATGAATATCTGTATAACTTATATGATTATTATTTTATGAAGAGAAAAAAAAGTATATGTATGAGGAGAGATGGAGTTAGTCCGGAGAAGTATTAGAAATAGGTGATTCATGAGACGTAGCTCAGCTTTAGCTTATAGATGACGTGATAGTAGATAGGAATGGAGGAAGCGGATAAGGGTAGATGGTTAATAGGTAGTCAAGTATTATCTTATTTTTTGATTGAATTGAGCTTGGAGTCTAGAACAGTGTGTTTATCATAGTATTAGCCTTAGTCGTGTGATTTATGGATTTTGATATATATATGTGTGTGTTATTGTTATTTCACATGCTATTTACATAATTTAGGTGATCGCACTATCAATATATGTGGTTGATGTTAATGTTTCTTGCATGTATGTTTTGTATTAATTTTCTATTAGTGTCATATTTTATTTATTGTCGTTTTTATTCATTATTATTTTGATTTGTTTTATTTGAGTCGAGGAATCTCTTAGGACAACATTTTTATTTTCACTAAGCAATAATAAAATTTGTGTATATTCTACTATTTTTCTCTTCATACTCCATTTTCTAAAATTTCACTAAATCTATTATTGTTATTACGTGTAAAGTCATCTTGAAATCACAAGTTCTCCAAAATATATCATGCAAAAGAAAATTGGAAAATTTGACTACACTATGAATTAGTACTAGATTATATGTCATATGAATATGCATGATATTTACATTCTCAAACATTTTTTTTTGTTTCCCAGAATGTTTGAAATTCATATTAAAGCTCCAACTAAATTTGAATCGCATATTTCAGTGTCCATTTAGAGGTAAAGCACATCCTCAGAGATATTCCTGATTCTCAAAATATTTTGTTTATGCATGTGATAACTTGTTAAGTGACTCAACTTATAATTATCCAAATTAAATCATGCTTATTATAAATGTGACGTGAATTGGTAGACCAATCACGAAGTTTAAATTGATCACTTCCTATTTTTACAATTTTAAATATGTATCAACATGGATTGTGGTGCAGTAGTAAAACTACTTCATCTTTAGCCAGAGGTCTTGGGTTCAGTCTTATTTATGGAGAAAATCATGTTGAAAACATCATCACTGAATGAGTTACAGTGCGTGATCCAGATTTAATTGGATTAAGCTAATCCACCAATCTTAATTGGATCCTCACTTTTGGCATATCCATAGTTCACACTTAGACACAAAATTGATATTGTTCATATTCATATTCTTCCATCAAATAGTCTTTTCAAATCTTAGTACATTTTGATAGATTCCAAATGCATCAAATATTTAGAATATGACCTTCTTATATTATAGATTTATATCGTAAGCCTTTCACATAAAGCACTAAAGTTTACCGTTTATTCTTAACACTTCATTTTAACTAATGAAAAATATGATTATTTACTTGATCCTCGAATACTAACAGATAAAATGTTATTTTTAATTTTTTAATTATATGTATAAATAAAAATCTGCCATAAATAAACAACATAAAATGTCACTTATAGCTTCTTCATGTGTCCATTATTGGTTAGTCATTTTTTTATTCCTTCAAATACCACATTTTATGGTCTTCGATATAAGACTATAATTTAAAGACTATGAATTAATGGATATTTATTGTTGTATTCATACATTAATTAATATATATTTATACTTCTGTTTTTGTTTTGACCTTTTTTTTTTCAATTTCGTCACGTGTTTTGTTACATCTAAGTGGCCAGATTCATGATCTAAAACCTATTCTTAATTTTAAAAAAATCTTAATATGATATATATACAACAATACAATTAATATAATTTCATAAGTAAAATCTAGAAAGAATAAAATATAGTATACAGTGTTATTCTTATTTTGTGAAGATGACGAGATTATTTTTGATATCTTTTTGATTCAAATAAAGTATATCAAATTAGTTATTAAAAAAAAGAAATAATATAACAATAAATAATATGATAATGGAAGGAAAAGAATTTTCTTCAATAAGATAATTTATAGAGGCACTTCAATTTATAGTTTTATCTTTTTGTGTACTCTGTCCGTTACTTTTTACTTATTAAGTTTTAACTTGACATATCTATTAAAAAAATAATTGGTAAAACGAGTTTATCATTTTATTCCTATTAATTAATAAAGTTTTAAAAATATTTATTCAGTATATTTTTCAAAGACATTAACTCAATATTAATAAATTGAGTATATAATAGAAAGGAAAAAATTGATCTTTATTGATTTGTCAAAATTAACAAGTATAAAGTGAAACCAAATTAGAAAATATTTGACAAGTAAATAGGAATAGAGGAAGTATATATTACAATAACTTTATCTAATTCATTCTTCAATGTGAACTCTCTTTATAATTAAACTTTAATTAATTAACAATTGTCTTATCATTCTATTTTGCTTTCTCCGCCTACTCTTCTAGATTAGTCAAAATTAAAAAGAAAATATTTCCCTAACAAAGTTTCATTCTTCTAGAAGCCAAATAATATAGTCAACAAACAAATATTAATTAACTACTAGTGTTGTTGCTAGTAAAAAAAAAAAAAAACTCTCTAAATCTCCTTATATACGTGTATGTTAATCTTAGCTTCTTCCTTCTCACCAAAATAAGTATGTCTTTAATTTTTTTCTAGTTAATTTTTTTTTTTGGATTAAGGCGTAATTGTTATTATATTGTTGTTTCAGGAGGAAGATACAAAGATGGAATACGACGAGTTTATAAACGAAAATCAAGAAGAAGAAGATTGTCTTTCCTTTCGCGACCTTCCTATATGTAGCAATGCTAAAAAATGGGAAAACTACAATTCAAGTGAAGAATCTCAAGAGGAAGGGTTGTTTGAGTTTTCCAATCAAGAATGGATCAAGAATCAATTTTTCCATCATCAAGATATTATTTTTTGTGGAAAAATAATTCCTCAAGAAAAAACCATCAAAGATATTAATCCCCAAAAGCTCAAAAACAAGAGAAAATTAGGGGATTATATCACATTTTTCCAAGGTAATAAGAAGGGGTTGAAATCATGGCACTTATTGTTATTTGGAATATCAAAATCATTTTCACAGGAGATGGAATTGAGAGACCTTAAGAGAAGACAAAGTAGTAATAATAAAGTTTTATCACTTTCTCAATTTCATTTAAGAAAAACTAATGATGAGAAAGTGGATGTAAATAATATTAAATGTAATAATAAGGGTAAAGAAAAGGGGTTATGGTGGCTAATCAAAAAATTAAGTTGTAGTGATAATTACTCTTATCATGCTAAAGCAGTGGTGAAGGCATCCATTAGTTACATTCCACAAGTCATGTGACGAGAAAAAATAGAAGTGATCATATATAGTTTAGTGATATCGATGAGAATTTGTAATTGTTATTATAAATTAGTTAATGTTTGATGAAAGTCTTTCGTATAATAATTGTATGTTTAGTGATAATTGATGAGAGTCTTCTATATATATAATAGATATATGTTTAATTCTCTCTATTTAGTTGTGTGTTCAATTTTTGTTGTCTTCTTTTTTCCTTTTATTCAGTATATAGGTGTAAATATTTCATATAACAGTTGTTTGTTTAATTTTCATGATCTTTTTTCTTTTGAATTTCTTGATCCTCCAATATAGTATATAAAAAAGTTGGTTTATTAGTTTGAACTTTGAAGCATTTTTAGACTGAAAACACTAGTGATCTTAATTATGCGTATGTCTTCTTGAGCGAGTGAAACGCGATGCTTCACGAATGTGATGCAGGGACGGAGCTATTCTCGTTCGAGGGGTGTCAAAAGATGCCTCTTTGGAGAAAATTACATTGTATATAGGTCAAATTTTGATTTAATAAATATATATACATATAAGTGCTGACACGTCTTAACACAAGTTGAATGTTTAGTGCAATGATTAAGGGATTGCAAAAGTTCCTTGAGATCATGTGTTTTAGCATTGTTGGCCCCATAATTGTATTTTTTTTAACTGCAACCATTGACATACTTCAATGAAATCTTAACTCCACCACTTAGTCCAGATGGTGCAAGGTCATGTGCATGTTAATAACATAATGGAGTAGTTTTTTTTTTTTTTAGAATATTGCTCGAATTGGAGCAAAAAATGACTTTAAAAAAAATGAAAAAAACTAGATTGTCGGTGATAAGCGGCAACCTATCGATTCACTAGAGCTTGATTTCTTATAATACTACACGTGTATTACCTTTTAATTAACAACATTGTATTTCATACTCAGATTGATTATTGGTATTTCTTTGCTTACTATGTCACTAAACGAGACATACATAGGTTGGACGAACCAATAATAGAACGTATAGAACGAAATATCTTGTTTAATTATTTAACTTTTTAAATGCTTTTTTTTTAAGTTTTGGGCCAAGTGGGCCATAAATCTAACAAGTCGACTGGGCTATACTAAATGTTAGCCACCAAAATATAAATATGGGCCTGATTAAGAAGACTTGGGCTGAAAAAGCCCATTGGGATTGCTATGATAAAATAGCTAGCAAATGGGCCTTAATAAAATGCAGGCCAAGCCCATAAAGTTCAAGTAAATAAGCCCAAATTGACCTTGGGCCGATTGATGAAGCCCAGATAGCAAGTGCACAAATACCCAATATCAAGATTCCTGTAATATAACCAAAGTTGATATTTTTCATACAAATTTTGCCGTTTCAAAATCAACTTTAGACTCTTCATAAAACTTCAAAAATACTTTAAAGACATAATTTAATCAAAGCAATATAGTGAAATAAATAAAATTCTTTCGTTCTCTATCTTTATCTAAAGGCTTCATAGTTGAATTCCAAGAATAAGACGTAGTGCACAATGCATCAATTTTAATATTAGTGAATACAAGTGACATACCCTTAACCAACCACAACTCACGTTCGATGTCTAATCAAGAATTTTCCTCTCTAACAACACACACATATAATCTAGATCTCTATATAGGTAATGTAACGTTCTCCTTTATGTTGCACTAAACAACTTCGCTGCATGTCAACTTCTACGTCATAAGCTTTAAATTAAAAAATTAATAAAATTCATTTGATATAAAAACTAATAGATTTTTTCAACACAACTTGTGAATGGTCCCTTACGTAATAAAAAAGGTTTAATTTACAAATTACAACTAATTCACGGCGGTTCATGTGGCAAGTTGAATAATCCTAACTAAATGTATATAATAATGAGTATAAAAAAAGTGGTTAAAAATTTGCAAACCTTCTACATTGTCTTTAGTCCAACTAGAAATACATAAAGAATGTCGTTATAATCTTGTTCTTTTTTTTCTAAAAGTTCAACTATTTGATATTCGAAATCTACTGGTCGAATAATAATAGTATATGGCTCCTTTTAATTTTCGAGATTGAAACACAAGCTTCTGATTAAAGATATACTTGACTATATTATTGTTGTCGCCTACTTTTTGATATTTGCGCCGGTCACTCATTCTCATTTTTCCAATCAATTACTATTCAAAAATTTACTGACCTGACTAGTTTCGTGTTGGAGGGAATATAGTCGTACCCTTTTTTCTTCCTAAAGGTATTACTAGTAGGTCTTCGGAGTCGAACTAATCTTAAGGCCTATTCTAAAGGTGAAGTCTGATTTTTTTCATTCTCAAAATTCAAATAATTAACATTTTTTAATATTTTTTTTAGGTTCTAATTCGAAATACCTGATTAAAGTTTTGAAGTTTTTATCATCTATCTCATGTTCAACGGTTTATATGAATTAAATAATCTTAGATCCAAAAAGTCATGTGAATTATTTGTGATAAGAGTTTTGCCAGCCAATCAAACCCAAGTCCATAAAATCCCCATGTTCTCCTGTTACCTGTTAAGTCAAATTGCTCCAAAAGTGGCTGACATAATAAAATCAACAAAGAAAAAAAAAAGATCCCTTATTTAACACTGTTCCCTATTTTCCAGGACCCAATAGTGGGATTGTGTGAATTAGAATGAAAGTATATTTCGACACGCTTTTTAAGAAATTATGATAAATATGTGTATTTTATTATAGTGCTTTTTAAAGAAAAAATCCTCTATTCCAATTATTCTGTTTCATCCATTTCGTATTAAGTAAATTTTTGAGAGATTTTTCATTATTAAAAATAATTAAATTATTTAAAATTCAAGATAGATGTTTGTATTTTTTTTTCATATTTGTCCTTTTATTTATTGAAATTTTATATTTTCTAATAGATATATCACATTACTTGCAAAGTTATATTTATGATTTTACAAAGGGTAATAGTGGAAAGTATGGTTCAAATTATGTCTTTGAATGTTTTTCTTAATATGTGTATATTGTCTCACAAATTCACTTAATATGAAATAGAGAGAGTAATATATTTATATTAATTGATACAATCTTGAGTTTGAAAAATGATTTAGAAAATAAGTAATTATTGTTGAGGGTAAAATAAGAAAAGTTTTTTGTCTTTTCATCTATTTTTGAAATACTAGACTAGTGAAAGTGAACGAATGAAGAATTTTTAAGGCTTAAAACATATCGAGAACCTCAAACTGTCAAGATATTCCATTTAGATACTTCAGTTAAGTCTTGTTTCAACTGAACATCTCATATCTTAATACAATGTTTCAATTAGACATTTGTCTATTAATTTTTTTAAAAAAACTTTTGCGTGCGTTTTAATTTGTCTATTAGATAATGGAGTTAACCGCATAAACTATGTCATCTTCTTTCAATTATACACATCAACCTTAAGTAGAACATGTCTGTGGTTGTGAATGACAAAAGACACACCACATCAAAACAATGTGGTGCTACAGATGTGACCGTTTTTTTTCTTAGAGAAAAGGCTCAAATATACAATCGAACTTTGAGAAAAGACTTATTTATGCCAATCGTTAAAAGTTTGGCTCATTTATGCCATTTTCATCTGAGAAAAGACTCATCCATGTCATTATTTGTAAACTAAAAATGTTTTTCATTTTGTAAAATTATTTTGTACACGTGGTCAATTATGATCCGGCTATGCCATTAACTAAATTATTATTTAAAATTGAAAAAGTTCATATATGCCATCAAACTTTGAGAAAAGTTTCATCCATGCCATTTGTTAAAAATTTGGCAGATGAGTCTTTTCTCAAAAGACATAAATGAGCCAAACTTTTAACGGATAATATAAATAAACCTTTTCTCAAAATTCGATGAGAGTCTTTTTCGTTTTTCTTAATTAGATATCTTGGTTTTAAGTTTGGACATAGAAACCATTTGAATTGGCTTATAAGCTGCTTTTAATTTTTTTTGAGTGTTTGACTGGCCAACTTAAAATCATTTTGTGCTTAAAATAAGCCCCAATAAATAGTTGAGTTTATTTGAATGAACTTATTTTAATGAGTTTATAAATTAAAAAAAGCTTATAAGTCAAATAAAAAAAAATTGGCCTCCACCAACTTTTTTTCCCTTCAATTTTTAACTTATAAACTGCTTAAAAATAAATCAATGCAGCTAATAATTATTCATCCAAATTAGTGAGCTTCAGTGTGAACAAAATGGAAAAAAGATATATAAAAAATACTCTTATCTTCTATGGCAAGAAGGCGGGCTATTAACTTGGGTTGATAAAAATGTCAACTTTCACTAATTAGTAGGAATCTTGGATCAAGTCTCTTAATATTATTACTATAATTCCAAGAATTCTTTTAGAGATCTCTGCATTTGGGTATTCTCTATTTATACTATGCTATCTGGGTCATTCTCATTTTGCCTCCATAGTACTTGTCTCCTTGTTTCTTGAAAATCCCCCCAAAAATTGGGATTTTTGTTGTTTTTCACTGTCTTGTTTTGCCCCATGTGATAAATGCCCAAAATCTTGGCCTAACTGTACATAATTCTTGGAAAAAAATCCAATCTTTGTGTTTGATTTGTTTTCAGTGTGTATAGATTCATGGAGAATTCTTTGTGTTATGTGATTTGCTGGTTATTTTTGTTTTTGGGTAGTTGTTATTCTTTCTCTAATGTAGAACAAGAAAATGATAGAATTACTTATTTGCCTGGGCAACCAGAAAATGTACAATTTAGTCAGTATTCAGGTTATGTAACTGTAAATCAGCAAGCTGGAAGGGCATTGTTTTACTGGTTGATTGAATCGCCATCGATTCGTAATCCTGAGAAAAGGCCACTTGTTTTGTGGCTTAATGGAGGGCCAGGATGTTCTTCTGTAGCTTATGGAGCTGCTGAAGAAATCGGTCCGTTTCATATTAATGCTGATGGGAAGACACTTTACTTGAATCCTTACTCATGGAACAACTGTATGTGTGTTTGTTTTAGAATGTTTTTTTTTTTAATATGTTTATGTTTTTGTGTGTTACTAATGGAATTGTGTTGTTGGCAGTGGCGAATTTGCTTTTTCTTGAATCACCAGCTGGAGTTGGTTTTTCATATACAAATACTTCCTCAGATTTGTATAATGCCGGTGATCAAAGAACAGGTAAGGATGATTGAGTAATTGAATGTTAGTCGTATGTATGTGCTTTTGATGTGAGAAATCGTGAAGATTCATAGTAGGCGTTTGGACGTAAAAATGTGATAGTTGAAAAGTACTCTTTCCGTTTCAATTTGTTCTTATGGTTTTGACTTGGCATAAAATTTAGAATGTATCAAAAATGCCGTTTAATTTTGTGGTCTTAAACCTATCACGTGAAAGTTGAAATTAAAGATTTGTCCAAAAAGTAAAGAGACATTCTTTTTGAAATGGATTAAAAAGGAAAGTTAGACAAACAAATTGAAATGGAGGCAACATTTGAAGAAAGGTTGAAAAAGGGTATTTGGAAATCGAGTTGTGTTTGGATATGCATTTAACTTGAAAAAAGGTTATACTTTTGTGAATGGAAAAAAAGATTCACTTGAAAGCTAGTCAAAACCACTTTTTCAAACTTGAAATTTATCTTCAAAAAATTAATCCAATGTATGACCAAACGCTGTTTTGAATTATTTTTTTTGAAACAAAAGTGAAAAAATTGTATGGACAAACAGGAACTATAATGTTGTTTAAGCTGAAATGCTGAACCCTTGCCTTTCAATTTGTAGCTGAAGATACCTATCAGTTTCTTATCAAGTGGTTTGAACGGTTTCCTCAATACAAGCATAGAGAATTTTACATTGCGGGAGAAAGTTATGCAGGTATTTTATAACACATTGACTAATAGCATCCATCTTTGTGAATATGATGAAATACTAATTCCATTTTTCTTCCACGTGTTTAGGACATTATGTTCCGCAGCTATCTCAACTTGTCTACCAGCGGAACAAGGGAATCAAGAACCCAATTATTAATTTCAAGGGCTTTATGGTAGTAGTAGTTGACATTTTTGAGTGTTTAATGCAATATTACCGAGTCAATATTAAGTTATGTTCTTTTTAGGTTGGAAATGCTGTTACCGATGATTACCATGACTATGTTGGCACGTTCGAGTACTGGTGGACTCATGGCTTGATTTCGGATTCTACGTACAAGCTTCTCAAGATAACATGTGACTCGGGATCTTCTGAACATCCTTCCACTGATTGTACTAAAGCTCTTCTTCTTGCAGAACGTGAGCAGGGAAATATTGACCCATATAGCATATATACTCTTTCTTGTGCCAGTACTCAAGCACTGAGGCGCAACCTAAGGGGTCATTATGTGAGTCATTTTTTATGCTCTCTTCTCACTCCACTTATCGATAAAAAATGTAGGTAATTTTAGAATGCTCAATGAAAGTCGATAAAGAGTAACAAGATGAACTACCTGTGATAATTATACACTTTCAAAACTTTAGTTTACTCAAATGACCAGACAAACATTACTGCATGCTTAAAAAGAATCACAAAGACAGATAAGTTCCTGCAATTTGAAAGATTGGGAGATTTAGACAATATGTTGAAAGTGTGCATTCTTAGAATTGATATCTCAATCTGAAGTAGAACTGTCTTTCTGGTGCTTGATATGGCAAGTAACATAACTACCTTTTTTTTTTCACCTTATGGAAAATTTTGAAGTTTTTAATCCTTTATCAAAATGAATGCATCTAGCAAAGAAATGTCCTCTTTCTCAGTGGATCAGTGTTTTATGCTGGTACCCTCCAACGGTTAAGTTACACCAGGAAGATTGCATTTTCGATGGTTCAGAGGCGCTGAATGTTTATCATCTAGATGCTTGTATTTTCAGTTGAAATACTTGTTTGGTCATGTTCATGTATGAGAGAGAGCCGCAAGCATTAAAGTATCTTTCTCATGTAGTGAGTAATAATGATTCCTTTTTAGTGAGACACTGCTAGTAAACGGGAACTATAACTTTAGCAGGTTGGTATCTTTTATTTTTCTTCAAATGGGTCTATCTGTGATTTTAGTTCTTTGAATGAAAGCTTAATTTAGCTTAGTTAACTCTCTCGGAGGAGTGCCTCTTCAATATAGTTTTTCGATGGAGAGGATTTGAAGTATCATCAATTTCCCTTAAGTCTCCTTTGGAATCCTCCAATCTTATTTTGCTAAAAGTGTCAGATTTCTATTTATTAAGAATGTTTTAGCACCTATTTACTTATGGAATTATACTGGGTATGTTTGTTGTTTTCACACCTATATAAGTGTGAGATTTTTTATCATTCTGGACTCCACCGTTTGGTATTGTACATCTAATGTTTATATTTATGTCCTTTTTGGTAGTCCAGAAGTCCTCAATTTACTATGTGTACGTTCAAGTTTTTAAACTTCTCTTCCTGTTTCAAAAATGTAGCCATGGATGTCCAGAGCATATGACCCATGTACCGAGAGGTACTCTGAAGTTTATTTTAATCTCCCAGAGGTACAAAAGGCATTCCATGCTAATGTAACTAAGATTGCCTATCCTTGGAAAACATGCAGGTCTGTTGGAAAAGCTTTGGTTCAAGTTTCCTATCTTCAAACTTGTTGATAACTTTTAATTGGATTGTTTTTGGTTTTCCAGTGATTTTGTCGGAAACTACTGGGACGATTCTCCTCTGTCAATGCTTCCTATCTACCAAGAGCTAATAGCGGCTGGTCTCAGGATATGGGTATTCAGGTAAAATAAGTCAGTCCTCCTTTTGACATCTTCTTTTGCCCCTCTATTTTCACTGTGTTATTGGATCCCATTTTAGTTTCAGTACCCTCTTTTCAAAATTATTTAACTATCTGTAGTCGGAAGTGACATGAATACTATACCATAAATTGGTGGTATAGTAGCCTATCCATTTATCTCTCTTTTATCGGTGATTTATTCTTCTTAGACACAAAAACTAGTATTACTATGAAAAGTAAAGATCTCCCTATTGTATCTCCAACAAGCACTTGAATCAAGCAAAGACTGGCGTTTGGTTCTGAAAATGTATCTTTCTTATGGTTCAAAGTTTTTTATCTCACAGAAGAGATATATACTAAATGATCATAGGCAGCTAGTGAAAAGGTTATACTTAATGATCCTTGATTACAGAATGACCTGAACATTAAGTAACTAAGTTATTATTGATGTATATATAATTGCTTTAATGAACCTAGAGATATGAATATGTTCCTTTTTGGTAAAGATGATTATTAAAGATTAATCTTGTGTTTTTACATGATTGATATAGCCTTGACAGGGCTTAGGATTCTGTTGTGTTGAAAGATTTTGTCTACACCAGGAGTCTGATTTTTGGTTGTTGTATATACCTAATAAATTGTTTCTCTGTCATCGTTTAGCGGACTTTGGCTTCCGTGTTCCTCAATCTTGTCTGTTTGACACTCATCTCACTCTCCCTTACCAGTTTTCTTAATAATTTGCAGTAATCCGATCCCTTGCCCTTCGAAAAATCCTTCTCCTTTGGTTATGCCATATTTCTCCCTCCGTTTTAATTTGTTTGTGTGGTTTTGACTTGACATAGAGTTTAAGAAACTATAGAAGACTTTTGAATCTTGTGGCCTTAAACTAACGATATGTTAGAATGTACCAAAATGTCCTTTAATCTTGTGGTTGTGGTCTTACACATGCCATGGGGAAAGTTAAAACCAAAGATTTGCCAAAAAAGAAAAGAGTCATTCTTTTGAAACGGACTAAAAGGGAAAGTAAGACAAACAAATTGAAATAGAGAGTATTATTTACATGCAAGAACATCTAAAAGAATTCTTATATTTGAAAGAAGTAATCTTTTTTCTTTGAAGAAATAGTTGGTTTTCGCCCTGTGTTCTTCTATGCTATGTTTGTGTCATCTTAAATCATCACGGTTTTACAGAAATGACTCGTTAGCACATTCAATTTTGATAACATTTACCTTTTTCAGCTTATCTTAATCCGAATCTGATTTTCCAAATATCTAACATCCTTTGCAGTGGCGATACTGATTCAGTTGTTCCTTTAACCGCAACTCGATATTCTATAGATGCATTGAAGCTTCCAACTATCACCAACTGGTACCCTTGGTATGACAATAAAAAGGTTAGTCATAAATGGACATGCAAACTTTTTTCTTCTGGGCAACCTTGCCTTTTTTCCCATCTCCAGTATCGAAAGTTCATGCTTTCGTTTGTCTCTGTCGTTATTCTATGAATAGGTTGGAGGATGGAGCCAAATATACAAAGGGTTGACCCTTGTAACTGTAACAGGAGCAGGGCATGAAGTTCCTCTTCATCGCCCTCGTCAAGCTTTCATTCTATTGAGATCCTTTTTGGAGAACAAGCCCATGCCAAGCTTAACAAAGTGAAAATCTGTAGAGAATCTTGGATTGATCGTGTTGTCAAAGGACCAGGGATAACGATATAATCACTCATTTCTTTCCCCTCGGGCATCAACTAGCATCATAGTAAAGGCCCGCGGGGAGATTCAAGATTGTTACACCTCAATAAGGCTATACAATGGCTACATTAGAATTTCCATATATAAATTAGTTTGAATTCATTGTATAGATAAAAGCATTCCATGTAGCTGGAGTTTCCAGTTGAAGACATTCTTATAGGGAAATCTACTTGTTTGTAGCTCTTTTTTTGGAGACAAATGACTCTATGCAACTTTATCTTTTTCCAAAGCTAACATTGTAGACAAAAGGTATAATACGCAAATGGGTCATTTAACTTGACATTAATTGACATTTATATCCGTGCACAAGTAAATACTTAAATTATCATCAAGCTAAAAAAGTAAACATATGTGTCCTACATGACAATCTCACGCGATTTGTTATATAGAACGCGTGCATCTCATACGATTTTCTGTGTAAATCATTCGAATTGTTCTAACATTAATGAGAAACTTAGATGATTTTGAAATATCTAATTTTAATTACATAAAATAGAATAACGGAAAAATTAATAGGTACATTACAAATTTATAAAAGCATAAGACATAAACACAAATTCAAACTTGGCCTCGGCTGACAAGTATATACTCAAATATTTTTTTTTGATTTCCCACTCCGTGCTCCGAATTAAAACAGGGCGTAAAGGCTACCTAACAAAGAGACTCCGTACTCAAGGGACTCGAATTTTTGATTAAAGATGAAAGAGTACTTCACTCCACCATATTCCTTGTTGAAAATACTCAAACTTTGAATATGCATATCTAGACATACAAAATGATCATCAAAACACCACTAAAATTTATGTGTCACAGCATGAGTGTCTATGAAACACAATTGGGGACAACATAAGTTTTTTTTTGTTATAGAAAATCCAAACAAGCCACTTAAACTCTAGCTATAAAAGAAACTTTCCATTGGAAGAGTAATTGAAGGTAACCAAGAAAATGAATGTTGTAGTAGCATCTCTTGTGGAACCATTACAAATACCACACAACTACTACTGGAAAAAATCCCAAATCAAGAAAAACCCAAAATGTGTTTTTGCCTCCTCATCCAGTGGAGGTGTTAGTTCTCTGGTAATTGAAACAAATCAAGATCAGCAGCAGCAGATTTCAACTTCTACAGAAACCCCAACAACAACCCTTTCGTCAGTTGCAGCTCGTCGACTCATATTGCTTCGACATGCGAAGAGTTCTTGGGAGAATCGATCCATCCGGGGTACTGTACTACTCATCTTTAGCAACTAAAATCTGGAAAAAAATGTGTTCTTGAATCTTGATTATGAATACATTTGATCAAATTTATTGGAATTTTGTACCTCGATTATTATTTTGTTTTGTTGTAGTTTCTGTTCTGTTACTGTCTTGTTAGTTTTGTTACTTCTTTTTCGGGACTGACTGCTTTAGACTGTTTTTCATGAGCTTGAGGGATTTAATACTCTACTTGAGCTATATCCATGAACCCCTTTTGTATTCTTTGTGTAATTCAGTTGTTTTAATGTCTAAGCAACTAAAAGATTCAAATTTGGTGCAATAAGGGTTCTGTTAGTGTCTTACTATTTTTGTTACTTCTTTTTCGGGACTGCTTTGGACTGTTTTTCTTGAGCTCGAAGGATTTAATACACTACTCGAGCTATATCCATGAACCCCTTTTGTTTTACCTGTTTAATTCAGTAGTTTTAGTGATTAAGCACCTAAAGGGTTCTATTTTGGTGCAATAAAGGGTTCTGTTAGTGTCTTACTATTTTTGTTACTTCTTTTTGGGGATTGCTTTGGACTATTTTTCTTGAGCTCGAGGGATTTAATACACTACTCAAGCTATATCCATGACCCCTTTTGTTTTCCCTGTTTAATTCAATAGTTTTAGTGATTAAGCACCTGAAAGGTTCAATTTTGGTGCACTTAGGGGCATCGATTTCCGTTGTATTAGGGATGCTAAATGATTATTATTAATACAAGAAGGAAGTTTGCGTGAAGTGGATTTTTTCATTTTTGAATTTGGGCTCTCTTGTTAATGCTAGAGTGCTTGATTATGAAAAACATGTTGCAACTCTACGTGTATGGGACTTTTAACAGTAAGTGAAACAGTGAGTTTTATCCATTACTTGAGCTATATTCATGAACCCATTTTCTTTTCCCTGTTCTATTCAGTAGCTCTAACGATTAAGCACCTAAAAGATTCAAATTTGGTGCAATTAAGGGCACCAATTTCCGTTCTATTTGGAATGTGAAATGCTATTACTACAAGGAGGAAGTTTGCGTGATATGGATTTTTCATTTCTGAGTTTTGGTTCTCTTGTTGATGCTTAAATGCTTGGCTGTGAATAACGTTGATCAACTTAATGGAATTACATGCTGCAAACTCGAGGAGTATGCAACATTTAACAGTAAGTGCCACAGGGATTTTATCTATTACTTGAGTTATAACCATTTGATTTGTAATCTTTCATGCATCTCCTTGATGCCTTTTTAATACAACTTCTTATTTCATCAAAATAATAATAATTAGGATTAAAGTGTAAAGAGACAGGAAGGAGAACTTTTTAGATTCTGGTTTCTGAAAACTGTGAGTTGTAATGGGCATGACATAGCTCAATTTTGATGCTCCAACTGCTTGCATTCCATACCTCATGTAAATGTTCCTCTTTTAAAAGAAACAATTACAGAAAAAGTTTACTGTGTTGCTCTATAAACATAAAAGTAGCTCTATTCACAGGTTTAATATAATACTTCATCATTATGTTCTTGAGCAGATCACGACCGTCCTTTGAGTAGGTCTGGACAACTTGATGCTATCAAGGTCTCGCAAAACCTTCTAAAACTGGGCTGGATTCCACAACTTATTTTATCAAGGTTAGTGGTTCTCTAAGAATACCTAGAGAGGAGTTTGCTATGAGATTTTTAAGCTGCTTAAGAATTATATTAACAAACTAAGTGGTTATATTTGTTTTCTTTATGGCATAGTGATGCTCTGCGAACACGGGAAACACTGAAAATAATGCAGGAGCAAGTCCAAGCCTTTTTGGAAGCTGAAGTACATTTTATTTCAAGCTTTTATTCTGTTGCAGCAATGGACGGGCAGACAGCTGAGCACCTACGGCAAGCAATATGTAAATACTCGAGGGATGAGATCTTAACAGTCATGTGAGTTCTCCTTCTGCTTGTGATTCTTTGGTGGTGGCATTTTACATAATGGAAGAGCATTAATACATTGCATACAAATCTATTATGGGTGCTTCAAAAGATATGAAATTTGCAGGACTGGAAGAATGGAGAGCTCAAATGTTTGCTTGGATTATTGTACAAACAAATAAGTCTCACCACAGCTGAAAATGTAAACCAGAGAGGCGGCAAGTTTATTTTGAAACATATTATAACAGGCTAATAAAGAGGAAAGATATGAATTTTCTTCATTCCTCGGTATGAGTGCTTAGGTATGCATCCGGGTACGTCCTAGTGGTTAATGAAGTGGAGGGTGAACTATGAGGTCCTAGGTGCAAATCCCAGCGGAGGTGAAAACCACTAGGTGATGTCTTCCTAAGTCTTGGTTGGTAGAGTTACTCGATTCCTGTACTGGTGGGGGTAGTAGGTAGCAGGTACCCGGCAAAATAGTTGAGATACACGCAAGTTCACCACCAATTTAAAAAAATGCTTAGGGTACAAAGAAAGGTGGTTTTTTTAGTACGACGTGGGAGCCATTCTTCATTGCAGAAAACAAGAGGAGAAAACTATTCTATTTGTTGGTTTGATGTGCAGGAAGACATTGAAATGTCAGTCACTTGTTGCGGCATATAAATTATGGTACAATATGGAATATTTTGGGAGTTGAATTGGGTGATGTCAAGATCGTCACAGATATGACTAGCATGAATATTCAGCTGGAAGATGTGTAGGAGAGTATAGAAAATAGCTCCTTAATCACTTTTGTGGATCATATGGAATGAGAGAAACATAAAAGCATTTGAAAGAGTTGAAGAAAAATCCTTTCTACGATTGTGTCTTTTTGTACGCTTTTGGAGCATAAAAGATATTTCAGTCAGTATTGATGACCAGACAGTCTTTTTAGATAATCATGTTTTTGTGAAAGCCTTTACTTCTTGCATACACTTTGTGTCCAAAAGGGTTTTCCCATTCTCCATTATTAACTCCATAAAAGAAATTGGATTTGTACAACCTTCTATTTCATCTCTGTTGGAGAAATGACAGTTCATTATGTCTATTTACAGTTATTGGGCGAAGTGCTTCACAGTAAAATACTAAAATTTAATCCTCTATTCAGGTGTATGGGACACAATAGAGGATGGGAGGAGGCAGCCTCGGTGTTGGCAGGTGTTACTGTAGAACTAAAGACTTGTAATGCTGCTTTGCTTGAAGCCACTGGGAAGTCGTGGGAAGAGGTATTGTATCTGTAACTGTTGGTTCCATTTTCCCAGTCTTACTTTTGCAAATTCAATTGCATTAAAGTAGCATATGATTAGTTGGTATACTGAGTTCCTATGTGAAGTGAAATGCTATTGACCCCGAAATTGGGCCCGTCATTACTTTAGGTATCATTTTACAGCCTGTTTCTTCCTGCCGTCGTATTAGAATGAAATTTGATATCTGCTCCCCCTAGCTTTTGTCATCCCAAGTTAATTCTCTCCTGTCTTATCCGGAACTCCTTCTAGCTACTTTCTTGTTATAAGCAGTCATTAAAACTTCGTTCCTGTCAAGTGTCGACCAATCTGATCTATGGTAGTTGTCTGTAGTTTGGTAGCTGGGAATTTCATTAACTCATTTGTTATTAGAGTGTAGAAATATCCCCTTTATCTTATCAGAAAATGACAACCCGCTTTAAAGACTTCAACTATCTGTTGGTAGGTTAGTTCACGAAAATTATCAAATACCTTGCAAACAAATGAGTATCAACTCAACACAACTACTCTTTAGTTACAAACATGTTGGGATCGGCTAAATGAACCTCACTGACTATGTTCTCCTATTGAAATTCATATACAACAACAACAACAACAACAACAACCCAGTGAAATCCCACAACATGGGGTCTGGAGAACCATCCTATTGAAATTCATATCAGCCCAATATTATACAAAATAAAAATAATAAGTACTAGAAGTTCTCTATATCAGCGGAAAAATCTCTACTAAGGCTAAAAGACTACATAGAAATAATATTACCTAAAGTAACATAATATGACTAAAACATACCATTGTGCATTTGTGCCCTATCTTTTGCTAAGTCTACATGGATTTCAAAAGATCGCAGGCCTTTTGAGACAATTTCTCTCTGTGTTAGGTCTATCTTGTTCCACACCTTTACTCACCAAAGCATCTCACCTATGGACCGGTGCATTGGGAGGTTGCCGACTGGATATGACCAAACCACCTCAAGCAACCTTCTCTCATTTTATCCTCACTGTGTGTTGCTTGCACCTTATGGTGAGTATAGCCACACATCTATTTTAGTATCACATCTCTACGACTCTCATCTTGTGGATGTGTTGGACTTTAGTGCCCCAAACTTCACTCCTAAGAGTATATATCACAAATTGAGGGTGAACTAAAAATAGGTCAGATTTTGTAACTTGTGACTGAAATTTAGGAGGGCGGTGCTGGTGGATTTCTGAGTAGTTTGCTCCAGATCAAGGGAAGTCAGTTGATTTCACACTATATTTTCTCCCTTTGCTTCTATAAAGAGTCATGAATTGATGACTGTGTTTTCAGATAGTTGGAATATATCAATATTACTTTCCCATCTTTCACTTTTTCCTTTTATCTCCCTAACTGGTTCTTTGCACCCTAAATCATCTTTTGCATTTAAATGTACCATGTCCGAATGTAAAGCCAGACATTTCTAAAGAGAATATGGCTCTTTATAGATACTTTTAATTGTGGATACAGTTTCTTGAAAAGTGAACTCCAAAAACAGGAGGAGAACGACTTTAAGATGCGTATTTGTCAGTGAGGAGCCATATCCGAATCTCTAGATGCAAATGATGATTGTGTGTAAGTCGCTAAATGAAGTTTAATCTTCGATCTTCTCTAACTTACGTGCTGTCCTCAGGCATTTTCTCTGGCTGGACCTGGAGGGTGGAAGCTTCAAGGGCTCGTGAAGCCAGACACTGCTGTTTAGACTTATCTCAGTTTAACGAGTATATAATCAGCCGTTGAGAGACCAACAGCCCAGAAAAGGACAGATTGAAGAGATCGAATTACAAATTTTCGATTGCTCGTTGCAAAGCTTATTCAAGTATCTTACTACCACCACTGTACAGGCCTTACATGCTCAAGGGATGAGATTAATATTTCTTAAGCATCACTTGGTACTTCACTTATGACTGGGCTGGTCATTACTGATGTATTTATTTTGGACAAAAAAAGTTTATTGACAAACAGATACACCATGAGAAGATACACATCCATCTTTTAATGTGTTGCTTTAATTGTAAAATTAAATAAAACAATCTCACTTTTGTATCATGAGAAATCAATCATTTTTGGTCCATTCGTATTTAACTAAGTTTATCTAGTATAAAATCATATGTATATTTATGTAATTTGTTCCATATATTTCATTTTTAGTTCATCAATAAAAGAATTCAAGTATAATTTCTTTCACAAACCAAATGATCCCTTAATGTTGGCATTTCAAGAAGAAAAGTTCCAAATTTATCTCTTTTACTTTTGACTTTGACTTTAAATTATTATAATCATCCTTAAATTCTGTTATAATAAGTCAAGAACAAAATACTAGATATTTTCCTAGTAAATAGGATTTATATAAACCAAAAGTCTAACAAGAATAGAAACCACTCAATTTTGGATAATATAGTCAAACAAGAAGATTAATGAGTAACTAAAAAGGAAGCTTATCACAAGCAGAACCATTAATAGGATAGTACTAAATAAATAAATATTTCTTAATTAGAGTTCTCTTGAACTTTAAAAAGAAATCCGTTATATTAGAAAGTATTTTACGCTAATTCAAATTATTTAAATTTCTAAACGGGTAACAAATATCGATTGAAAAATATTAAAAATAGTCTAATACGCTAAGCTCCCATTATATATCGAATTCAAAGAAGGATCAAAAAACTATTTATTTCCAAATCTCGAACTCAAAAAAGAGCAAATGCACTAAATTTTGATTATATGCAGGGATTCAAAGAAGGACCAAAATTTGATGACAAAAATTATCTTGCAGTTAGATAAAGATTATTTTCATAATTCAAACTCAAAAACACTGGTGCATATGCTAAATTTTTGCAACGTGTAAAATTTGAGAAAAAGATCAAACTACAAAAATCTTAAACTCATAATCTCATAATCACATAAAAATATTTTTAATTATTATAACTTTATCTATTACACAAAGATAAGTAGAAAATAAAGGAGGCTATTAGTGAAGTATCCCAAAGCTCATAGGCTTCTTCAATTAAGAATCACATCCGAATATTTCCAAAAAAAGATTCCACCTTTCTTCTTCTGTTTTCTTCTTTCATCTGGGGTTCTTGCTAACAATGGATCCCATAAACTTCTCACAATCAACTATCCATAAGATTACAACATTGTAAATTTGGTAATACCAAAAAACCCCATTGAAAAATCTTCAAATCGATGCAGATACAGTTTTAATTCAAGCTTTTCAAGAACTAATACAGCTTCATCATTGAGTGATGTGAAAGAAAAAGATTGTGGATTTGAGTTACATTTTTTGTGGGTATTTTACTTTGGCTAAGAAAGATTTAGTAAAACTTGAAGTGGGTCGACTTTGAAATGGTATGAAATCGAGTTTTGTAATCATTGAGTTGCAGTGTTTTTTGGGAGTCAAGAAAAAGTTGATTTTGAAGTATGATTGATCAGTTCATCAATTTTGTTATTCGTCCGCCCAGGTGGGTATATAAGCTGTTTTTCTTTTTGGTTTTCTTTAGGGCATTGGTTTGAGGACTAATTGAATTTTGCTATAATTTTTGTGTGCCCTACTTGTTATTGATTCTTTGTCTGCTTAATTGGCTAATGTAGGTTTGAATTGCATAATCCATGCCATTTTTTTTTTGTAATTACCAGCTTTTCGATGACATGACCTTAATAGGAGGGTATGGAGGTTGTGGATTAGGATAGAAGGTTAGTAGATAGTTGAGCTTTGACTCGTTTTTCAGTGGGTTTAGGCTTGATGGGAGCCTGGGAGCACCGTGTCTCTTGTAATATTTGTCTTATACATGTATCTTCTTTTCAGTTACCGCATTATTCGTTGTTGTTACTGGTTCTTTTCTTTATATGCTTTGTAGTGTTTTCCTTATTAATTGACGTGATTTCTTCACTATCATATTCTTTTTTCGTAAATATGTAGCCTAAATTTTTTGTTCCTGCTGAACCAGTTGAAACATTTGTTACCAAAAGTTGTGCAAAATGAATGAGAGAAAGATTCACTGAGAGAATGGGTAGGACTTGCATGCAGTGTAGATATCCGTATGTTCTGCCTTCTTAGAATGGAGATCCTTTCTCAGACAAGTATTCATGATATTAATAGGTTCTGAAATCAGCTTAAGATCTTGTTCCTGAACTTTTTCAGTCTATTCATGTTACCAAAGGAGTTGTCTTTCTTCTCTTGCTCTCTCTAACTTTATATCATGGGATGTGAGCTGGTGGTTGTGGGGAATGTGTAATTCCTTGACCTTTCATGCAGGAAGGCTGGATATATACAGTTGTGTGGGAGGAGGGGTGGTGATGGTTGGGAATGCTTAGTCCCTTGACCTTCTGTGCATCCAGGCTAGTTTTAAACCATTGGTTTATCAACTCTTTGCTTGCTGTCCAAGATTTAATTTTGGTCATATTCGCGAGGCATGCATTTAATTAGTTATAAATCATTTGAGCAACAAGTATATACCTCATTAATCTCACCTTTTATATAGGGGGAACTAAACATTATCCCTTCAGCAGCTGTAACGTTTTTGTCATCGCAAATATGCTACTCAAATGTCAAACATTCCTTTTCCCGCATTTTTGGTTTGGAACTTCTGAGACGACGTTGCATACTTTCCTGGAGATATACACTAAGTTTCAAACCATGCGCCATGGGCTCTCAAGGGTTTCTTAGTTATTTTTAAACAAGAAGATATACACTGCTATTCATTAAGATATGCCTGCAGTATGTTTGCCACTGTTTTCCTAGGTCCATGAGTTTTCTAGTTATTCACCCAATTCTTTTAACTAGGTCTCCAACTTGATCTACGGTATAATCACTGCTCCATTTTTGTTTGGTCTTTGACGCAATGGTCTCTAACGTTGTGCTATAAAGCATTAAATCTATCATCTGAGCTCTTGAGTTTTTTGATAGTTCTTGAGAGTTTTGTCAACTGCTCTCTATTGTATAACAGGGCAGATTACAATCCAGATCAATTCTTATGGGAGAAAGAGTTCAGTCTTGGGGGAAGAAAGTACAAAAGAGAAGACTTTGAGGCAAGTATGGTCACCTCTTACCTAAAGTGGTCACACTTGCTCATTTGTGTAGTCATTGTCTTCTAATTAATTGGATTATCCTTGATTCATCTATTTATTTTTTTGCAGCTTAAGAATGAAAGAGGTCATACCTTGCGATGCAGTCATTATACTCCATCATCATTTCCTGATGGTGCTCCTCTTCCTTGTGTTATATACTGCCATGGAAACAGGTTTACTGTTGTGACTTTTAGTTCACTGACGTGTATGCTAATCTGCCTAGATTGTGAGCATCTTATGAAGAGTCAGTACATTATATAGTATATTAGGTATTTAATAATTATGTGCTCCACTAATCTTGTTAGGCTGTGGACCTTTTATGTATAGTCACACGTTATAGTATGTTAAGGATTTAGTGAATATTTACTCAAATGCATCATATTTTCTAACGTCTTATTCTCAAGTTTGAGCTCTTACTTCCTTCATGGATCATGCAGTGGCTGTAGGGCTGATGCGAATGAGGCAGCTGTAATACTTCTTTCATCAAACATCTCTGTGTTAACCCTTGACTTTTCGGGTTCAGGCTTGTCAGATGGCGATTATGTTAGTCTTGGTTGGCATGAGGTACTGCCTTTTCCTTGTCTTGCATGCATAGTTCTTGTGGTGTTTGTGATATATGAAAAAACTCTTCGTTCATGTATCAGAAAGATGACCTCAAGGTAGTTGTGTCATATCTGAGAAGCAACCTGAAAGTATCGCGCATAGGTCTATGGGGGCGGTCTATGGGTGCAGTTACAAGGTATTTTCACTTTGCATACTTCAATTGCTCATTAATTTTCCATCCAAATTCTTCTGGAAAAGACAAGTTAGATTTTAGCAGACTGTTTGACTATGATTCTGATTGTTTTTGTTTCTAAACAATTCCATGATCACAGTTTTAGTAACTCTTTTTAATGTACCAGCCTTCTATATGGAGCGGAAGATCCTTCTATTGCTGGAATGGTCTTGGACAGTGCCTTCTCTAACTTATTTGATCTAATGATGGAGCTTGTAGATGTCTACAAAATCAGGCTTCCTAAATTCACTGTATGGATCCCCTTCTTTTCTGTGGATGACATCTATAACATGATCTGAAACAAGTACTTGCATATTTATGATTCTTTCTTAGAAAGAGGTTAAAAATAAATCATTTGGTAGGACATCGATTTGTGTATCAATATTCTTTCTTACAAGTGCATTACTATCTTGTGGATTTTATGTCATTATATTTTGTATATATTCACTTGGTCAATTTATTTTGCATCGGAAATGTGGTTTGTTGCAGGTTTAGTTTGTCCTCTTCAAACAGTTACATGAGGAAAGAAGAGGACCAAATTATGAGTTCAAAATGTATTTTTTTTTCTTTGGCTCATTCCCTATTTTCTAGGCGAAAACTATCAAACATGCTGCATGTTGTCTGCTTTATTTGTGTCCCTTCTAGCTAAAAAAATGCATATTTTGTCAAGGCTCCCTAGTGTTCATCAAACAGAAAGAGAAGGCAAGAAGAAGAGCGTTAATAGTCTTAAGAAAGTTTTAAGGTAGTCTGGAAGTACTTGCAAACACCTGTTTGTCATTCTCATAAGGTAGTGAGACCTTTCTCTCTTTGTTTCTGCAGATAAAGGTTGCTGTGCAGTATATGCGACATGTCATTCAGAAGAAAGCAAAGTTTGATATCATGAGACTTAATTGCTTACAGGTGCCTGAGCTCATGGTTGTCTTGGGTCTAATCAATTTTTCCTTTGAAGTTGATTAAAGCTTGTTTAATTCATGTAATTAATATGTTTGATAATGCACTTAATTTTGGGAAAACATATAGTATAAGTAAGCTGAGTACTTCCACAGGATTAATTTTTTTCAACTATGGTATGTATCTGATTTGGATTGAATGGGTATTAATCGTGATGTATCAAAATTATACTGATTCTGGCAGGTTGCTCCTAATACATATATTCCTGCTCTCTTTGGACACGCTAAAGATGATAAGTTCGTTCAGCCCCATCACTCTGATCTCATTTATAAATCATATGCGGTACAGAATATTCTGGATATCTTTGGAGTAAGTTACGATGTGGTGAATTGTGCATAAACTATTATTTTTCTTTGTACAGGGTGATAAAAATATTATCAAATTTGATGGTGACCACAATTCCTCCCGACCTCAGTTTTATTATGATTCAGTGTCCATTTTCTTCTACAATGTCCTACACCCTCCCGGGATTTCACCAACTAAAAGTAAAATAGAGAAATATTACGATTTAGGGGACATCAAGGTCAGTGCGGGAATGGATGAGGTAATTTTTCTCAGTTGTATTATACTTCCAGACAAGAATAAATAACTCATTAATTATTCTAGATTTGAAGTTTGGTAATTTTCCATACAAGGTAATTTTTTTATTTTTTTTTTAAATATTTACCCGATGAGTTTAATGTCAAAAAGTATTACCTTTTGTGTCAAGGAAGAAAACGATTATATTCCTAACCAATTTGAGAGGAGAAGAAAATTCTATTTTACCAAGTAATTCATAACTTTCCTTTTATTTTGATAAGTAATGTGAAGTTCTATAGAAACAGCCAGCAATAAGGATATGCTAGCTCAAAATTACATCCCGAACAGAGCATTACAATGGGTTTAACGAGCTAACAAAATCAACCATGGTCACAGTATCATTTACATCATCATAAGCTAAGCCATGTTGTACCAAAAGCTAAGCAAAGAAATACATCTAGTCTTAATATTGACAATGTTATCTTCAAAGTTCTCAAAAATCCTAGTGTATCTTTCTTTCCAAATTATCCACAAGACTACAGCTGGAATGGTGTTTCAAAAGGATCGAGAAGACTTGGTTAAAGCGGGAGGATATTTTGAAAGATTTTATAGTAACTTTTTTGTTCTTCTCTCCTTTCACTTAACACCACTTATGTGAGCTTTGCAACATATAGTTGGTTCCAAGTCTAGCTAAAGGAGAAGTGTTGCAGTAGGTTGATGGTCAATATAAAAATAATCTTAATATGATGAATCTTCTAAGTATTATTATATTCATTAGGACAACCTAGACATGCACTACATTAGTACCTAGATGTAGTGTTAAATAAGCAATGAGGTCCATCACATTGACATATGGATGCAAGACCGTATGAGAAATGATTGGGAGGCTCGGTGTGGGTAGAGAAGTAGTTCCACCACATCTGTGCCAAGATGTGGTCCTACATAATGAAGTAATTGGAACTAATTCAATGACTAACTTAGCTGTCATAAATTCTTCACACTACTCTGTATTACTAGTAGTTCCTTGTCTATTGACGTGATTGTTAATGATGTATATTTACTTGAGTGTTGTTTAACCTTTGCAATCTGATGTAAGTTTTATTTTCGGTGATCTATTCCTAGAATCTCTTGTATGAGATAATTGCAACTCTTCGGAATGTTACTTCTGATACAGCAAGCTCTTCATCTGTGCCACCTAGCATGTCAACAGCAAAGTCTGCTGGCGAACTCTTTGCTGACATTGCCCCAATTGCTAGTCTAAATGTAGGAATTCTTCTTAACTCTCAAGTTCCCATGTTTTTCCACCCCTATCTCTTCCCCGATGAGGTTTTTCTGAGTGGCAGTGATGATAAATTGCTTCACTATAAGTTGATTGATTTTGTTACTTATTGTAGGATCCATTAATTAATGGAGGAGAAGAACTTAATAGTCATGCTACTCCACAAACAGAGGTATGTAAACTTCTGTTTCAGCGCAGTTTACTCTTAAATGTGTTGACTCATCAGTGAAAACATTACTGGGTGCCCACACCATTCGTACTGTGGTGCACTGGTAGGATCAAAACATTTGCATTCAAGTCAAGGGTTGTTGCAACTAATACTCTCTTTTCTTTGACTTTCTCCAAAACTGTTGCAACTCTTTTTCCCTTTTTCTTCCTTTTTTCCGGATATGTTATTCCCTTTTGGAGAAAAAAAGTTGTTATTCTCTCGTCTATCTCGTTTAAGTCGAAGCCCCATCTCTAGTGGCTTTCAAACCCTTGCTCGGCCATCCTCGGAATCGCAGGTCCATTGTCTGATGTTCGGTGCCCATAGTCCTGCACTTATCTTTTGAAATCCTGGTTCTGCCACTACCTCTTTCAGTTGTCCAGCTGGTTTGTTATTTGGGCTGAAGGATTAGATACAGGATTGTTATCCCGAGATCTTTATTTGAGATACCAGTCTAGATATCAAAAAATATTAAGATAAAAATTTGTTGACACTTGAAATATGGACGTTTGTTTTAAGAAGGATGGAGTGTCAGATTGATGGTAGTTTAAGTATTTTAGAAATACAATACTCTTCTTTGGTGCTGGTTTTGGTTGTTATTTCTCTATTACCAAAGTTTCAAATATTCTGATTCTCAGGACAAGCAAAGTGGCGAAAATGAGGACTGTTACTCTTGCACAAGCTCAAATCGAGAGAGTTGGGGAAGGTGCTCATCTTTGGGAAGTGATGATGAGATTTCCACAGATTTTGTAGCTGCCGCCAGTGGCAATCAGGTATTGTGCTTCTGTTCCCACTCTGATAATCAGATTTGAGTCCCCATTGCCATCCTTGTAGATAGCTGTATTTTTGTCATCCCTGCAATTTCATATAAAATGTAAGTTTGTACCCTGTATACAGCTCTTCATTTTTCACAATTACATTCATCTGGTAATTCATGCATTATTCAATTCTAAACACTCAAACCTGAAAAGTGTCTTCATCTTATAATAAGATTCAATGCTCAATAGGTAATCCTCGTGTTCATTATCTGGTCATGATCCAAACTTAGTCCGCAAGAATAACTCAGCAAAATCAATCAGAATTTTGTTAGTGCTACTGCAAGAGTGGGAGTGAGAACAATCACCTTTCCCACACAAATAAAGCATATTAACTTTACACACATGGCTTTCCCTTTTCTTTTTGGGACAATTTCAAATATATACAATAAACTAATTAGTTTACAACAAATATAGCCATGTTTTATTTACATTACTTATACATGAGCTATACACTGAATATACATTATGGTACACTCAAAAACTGAATATAACTTGGCTATACATGAAATATACACCGACTATATATGTCTATACAGCGAATGACCATTTTTTTGGTAATTACTTTTGCCGAATGGCCATGTGGCGTAATTATCCCTTTCCTTTTTACAAGTGCTCACCTGATTTCGTATATATGTTTCCATCATTTCGTGACATCAAAGTAATTCTATGTACACGTTCGTTTGAGCTATATATAAAACCCTTCCTCAGCCCTAAACAAGGTTAGAGTGGATTGACCAAAACAAACAATTCATTTCTCAGAATCTTTTCATTGAGGACAGCCTTATTAAAGTGTGAATATTCTTTCTTCAATTTTGCATGTCTACATCTATGTGCTCACCCTTAGATAATCTTCAAGGTTATATTTCCCTCTATCCTAAGCTTATGGACCATATTGCCAACTGTGTTAAGTCCTAACTAATTATATTTTGAAATGGAAAAGAAAAAAGATTGTGGTATTTTCTGTTTAATTTCTAATCCCTAAATATTATTTATTCATGTTGGATACCATTCTGAAACCGGTGAAATTAATCCTCTAAAAGTATAGAGCCAAGACACTTTGGGATTTAATATGATATCAGCTGAATGGAAAAAATAGTACCAGCTTGCTTCATGATATAAAGTTCAAGAGCCATTGACTTGAGTCTATTCCAACCAATAGATTTTTTGCTTTACTAGTATGTGTGCTTCTTGATAAACATTAGCAAGTTTTTGCTTGTGTTGCAGATCACTGTAGATGTGCTTGCAACCCCTCTTCGCGAAAGCCAACATACTGCACTGGACTCATCAAAGGATGACAGAAAAAAGAAAGCTGCACAAATCACAAAAAAATCTAGGCGTGAGAAGTTTGAAAAGTTGGAAGCTCTTAGCCAGCGATTACGGCTTTGCTTTCAGAAGAGAATTAACCATAGGAGATACAGCTCCTCCTAACCATCTGTTGTTATTCACAAACTCTGTACCATAAATGGAGAAGTTGACAACTTTTTCTTTAGTGGCTAGTGTGTATGCCTAGCAATAGTGTAGGTGTATTTAACTAATTATAACCCTCCTTATAATCTTCAATTTGTTGAGATTGGTTCAAGAAAATTGAAATTGTTTCAAGAAAACTCCAATGCTAGTAAACCTTCCTGTTTACCTTTTCTTTCAAATGTTTGGGTTTTAGTTTCAGTTTAAAATTATATGGCCCACTCTGATTGGTGGAGAAAATTCTTCAACAGGAAGATGGATTCTTTAGGTCTGAGACAACTAAGTGATGCAGCCCAGACTGCTGAGTAGATGTTAAAACAAGCAGAAGCTTCTCATTTGATGTCACAAGCACCTGGTTGTCTTGAGAATATTTTTTTGTAAAAAATGGAAGATTTGGTTATTGACTTGACATTTATATCTGTGAGGCAAATGCATTTCACTATTCATGCAAACATTTTGCACAACCAAATGTCTGCCAAGGAAACTTGGTAGGCATTTGGACATAGATTTAGTTGAAACTTGAAAAAAAAAAGTTTTAAAAGTTGAAAAGTTATACTTGGAAGTTGAAGTTGAAGTTGAGTTTGGACATACATTTTACTTGAAACAAATCAAGGTTTTGGAACTGGAAGAGAATTCACTTGAAGAGTTGATTAAAACCAACTTTTCAAAGGTGAAAAACTCACCTTGAAATATAACAGAAGATCATTCTAATGTAAACCAACAATGATTTGAAAAAAAAGGAAAAAATTCATGTCCAAACGGCCCTTGTTACTGCCTTTCATTTGGTAAACTGAAATACTCCCTAACATGCAGCCCAGCTCAAAGCAATCAAACTTATAGATGAAAATAAGGACTGCAAAGTAAATTGAGAAACTAAAAACAAGAAATAAAAGTAAATGGTATCTCAATTTTCTTCTCTTTTTTGAAGGATCTAAGATTTCCCAGAGATGCAGTTAAGAGTTAGAATAACATCAGCTTGCATTTACACAGCTTTAAGTTAGGCTCATTGGAATTCCCAGAAACTGCAATGTGCAAATCAACGGCTATGGATAAACTCAGCACTAGTCTCTTAATTAGAGACATTTTGAACGTTAGAGCCAGTTATCCCAAAGCAATTAACTTGTTGCACACGAACACCTGATGATCTCATATCTGCTTCACCCCAAACATATGATGCATGTGTCGAATCTCCACTTAGCCCTCGTTTTCTTCCTCCATGTGAAGATCCTTCTAGAGGAAGTCCTGCAGGGCTCTCATGCGAAGTTAAGCAGCTTTCAGTGGAACAATCCGTGCGTTGTGGATGGATTCTGGGGGAAACTTCTTCTGGACCATGGACTCCAACAAGGTCAGCAGACTCCGAGGGGCACAATCCATGTGGATTACATAAAGGGCTAAGTTGTGTCTTTGTTCCTAATCCTTGGTAAGTCTCTTGGTGATTTTCAGTAACAACATCACCGATGAATTGATCAGCGAGCATTTTACAGGCCTTCTCTAACATGGTAATATATCTTTGTTCAGCATCCTGCCGAATTTGCAAGTGCTTCTCGGCCTGTATAACAAAAAATATAATGAATTATCAGCCCAGACTAAGAACATGTTCATTTAGACATCTTTGTTTGAAAAGGATTAACTCCGCCTATTTATTTTGAGAAACATTCAAACGCAATTTACTCATCCGATGTAGTGCAGAAAGCTTACTTCAACTTGCAGGTGCAATTTACTTTGCACTTCCATTTGAGCTCTCAGTGCCTCCTTGACTTCAAAACCTCTGAAGACATTATGAAATCCTTAAACTAGAAGGTACATTTCAAGCAAAGCTAAAGCAGAAGCATCACTATATAATTTATTGGGGTAAGGTAAAATATATAGTAGCCGTCTTAGTTATAAGATGAATCCTTACTCATTCAAGTCTGATGCAGGCAACTGCTGAGGAGTACCACCAGAACAAGGGCTTTCGAATGAATACGTAGCTGTAAGTCCTTCAATGAAGAACAAGAACCCAGTTTCAAAATAAAAGAAAAATTCAAAAAAGAGCTTCTTCCTAGAGCCTTCCTGAACTGATCTGATCTCACACATAAACAACATCACGGTGTCTTCTTGGCTATTCTGTAAGCTTCACACATCACTGCCCAAGTTTATGATATTCTTCCTTCATTTTTCCATTTTCGTTTTTTTGGCTTATGTAAAGAAGAAATGAGGGGATTAAAGTGTTGCCGGAGTCAACATTCCAAATAGTTATACCAATGAGCTATCCCTTCCATTTTTATTTTTATTTTAAAAAAAGATAGAACCAGAACCAACAGAAACGCATATGAAGATTGTGAATGGGCTGTTTACATCAACGCTGAGGCAGCAGAAAGATTTATATCTCAGCCACTAGGCAAGTTTTGAAGCTTAGAATATATGCTAAGAGACTTATTTTTATTTTTCATTTTGAAATGATAAAGGTTATATGCCAAGAGACGTGAAACTACAGGAGCAACCACATTTCCAGTTGTAGGAAAATGGGAGTCAACTATACCTACCATCTTTTGAAGCCTCATCAAGATCTTTCTGAGATTGCTTACCTAGTCGGTATTTCTGCAGTGAACAAAGACAACATCATATTTAAAAATTGAGCAAAATACATTTGATTTTAAGCTCAATAGAAAACATACATGTTTTGCTCCACCCGCCACCTCCTCCTCCTTACATCTGGGACTTAAGTGAAGGATGTGGGGTGGACTTGTGATGCAAAAAGAAAAGCTAATGTATTCTAACAGACCTGAAGGTGGCTCTTTAGGTGGAAGAGAGTCAGTCCCTTGACACTCATTGTCCGCATTATTGCCTTTGGGGTAGCTTCTGCAAGTGATATTGAAAGCACATCCATGAGAAAAGCAGGTGTTTCAGCCAAACTAAAAAGATTTTGATGCAGATATCAACTATGCAACCGTTCTATTAACACTGACAAGTAATACAAAGGCTTCAACTCAAGTAAATGACTAAGCACTTGCAATTCAGAGTGAGACAATGAGTTACTCTTTTGCCAAGCACAACTAACAAGAGAAAGCAGTTTCGTTATCACACAAATTGGAATGAATATGTAGGTCTCTAGGAATATTTAGTTCTTTCCCCGATAAGTACATCTGCATTTTACCTGAAATACAGATGTCAGACAGCACTTGCCTATCTTGACTCGATTGCATATTGCTACTGAAAAATTATGCTCCGTTGCCAGCACAACATTGTGTTTACTCAAGGAATGGAAAGAAAGGGCAAAGGCAGAGACTTAAGGAGCTGCGGTACTTCAGCAACAGTTCATTTGGTACTAATGGTAATAAAATAACACCAGATTCAGCTTTTTTTCAATACTTCTCCACCTTAAGCCATTACCTTCTCTTCCACGATACGAACCCATCTTTTCCAGATTTTCCCAAGCTTATCCAGTTAACACCTAATCATGAATCTGTCCTAAGAAATTAATTTTTTCGGTACAGGTAATAGGGTGGATTCATTTTCAAATTCACACAACATCATTGTCCTGGGGCTTTCAAAAACCTTCCCCTCTAGCCAATGTAGCTAAAGCGAAAAATATAGGAAACTGCCACAATTGGTTGGTAAATTAAGCTCAAAGTGCACAGTGCACACTTTGATGAAGAAAGGCGTAAGATGAAAATTGGAGCAGAAAAAAAAATTTATAGAGGTAAAGGAATCGAACTAAACTTGCTTGTGACATGTAAAAGAAGACGACAATATATATATATATATATATATATATATATATATATATATATATTTTGATAATGATGTAAAAGAAGAAGACAATATGTTGTGGCTAATATGGTAAAGCTACTAAACTAGATGCTATTTCAAGTTACGACAATTGCTCATTATCAAAACAATAATTTTGATGCAAAGAGAACATATATAGAAACCAAATCGAAATATTGATACTCACAGGATCATTTAGCTGTATCGCTACTGCTATGTTAGCATTTTTAACATATCTCTTTCTGTCTGTTATGGTATTGGTAAAAATTAAGCAAGATTGTCAGACGGTAGAAAAAGGACTTCACGTTCTCTTGGTCACCTTACAACTGAATGCATCTTAAGTTAATAACACCATCTCTAGCTTTTTAATTCTCCCAAGAATTTTCAATGATTGTTTGCAAGTCCAGTAATTTTCTTTCACACCCCAGCGTACTTCTTTTTCTCCAGGATAAAGGCTGTTAGGTATGACTGATTTCATTTTGAAAATTATTTTTAGTGAAGCCTCTTGATTTCCAATTTGAAGGTTTTGGTAGGCTAAATGGAAATGTTTCAGCAATTTAACTATGTCATTTTTTTTATAACCAAGAAATCCCCAAGGGCCTTTGGCGCACATTTTGAAACTCATTGGATAATGGGCCCACCCCTCTATCGTTCAGCAGGATTCAAGCCCGTAGTTTAATTATGGTAATGGGGTTGGGTGTGGGGTTTGAGGAGAATGGAAGTGAAAAGATCTAATGAGTAGATTGGACCTAAAGGTTTTGTTCTGGTTAAAACTCATCTTTGCTGTAAGTTTTATCTGTCACGTCTCAACCCTCCATAGATGCAAATGCTAGCCATTCGAAATCTACACAGCAATTGGTGAACCAATAATAAACTATCTCATTTTCTCCACCAAACAAGAAACAAAAAACATGTACTAAATGCTAAATGTAACACAATACATAACTTAGAGATCCTTAACATTCTTAAGAAGTTTAATAACCAAAAAAAAGGGGATAAACAGAAAAAAGGGCAAATGATAAAAAGAGATTCTTTGCAAGCCCAGTTGTTTTCCCTTTACACACCCCAATGTAATTCTTCTTTTTCACTTAAAAGCCTCTTGACTGGAAATGCTTTTGCAGTTGAAAAAATGGTAATTGAGATTGGGGTTTTACTTAACTTTTTTCCCATTCTTGCTAAACACTTTATTCCGGTTAAAACTCATCTTAGCTGTAATAATAACTTTCAAGCCTCAAGCCACAGGGTTGCTCAAATGGTAAACACTCTCTCCACCTCCAACCTTAAGTTCGAGTCAGCATGGTAGCAAAAAAGTTGGGAGCTCAAAAAGTCTCAAGCCTCATCATAGCTGTAAGAATTAACTTTCAGGTCTCAAGCCTCAGGATTGCTTAGACAGTAAGCACTCTCTCCACCTCCAACCTTAAATTTTTTGTGGGTTCGAGTCACAAAGGGAGCAAGAAAAGGTGGGAGCTCAAAAACTCTCAACCCTCATCTTAGCTGTAAGAATAACTTTCAGCTCTCAAGCCTCAGGGTTGCTCAGACGGTAAACACTCTCTCCACCTCCAACCTTAAGTTTATGGGTTCGAGTCAGCAGGTACCAAAAAAGGTGGGAGCTCAAAAAGTCTCCTCATCTTAGCTGTAAGAATAACTTTCAGGCCTCAAGCCTCAGGGTTGCTCAGACAGTAAGCACTCTCTCCACCTCCAACCTTAAGTTTGTGGGTTCAAGTCACTAAAGAAGCAAAAAAAAAAAGGTGGGAGCTCAAAAAGTCTCAAGCCTCATCTTAGCTGTCAGAATAAAATTCAAGTCTCAAGCCTCGGGGTTGCTCATACTGTAAGCACTCTCTCCACCTCCAACCCAAAGTTTATGGTTTCGAATCACCAAGGGAGAGCAAAAAAAGGTGTGAGCTCAAAAAGTCTCAAAGCCTCCATAGATGCAAATGCTATCCTTCCAAAATCTACATAACAGTTTGGCAAACCAATAGAGCACTACCTCATTTTCTCAGCCAAACAAGAAACAAATAAACATCTAAAAACTAAACACAACACAATACAACAAGTCAACAACAACATAAAGATCCTCAACATTCTTGAAAACTTCAACAACAAAAAAAAAACACAAAATTGATAAGAGGGGGCAAGTGAGAAAATAGAAATACTAACTACTGGGACCGCCAAGTTGAGTAACAGCATCAATGAATCGTTCATGAAGATCAGCAGTCCATCGAAGACGAGGTTTGGGATCTGAAGTTAACACAAGACAAGGGTCACCATTAACCCTATTATGATGATGAATCCCGACATTAACATCACACCCATGAATGTATTCATCTTCTTGCGATTGAATCAATCTGGGAAACATTGAATAAACCCCTTTTTGCTTCTTTAATCGAATTCCAACAAATTTCACTGTATCGATTAAGTGATTTTCATAGAATTGAATGCAGATTCAAAGGGGCAAGTAGAAATTTTTTGGGGTATTCGCCAAATACCCAAAGTCAAGAACGAAATGATGAGTTACACAGTGATATGGAGTTTATTACCCGGCGGTTCTCCATGTTTAAATTGTGTAACCAAGATTGATCCTTTTTTTTCACGCATCTCGATTAACTTAGATAAAATATTTGTCAAATCTCAAAGTTAGGACATATGAAATTTATGACAAGAAATTACTTAGTTATTCTGCCTCTGTTGAGATTTAACCGTGAAGATTCGAAATAATGATGGTGTACAGCGAGATTTACTTGTTGATTTTATTTTTATCCATCAAGACTTAAGTAAACGAAACTAAACTACAAAATTTACCTGACTTAAATCTAGGTATACTTAGGTTATTCTACCAGTCATTTACTTTTTTCCGTCAATATAAATATTAGGTAATAGATTTTATCTATCGAGACTCGTAAAATCATATAATATGTTTTTGTTTTGTGGTATTCCATAAGTCACTTGGGACCTCATGGTTCTCCTCGCACTTCATTAATCACTAGGTGATTTTATTATAATTCTTTTTGTACTTCACGGACTAATAGATCATACTCTTACGGGTCGCTTGTTATAGATGGGATAAACACGGATATTCAAGAAAGGGAAACTTACATAAATATACAATATTAAAAAAATATTTATCATCTATAGCAATAAAAAAAAATTCAGTGAACACTTATAATACATTTATAATACAGTTTTAATACATATTGCGGAGAACTATTTATAAAACATATATAATACAAGTTTTATAGATAGATAATACATTTATCACATACTTTAATAGATTTATAATACATTATGTCAATTTCTTACTACACAAACATAATATATATTTTAAAACACTTATAATACATTTATATTGTATGGATAATTCACTTTTAATACAAGTGTAGATTTATCATAATATTGCTATGTATTGCTATAAATTGTAATAAATAAAAAATATCGCTAAAATCAGTAATTAATTTTTAAAAAACACTCAATTAAGTAATTTTTCCTTCAAGAAATTAGCTCTCCCACCATCCATATGGGATAGCTAATCCCACATTTAGTAAAAACTAGTTTTAGAGACTAACTAATATTTATAATCAAATACAATAAAATAATTAAGATTATTATACCTTATCCCGCCAACCAAACAACTCGTTATAAAAGATAGTTAGAAATGACCTATTGTTAGTAATATGTAAGTGCTTACATTTAGCATCCCACTTGATTTAACAAAAAAAAAAAGTGCTCGAATTTTGTGTGAGTCCATTTAGCTATTCTCTGAGCTTGCTTTGAACTCAAATAAAAGGACAAAAAATTCATATTGCCGGTCCCAAGCCAAATAAAGGAGAAAGGTGCGATAAACTAGCAATCGAAAACTAGTCTATTTATGATGAATCCTGACAATATTGAGAAATAAATACCTGTAAAACAATAAATACTTCATAACAGTTCATTCAATCATATTAGATGTAATAGTACAAAAAATTGGGAACACAGATATACAGGAAACTCTCTTCTTGTATTTCAAGATCACACCTATAATGCAGATTCTAAAAAATGTTTGTTCAATTGATAGATCATCCCCATGGGATCAAGGACTTCAGGGCCATGAGCATTATATCCGATAGCCATGTAAACGCTTAGCCCATCGTCTAGCCATGAAGGGATCATGATATTCCCAGCTCTCAACACTGCTACTTCTTCCACCAGTACTCTCAATAACGTCAACAGCATCCGCCAGTTCTTTCCTATCACCAACTCCGACTACAACTTCACCTGTTTTAACAGAATCATCCATCATGCAATCAATGTAGGTATATACCACACGGACTTTGTCCAACTCTTCCAAAAGCAATGGAATTCTCCTCTCCTCACCCCCTCGCAATTCTCCAAGCCTCACGATACGTGTGTCCTCTCCAATCCTCAATGCAATATCTCTCACTGCACCACATAATATTTTAGCAAGAAATCTCTCAAACTCGTGCATGACGAATCCATTTGAAGTGCCAAATCCAAATCCCACATGAAACTTATGGACTGTAATGGGAAGTTCCAAGCGAAACCCATGGAAAGATCTTGTTGGATTGTCAGAAAGGTGTAGAATAAAAGAATGAGTATTTTGGTGGCTGCGCTCTCTTAGTATCTTTACTCCTTTCTTGAGTCCTTCTACAGGATCAGCTTGGCCCATATAAAACAGTCGATCAATTACTTGAAGTGCTGTGCGCTTCCCATAAGAGGTCATACACTTGAGGGGGAAGATACGTGCTGCGGCAGAAGAGTAGGTAACAATAGCCAAACGGTCTATAGGCCGCAACGAAAATACCACAAATGCCATGGCTTGTTTCATAAGCCTTAGGTGAGGTCCATTTGGGCTTGCCACTAGGACTAAGTCAGTGGCTGGCTGATGTGCCAACTTTAAGCAAAGATAAGCACTCCTAGAGGAGCTGCAAACAACGGGGGACTGCCCAGTTTCTACAAAATGTTGTGCTGCCGATTGTGAAGATTCTAAACAATGCTGAGGATAATGGCATGAGCTAAAGCTAGACTTCGGATTTGAGCAAGGATCAAACACAGAGGTACTGTGAGGGACAGGTGATAAAGACAGATGCAAACGGTGAATATTTGATGTGCGGTCAGGCTCGACTGGATCATCATCATCATAGCGAGCAGAGCGTAAAAAGGAGCGTCTATGTACCCGAGAAGTAGCAATTGATTCATCAAGAATCTGGAGAATCGGATCAGCCTGATTGCTGTGAGGAGAATAATGCATCTTCAATGTCCGAGGTAGCTGGGTCCAATGTGCACGGCAAACAGGACAAGTAACATTGCCATGGCGGATGTTGGATGATATGCAAGCAAAGTGAAAAGCATGAGAGCATTGTGCTGTGAATATGGCCTGTCCTGGGCTGCTGTCACAGCTATAGCTCAACGAATCCAGACATATTGGACAAAAGTTCTGCCAGACAATAGAAAGAGAAGCATGAGTTTTCTAAATTTGCAAATGGATGTCAAAGGGCACGGATTACATCAAATGGTTAGATGATGGGAAGAGGCGAGCATAAGACCAATGGAAAGAAACTAATATATACATAATAACCATTCCCATGCAGGACCCTGGCGATTCTTGTACTTACAAGCAACATTGAACATACCGATGCCAAAATGAAACAGACCAGTTCTTGAAACACAAAAAAAAATAAACGAAAATCACAGATATAAATCTTTTATTTAAAGGAAAGACTTAATATGTTTTGTCCTGCATGCAAGAAGAATCCTTTTTAGAATGTTTAATCAGATGGCACAGAATTGCTACTCATTTATCGAACAAGGAAAAACTCATAGTATAAGACACTCTTAAGAGTGCCACACTCACCCACTACCCACCCCTAGGTGTGCTTTCATATTTAATATTTTCCTTCCCAGTTCAAGAAGGGATTAATTAAGTTTGACCTCTAGAAGTAGAATATCATACTGAACTGCACCAGAGATGCAAAAGATTCTTTCTTGACGGATGTAATCAATGACAAGTTGAGCTATTCAGTCTCTTATTTTCTCTTTTAGCTCATCTTTTTGGCTTATTACTATGCTTAATAATATCTGCACTCTAATAAGAAACAATAGAAGTTTTCCAATTTTGCCCTGGGAAAGGTAAATGGATGTGTAAGGAATATCTTAGATCTGAAAATTCCGCGGAAAGAAAAACTTTTACCCATCACAGTGCAGCATAAGAAATTCACGACTTTGATTCTTTTCATGTTGGGAATACATTGAGCATTTACTCATTTATAGCGTTAAAACTAATTAAGGAAGCAAGAATTTCAAGAAATCTAGTGAATGCTAGCGAACTACAATCTTAACTTCATAGTAAATTTATTTGAGGACACAACAACTACATACTCATTGTAATCCCACAGAGTGGAGTCTGGAGAGTTTGGTGTGTACGCAGCCTTACCCCTACCTTATTTGAGGATATGATAACGAAATATTGAGTTCCTTTTTGGCTCTTTAGGGATGAGATGGTCTCTTATATGGCCTTGATTAATCCTCACCTCATGTTATCTTTACTTCATCGTAAATTTATTTGGGGATATGATTACGAAATGCTGATTTAAGCCCAAAGTCCACTTCTTTATCACGAAAAAAAGATAACGATGCTAGCTTAGACCAGCTAATTTTACTGAAACCACAATCCAAAAGCAAGAACAGTTTGGAATTTGCAGTTAAACAATGACAAGAAATTTGAGATGTAGAGAAGAAGGTACCTTGTTAGAAGGTGTGTTAGTAGTAGAATCTAATCGTGAGGGTTTAATTACAGAATTCTGATTCAACAGGTCGAGATTACTCGCCGTATATGCAAACTCCTGCACAGAACAATTCATCACAATTCAAATGCATGAAACTCTAGGAAAAAGAACACTCAAAACTAAACTAATTTCACCAACAAGGATTGTGATGGAATGGTAAGTACTACTTCATCCAGATATCTTTGAGTTAGAGTCCTGGGTAACATTTTACCCTCAATGTAGGACTTTTCAACAACCCGGATTTAGCTAAGCCTCAATGCAGATACCAACCACCGAGTAGGAAACTGTGATGGGATGGTACTACTTTATCCTAAACCAAACATCTCAAATTCGAGTCTTATATAGCATTTTACCCTCAATGCAGGACTTTACTAAATCCAGCCTCAATGCAGGTACAAGACACCAGGTAGGAAAATATGATGGGATGGTACTACTTTATCCTTAACCAAACATCTCGAGCTCAAGTCTTGAGTAATATTTTACCCTCAATGTGGGTAACAACATCCCGGATTTAGCTGAGCCTCAATGCAAGTACCAGACAGCAGACACCGGGTGGGAAACTGTGATGGATGGTACCAGTTTATCCTTAACCAGACATCTCAAGTTCAAGTCTTTGGGTAACATTTTAACTTCAATGTGGGACTTTACCAGAGATCTCGAGTTCGAGTCTCAAATACATTTTACCCTCAATCCGAATTTAGTTAAGACTCAATAAAAAAAAAAAGAATTTCAGTGAACTTACAGAGGTGTTGTTGTTGTTATCAGGTTGTTCAGAAGGGGGGTTTTGGTATCCACAACGAAATGACCCACAAGTCCGAACAAGAATCTTTTTTGCTACTTTCTTCAGCTTCCCTGAATACGACGACTCTCCGGCGAACACACCCATTTCCGGCGACGACCCTTTTCGTAAAATTCAGTGTACAACTGAGTAAACTGAGTGAATTATACAAAACCCAAATGGGAATTCATTCAATTTCACTAGAAAAGCTTATACCCACTACACAGAAAGAGAGAGAGAGGGAGAGATATACAAATTAAAGGGTTAAAGAAAAGTTGAGTTATGGACAGTTTTCAATAATGGGGGGTCAGTCAGTCCCCTCTTTACTGTCTCTCTCAACACACACACAAGACTCAACAACTACTATGAAATTTGCCTTTCCTCGGAGCGGATTTGATCAAACTCAATAATTTTAATTTAAATTTTATATTTGTATTTGAAAAATTTGTTGATAGTATACAAATGATTGAGTTCATAACTTTAATATACTATCGTCAAAGGTTGCGGTGAAGTGATAACATTACTAGAAATAAAGGTTTTCCTCACAGAGAAATATGAGAAATTTGTGTTATAAAATATTATAGTTTCATTGAATCAGCTTATTTGGAAAGCGCATGATGAAAACAGATTTTCACTGAATTACTGAGAATAACTAGTGAATATTTTTTTCTCTTACTAATTCAATCAAAATATTTATGAAAATAAACATGGAACATTTTAGAGTGGGAAATTTTAATGAGATAGGGAGTGATTTGCCTCTAAATTGAAACTTTCCGACTTGAATCTAGATTAATTAGACGACACCAAATGAAAATCCAAACAAAAAACGTTTTAGCTAGCGTTTGACTATAGTTTCACAAATCATTTTTAAATAAAGTTTTACATAAAATTTAATAAATTAAAATATCAAACTCATAAACTTTAAACTCGGACTTTCATTCTCTCTCGTTCAGTCAAAGCTTCTTCTCATTTTTCTATGGGCTCTGGCCTTGTATCTTCTTTCTCTTTCTTTTTAGTAGTGTTATACTCCATCAGCCAATTATAAATAAAAAAAAATCAATTCATTTCACTAAACTTTTATTATAGACTATATTCAAAAAATATATATTAAATTATAAGAATGTATTGTAGGTAGCTTTAACCTATATTTCTACAAAAGCAGATTTTTATGATTCGATCAAAAACCTTATAATCACGTGATAACAATTTTATCCGTTAAAACTTTCTACAAATTAGTCAATTATAAGTGTTACCCCCACTATTTTCTTTTTGTACTTTTCCTTTTGTCCAAGCCCCCTCGAAAAATTCAGCTTCTTCATTTTTGCTTCTTTTTTTTCCTGTTATTATAATCATTGGATTATTTTGAATTTAATTGGACGTTTGAATTAATTTGAATTCGTATCGACATATTTTAGAAGAAAGAATATGTTCTTCGACATTAATAGAAATTTAGGGTTATCTAAGTTTTTTACATGTATCACTCCATGAATTTTTCGAATTTCAAATTTTGTTGGTCATTTCGAGATGACCAAGTGAACGATATTCATTGTTTCTCAAGGACCGATGTGGTGATATTACTTTTTTGTGTGTAGAGTTTTCAGGTCACGAAATAAAAAAAACTTGAAATTATCTAAGATTTTTCGTGTGTATTTGTCAATAAATACGATTTCATAAGTGGAATTCGCAGAACGTGATAGATACTCAAACTTTTTATCTCTATTTTTATGAGGTAGATAGATTATTTCCGAGAGACCTTCGACTTAATAAAATATTTTAAAAACAAGTTTGAGAAAAATAAAAGTCTTTTTCATTATTGGGAAGCAACAATACATTGAAATGACCAAATGAAGTACAAAAGAAATATTTTTTTTAAAAAAAGGGAACAAGCTAGAAGGAAGGACTTTGGCTGATTTTTCAAAAAGAAAAAAAAAACAAAAGCTGGACTATTGAGAAGACCCAAAAAGATTTATGACAATTTTGAATTTGAAGTTTTGAATTTGAAATTATTGTCTTGATGAATTATTATCATGTTTCAATATGTAACCTAGTCCAACAAATTGTTTGACCATATAAGCTCATCATCTTGACGGGTCATTTAGTCGGTGGAATAAAGAATAACAATTCTGAAATAAATTACTAGATTTTATTATTTCACATTTATTTATGAGTATTATATAGTTCAGGAATAAATTTTGAACTAAAATAATGCGATCAACTATTCTGTATTGAAGGTGAGGATATTCTAATTCATAATATATCTTTGTCTATCCCATAATCAAATAAATCAAGTGTTTACATCAAATCAATAGCTAAATGTTTTTTATATATATATATATATATATATAAAGTCCACATGTATATAAGTACACAAAATGAAAATGATTGAATTTTTTTTGGGTCCATCTTATCATGTTAAAGATTTTGCATGGGACAAAGATGGGGAACAAAGAGGGTCCAAGGGTTAGCACATTTTTTAGTACTTTATAGGCATGTCTAGGGTGATTTCACTTTAACTTTAACTCACTTTTTTTACTAAAAATAAAATAAAGAAGGATCCATTTCATTTTATTTTTTTATAAAAAAAAACATCAAAAAAATCAGTCTTGTTATATTTCACTTTAAAGATAAAAGAAACAAAAAGAAATGAATAGAGTTCATTTGTCCTATTCCAACTAATTGAAAAGGTGTATTACCTTATAATATATATAAAAAAAGAATTTGGACTATTGGGTGTTGGCATTATTTCATTCAAAGATGTTAATAATTGAAACAAATTTCTTGAAAGTAGTGCTTGGTGTATCGACTTCTTGAAAGAAAATATTCAAACCAAAAAAGTTTTACAATGTGATAAAGCGCTCTCGTAACAAAGTTACTTCATAACTAAGAAAATTTTAACTCGAAACCTCTAATTAAAAGATAAAAAAATACTCATCATTACACCATAATCTTTATTGGTTGTATCTCTTTTTCTATAATTCCATAATAACCTCCGGCCGCTACAACCTCTCATCGAGTGAGCACTCTATGGTATATATATGGGGTAATTGGTTGATGATTACTCTTATGTATTTTCATAAATTAAGGTAAACAATTTTAAAGAGTCTTCTAAATGGTATAGTTATAACAACCTATGAAGGATAAAATTTGATAGATCTTTCTCTAACCTTTGTGACACTTAATTCTCTTGTAATTTGAGATATTACATTTACAAACCTCAATTTGATATTTTTGCACTGAAACTACTTATAAATGATAACTTTTTTTTAGTGATATTCCATAATTTCACTTTTAAACTCAAGTATTATAAATTTTGTAATATGTGCGTTTGGTATGAATGAAAATGTTTTTTTATGATATTCTTACTTTCTTGTATTCGGTACATAAGCAAAAACAATTATCCTAAAAGCATATGTATATAGTCTAGACAAATACTATAAAAGGTGAGGTGGGGGAGGTAGAGGTGTAGGGGTTGTGGGTATGGGAGTGAGGGTGAAGACGAAGTGAATCGGAGGATGAAAAAGACACAATCAATGTAAAATATCACTTATGAAACTTGTTTTTTACTTTTACTCTGAAAATCATTTTCCTCATTCTTAAGAAACTTGTTTTCCAAAAAAAACAAAAAATTCTCAACAAACATGGGAAAACTGAAAAATGTTTTCCTCCGTACCGAACACACCCATAAATCTTGCATTTCGGAAAATAGAGAGGGTAGTTAATTCAACAACAACAAACTCACTGTAATCCCCCAAGTGAAATCTAAAAGGAGTAAGATACACGCAAACCTTACCCCAACCTTTGTGGGGTAGAGAGGTGGTTTCCGATAACCCCTTGACTGGTACTTCAACTCTCCAAATCACAAGCATATGATAATTGGGAGGGTTAAAACTATTTAGTAGTCAGATTAATGAGAAATGAGACTCTCCTGCATAAAAGAACACAATACTAAACTCCATTTCAAGCTGAAAATGACTTGTCTGGTGATAAAAACAGGGAAGAAAAATGAAGAAAGTAATATCCAGTTGACAGCTTAAAATCTGAAGTCATAATAATTTCAATGTACAAACGAGTTCAGAACCTTAAAGATTGAACTCATCAAGTTTAAATCATGTATACGCCTTTGACTACAAGTAACAAATATCAAATAGCAGCAACTACAAATTTCAGTCTTTTAGCCACATTGCATACCTCGTTGCAATGGTTACGAAATAATAGATGTACAAAACTAAACTACGATGAGTGTATACTACACTTCCAATGTTATCCTGAATGCTGCATCTTTCATGGAGATGTCGACTACAACATTTACCTAGCCAAGAGCAATCTAGCAAGGTGATTTCCCATTTTCCCCTTTTCCGCGCACTTTATTAGTCTATACCTACCAGCTACCAAAGCCCCCCCCCCCCCTCTCAGTTAGTCCATGCAAAAAATGCTTAGCACAAGCTTTTCCCCACTCCTTACATTCAAAATGCAAATATACAAGGCACTCACTGTGTTTAATCGAATATCTACATATCAACAATCACATAGTTGCAACGAGTGGTCCATAATCACAAGGATCAAAGAAAAAATAAAATCGGTACAGCCACATGACTACCAACAGTTGTGAAGGATGAAATTGAAAATTAAGAAAGGGACAACTATAGTATGAAAACAACATACTTGCAATGCTTTTTACTAGAATTCAAAAAGAACCACCATTGAAGACATTAGTGTGATAAACTGAGTAATGGAAAATCCATGGCTGCCCTCGAGAGTGGCAGCCATTAATATACAACAATCCAAAAAAGAACAACAGTGAAATTCAAAGGGAGAGCTACAGTTAATCATTTACAACAAATCTGGACCCATGCTGTCATCCAACAATGGATGTCAAGAATAAATGTAATACTGGATGTTCACTCTAATACTCCACTCAACATATATGTATATATACCTGAATAACTCCCTGACTTAGAGAAAAAGAACAAAATCATACACTTATTAGGAAGAACAGACCTGTAAACTAAACAAATGCTCGCTGTATTTCAGGAATTAGGAGAAATATGTGCAGAGAACACTTCATGAACCACCCAATTTGTTGATATTACACTCTCGCAAAAATACCTGATCATAGTCAACAAATTTTGACCAGTAGTCTCGGAACTTGGGTATGCTTATTTCAAGCCATGGTTTCAAGTTTCCATTGTAATGTATGACTGCTGCTCGTTGAATGTCCTTCTGGCTAACATTTGGATTGTAGCCAAGCCCAAGGACATGCCATGATCGGTCGAGGGCATATGTGCGCTTCCAAAAGGTTATCAAACCAGGTGGTAGGGTCCCCAACTTCCAAAGTAGTCTTTCATGATTCTGTGCAGATAAAATTTCATGACTTATCTTAACAACTTTATTATGCATGAAAATTGATGGTGTATTTTTAGGAACAAAACCAGATTGACATGACAAGTCATGTTTATTCAGACATCCCAAACTTAGTGAGGCTACAACATCACTGTCGAGCCTAACTAGAGGAACATTGGAGCAGCAGGACAGGAAAGGACACATGGCAGTTCTTGTATACGGCCAAGTTGGCCTTATTATTATTAATGAAATCTTTTCCTTGATTTTAAAAAAAGGACACATGGCAGTTCTTAATCCTCTGGAAGATCGGCCAGAATTTCACTTTATAATCTAGACTGAGATGTAACCTGCCCAGCTGTTATTAGTTCATAGCATTGGCCGATGCCAAAAAATTTAGCTATCCTCAACTTTCAGTCAGTTTAAACATAGTACCCATTTTATTACTGTATAGCTTAGTACACACCAATGTAACCAAACCAATTATGATGGCTCAGTAATCACCTCAATCAAAAATATCTTGAATGTGAGCATAGTCCATTTTTTGTGTGTGTGTTTGGTTGGGGTGGACAAAGCTTAAATGTGAATGTGACCTTTTACTGGGAAAAGAGAAATTGCCCCGAGGGAGGAACTGATATGATACTTAACGAAATATTGACCATGTTGCTCCAGGCTATCACTTTCATGACCAAGCAAAGCATGTGAAATTATGTACACGTGGCTAAATGAACATGCTAATCCAGCCATAAATAAGTGAAGAATTTATTTCATACCAGATTTTGCCATGAGTGATACACCTCTGTGATGTTTTGCCGCCTCCACTCATTTAAATCAATGATGTTCATTCCAAATGCCCAACCACAAGCACGAGGATCAAAATTTTTGGAGATCAGAGGATTTGAGAAGTTGAGGTAGCGGTCAAACCGATGAAAGCTTTCTCCACAGGTCTCAACCACACCAATCACCTTACCCTTAAGATCAAGCGACCAAAGGCCACTAAGATCCTTTTGCACAACAATATCATCATCCAAGAAGAGAACCTTATCCAGCTTTGGGAAGATCTCCGGCAAGTAAAAGCGTAAGTGATTCATGATTGAAAGGTACTTTGGATTCCTAAACTTCACATTTGGATCAGAATCTGCACGAGATCTGAAGTAATAATCAATCATGGACTGAGAATTCAATTGCTTCAGAACTGGACTGTAACTTGAATTTAGCCACGTGAATTCCTCGACATTTTGAACATCTACTGTAGCATATTGTGGTGGATTTGCCAAAAACCACATCCTCATTGCAGCAAAATTAAGCCTGTCAGTCACTATATGGAAAACGTGCTTTGAAGGATCCTGCCACCACATGCAGAAAAAGTTATAAATAAAAGGATGATATATTCCAAATTTATTGGATGTCCCTGAAGAGACAGAGATGGAGGTATTATAAACCTAAATATGCAGATGCGCATTTTTCTCCATAATCATATAGGAAAAGAGTTGGAAAGGATAAAGTGAATTTTTGAGCCAGATGCAACTTCAATATACAAGAGGGGTTTCTGACAATAGATCATTTACCTTTGCATGGGAAACAGTTGAGTTTATGACGACAGCAGCGGCTAATATGTTGTCTGAGAAGAGTGCATAATGGTATAGCTTGGGATTTTCTAAATTCTCTTGATGTGGAAAATGCTGTTGGGAAGAATTTAACTTGAAATACTCTGTTGAAAGGCGCAAAGGAAGACAATGAAGACCCTTTGGAAGTGTCTTAGCAGTTAAGTGTGTTAAATACAATGTTTGCTTCTTGTGGACACGGAGCTGCTCTTCTGCAGAGTGAAGCATGGCACGAAGCTTCTTTACAATAGTAGCACAATCATCTTGAATTTGCTTCCCTTTTGCCAATGTTTGCTCCATTGCCTTCAACTTCTCATTGGCACTATATAAAGAAATCATATTTGTATTGGAAGATAAATCAATAACATGGATCGAGCTAGTAGACACTATGCAATGAGATGGCAAAATCACTGGGGAAGGCAGGACTCAAGACCATCTCAAAGCCACTTTGACAGGAATAAGATGAACCTAATTGTCAAAAATAAGACCTACCTTCTTGACAGATCAGAATCCTTAGTGGCCTCACCAAGTGCTCGCAGTACTTCCTTCATCCGCAAGCGAAGTTCTCTAATGAAGTGGGGATTATTTCGTGTTGCTGAGAGTGAAAGGTAGACCTTCGCCCTAATGAGCTGATCCTTGAGCTGGCGAACACGGGCATCAGAGGGGACAATTTGTGCATTCCGGTCTTCATCTTTGCCCCTTGCTGTCTCTCCAGCAACTCCACCACTGGTTTTAACAGTGTTTTGATCATGTCTTATTTCCTAGAAACCATTCCAAAAATAAGCAAGTTCAATTCATGTATAAGGGTCAATTTTTTATCTCTGGATTCCGAGATAATTATTGCAGGTCAAACAATATGTGCAGTCCACCAGAACCATACAATTTTTTACAGAATATAGTAGATCATCCCTTGTCACACAATCACAAATTAAATTAGTAGGATCAGCTATATGATTCTGTGCATCTAATCTTCCCTATTTAACTCTATTGTATTCCACCACTAAATAATTTGTCTGGCAAATTACTAATAATCCAAATCTCATACTTATCCCATATAGACATCCGATTCTCAAACCAGAATAAAAGCATCTCCAATTTTACATCTAAATCAAAATTTATGTTGGTTTTTAACTTAAAATAATCTTTTGAACTCAGTTTCAAAAAAAAATAAAAAATTCACCTCATTGTAGTCATAAATGTTTGTATTTATAAATGCTGATTGTCTATAGTTTATTTTTTTCCTAGTACATTCATACTTGCTTCCATCGAGCCTTCCCTTATTAAAGCTCATGCTTTAACTGTACTTTGTACCAAAAGCCTTAGAAGATCTTCTGTGCTTTTCGCCTTTGACAACACCGCGACAACCACCAAACTTAATGTAAGTATAATAACAGCAACTTTCAATCCAACTAAATTGGTATGACCTACGTGGATCCTTTTTCTTTTATTTTGTTTTTCTATTCTTAGTCAAGTCTGCATTGACCAAGAGATCTTAGAACTTCTGAAGTAACTTTCTTTTATGTATGTGACTCTAAGTTTACCTCGTTCTCTTTTATTACATTTCATATTTTGGCACCTGCGCAGGTGCATACGGAAGTCTAGTAGAATACATCAAAGACAACCTTGTCACATTTTATTACCTATTAGCACCATCTATCGGATCTGATCATATCTAATCTTATAAAATGTTGTATGATAAGTGACAACACATTTTTCTTAACATGCATTTTTACGCCATTCATCTCGTGCATTTATTGGGAAAGATAGATATATTGGTCTTTAACAGCCCAACTTCACTCCTATATAATATTATTGGTCTCGCAACTGTTCAATACAACTTGTTTTCACTTTCTTAAGCATAACACTCCACGAGGATTCCTCTATTTTAGCCATCTTATTTTACTTCTTTTATATGGACTATCCAACTTTAATTCAATGTGTTGCATCTGAATCTATCAATATCTAAGCACAACACTCCCGTCTAATTTCACTGTCATTTGTCCAATGGAGTACAAACTTGCAAAATTTGAACAACTCAGATTTAGTCATAATTCTACAAATAACTAATCTTAAGAGTGTTATGCTCTATAGTGCTTCTCTATAATTCCAACTTTTGATTGGCTCCATTACTAGTTCCGGAAATTAACATAATATTACTGCAAATGACATGCACCGCAGAACCCCATTCTATATACTATCCTTTAACTCAATGATAAACAGGGTTAATATGTTAAGTTCCGAGATAGATCACGAGTGTAAATCCACGGTGATGAGAAAATCATCTTTATATCTTCCCAGCATTTCACATAGTACTGAAAAAGCAAAAGAAGATATGCAGAAATTCCCATGATACAAGCATTTATGAGCCCAAAAGTTGACATGTGGAAGACCAAGAACAAAAAAAAAATTCTATGACCACCCAAGAAAATGGCCAAAGTGCACCTTGTAGATCGATCCTCAGATTAAGACAGTAAAGAAAACTAGTACGATATCACAATGTCAACATATGAATGTTTGTGTAAAGAAATAAGGATCAGACCTAATTCAACCCCAAAAGCTCTAAGGAGACAAAATTCACATCCACAATCACAACAGATGTGGGACAACTTAATACCCCCTGCACGTCCAGGCTTGTCAACTAGAGTGTGGACAACATAATACGGCGCCCCAACATCAGGTAAACAAAAAGTGGGATGAGTCTGACACTGATACCATGCAAAGAAGTGGACCTTGGGCCTAACTCAACTCCAAATACTAGCTCATGAGGTGAGAAATTATCAAAGACCGAATCCACATCCCTCAATCGATGTAGGATAACTAAACAGTTTGAGACAAAGAACAACAAATACGACAAAACATTCAAATATCTGCAGAATGGAAATTCAGATAAGTCATGCAAAAGCAGAAAATATGTAAGGTAATTACATTTTTCGTGGATGTGGAATCCAAGGTGTGGTTAGAATCTGTTGGACTCGTCTTTTTCTTTGAGCTGGTTTCCATTACTCTGCTTTCATTTTTCCCCGCTGACACAAGTTTCGGTGAAGTTTTGTCTGTTTTCTGCGGTTCATGCAAGTTATCTGTCACCTGACTTATGTGACTTCCATTCGTAGCCACTTCTACTCCATCATTGCTGCTTCCAGTGGCAGTTTGATGCTTCATTGATTCTGCTGAATGAAGATGACATGTTCTAGATAGTCAGTTCAAAAACAATAGAAGCAATATGAAACTTGATCAAGCTTTCTTCAAGCATTCCAGACATCTAATTTCGAAATATAGATAGACATAAATGAACAAAAACCTTCAGTTAGTTGTCTTGTTTTCCGAGCATCCTCGCTGCTTAAAGTGTCCGAGGCATTGGAAAGGGAATGGCTTGAATTTTCAGAATATACATCACCCCGTGGTTCTTTGAGAGATGTGGATGACTCCTATCAGTATAAGTAGACATTGAAAGTTAAGAACTGTGAGTAAATGCAGCTCAATCTAAAAGGAAACACAAATCCTCAGATTAGAATTACGATTGATACCTGAGGCAGCACATTTAGAGGTCGGACGTCACCACCAAAAGTCTACATCATGGAATCAGAAATTGTGAACAAAATATTCCATGTTCATGCTTTAATAAACATATAAAAGACACGAAACAATGAAGTGGACAAAACCAAAATCCAACTTACAAAGGTGGACAGATCTTCAATGAACTCAGTCCTTGCTGCAGAAACAATCACAGAATTCCAATACATCAAACATTATCCTTGATGGGCTATTCCCATTTTAAGAAACAGAGAATAAATTAAGGAACTTACATGAAGAAGGAGAATTAAAATAAGTCCCAAGAGTGTCAGTGTAAAGGACTATAGGGGCGAGAACAGTCACTAGCAACAAGAACAAAACTGGCTTCCTCAGTTTCATCTTCATCACTATACGTCTATACCCCCTTTATTTCCTTTCTCAGCCTATTAACAGCAAAACCTCAGATCTCCTTCAGCACAAATATCAATACCAAATCGATACTCAGCTGAACCTAATGACAAAAGTAAAGGAGATGAAAAACTCAATTCCACTAATAAATCTATAAATTGTTGTAGAATGTATGACTAAAGTAGTATACTCCACCACTGGGAATGAACCCAAATTGCAGGTAAGGATAAAAATTGAACCTCAAATGAAAAAAATAGTCGAAGTAAAGAGAAGAGAAAGTGAACATACCACGACAGTGACTAGCAACAAGAACAAAAACGGCTTCTCAGTTTCATCTTCATCTCTACACCCCCTTTAATTCCTTCCTTCTTAGCTTATTAGCAGCAAAACTCAGATCTCCTTCAGCACAAATACCAATACCAAACCAATACTCAATTGAACCTAACGAACAAATACAAGAAACTGAACAACACACACTTGGGAAAACACAGGAAAAACTCAATTTCCTTAATAAATCAATAAAAAAAGTAAAATGTATCAGTTAAAGGATTATACTCCTCCCCTGAAACTGAACCCACATTGGCGATTTTGCAACTAAGAATAACAAAAAAAGAAACCCCACATAGAAAAATGGTCTAAGTAAACAGAAGAGGAACTGAACATACCAAAACAGTGACTAGCAAATTCGTTCCTTATCTCAGCTTATTAGCAGCAAAACTCAGATCTCCATCAGCACAACTATCAATACCAAATCAATACTCAATTGAGCCTAACCAAAAAAATACAAGAAACTGAACAACACCCACTTGTCGAAAACGAAAGAAAAACTCAATTTCCTTACTAAATCTATAAATTTGTATAGAATGTATTGGTTAAAACACTATACTACACCACTGTAACTGAACCCAAATGATGATTTTTTCAGTTAAAAACAAAAATATAGAAAAAGGGTCGAAGTAAAGAGAGGAGGAGATTGAACATACCATGAATTCAGCCTTCAAAAAAGCAAGAATTTGGCTATAGTGAATGCAAAAGAAAGAGAGAGAAACAAGGAAGAGAAAGATAAGGTGTCGGTAAGAGCAAATAGGATCCGAATAGAAATGAAAAATTAAAAAATTAATAATTTTTATTCTTAAAAGTTTTAAAATAATTTAATTAATTTTATTTAAAAAAATATCATTGCAGCAAAAATCTATGTATAAAGATTGACTAAAATTACAATAAATAATAAATATAAATTTATAATTGTCTTCTAATTATCATCGTTAGAATAATGATAGGAAAATCAGAATTGTTTAATTGAAGTGAGTTTAATAGTGAATAGTGAATAGAAATATCATTTTTATAATGATATGTCACGAAATTGTTTAATCTAAGTAATATTCCAAATAGATCATCAACTAAATTGGATGATTTTAAGAGTTTTTTTTATCTTTATTAAATGTTATATCTAATTAAATAAATTCATATAAATTGATAATAAAGGAAATAGTACTCTAAGAAAAATAAAAATGAAATAAAATATGTTTTAAAGAGGAAATGAATTTGTGTGGATGAATATGTGATGCCAAGTTGTTGCCAACCCCACAACATTATTATAAGCACGGTTGTCTTTGTTGAGCCTTTGCTCATTTCTTCATTTATTATGGGTCTATTTGAAAACCACTTGATAATTTCAATTAGTCTAATTATCAGTTTAGTAATTATATAGCATAGTAATTATGATGATATGTTTATTTGCCATAATATAATTATAATTATATTATTTAGTTGCACAAGTGTAATTATAAGGTTATATCAAATTTTAAAAATAAAAGTTAATTATCTAAACTTAAAATTTATATTAAACAAATAAGGGCCTTTATAAATGATATTAAATTAAATATTTAAGATATATATTAATTAATAAACATATGTTCTTAACTAATATTAAAAAAATAATTTATTTATATTTTTTAAATTAGTATAATTTAATTAATTTAATCAAAAAAATTAAAAATATAAGATTTTATGAACATCAGAAAATGTATGTTTGACAAAAATGTTAATATTATAAATATAATGTCATAAAAATATTAAAACATTTGACAAAAAATTAATCTATCAAGTTTAACTAAAAAATAAATGGTTTGCAATGTAAAATATTAAGTCAATGCTAATAAAATAAATGAAATTGAAAATATGACATAAATTCTAAATTCAAAACAAAAAAAAATTAACATAATACTCTTATATCAAATTTTAACACAATGTACATAACTATGATTTAAAGAAAAAGGAAAACGTAAGTCTATGATCTTATTTAATAATAAATTCTACTTTAATTTAAAATTTAGAATACTAACAAAATTATGCAAATAAAAAATAGAATAATAGATAAATAAATAATATGATAAATTGCAAGAAATCACGTGAAAAAGTAAAGGTTGAGAATGAGAAAGAAATGATATATAAATAATAAAAAATAAAAAATGTATTATATGAAAATATTAGAATAATAAATAATTTTAAAAACATTTATAGAAATAAAAAAATAAATGCAAATGAAAAAATATAGATATAAATAAAAGAAAATTTTTAAAAAGTTTCATATAATTACATCAATTCCTTATCCTCCCTTGTGAACTGGAAAGTGTAATTACTCCCCTTCAATTACACTCAATTCCTCTCTTACCAAGTAATTACTTTATCTACCAAACGTGTCAAAGAGTGTAATTACACCCAATTATACCAAATCTCAATTACATTGTGGCTTTCCAAACAGGCCCTATACGAATTCACGGTGGAGTAAATAAGGTTGCTCTTTCGTTAATCAAATGTCTCGGTTTCAATTTTTGAGGTGTGAAAAAATCTTTGCTAAAAAACATTTTCATGAATGAGTTTTACATAGGGTGAATTCAGATTAATCGAGCTCTAATACAAGTATCAGACACTGAATAAGAAACAAAAGAAAGGATAAAAATTTTATGGAGTAATTTTTTTAATAAATAAAGATAAAAAGCTATATTTTTATTTTTATACAAAAGTAATTTCAAATGGTGTAGGAGTGATTTTTATAAGATCTATTATTCAAGATTATATTTATTTATTTTCTTATTCTTCTTATAGACGAATCCAACTTGTTTGAAACTCTAACGCCTAGTTGTTATTTCCATTTGAACCTATAGTCAAATGACCATTGTGTTTGGACAATATTTACATTAGTTTTAACTACATACTGGTGGATAAATATGAAACAAGATTATGTTTTTTTACTTATAAAAATATAATAACATCAGGATATTCTTAATTGTTTTTTCATAAATTAGTTTTAAAAACTATAAACAATAACATAATTCTGATTTTCATATTGACTATGTTCACCCCCACAATTTTTACAATTCTATAATCAAATTCAATATAACTAATTTAAGAACTCGAAATTCAAGAAAAATCAATTAGAGGTGGCTCAAGGGAAGGCTACCAAAATTTTACTTTAGGAGTCAAAAAATTTGAGGCCTTGATTATTTTAATTAATAATAAATATTATGATTCTATTTTCGATTAGATAATGTTGAGGCTTGTAGGCAAATTTTACATTCAAATTTCAAAAAATTCGTGTAAAAAAATGACCAAGCATAATTTTAACTCCTAATCTAATTAAAAAATTTCACAAAAAAATATATTTTGATTTTCATGATCAAAGGTCTATATCGTGATTCATATTTTATTATAAGTTCAATCATTGAATGAATGTATATATATTTTTTTTGGAGTGTAGTATACGTGTTTTTGGATAACTTGCTTCAACAATAAAATGCTGCAATCATATTCCAAAATATTGGTGGACAATAAATTGCTTAATAAAGAAGAGATATCCACAATAAAATAAGAAAAAGATTGATCAAATTTACTTGTTCTTATTTGAAATTAAGTAACATTAATTTTTTTTCCGGTATTTGATATTTATATTGGAAAAAAATCTATTATAAAGACTCTTGCGCTCCCAACATTTTTCTATATTCAGGACTTAAATTTGAGATTTGTGATTAAGAATAAAGGAATCTCAATTATCTCACGATAATTCATATAAATTAAAGTTAACTTTACCAATTTACCTTATGTTAAATTTTTCTTAATCTAATATTATCCATATCACCAGTTACAAGTTTTGTTTTTATCTTTGACCCTAATACGCTTTCTACATTTAGATAATTTTAATTATAATTAAATATTAAAGAAATAATTTTGGACATTTTTCTCGAATAATTTGAATCATGGAGTCTACTTATTTCGCAATGGAATTTCACTAATGACAAGGGCAAATACGATACGATTTGTTAACTATTATTATTATATTGAGACCTTTGCTATCACACATTTAAAATAAAAAAAGATGTATAACATTCGTCATCACTCATTTAAAAAGACAATTTTAATATTTTACATATATTTGACTTAACACATCACAATTTTTTTTTGACTTTTTAACCTCCATCCCTAAATAAATAGGGTCACGTAGAATGAAATGAATGGATTTTTGTTATTAAGAGTATTATATTATAGTAATAATATATAATAATAGCCACACAGAAATAATAGCCCCAAAGAAACACAAGTTTGTACACTTCTTAAACAAATTTATGAAACAAAAACCTTAGATTAAGGATCTAACTATTATATTACATTTTTTTCAAGGATTCTATAATTGGAATTTGAGTTTCAGAACTTCTTGGTGTATTGATTTTTGTATTATTGTACACTATTTATGATATTAGCTATCGTAGAAAAGATTTTATTTGAAGACAATAATGATGCAGATACATTTCATACTTCTAATCTCAACTCAAGCCGAAGAAAGTTATTCAATGGTCATAGCCTCGTCACTAACCTTTACTGCCCCCAATTAATTAACTTCCATCCTTGGGTTCGACAAGTTTTTGATCGTCGTTCACTTTGATTTTTAATTGCTGATCATCAATTGTATTCACTTTCAGATGATCATCGTCACGAGACGACTCTATAGTATCAATGTTCAACGAATTGTCAGTGAAGAATTGATCAATTAGATCAAGATCGAGGTTGAAATCAAGATCAATGTCTAATTCCAATAGCAACTTCTTCTGATCAAACAACGTGTTATCAGATAAAATTAATGGAGTAGTAGTAATAGTAATAGTGTCGATGTCAATTTCGCGATCGTCGTAATAATTGTAGGAGGAAGTGGTGGGGATGGAGAATGTACCATCCAAACATTCGTCAATTTCTTCTTTAAAGTTTACGTCTGTACTTTCTTTAATCCATGGAAAGTCGAAAACTCCTGCTCCTGCGCCTGCACCTGCACCTTCACTTGTACCTGACTCATCGTTCTGATGACATTCCTCTATTCGCATAAAATCCTTTGTATTATCCCATTTGTATCTAATTTGATCAAAATCATCATTTTCATTCATCATCATCATCATCATGACGTGGTGTTTCTTCCTGTTGTTAGTCGTATTCAACGTTTCTCTTCCTCTCTTTCTATTGTTCTCCATTTGTTCGATGAAAATATAGATTTAGATATTCAAGATAGAATTTTGATGATTTTTCGTGTAAAAACAGAAATGGATATGATAAGTTATGATGATGAAGAAATCTCACACATAACACTTTTTAATCAAAAATTCTGGATCGAAAGCTCCATAAAATACGCAAAAAAAAGTTTTAATTTGTTATCTGACATTTTCCCCGTGACTAATCATATATATTTATTTTTTCTAACTTTTCTTTCCTTAAATTGCTCTATTAACAGGTCCATACATATTTTGAGAGGATTTAATTTAATTTTTTAAAAATGAAACAGAAAGATTAAAAAAAAAAAAAGTTGAAACTTGAAACCGTAATTTACGCCACATTTGCAAAGGCCAAAAATGCATGCAGTTTTTCTGTTATGCACTTGAAATTTTGTTTGGATTCTTCGTCTTCTTTTAATTTTAGGGGATTCGTGAAAAATAAAATGCCTCATATCGATGAATGAATGAAATCTTGGGATCTGTGTATATTTTCGTTTGAGCTAGTTTTTATTGTGCGAGTAGGTTAACAACCTAATTTGACATGATAGCAGAGCCGGATCCGATACGGCTCCCCGATAGTTTCGGGGGTCGAAATACCCCCTTCCACTCCGATCCATGAATGTGCACGCACCAGACTGGATAGTGGAATTCCGGATAAAAAAATGTGTGTGGGGGTGGGGAATGTCCCACTTCGGTTAATGAATGGAATCTTGGATATTTATATAAGGTTTGGGCAATACTACTTTAATTTTGAGGTACAGGTTAGATTCAAAACTTAATTTGACAGTTTAGGATTCTAGGACCTAAAGTGCTAATAATGGAGTTCGAAATTTGATATTTGTATAGATTTAAGTGGATTTCTTAATACGTATAAGGTTTGGGTCAAAGCTACGTAATTTATGCAGTGGATTCGTCTCGAGCCGCGATCGATATTATATATACATTTCCCATTATTTTCTTTGCGATCTATCTAGGTAAGTTTTAGCTATTTTAATTTGTAAATCTATCGTACATCATTTGTCTAGTTCATTGCCCATGCATCTGAAAGACGGGATCAAGAATTTGAAGTTTATGAGTTACTACGATGATTCCAAGTTAATTCTAGATTAGGAACCCGGTTCATAGTCAAAATATATACAGATATTTAGCTTTTATATAAATATCTAAGTAAAAGCTATTGGGTTCACGCAAATTCATAACGGATAATAAAGGCGGATCTAGGATTAGAATTTGGTAAGTTTGACCTAACAGTAACATTCCTACTATTTAAAACCATTCAATGTTCTCAATAAAATAAGTTGTTGATTTTTGGTTTCTCATCAGATGTCTGATGTGAGCAATTCGGATTCGCTATGTGTAGGGGCCATTCGGGGAAGCATCCTAATCAAGGATTTTTCCAAATCAGGACTCGAAATTGAGAAGGAACAACCTCATCCGTTGCAGCACATTCCGTTGCAGCACATTCTTTGATGGTCACTAAAATAAGTTGCATTCATTGATATTGCCAGAATTTCAACTTAGCATTCAAACATTTTGTTATGTTGAGAATGGAATAAAATGAAAGATTCACTCTTGTAATATTTTCTTGAGAATGGAACAAAACAACAAGAATCAAGATAGTGAAATGTAATATAATTATGTGAACTATCAACCAAAATGCAATTACTTAGAACAGTAATCAACTAAAGTTATCAGTAAAAGAAGGAAAATTATTCACATCTTAGCTATTTCTTGTAGCTAATATCACTCATAGAAGCTATCGCGATCGGACTTTTAACGTAGTGAACATAATCAGTCCATTGCAATTCTCCAAAAACATATGTATCTTTTACTGCATTAGCATCCAGAACTTTAATTGTCAGATTAAAGCTCTTCTCTTGACCAACGTGATCGAACTTCAGTACTCTAGGCTTAACAGAAGCTGAAAAAATATGGTGTGGTAGACGAACACGTCCTTTGTATCTACCAGGGGCACCAACGTTCTTGAGCCTACGAGTGACGGTGATTGGAGATGAGGTAGAGATGTTGGGAATTGTTATGGCAGGATTGTTGAAATCCAGGAGATTATTTAGGCCTTGTTGGTGCTTGGGACAATGATAAGGTGATTCTGTTTCTGAAAATTTTGTGATGTTTTTTTGGTTGTAGCCAAGTGTACAGAGGAAATCATAGTAGTCATTCATTGTCAAGTCATAGACTAAGCCAGGGTCCATGGCTCCGTTAGGGCGCAGGTGTCCTGCGCCATAACTAAATTGTGTGGCTTTGTCTTTCTCCGTTGCATCACGCAGTGGTTTGAAAGTGTTGTCTCTTGTTCTGGCTGTAAAACATGAATCTTGATTAGTGAAAGAAAATCGGAGGACAATTGCTAAGTAGTTGAAAGACGTCGGGTGACAAATTTAGCTCATGAAAAATATGACATCCGTCCATGTTTGGATGAGGTGAGCTAGATATATATTCGTTGTCAGGTCAAAGCATAACTCGAGTAGAGTTATGATCAACTTGAACGTTCACATTTAATCCTGCCAGCCCATTTGACACCTCTGAACGGTCAAAGTGGTGTGTTATCAAGTGACGTAGAACGTACCTGTGGTCATAATAGCAGATCGAATAGCAGCAGGACTCCAGTCAGGATGGAGGCTTTTGAGAAGGCCTACTACACCAGCAACATGAGGGCAAGACATTGAGGTCCCAGAGATCATGTTGTAGGGAGATGTGCGTTTATCGTAGTCTTCCTCTGTAGGATTTACTGCTTCACTGTATGCAGTTATGATATCCACTCCTGGTGCGGTAATATCAGGCTACACAAAAACACAAACAGAGATGAATCCAGAATTTAAGATTTGATGGCAAATACTTATTGAAATTACGAGTTCAGAATCTAACATTCGTTGAAATTATACTAATTCCACATACACATTTGTATTCCCTGGTGAAATTAAGGTTGTCGTTCAAGATGTGGAAACGACTCTTGTAGAAATGCAGGATAACACTGTAACATAGCGCTTAGTGCATTGGACTGCCTTTTTTTTTTGTTGGTGAAATTAAGGTTGCATATGCCTTCAGGCTAAAGGGGAGGTTTGTTATGCACAAAATTGATTATGAACTTAAGAATGAGGTTCCTAACCTTGAGAATCTGAGGAGTTATAGTATTAGGACCAACAGAAGAGAAATCTGCCATAAATGGAGCCGGCTTTCTTCGCAACAATGTCTCTGGACCCATGATATATGCACGTGGATCTCTGTAACAATAATGTCACAAGTTAGAACTACAAGTACCACAACTGAAAATAACGAAAAGAAAGAGAGAGAGATATAGAGACTTAGAAGAAGCAATGTAGTCAAAGACTCGAACGCCATCTGTATAATTGATATGCATGGCTGGAAGAAGATGAGGGACGCTGAAAATTTCGTTGCCAGTAGTCTTATTGTTACAAAGTATCATTCCGACAGCACCAGCTAGAGCTGCCTGATGCCCCTTCTCGATCAACGTTGTCTCTCCTCTAAGGCAGGCTAATATCTTGCCTTTCACCTTTTTTGGATCTAATGTACCTTTCTTACACCTTAATCTGCATCAGATAATCAAAATACATGTCATGATCATAGCTAAAAACTACTCCCTTCGTTTCAATCTGTTTATCTTACTTCCCTTTTTAATCCGTTTCAAAAAGAACGTCTTTCTTCTGTTTTGGCAATTCTTTAATTCTAACTTTCCGAGACAAACAAATTGATGCAGAGGGAGTAGTTTAACTAACAAGAATTAACTAAATTCTGTCCTTACGCATCATCAAACGATGCTTGGGCTTTTTTAGCCTGTGCAGCACTGATTAGTGGATAGAAACTTTTTTCAGGCATTGTTGGTTTCGAAAGGCTTGCTCCCGTTAAGATCAATCCGTTCTGCAGTCCAGCGCTGCTTTGTAATCTTCGGTCCAGGGTGCTTGCTGCTACTGTTATAATCCAGGGAGCAACATTTGTGACAGTACCAGGCTCAGGTCCACTATTACCAGCTGATGCAACTACAACTATACCGTTCTTGACAGCGTGGAACGAGCCAATGGCTAGTCCATCGTTTAAGTAGTCAGAAGGCGTTCCACCAAGCGATATGGATATTACATCAACCCCGTCATATGGCTGTATCAAAGCCTTTGAGGACATCAGCATCCATACATCCTGAACCATCCACTGGTGGCCAGCATACTTTGTATGTGGCCACCCGGGCTTTGGGTGAACCTCCCTTTGCTGTCCCGTTCACCAAACCAAGCACACTCGCTCCATGGACTATGTTTCCAGCAGCAGTTGACAATGTATGAGAGCCATGACCATCATAATCGCGCGGTGTGTTCATTGAAGTAGTAATATTTCCTCCGCTCATGATGTAGCCTTTATTGAAATACCTTGCTCCAATAAGCTTCCTATATAAGTAAAATCCTTTTTAGTACTTTCCTAGAGATGTACATCGTTAGCATAAGGAATTTTTACACTATCAGGTAATCTATCATGTTTTCGACATTATAAATCACACATTTTAAGAAGGCTAATGATCGGATAGTGTGAAAAATTCTTTATGCTGACAGTGTATATAACTTAAAACTCTTTCAAATAAAACGTACTTATTGCAAGAGAAACCATCATTAGTGTTGTCATTTTGACAAATCCCTTTCCATCTTGAAGGAATAGGTCCAAATCCTTCATCATTAAAGCTCTCTGATTCAGGCCAAACACCTGTTGAAAGAACACAATCATTTTACGATGAATGAGTGTAGTACAACAACAATTACTATGCCTCAATCCTAAACAAGTTGAATACACTATATTAAAAGATCAATTATCCATCCATAAATAAGAAAAAGGTAAATATATTGGCAGATAGTGTATATAAGTTAAATCGAATTAACAATGGTGCAACACGACAAACGAATTAGGTAACATGATCAACTTATAGGCCTTGTTGGACGTAATTACCTGTATCAAGATTCGCGATGATTATGTCTTGGCCAAACTCAGCCTTCTTCCACAGTGAACTTAGATGAACGACGCCATTCTTTTCTAGCCTCATGAATTCCCATGAATGAGTTGTATGTAGTTTTCTAGCTTTATTCAAGAAAACAGAGATCACACTTGGATGCCCTGCATTATTTTTCGAAACACAAACTAAGTATGCACCTATGTTGTTCGATTATCCAAAAATGTTGTTGCGTCTGTGTTGGATTCTCTAAAACGGAATAACTTTTGAAAGATCTAACACATACTCAATCACATCTTTGAAGGATACGAGCAAAATAGATAGACACATTATGATATTGGATAACAAACTAATTAAGGATGCCTTTAACTTTAATTATATACTATATTACAATTAACAACATACACAGTATACAAAGCAAATGAAACAACCGATAGCATCACACATTGAAGAATAAGAAACTTTCTAAGCGATTACTAATATACTACTCCCTTCTGTTCCAATTTATTTGGCACAGTTTGGATTTCGAGAGTCAAACAATTTAAGTTTGATTGTGAATTTGGACATGGAATCTATAAGATTTTTGAAATAAAAATTATATATTTATAAACTACATAAAAAGTACTATAAGTCACAATAAAAATTATACAGTAAAGAGAAGGCTAAGGATGCCATCTTCTACTCATATAAAAGACACATAAATGGTTTTGCTGCTATCCTTGAAGATGATCAAGTGGAGGAGATTCAAAGTATGTATACTATATTTCCTCTGTCACGTCTCAATTTACGTGACACCTTTCGGATTTTGAGATTTAATATTGTCCGTGCATAAAACTTAAACGATCAATTAACTTCCCAAAAAGGAGCCAAGAAACTCATGATGAGAATCTACCACACTTTGAAGATCAGCTGATGTTACTCCTACACCATGAAAGTGCTCACCCAAATACACTATGTATGACTGTTTAATAATAATTCCATCAAAAACCAACCAAAGATAAATTAAATAAGAAATATAAATGGGATGAAATTGATTTTTAAAAAATTCAAAAATTTTAAGGATAAAGCTAATGGTTATATTCAGAGACGGATTCAAAATATAATGATTGATTCGACCACAAATTATATATTTAGAATTTAATATTTATTAAAATTTAAAAATATTCAAAATTTAATATATATATATATATATATATGTATGAAAATATACATAATGAAAAGTTGACTCTAGTTATAGTCTTACATATTACAAGTTTTCCATCAACACAAACTTATTACAACTTCAAGATTTAATATATAAATATAAAAGATAAAATTAAACTTATATATACCATATAATTTTTTGACAAACAACTTACCTTCTTGATTGCTATAGTTGGTGTCAATGACACTGATAAAATAATTAGGAACAATGATAGATAATTTATCAATTTGGATGATAACATTGTTCTCCCTCGACCAAATATTAAACCTTCTTTGGTGATCATGGAAAAATAATGATATAAACAATAGCTAATTTCTAGTTTAAGAAACGAAAAATAATTTATGAATCTTATTTTATATTTGTATATACTGCAAATTCATAGTGTCTAACATCTATAGGAGTCTTTAAGGATAAGAATTTTTGTGTTATCAGGAGAAGGTTTAACGTTAATTAATACTCCTATGAAATATTTACTTATGGATATAATAGTAATAATAATTATGTCAATGTTAAATTACGTACTTCTCTAGTATTCCCCTGTCCCAAAATAATTGTCATGTTTCCCTTTTGGAGAGTCAAATTGTATGAATTTTGATCAATTTTTTAAAATATATTTTTCAACATATTGATAAATATAAGAAAGAGTACAACTTATAATATTTTTCGTATAATTTTTGAATATTTGAAATTTAAAATATTAAATTAATTTAATCTAATTTAGACACGTAAATTAGTCAAATTGACTTAAAAAAAGAGAAACATGACAATTATTTTGGGACGAATGAATTATCATATATGTCCATTGATAACTAAAGTATATGCTTTAGGAAAATTCTTAATAATATTAATTGTTAAATAATAAAATTGAGAATACGAATAAAAGTAATAAAATTGGTACTTGACATACATGATTGACTAGCTCTCATAATTAGATATGATAAAAGAGTACTCATCCACCTCTCCATTAGCTAAATTTATTATAAATGAATTAATGTAATTTGACATCAAAAGGATGTACAGTATATACGCAATCTTCCAACAAGCAAAATGCATAGTTTTATTCTTTTTTAAAATTATATTACAGGTCTAACATGTGAATTTGTCTTGTTATAACATAGTGTCATTTAATTAGAGTTGATTACACTACTTTCTATTTATTGATAAATAGTCGTTAAACTTGACTTTACTAATATAATATCAAATATATAGACACCATGATGCAACCATCAACATCAAGTATCTCAACTATTAGTTATCACTATATAATTACTATTGTCAGTCATCCCAATCGCTAATTACTACTATCAATCTCTATTGCATAACAATTATCATCGCTAATTATCACCAAATATCTTCATCATAACCAATCACATTCACTGTCCGCCATCCTTACTATCACCAACTACAATTATTATTGGTCATTAGTAATCACTATCACCATAAACCATTTTCATAGTTAGACATTCCGATTGATCACCTCCACCATCACCATCAATTAAAATTTACTATCAATTACCTTTACCATTAACTATCTTATACCACCACCTTCCACCACCAATCACTCCTCAAATTATCACCTACCAATTTGTTAGGACCGAAAATAATTGGGTGACATATGGAAGATAGCAAAATAAATCTCAAAAGGCCATGAATAAAAAGACAAGCAAGAAATATATCAAAAGACGCAAATTTTAACGTGGTTCGGTCAATCGACCTACATCCACAAGAGGAGATGAGCAATCCAGTATAAATATGAGAGTACAAAATATCGAGAGAAATAACCTCACACAATTCACTCGAAATACAAAGAGGTTGACACAAGTGTTAACATAACACTTGTGTCTCACCATTTCTCCCCCTACCCAAAACACTCAAGTCCCCTAGGACTACATTGTGAATGCTACTAAGTTAGAAGGAATAAGAATCTATTTATAGTATCATAAACTTTTTCCTACGAGAAAAAAGACTAGCCATTTGGAGACTTTATGTTTTCTTTTTAGAAAAAGGAAAACTCAATTATACTACGAAAGTCAGGGAAAAAACTCAACAATTCTCCCCCTTGGGCTGAATTTCTGACAAAATAAATTTGTTTCACCTTCTTCACATAATCTTTAACGGCTGCATCTCTTTTGCATAATCTTCTCTGCAAAGTCACTTTGACACATCATCGGCAAGTGTATTACACACACTTTAGATATTTGAGTGATTATAAAAAAATATCAAAATGACACATCGGAACCTTACTTGAAGTATCTAAAATGAACAGAGCTTAGTTGAGGTGTCTAAGTGAAAGTTGATGCCAACTTTAGGGGGTCACCGATGGGTTCCGCCATTTTCATATGTCACATTCTCGAATTTATGAGCAGCAAAAACAGAAAGATGCATCTTTTTCACAAACAGTAAATCTTTCATCTTGCTCTTCCATATGTTGTAGTAGCTTCAATTTAAATATACCATCTTGCTCATATTTTTTCTCCATCGACAATTCTTGATAGACAACCAAGGCTCTGATACCACTTGTGTTATATCCCATATTTTTTTTTTCACAATAGGAAATTTTTGGGATAACGGTAACAAGTCAAGGGCAAGGCTATGTTTGATTTTGTTGGATACATAATTCTTATGACTAAATTGGAATGTGGAAATATTAGAAAAGTTTAAGGGTAAAATTGAAATTTCACATGTGGAAATACTATAAAAGTTAAGGACAAAATTGGAATTTCACATGTGAAAATACTATAAAAGGTTAAGGACAAAATTGGAATTTCAACTTGGAAATATTAGAAAAGATGAGGAGAAAAATGGTAATTTCACCTAGGGGTCTTTATATCTTCCAACTCCTAGAATATTCAAGAGAATTGGAAGAAGATAGAAGGAGAAAAATAAAAGAAAGAAGAGAAAACATAGAGAGAAGATCGGACAAGCCTAGGGAAATTTTGGTCCTTAAAATCTTGTTCAAAAATTATAATTTTTTTGGTATTTTCACTAAATCAAGGGTCCTCTATAACATGGTAAATTTATTTTGGAAGATAGAAGGCTTGTTTGGTTGATTTGGAGCTTTGATTAAGTGAAGAAGTTAGCAGGAAAAAGTAAGAATTAATCCAATTTTATTATGTTATGAAGTTTGTTGATGTTGTAGTATGTAGAGATGTGTAGAATTTATGGAAATATGGAAGTTTGTATGGTGGGTTTTACATATGTATAAATCCATGTATATGAAGATTTTGGAGGCAAGATGAATTACATTTTTGTGTAGTATTTTAGTAGTAGTTATGGGGTAGTAGTTATGATAAAAAAATTATGTTGGAATTGGTAGTTGAATGAATTTATTTGAAGTTGGAAATATGGATTAAGTGATGAAGTGGAAAAAAATTAAGTTTGTATAGTTTGTTAATTATTGTTGTGATTTTTGGAACATAAGGGAAGCTTAAATGGTTTAAGTTGGTATTAAAATAGATTGTAGGGAATTATGTATTTTTAGTATGATTTTATAATATTATGGAAGTAAAGTTGTTCAAGTATAGATTGTTGTGGTTGATTATGAAGTTGAAAGAAGAAAATGAATTTGATTATGAAGTTGAAAGAAGAAAATGAATTTGATTATGAAGTTGAAAGAAGAAAATGAGTTATAATAGTTTTATTGCATTTATGGAATTTTTGGGTGAAATATGGAATTGATGAATATGGAATAGCTTACTTGAAATATTTTTCACCTATGTTTGAATGAGTTTAAATTAGTTATGAACATGAAATATTCATATTTATTTGGAAATGCAAAGTTGGGTTGAAAGTTATTGCATTAGTTGGAAAAGAAACCAATTTATGTTATGATGCGTTTTAAATTGATTATTGATGGTATCGGTGTTGTTGTTGGCTTGGTTGTTGATATGGTGGCCGAGTTGTAATCTCGGGGTTGTCATATATATAAGGGAGATGCTGCCAAAATTTTTGTAGACAAATATTGGTAGAATTGAATTCTTAAAGTTTTGTGAATAGTAATTGGTAAATATGACCAATTGTAGATTTTGGAGGAAACGGGAGTTGAATTTGGACAAACGTGAAAAGCCGATAAGGTATGTAAAGCTTTACCTTTTCTTCTCTTGGTATGTCTTAGGTGTAATAGATTTGGATACGAACCTCGGCGATGACTCTACTCTTCGGAATCGACACCTAAATTTGACCCTTTTCTATTCAGTAGAATTGAATTAATTATTTATGAATATTTTTGAAAAATTGTCTAAACCTCTAGAATTTGCACAAATAGGACCCGACTATCTTGGAACTCTTATAAATAATGTTATGAATGTTAACACCTATAATTTCGATACGTCACCTCATTTGTCTGAGGTGGGCCCCACTATTTCAAATTTTTCTTTGTTAATCCGTTTGACTTATATTAGTTAGAATTTAAAGGAAACTTTTTGCTACTCTTCTAAATATCATATGACTAATTATTCCGTTAAGTTCCATAATATATTTTGAAATACGGAAACAATTTCAGAAAATTATTTTGACATAGACTATCGGAACATTGAAAAGACTTGCACTATTATTGTTATTCAAGTATTTTTATATATGATTTGTTATCGAAATTATGCAATCGAGTCTGTATAAATATTTTATATTTTAAATTGCATTTAGTCTTTCACTACTCTACTCGTGCATACTGTAACCACTCTTTCACTGAGCCTGGGCCAGGATATGTTATCAAGCATATTTCTTTGTATTATTCGCCGTGCCCCGATGTGAGGGGGCAGGTACACCATGTACATGGGGTGGTGTATGTTATGCGACAGAGTTATGTTGTGCCATGTACACATATGATATGACATGATATGAATTGATATGATTTGATATGACCATCTGATATGATGTGATCTGTTATGGAGACATTTCCTACTCTGGTGTTATGATGTGATGTGGCGCAAATAATGGGAGGGCGACCACGTTTTGTTCACCGAGTCCCATAATGGGGCCGGATATGGCATATGTCTTTGCATATATGATTTGAGATTACGATAAGTATTTTAAAATTTTGAACATTTATTTCATTTTCTGCACATACTATTCAGATTATGATTTTATACAGTACAATTCATGTTTTACATATTCGGTATATTTTTCGTACTAACCCCCTTTCTTCGGGGGCTGCGTTACATGCCCGCATGTACCGAAGTTCGATTTGCCGATCCACATGTTTAGGACATTTACTGCATCGTTGACAGTTCTCCCTTGTTCGGAGCTTGTATTTTGGTACTGACTTTATCTCTGTATATTTGGATATGTTGGTCAGGGGTACGACGGGGCCCTGTCCCGTCATATGACTATGCTATCATCTGTAGAGGTCTGTAGACAGAGTTATGTTGTGGGTTTTGTATATATGGTTTGGGTTTTGTGTGTTTTGTGACGGTCTATCAACCCTCGTGCCTATATCTACTTTTATGATATATTTAGTAATTTCTTCTAATCACTACATATGTTTATTCGATTAAAAAGGCTAATTTGGGATTAGGGTACGTTTGGGTGCCCAACTCGGACACCAGTCGCGGCCTACGGGGTTGGGTCGTGACAACTTGTTAGGATTGAAAATAATTAGGTGATATACGGAAGCTAGCAAAGCAAACCTCGAAACACCATAAATAAGAAGACAAGCGAGCAATATACTAAAAGACACAAACTTTAACATGGTTCGGTCAATCAACCTACATCCACAAGAGAAGATGACCAATTCACTATAAATATGAGAGTACAAATATCGAGAGAAGTAACCTCACATAATTCACTCGAAATACAAAGAAGTTCACATAAGTATTAACACTTGTGTCTCATCGTTTCTCTCCCTATCCAAAACTTTCAAAGCCTCTAGGACTACATTGTGAATGCTACTAAGTTAGAAGGAATAAACCTCTATTTATAGAGTCATAAATATTTTTCTACAAAAAAAAAAGACTAGCCAAATATGAAGACTTTATGCTTTCCTTTTAGAAAAAAGAAAACCCAATTATATTAGAAAAGTCAGGGCAAAAATCCAACACAACTATTATATATTTTACGAAAAAGGGTCAAAACTATCCTTCAACTATTCGAAATAGAGCACATATACCCTTAAACTATATTCTGGCTCAAAAATATCCTTTTCGTCATACTATTGACTCACTTCTATCCCTTCGTTTGACGGAATAAAATATGACATCCCATGTGTATTAATTTACGCCACATAAGATTTCTACCTAAACACCCCACCCACCCCATCAATTAAAAGACCCCATTCCACCCATTAAAACACCTTAATTTTTTATAGATAAACAGATTGTTGCATCAATTTCCTACAATCTACAATTCTCTGTCCTTTTCTCCTTTCAATCCTCTGTCCCTCGACTTTGTTGATTAATATTAATGTCTGAAAGGCATGCTTCATTTAATTGTGGGGAAGCTTAGAAATAGAGAAAGAGACGAAAATTAGAGTATTTAATTAATAGGTGGGTGCTTATGTTTTATGTAGCGTAACTTAATACACATGCGATGTCATATTTCTTCCATCAAATAAAAAGGTAGAAGTGAACCAATAATATGACGGAAAAAATATTTTTGAGCGAAAATATAATTTAAGAATATATATGTTCTATTTTGAATAATTGAAGCGTATATTTTAACTATCCGTTGTTCCTTTTTTTCTAGCTAAAATATTACCAAATAAATAATTTTAAAAAATTCAACAATAACCACGTGTCCCCTATAGCACAGCTCTACTACTACGTCTTCCCTTCCCTGCCACGTTTCTTCCAGAAAAACCTTCAAAATTCCCCTGTTTTTCCAACCTTTTCACCTAAAATTTTTGACGGAATTCAACAAGCAATCGATTCAATTTCAATCATTCAACTACAACTTTAGTTAATCCAACAAGCAATCAAAATTTATCTATGACGAATTCACCTTCCTCATCCTCAATTTCCATCTCAAATGTCGAACTCCAACACATAACTCACATAACAAACTACAATTCCCAAATCCAAACTCACAATAATCCACTTGCCTTTAACCCTTTCTTCCGAACTTTCCCCGGATTCTTCCTAACCTCATCCGATATCGTTCTCCGTAACAATGTTCTCGATCTTTCTGGAACATTCCCTTCACCTAATCCACCATTAGCTTACCACAGAGCAGGACCTCGCAATCAAATTTTCTTCAACCCTACCACCGTCCGAGCAGCAATCGTTACCTGTGGCGGTTTGTGTCCCGGAATGAATACGGTGATTCGGGAATTGGTGGTTGGGTTATGGGAATTGTACGGTGTTCGTGAGATTTTTGGGATTAAAGCGGGTTATCGAGGGTTTTATAGCTATGATCCGGTATGTTTGAATCCAAAGATGGTTGATGATTGGCATAAAAGAGGTGGTACTGTGCTTGAGACTTCTAGAGGTGGATTTGATCTGAAGAAGATTGTTGATGCTATTCAGAATCATGGATTCAACCAGGTTTTGATTTGTTCCTGTTATTTTCTTAACAATTTAGCTTAAAAATAAAAGTTTTCTGTGTTGTTAAAATTAAATGGAAAAATCGTGTAAAATGGTTGAAATATGAGTGATTTTTGAGTTATAAAAGTAAAGGTAAGTGATATTTTCATATTAGCAGTTAAGTGATTTTTGAGTTAAAATAAGTTATGTTTTTGTGATTGAAATATCAAATAATCGAGTCACTTTTGAATTACAAAGCTAAGAGAAGTGATATTTTGTGTGATTGAAATATCAATAGTTGAGTGATCTCTGAGTTATAAAGTAGAGATAAATGATGTTTTCCTAATTGAAATATCTGTTGGAGTCACTTTTGAATTATAAAGCAAAGAAAAGTGTATTTTTGTGGTTGAAATATCAATAGTTTGAGTGGATTTTGAGTAACAAAGCAAAGAAAATTGACTTTTTGTGATTGAAATATCAATAGTTTTGTGATTTTTGAGTTATAAAGCAAATAAAATTGATTTTTTGGGATTGAAACATCAATAATCTAGTGATTTCTGAGTTATAAAGCAAACAAAAAATGACTTTTTTGGTGATTGACATATGAAATAATTGAGTGACTTTTGAATTACAAAGCACGAAGGAAAAATTAATTTTCTGAGTGAACTATTCTCAGGTGAGTGAGTGATTACAGGAGAAATTAACTCATTTTAATAACATCATCAATATATACCCCTTTTGTCTAAATTTATGTGGCACATTTCGTATGTTGGGAGTCAAATAATTCCATTTTGATGGTGAATTCAAGTATAGGAACTATAAGTTTTTTGATATAAAATCTACATGTTTGAAAACAACTTGTAAAAAGTACTATTAAGTCACGATAATTAATAATTCAAATATTTAAAAGAATCTATGAAGAAATTATGATCAAAGAAAATGCTATTTGAATCTCGAAATTTGAAAAGTTCCACAGAAATTTGGATGAAGGTAGATAAAAAATACTCTGCACCAGCCGGGAATCGAACCCGGGTCTGTACCGTGGCAGGGTACTATTCTACCACTAGACCACTGGTGCAATTCATGCTATCAGTTCATTCAGTTGATCTAATTTAACTCCAAAAAAAATTGAAAGAAAAACATATTTCGTGGTTGAGTACTTTGTGTTCTATAACTAAAGTAATACTGGATAGTTGTCCAGACTCCTAAAAAAATGCATGCCGACAAGTACGTGTTGGATCCTCCAAAAGCAGTACGAGAGTCCGAACAACATAGTTGTGCAATATGTTATTCGATTTTTTATTTAGAAGGCTAAAACATGACAATATGTTAATAAATTGATGTATGTAGTACAGGTTGATTTGTCTTCAAGAATTATGTATCTCCGTTTGAATGATACCTTAATTTTACCTCTATTTATTATTGAGCAGCTTTACATCATAGGAGGAGACGGTACAATGCGGGGGGCAGTGGAAATTTTCGAGGAATTGAAACAACGAAAATTGTATATATCAATGGTCGGAATCCCCAAGACAGTCGATAATGATGTTGGCATTATCGACAGATCATTTGGGTTCCAAACTGCAGTAGAGATGGCACAACAAGCGATTAGTGCCGCTCATGTAGAAGCAGAGAGTGCAGTAAATGGCATAGGGTTGGTGAAACTTATGGGTCGGAGTACTGGTCATATTGCACTACATGCAACTTTAAGTAGCCGTGATGTCGATTGTTGTTTGATTCCCGAGATGGACTTCTTCTTGGAAGGTAATATTAGAACTTTGTGACCGTCTCATTTACCTACGTACACGTATACATATTTTTTGTGTGGCGTGACAAGGAGATTTCAACTTAGAGGATCTTTTTGCCTGTTCTGAATCTAATGTTTGAATTGTGTGACAATCTCATATATAATATTACTTCTCGGGTGGCGATGGGATTTGGACCTAAGGATCTTTTTCTTGCTCTGATAGTACGTTGAATCGTAATCTTAGCACATTTTAAGGAGTTAACTATACTGTCTCAATAGGTATAGCATGTTGAATCGTGTAACTAATCTCATCGCATTTTTAAGTAGTTACATCTCATCGCATTTTTAAGTAGTTAATTATATTATGTCTCAACAGGTAAGGGAGGGCTCTTTGAATTTCTCGAAGATCGATTGAAGGAGATGGGACACGTGGTGTTGGTGGTAGCAGAGGGTGCAGGACAAGATATAATTCCGAGGACTGAATCTCAGAAAACAGAGAAGGATGAGTCGGGCAACCCTGTTTTCTTGGACGTTGGAGGGTGGTTGAAGTCGGAACTCAAGAATTGGTGGAGCAGGGATCATCCGAACGAGTTGTTCACGATAAAATACATAGATCCTACGTACATGATACGTGCGGTTCCTCCAAATGCAACGGATAACTCATATTGCACGTTGCTAGCGCACTCTGCCATTCACGGAGTTATGGCAGGGTACACCGGGTTCGTTTGTGGACCTGTAAATGGAAATTATGCATATATTCCAGTTGATGAAGTTGCCAAAGCAAAGAACAAAGTTGATACTAGAGATCATAAATGGTCTTGGGTTAGATCTGTTAGCAATCAGCCTGATTTCATCAGAAGTTAAAAGGTTTTGAATGATCTATTTTGGCACTCTCTTTGTCCCACCGTGACAGTGGTGGTGTCCGATCAGGTTGTGCACATTTCAATTATTTCATTGAATATCTATGAGGTATTGTATCATCGGTAACTATGTATCCCGAGACTTGAAAACAAATAGGAGGAAAGGAAACCACATAATAGTGCTGGTTGTCTCTACTGAAATTTGAATCTTGATCTTGTTTCAGGAGAATCGATGACTGCATCTTTAGGAAATGAAAGCAGAAATGGATCTGTGAAATTTGAATCTTGATCTTGTTTCGGGAAAATCGATGACTGCATCGATGCAATGCTAATAGACTACTAAAATTTGAATCTTGGTCTTTTAAGGTTTGCGCCTTTTGTCCCTTTTCATGGGTCGGGTTTCTTTGTATATATGTAATTAAAAAATAAACAAGGTGCATTAGTGTAAAATGTATGATAATAATCTCTTGATGCTTAAACAATCAAGCAAGTAAACTATCATGTATTTCTTTACTTCTCCCCTTTTCTCTTTTTAAGAGTTCCTTTAGTTGCATTTAGTTGGGGTTGGTGGCTCGTGGGATGCTTTGATATGATTATCAATTTTGTTTACGCTATACCCTCCTTGTGATGATTTATCGGTGGGACTTTGAATTTAGTCTGGTTTTAATGTAAGTATTGGATACAATTGGATTTTAATGTGAGTATCGAGTAGATAATAACATATTAAAATGTACTAATAATGTAATTTAGTTTGATTGCTGCAATTACATATTAAAATGTACTACTAGTGTAAGTTATTTTCATTTTACTTTTTTCAAAAAGGTATGGTTTTGTTTCTCTATTTTTACGTTATCTTCATATCACATGGACAATATTTTACGTTAACTTGGACGTACGAAAAATATTTGCCTAACAAGTCCTAAAGGAAAAAAAAAGCTGACATAACTACTAAAAAATTTGTGGTTGAAAAGCGAATAAATAGTTTAAATCGTCAGTTTATTAAGTGTAAATAAATTGAATTGGGTATATTTTTGGTAAATAGTTTTACATTCGGATCCATACCCTTAATAATAAATGCGATGAGATGAATATAATTTTTTTTAATTTTTATTAAAAGATTTCAAACATTTCTTAATATAAGAAAATACTTTCTTCTTTAATATTTCATATTAAATATGCACAATATTAAATACTGTGCATACTTGAGTTTTTTTATTCAAACAAAATATAATAAGTAAAGAAAAAGAAGCTCCAACTACTACTTAACAACTCCTAGTTTCATCAAGAGCTTGCCAATTTATTTATTTTTGGTGTTAATGTTCGATATTTGTTTTGAAATATAATTATTTGAAGTTATATTGGAAATCTCAATTTAAGGGGTAGAGAATTTTTTATCAAATGCAAGTTTATACTCGAAATTCGAATTTGAGATTTTAATGATAAAGAATATCTTATAGGCCCCGCTGAATTCATGATTGAGTTTATTAGGAATATTGAATATGAAATAAAAAATAAAAAAAAACAGTACCGACTTAAAATGTGGACACCAGGACTTGTGACAAGGTACTATAATGTCTGTATCCCAAATTTACTGTGTATTTTGACTTTTTTTTTTAAAAAAATCTTTTAGATATATTACTATTATTTTTTTTCTTTTTAATTTGTATAATATTATAGTTTGACTCAATATGAACTTTATATAAATCCCCTTAAATTAAATTAAGAACTTTCAGGTTAATTTTTTTTTTTTGAATCGGACAAAAGAGAAAATTGCAAATGGGATAGTACCGCAAGTAAATGAAGTGAGTTGAAAATTATGAACTATTTTGATGTTTAAAGTTATTTGATTTTTGTGTTGATAACGTTAACAAATCCAATAAAAAAATATCTTAAAATGCGTGTAAATTGCACCAAACATCACAATTCAACAACAATAATAACATCATTGATATAATTCAATAAGTAAAATTTGAAGAGAATGATATATACCTACCATGTGAAGGACATCACGATCATTGGCAAAATTTAAACCAATATACTATTTTTTCTTTTTTGAATTTCAATTCGATGTCCGCTACCACACTGGAATTAAATTAAATTTGATTTCACATTGAGAATAAAGTGTTTTCTAGCAAAAGCTAATTAAGGATCAAGCCATCATAATTTCTATCAACTAAATCAAAGATTTACTTACATAACTACATGTGTCTTTCTAGGATAGTTCTACTTTCGTATACTGGGAAAAAAACTATTTTGGGGGGACCTCGATTTTTGCAGAACAAGATTTGAAAGAAAATGCAGTGTCTATTATTTATTAATATACTAATCAGTCAAAAACGTATCATGGCCCCCTCCAATGCCACTGCAGTTTGCTTTTCAGCTGCTGCTGCTGCTCAGATAAACCGACATTACACTGTTTAACATCAATAATCTCCTGCTTAATATACCCACAAATTAACTGACAAGTATACAAAGCATCCATCTTTCTTGAAAAAACACAAAAACAGAATCTCCCTTTCTGAAAATCCCCTTAAAAAATCTCACCTAAAACTAGTTGATGAACAATTGCTTCTTAGCTAGTACATGGGTTTCAAGAAAATGGCTTTAATGATCACCTATTTACCCAAACAAGAAAAGACCCTTTTCAGCTTTCTATCTGTATCAGTGTTGTTGTTCTTATGTTGGGGTGTTATTGTGGTGGAATCGGGTATTGGGGTTAATTGGGGCACTATATCTTTGCACAAAATGTCACCTTTTACAGTTGTGGATCTTCTGAAAGAAAACAAGATTCAGAAAGTTAAGCTATTTGATGCAGATCCAGATGTGATGAAGGGTTTAATGGGGAGTGGTCTTGAAGTTATGGTTGGAATACCAAATGATATGTTGGCTGTTCTTAGCTCATCTAGTTCTGCTGCTGATTTGTGGGTATCTCAAAATGTTTCAAGATATATGGTTAAAGGGGGTGTTAATATCAAGTAATTTCTTAGTTCTCTTCCTTTTGTTGATTACTTTGTCTTTCACCTGCCTTTTTTATTTCTGATTTTTTTTCAGCTGCTAGTATTTGCCAATCTTAGGAGGATTAGCTGAGATTATGTTTAATGTTGACATGAGTTGAGCTTTGTTAGAGCAGGTTAGAGTGTCATGTTGGTTTGGGAATGGACGGATGCCATATCCTTACATGGTATTAGAGCCACGTCTATCCTTGTTTGGGCTCCTGTTCCCTACTCCAGTTGGGCCTGGACGTGGAGCGAGTGTTAGAGTGGTTAGAATCTCGCATCGGTTGGGAATGGATTGTTGGTTTTCTTATATGGACTTGAGGAATCCTTACCTCGTGAGGTAGCTTTATGGATTGAGTTAGGCTTAGGTGCCATATCTTTACAAGCTTAAAGGGAATAATGAAAGGGAATGGTGAGTATTTATATAGCCGACCCCAACTTATTTGGGATTGAGGGTAGTTGTTGTTATTTTTGTTTTAGATATGTTACTATGTTTATTCTTTGTCAAAAAAAGATATGTTACTACGTTTACCTTAGACCTGTGCTTTCTAGGAGTCTTTAATCCCTAGTATAAACTTTTATGCAAGTTATAAACATAGATATCTTCTAGTACTTTTCGTTTCTATATGTATTTTTTTTATTTGTTAAACATGATCAGTTAGGATTCATATAGGATATAGCCGACCGCAACTCATTTGGGACTTAGGCATATTTGTTGTAGTGCTAGTATTTACCAATCTTTTATGTGTTTTACCTATGTTATGCCGGTTCTTATCTCTACCTCTGTTTATCTGCTATTAGAGAAAATGAAGGGCGTTGATTCTTCAAACATTTGAACCATAATTGTTCATGTACATGGTTGTTGTGTCTCTTCTTGGATTCTGTTTTTGAAGTTCTTAGAGTGAGGTATTAGAAGATACTTTTGTGTTAGTTCTTGCAATATTCTGTTGAAGATCCAGCTAGATGTTTATAATATGTTACCTTTTGGTATAAAGTTGTGTTAAAGATCTACTCTTTGATTCACTAAAAAAGCATCTTGTGGCCACATTATTACATTCCATCACCCAAGTGGACTCAACAAAATTTCTGTTTATATTAGCTGCAGGGGTAAGGCTGCGTACAATAGACCCTTGTGGTGGGGCCCTTTCCCGGACCCCGCGCATAGCGGGAGTTTTAGTGCACCGGACTGCCTTTTTTTTTTTATATTAGCTGCAGGGGATACATCACCTTGAACTTGAAAGAGATTACTATCACCATATAATAAATGAGGTAGACGACTAGTAGTAGTAGTAGAACCTCGTTTCTCATGACGTTCACCAGTATCATTCGAAGAAAGATTTTAAAGTAACCAAAGTTTAAGCCCTTTACTGTGTAGTTTTTTAATGCTAACAGACATAGCCTTTCTCAGATACTATGATCTCAAGTAAAAAATTTGAGGGATGAAGAAAGAAAAAGATCATTACTCCTTTCCGTAATAATAACAAAGCATGTTAGGCAGTGCTGGTTTTTCATTTACCTTTAGCTTTTGAAGAGTACTAAATATCGCTAATTGGCTTGCTATGGTGGTTTGCTTACTTACCAACTTAATGATCTTTTGCGGGATCACTGACACCCTTTGCCTTCCAGCACCAATAGAATGCTCGGTTGAGCTCTTTCTTGACCACATATACCATTAACATTTGATCACACAGTTGTTTCCCTTGCAATTAGGATGGTTGAGAAATCTAATTCCTAGGTATTGCTTTTCCTTTTTTTCCAATAAGGGAGAAAATTCTAGAGTTAACAAGTTCTACCTCCTGTTTAGAGTACTTAACTAGAGTACAATTACATCTATTGAGTAAGAGTTGTCTAGGCCGAACCTCTGGTGGTTTCAGTGAGAATTTGGCTCTAAATATGGTAGCGTGTGTACCATGTTCTTGAAACAATCTTAAAGTTTGCTGGAAACTGGGTTCTAGCTGTAATTCCCGACAAACTCATATTGTAGATACATATTTCCTTCGACAGTAGTCAATGCATGTAAAGTTGTCTATTGGTAATGCAGCGAACGACATTTGATCACTGCAGCATCCCTTGTCTGAAAATTTCCAGGCTAAAACGATACTGCTTTTTTTCTTCTTTTTTTTCCGGATGATTCCAGCATATACCATGTCATTCTCTAGTTTCTTCTCATTTTCTTTCTCTCTTTGGCTAATGACAGCTATACATCAACACAGGTATGTTGCAGTTGGTAATGAGCCATTTCTTACAAGTTATTCTGGTCAGTACCAATCATACGTCGTCCCAGCTATGACGAATTTGCTACAGTCCTTGGCCAAAGCAAATCTCGCTAGGAATGTGAAGCTGGTAGTCCCATGCAATGCCGATGCCTATGAGTCTTCCCTTCCATCACAAGGAACCTTCAGACCCGAATTGACTCCGATCATAACACAGATGGTTTCACTTCTGAACTCTAATGGTTCACCATTTGTGGTAAATATTTATCCATTCCTCAGCCTATATGGAAACTCAGACTTCCCTCAAGATTACGCTTTTTTTGAAGGGACAACACATGCTGTGACCGATGGGCCTAATGTCTACTATAATGCATTTGATGGAAATTTAGACACTTTAATAGCAGCCCTCACAAAAATCGGATACGCTCAGATGCCCATAGTTATAGGAGAGGTAGGTTGGCCTACCGATGGAGCCCTCGGTGCTAATCTTACAGCTGCAAGGGTCTTCAACCAAGGCCTTGTGAATCATGTTCTCAGCAACAAAGGAACTCCTCTTAGGCCAGGGGTCCCCCCTATGGATGTTTATCTTTTTAGTCTTTTCGATGAAGGTGCAAAAAGCGTGCTCCCAGGTAACTTTGAGAGACACTGGGGCATATTCTCTTTCGATGGCCAGTCGAAATATCCATTGAACCTCGGAAATGGTCTATTAAAGAATGCAAAGGATGTTGAGTATCTTCCATATAGGTGGTGTATTGCAAACCCTTTGAAAGATCTTGCTGAAGTAAACAACCACGTTAGACTTGCTTGTAGTTATGCAGATTGCACAACGCTTAACTATGGAGGATCGTGTAACGAGATTGGAGCAAAGGGTAATATATCATATGCATTCAACAGTTACTATCAGCTCCAAAAGCAGAATCCGCGGAGCTGTGATTTTGATGGGCTTGGGATGGTTACTTTCTTGAATCCTTCGATCGGAGAGTGCAGATTTCTTGTTGGGGTTAATGATCATGCTTCTTCATCAGGTTTTAGGTTGCAGAACAGTTGGATATCAGTGGTATTGATTCTGCTATGGGATGCTTGGTTCTTCTTGGTGTGAAAACATGAAATTATACTACATAGGTTAGGTTCTATAGTGGTGTTAAAAAGTTATTTCAGAAAGAGTAGCTTTGAGTAGTTTTGAAACTTGATGATTTATACTCAGAGGTAGACATTTGTAACTTATATATATTTTTAGGAAAGAGTTTAAGTTATACGCTTCATCAGTGTAAGGCATGGCTTCGTTATTATTGTATTTCCTTTTCAAATCTGTTTTAAAGTGCTTTACTTGAGCCAAGGGTCTCTCGGAAATGACATTTTTTTCTATCTTCACAAGATAGTGGTAAAATTTGCGTACATACCATGTTCCTCAGACTCTACTTGTGAGATTGTACACACTCTCTTCAGACTTTACTTGTGAGATTACACTAGGTAACCTAGTTGTTATTGATATACCTTTACGAGTGGCTGTTCATATAAAGTTTTCCATCTTAACGGGGAGTAGATTACTTATTTCCTTCGGAATCTAGAACTATCTATTTGGAGATATAGTATATAGTAATCTTACCATACTTGGAGAAGAACCTTTTTCTTTTCTACGACATTTTGTAGAAAAAAAAAAAACTTTTCAATGTGAAAACTCTATAGTAGTTGAGGGTAGGGCTGTTCACAGTTTTGGTTAAAACCAAAACCAAACCGAAAATTTAACCAAACCGAATAAAAAAATCGACATTCAGTTTGGTTTGGTTTGGTTTGGTTTTAAATTTGAATAACCGATAATATTTGGTTTGGTTATGGTTATAGAAAAAAATAACTGAATAAATAACCGAACCAAACCGATAATTATATACTTAAAATTTATAATTATTTATATGTATAATATTAGTTTTTCATAAATAATTAAAGATATTTTATACGTTTTAATTATTAATTTAATATTAATATACTTATTTTTAAGGCCCAACAATCCAAACCCAACTCTCAAGCTCAATTATAAATTTTAATAAACACTAAACAACGGTCCAAGTCCAACAATCCAAGCCCATTAGCCCAACTCTCAAGCCCAATTCTAAATCCTAAATTTCTAATAAGCATTAAGCACTTGAGCAGCAGGCAGCAACATAAAGTAAAAGTTAAAACTTTAAAACCCTAATATCTGTTTTCCTTTTACATTTTTGTTCCTCTCACGCTGGTTTCTCACAAAGTCACAGACTCACAGTCATAGAGTAACAGTGAAGGCTCAAGAGCAATCTCAACTCCTCAACCCCAAGTATAAGATTGTCAAATTTTGAGAAGGTTTGTAAGGAGTTTTTCAAATTTTAAATTGATTTTAAGTTGTTTTCTTTTTTTCCGAATGTTTAAGTTGTTTCATTTTCTGTTTTGAACCTCTGTGAGTCGTGAGGAAAAAAGAGCTTCATAAGAATTTGAAGAATGTAGAGAGAGAATATTTGAATTATCTCGACTAGTCATAAACTGAATAACCGAATCAAACCGACCCAAACCGACAATAACCAAACCCGTGGTTATTATTTTACTTGGTTTGGTTATGGTTTTAGACATTTAATAACCGATTAAATTGGTTTGATTATGATTTTAATCAATAACCGACCCAAACCGAACCATGAACACCCCTAGTTGAGGGGTGTATGTTGCCGTTGGATGTAGGAGAATCAACTCCGTTCTTGTGGACTTTTGAGGAGTGGGAGAAATTGGTGGAATTCTATGAAAAAATCTCGAAAGCTAGGATGCACGTCAGTTTCATACAACCAGATGAAGTGGCACAAATTCTACTACCTCTTGGCTTACGTATAGATATTAATCCATTCACACAACAATTTGCGAGATGTTGCAAGATCACTAATTAGACAATCTCACCTCGATAAAATATACGAGAGATACTAGGTATATAGAGAAGGCGTACAAGCCTAGACCTAAAATCAACAATATTATTATTATTATTAGCAGGTTGGGTTGTTAGTTCGTTACACATTTATATATTCAAGTTTTAACTTCAGATGTGACATTTTATCTATCAAAATTATCTTCAATCAGCAACGTGATATTTGTCAAACTAAAATAACTGAGAAAATTGGACAGAGATGTATCAACGAGGACAAAACTGACTTTTTAACAATATAAAGTCTAAACTCTTTCAATCATCTGACTGAAAGCCTTTGCATTAGCACAAGAATAAGGCTACATTCAAGTCTTTGTTTCCATTTTTCTGCACAATCGAAGTACTACAAAACTCACTAAATATTTGACTTGAACTCAGCTACTAGTATATATTAATTTAAGATCATAACAGGAACCGACAAACTTCAAATTCTGCATCCGCCTCTGGCTGGTTAGCAAACATGCAAACACCTATTTTTTTTTTGTTTCTTGGTAGGACAATCAGAGGGCATTTTCCTTTTGGGAATCAGCCAGCTAACAGATTTGACACTGAAGCACTGAAAATCCTAGCTAATAACTAGACAAAAGAAAGATAGAAGAAGAAAGACGACATCAGTTGCTGGCTGCTCAACTGTTGGGCATGGCCTTTAGTGACACATGCAGAACCCTCTAGACGAATACCTGCATTTAGCGTAAATGATGGCTGTAAGTAAATTGCCATGGAATAAAATCATAAGCTGGCAGTCAAAATTCTTATTTGCATGATATAAGATCAGAACTAAGATGATGACATTACCACAGAATGCTCTTCTTGAGCCATTTATGCTGCACTTCTAAGTTTGGCTAGTTCAGCCAAGACATTCTCGAGGGATACTCTCAGCTTGCTCTTTTTGTTCTGCAATTTTTCGCAGCAGCATCAGACCACTTTAATACAATGCTAAGCACACAAATTAAATAAAGTGATACAGACAGAGCACACCATTCATACAGTACTTGCCAAGAACCTCATAAGAGATAGCAGTTAATGCTGTTGGACACCTAAGAATTGGCTGTGAAACCAATGACGCAACCATTCTACAAAAGCTCGACACTGGAAACAGATTTGAAACCAAAAGCAACAATTCCTTTTCCTCTTCTTTTTTGCGGGTGGTGGTGGATAAGTTAAGCTAACAGAAGTAGTCGCCCCGCTAATATCTTAGCTCTTTGTGCAGAAATGAGCATAAACCATCTTAATCATTGAAGGAAACAATTTAAGAAACAAATCTAGTTTCCTCCCATCTTTTGTCAGTATGAATATAGAAGGTTCTTTGAAAAATTAATTATAGCTCTTATGGTCCTGTCTAGTCAAACTCAAAATTCAATTAATAGTAGCAGTTGGAAGCAACCTCAATACTCAAATCTATTCATTATTATCTGTCAAATCTGAAAAATTGGGAGGATGGACTCTTGAAATATCAGATTGGCACTGGCAAAGCTTTGTGTAGCATGTCACTAGAACAAAATCAATATCCAGAATAGTACAGTCCATACCTTAAATGAGGGAACAAGAGCAAACACTTCATCAACGGATTCCAAGTGAAAGTTGGCAATCACGCAAAGCTGCATCCGTACAACAATGAAATATGAAAACATTGCCTCACATGTAAAAGATCAAAGTATTAAAAGGTCAAAATTCAATACCTCCCCATCAGAAACGCCATGCTGTTTCAAAGGCCTGATCTGAGTTAAATGAAAACCAGCACTAGAAAACTTTCAAGAGACAATTATAACAAGCCATACAAAATTCTCTTTTTTCTTTTAATAATAGAAGGTCAAGGATACTCAAGTATTTGTTTAACAGCCTGGGGATTATCATATAGCTTGTTCCTTTGTGCATATGCCAATCCCCTGTCAAATGAACTGGTAGCAAACAAAGTCAAATCCTAGACAGCTTATCTCTCGTTGCTTGTCTTCCACAAGAAGGACGCAACAGAGACAAGAAAAGTAGATACATTCCTGACAAGAAAAATGCAAAAAGTCAAATATGCACTCCCTTACACAGGTAATTTTATAGCTGGATCATCAGACAATATCACCATTTTCTCTTGGATTCCTTGCAAAATATCGGCAGCTTCACAATCCATCAGGCATATTGTATTGGGTGGAAGTTCTGAATATAAATCAAGAGATTCTTAGAATGAAAACTAGAGTAGAATTGACACTTAAGTAGTCTACTCATATTGTAAGGCATTTACTGCTAGATTAACCAACAGCAAGAGTCAGATGATCATCAAATGCCTCAGAGACATTTGATTTTGCCCACATCAGCATGACCGCGTGATTTGCCCCCATCACCATGATCGCGTTGACGATCGTCTGATTTCAATTCATGAAATTTATCAATTACTTTTTCTATACTTGTGGAGCCATAGAAAGTTGATGGATAGCAGAGCGTTTTCTTGCTTAACCTTCCATACTGCTGGATGTAGAATTTCCCAATAGTTTCTTGTCCTTCTATTTTTGTTACTATCAACCGCCTCTTGTACTTCGATTATCACACTATTTTGTTGCAGTTACTATTCTTTTTTTCAGAATGCTTTGCCATGCTTTCTAAAGTATTTTGCCATGATTTCTTCACTTCCGCTATTTCTCTTTCGATATGCTTTGATTTGTTTTTCCTTGATTTGAGAGTCCATCAAAAACACTGGTATGTTTTTGTGTTATTTTCAAGATTTCATTTAAGTAATATCAGCAATTGTATGCCTAGTAACACTAAATTCACAGTGTATACATTACAACTCACGGATTATTGTGCTCCCTAATACACTTTAGACCTATAATTAAATTAGTCCATACAAAAATATATATGCCTTTCCTTCTAAAATAACACCTGATCCATTTCAATACTAACCCTTAGATTGGCAATGCTGGGTGGCTTCACCAATTCTTAGTTCTTATTTCTCATATCTTGCTTAAACACCGCTATGATCAGTCCTAACTTTCAATTGAATTGTGAAGATATACTGCAATGATTTTAACCTTGTCATTACTTGAGGAGAAGGTTTGAAATATCCTCTCTGTTTTCACAAGGTAAGGGTAAGGCCGCGTAGACACCACCCTCCTCAGACCCTACTCTGTGTGATTACACTGTGTATGTTGTTGTTGTAATAGACACATATGACAGAACTAGCAAAGCAACACTAGGGTCCTAGACTAAGGTCGAAATCTCAATTTCATGTAAAGAAGAATCTTAATATAATGTGTAGAGCAAGAACTTTCAGATAAGGTATCAGACAGTTGATTCAAGGTTTATCCTTTACAATAATATAAAAACCCTCAGTCTAGTAGGACTTACCATAAAAAGTAGTAGTTTTTTGGTAGGAGGGATTTTCACCAAATCAGTTTTAACAAACATTCACATGAAACTTTCCTAACATAACAAGTAGGGTCTCCTTTCCAAATTTGATTTATTGGTTTTGACTTTGTATAATTATTAACACATAAGTCGTATGTACTTTTGGTGTTGATTGGAGGAACATGTTTCAGGGGTGTACTACTTTTTCATTTTATGGGGATAGCCAAGAGAGGTTATATAGAGAATTGAACGTGTAGATCCACTACAACTTTCCTGCATCATATAATATGTTGTAACACTTGCTTAAGAAAAGACAACAATATGAAGGAATAGGCCAAAAAAGAAAATAAAAGGTGGCTCGATTTGGGATTAGATGGAGAAGTGTTTAAAATTTTTAAAGGCATAGGAGCAAGAGCAAAAAGAATGTGTCTATAGCTCAAAAAGTTAGAAAAGGAAGAAAATCATAAATGAAATAACAATTGGCACCAAAAAATTTTGTTAACTGAGAAGTAAATTATATTTTCATGTTCAAGCTGTAAAAGAGAATCAGAAGTGAAAGAAAACCTTGCTCAACTCTCAGCTCCAAAGGATCGGGTGCTTTTGCTTTTTGACTTTTACCAGCACTGCCAGCTTTCTCTCCTTTCCCGGCTTTGCCCAAATCACCTAGGCAATGACAATATGCATATCAGGAAGTGAACAATTCAGCATGTTCCCATCAATAAGGCCATCCACAAAAGAACATGACCAAAATCACAAAGAACATAATTCACACTTCTATTAATGCATACATGGAGCATATGAAAGTCTAACCTTTGAAAGATGGTATATCAGCTTTTCCATTTGATTTTGTGGAATTGGTATCAAGTGATCCTAATCAAGGGTAGACATCAATCAGCGTCAATAACATTCAAGCAGCAGATTTTCAGAAGAATGATTGAATAACACATATTGAAAACAAAATCTTTGTTTTCCTACTTTTATGTTTAAAAAGGTGAAGTGAAATCCATGAGATACCAGTAAACAACCTAACCTTCAGAATCAAACTGAACTTTCCTTCCTCTTTTGGACTTCGCTGAGCTATCATCCTTCCCTTTGGACGCTACAGAAAAGAAGTCAAAGACATGTGTGCTTCAAAACCAAAGAGGTCAAAGATGCATTGAGAGATTAAAAAAGATGCAAGGATTTTCTGAGTCACTGTACCAAGTATAAACGGAAGACAGATCTTCCAACTGCACTTTGACTGTTTTACAAATGAATTAGAACGATTAGTGTAACTAGCGCTCTACTTTGATTTGCTAACAAGTTTACGTGAGGACGTCTGATTTGTACATATGGTCAAATTAGTCTGATGCCACAGTGGCTAACTACAGAGGCCAATACACTGGGAACTTCAGTTTTAAAAGGTATCTCAATGATTGGGAAGTTAGAAGAGTTGTAGTTTTTCTCAATCTTTTGGAACCTTGCCAAAGCCTCAAACACAGCCCATGAAATCTTGCTATCAGACTTAAACTCGGTCACACAACCAACAAAGTTCTAGATTTTTACCTTGACAACAGATCTGGAAAACAAAAGCACCATAAAAAGTAGTCTGCTTCTCTTGAGTATCCAAGTCCAAGAGTGCTTGCCTGACTCATGAAACCTTTAAAGAAGGGGTATCTCTCTATGTGGCAGATGTCAACAAATGAAGGGAGGGTGCAAAAACTATGTCATTTGTACATTCATTGCAATGTAACAACCCTACCCTGGCAAATATTTCCCCAACTTGATAAACATAAAATGAGTTATGCCAAGTAATACCACATAACTGCTACATTGGTGAGACAGTTGCATAAAAAGGAAAAAATATCACACTGGTGGAAGACTATCCCAGCATGCATATGGTGGACAGTGTGAGGAAAGAAACAATAGAAGGCAAACAATACCCAATAGATCAAGTTTAATTGTATACTTTTGTTCTCTTTTTGGTGTGAGTAGGAGTTTGTGACTGATGCAGAGTCAATTCTTAGACTCTCCAAATCCCTATAAGATTAGAAAGGGATTCCTTCTTTTGGTTTTTTGCTCAACCTGTAAATACTTCAGCACATCCTTGGTGCTCTTTTTATCATACAATTACCTCTCTCTCAAAAAGTTTCAGCGAGGACCTTTTAGAGTCCATATCTTGTACTGTATTAAATCTCTCTACTTAAGTTCACTAAAGAAGTTCAAAAATATGAAAAGTAAACACACGAAGAAGCCAAAAGGAGTTCAACATCTACTATATATACATGAAATAATTTTAACCATAAATAAACCATGTAATATTTTCATTAAAATGCTTCAAAATATGAAAAGTAGACACACAAAGAAGCAAAAGGGTTTTCAACATCTGCTATATATACATAAAATAATCTTAACCATACATAAACAGTGTAATATTTCACTAAAATAGTTCAGAATAAACACATAAAGAAGCCAAAGGTAGAGTTCAACATCTACTATATATACATAAAATAATTTTAACCATCTATATAAACAACTTAATTTTCCACAAAAGGGTTCAAAATATGAAAAATAAACACACAAAGAAGCCAAAGTAAGTTTAACATTTACTATATATATACATAAAATATTTTTCAATTGTGTATATAAACAATGTAATTTTCCGCTGAAAGGGGTTTCATCTAAACCCCTCAACGCTATCTAGCTCCGTCCCTGCTGTATATATAAACACCATAAGCTAGGAACAAAATCACAGCCGGAATCTAAAAAAATACAAAAGGCAATTGTTTACCAGGAGATTTGAGAGCAGACTTTCCACTTTTCGGCAAAGAAAACCCTTTTCCTCCTTTTTCCGCCATTGTTGCTATTCACTGTTCACAAAACCATAACACCCCAAAACACACAAACAACAATTTAAAGTACAACCCCAAGCTATCAAAATTAACAAAATTCAACAACTATTATCATTTATACATGACTTTTTTCAGAAATTCCAAGGGATTTTAGATTATCAAAGAACATGCAAACAAAAAAATGCAAAAAATAAAAATTAAAAAAAATTACAGATGAACTGAATGGTGTTCAACTCTATAGTGAAAGATTAAAAAAAAACTATAAAAATTATTTTCAAAATTTGAATTACCTGATGAAATTTTTTTAGGACGGAGAAAAAGTTGGAAGCTCGATGGAGAGTGTGAAGAAAGACGCGAGCGTACAATGAGCAATAAACATGCCCAATATAACCAAATATTTTATTGGGAAATGTGTCAAATTATAGTTTTTCGAATATTCATTAAAAAATGGTGCATATATATATATTCGTCACTGTTTTATGTTATCTTTTGTTACTTGACGTTCTTTAAAAATAATCTCTTTTACTTTAATAAGATAATGTTAAAATTTGCGTACACTTTAAATTCTTCAGACTCACTTAATAAAATTTCAGTGAATATGTCATTATTGTTGATTTGTTATTACGTTACAGAATCTCTAAGATTATCAATAATTATAGGTTTAAATATTTTGGTTAAATACTTATATTAATATATGAGTACTATTTATGGCAAAAAAATATATTATATGAATGTATATTTCATTATTTAAATACTGAGATTTATGAAATAACTTATAATTATAAATGTCAACTATCAGTCTCGAAAGAATTTAATTTTGAAATTGATTTAAAATTTAGGGATTCTTTATAAATTTAATCATAAATTTATTGAAATTGTTTTTAACTTTTTTTTAATATTTAGTTATTGAAGTATGCATATCCTTTAGAATTAAAATTTAAATAATTTTGTTATTTTTTTTATCATAAAAGAATGGGGATGGAGGGGATACTTTTGTGTTTTTGTCTATAATAGTCAAATATTATTTAAATGTCAAATATGTGTATATCAAGACATTTAGGTGTATATCAATCAAAAAATTCTAAACCATAGGTATTATTATAGTGGTGTGACTATACTAAATTCTCATATATTATATTAAAAAATGTTTTAATTTATTCTTCTACTATATTATATTGTTCAGAAAAAAAATTGAATTACATTTTTTTCATTGTCGTTAGAAAATTATTATGTGTTTGCCTTTACTATTTAATAAAGCCCCAATTAAAAATAAACGAACTCCACGTGTACAATTTTTTTAGAAAAAGATGCAAAGTTAATCTTCAAGACTCCACATGTTAAAATATGGGTGTTAAAATTTAAGCCCTTGAGCTTTTTTAATGCTTAGAATTATCTTTTCTATGGATAGTCAAAACTGGTACAAAATGATTTTTAAAAAATTTCATACGAGAAAATTTATGTATAGTCATAACTTCTAATCATTTATATATATATATATATATATATATATATTAAACAATTTACCTTCATGTGGTAATAAACTAAATAGTAATTTACAAAAATAATCGTAAAGGTGCTTGGTCTTGAACTTTTGATCCGGTTCACCTCATTGACAAAACTTCAAACTCAACAAGTTATATTTTTAATCTTGAAAGTTTGTCCGTGAGACAAGTAGGGGCCAAAAGTTCAATACTACTAATTGTATTTGGAAATTGCTTGTGTAGTGAAAAATATATTTTCAAAAAGTCATCGTCTGCAAACTACACATGAGAAGTAATCCGCACTGGGCAAGCCCGATGCAACGAGTTTTTTTGAGAACAACAAGCCTAAAGATCAATTTTTGATAGTTCCTAGTAAATATTGTATTTGTTGATCATATCATACAACAAAAAGCACCACATGAGCCATTATGACCACTTGTATTGCACAAACTGAAAATGGGAAAGATAACACAGGACTTCTTTCCATTGATCTCAAGTCACAGATTCAGTGTCCTGACAAGTAAAGTTTGAGTTCAAAATTGATTCATTGATGGTGCACACGCCAGGAAAGAGAAAGAATACAACGATGAACATAACTTAATAATCTACTCGAGATGCCTCGTGCAGCTCATACGTCTGAACTCATTGTCAGTGGCCACTGTGTTGAGTCAGAATTCAAAAGCAAGCAATGCATTTGCTATCCAAACAAATCATCAGTATCGTCATCCACGTTGCTCGAGATACTACCAGAGATTCTGCCTAAGGAACCAGGGGAGTGTCCTTCAGCATCGTTAGTGGAAGCAGCCTCACCGCTACCAGAATATGCCCAAGATCCTACTTTACTAGGAACTGAATCTCCATAAAGATCGTCATAAATTCCACCCTTTGGCGGATTCTTCACCTTGTTCAATACCTGTTTAAGTTTGTCTGTTACACCTGTTTGGGAAACGTTGACATTTTTTACGGAGGACTGTTCTTTCCCTTTGGGTATCACTGTAATTTCTACAAGGGACTCATATTTTCCGACAAGACTTCCTTCTTTCACACCCACTGGACCAGGTTCTGTCTCCACATCTACTCCATCTGAAATACCAACAACTTCAACTAGCTCTCCCCCAACCTGATCTTTAAATGACACACTTCTTCTCCTAATTCTTTTAGTGGGCCTCTCAGATGAATGATTGGCATCCTTCCCACTAGTTGATACTGTTGATCTTGACAACGTATCAGGCCTAGTAAGTCCATAGCGGTTTAAAAAGGTGTTATAAGCTAAAACAGCTTCCTCATCTGAAGGATCTGGAGGTGGCGGTAAATCTATTTCTGCAGGTTGTCGTTGAGGAGGGAAGAGAGCTTCATTGTTCTTTCTCAATATGTAAGTCCTTGTTGATGCAGCAAACTTCAAAGATTGTCCAGTCTCGAGCTCGACAGGGGAATCCTTTGTCAGCCTCTCATTTGCAACAAATGTTCCATGTGCAGATCCTAAATCAATCACGTAAATGCTGCAAGAGAAAAGATATAACTAGTTCAACATGCATAAGCTAAGAAGAGTGTCTTGACATCTAAGGATAGGCATTACGGTTTCCAAAAGGGGCACTTTCTTTGTCTAAAGACACACAGTAGAAGTAATCAAGGATATAACTTATAAGAAGGTCAACTTGCACAAGGTAAGAAGAAAGAGCACTTCCGAAGATGAAAGGAATACCAATAAGGATTCTCTCTATTGACTAGTTACTTCTTTTTTGAAACTAAAAAGAAGTAACTAGTCAATAGAGAGAATCCTGATAAGGTAAAATTTTATTGATAAAGGTACCGAGATGGTACAATTATAACACCCCAGCTGCAGATACAAAAAAAGACTTCTGCATATCATTTAACTCCTCTAGAAAATTCATATATTGATCCAAACTTTCCATAACGCTACTTTTACACCAGAAATGCAAATTTAATTAAGGCATAATACATATACAGACACTCAAACTTGATCTCAGCTGACAAGTAAACACTTCAACTATGAGAGTGCACATCTAGACACCTCAATTTGGTCTCAATTGACAACTAAACACCTCCAACTCATCCCCACTATGTCTCGCGGACACCCGCACTGACGTGGCACATAGATTTTGTAGGTGTTTAGATGATCATCTTGTAAGTTGGAGTGTTCAAATGACACAATGAAGACGAGTTGAGGTGTATAGATGTGCATATTCAAAGTTGAGTGCTTACTTGCCAACAGAGGCCAAGTTTATGTATTATGCCTTTAATAAACACCTATTTTTTATCCAGGAAATATGCTGTCATCATTGACAAGTTACATCAATAGTGTTATATAAAAGACTATGCAGTCAAAGTATCATCTTTAATACTCAAATCTAAACAGGGCTAGATGCTCCAATTCACGAGAATTGGATGACCATGATAGATGATATTTACAGATAAATGGCATTCTTGATGTCCCAAAGTGCACAATTAACATACAGTTGCAACAAATTTTGAAATGATCTTGAGCAACATCTAATAAATCCACAGTTTCTCATTTCTTGCATTTGTGAATCTTCAAAAGTATGCAACTTTATGCAACAAATAGCTTTAACTTGAAGAAGATCTTGATGTTTTTAAGTACCAATGCATAAAATATAGCTACATGTTGGAAAGTAAGAAAAATCGACTGCCAAGAATGCAAAATTTTATCATTGCTTTAGTAAGAATATCTAGCAAGAACGAATTTAAAAGTCGTAGTCTACACAAAGACATTTCCACACAAAAATAAGTGATTTATCAGTAATGGATTTATGGACCTGATGCCTAAGCTTGCTTAAGTCTTTTACTTGCTCACTTTGACTCAAAGAAGAAATGCATAAACATGAATTTCATAACATATTCAAGCACTTCATCCATCATCATAGAGTTATATTCTTGTTATGTAGCATTTTTTAATTTAATAATTACTACTTGTCTGCTCCAACCAAGTTAGCCTAATAAAATAAGAAAAGAATATTTTCACCACTAGATAAGCGAAAAACAGGAGCACGTGTCACACCTTCCATTTTTGTGAGGAACCACAGCAGCATGCTGGCGTGAGACTGACTGATGATCAAGGACAAAATCACAAGTGTGAAACTGTCGTCCAAAGATATGCCTTCGCTTATCCAAATTAATTCGATCAAGTACCTCCCCGTCCTTGATCACATCAAGATAATAAACGCCTGGTCGTGGCTCAATAGCCCAATCAGGAGGCTGCCAAGTTGATTGTCCCCCTCCGTGGGTAACATGATGAGTTGGGTCTGTAGAAGCGGTTGCATCTGTGGCAACGGATTTCTGCAAAGCAGGTTGTGGATTTACGTATTGAGCATGTTGATGAGATGTTGTGGACTGTGCATATGCTGAAGAAGAATGGGTAACCGGTTTGGTAGGCTGCAATGCTGATTTAGCAGCTGAATTCGCAGACACTGCAAATGGCTCCAATGACTGAGCTTTCTTAAATCGATCAAGCCCTGTTCTACCATACATTTTGTCACTACCTTCAGCTCAAACTAAAAGCTCTTCCTCAGTTGAATAAGATCTCTGGCATGGATCCTTCCTACCACTACATTATCTCAGAATTCCATGAACTCAGTTTCCATATTAAATAACACTGCATTCCAAAACAAGGATTTAACCAACAAAAGTCAAAAGTAAAAGAGAAGAGCGTCTACAACACTGTTTAGAGTCCATCCACAAATATATGTATGAACATTTCTATTTAATTTATTGCAGAAGTCATAAAATATATAGGAAAATAAAGAAAACAAACATAGTTGTTTTACTTATTATGTCTATTCAACAAGTGGACAATTTGGTTTAGGGAAAAAATCCCGTTATGGTTTTATTCTCTCGCTTGTATCTTTTTCTGATATGTGTTCCCCCATACCTACCTTGGTTCGTCACATGTTAAAACTGATGTCACAACAATCTTTCCTCTCAGATTAGTAGAGAGGGGTTGTTATGGTTTAAGCTCATTTCATGAATAGCTTTTTGTACTACTTTTGACACATAACTTACTTTTCTATGAAAGGTTAGCTTTAATTTATATATTTAAGTTTGATATGAGCTATTTAAATTTTAGATGGGATTTGGAAAATTTAATGGTTCCACGTTCGAAGTTTATGTGCCACTAAGCTTTATGCTTAGTGATAGTTTGTTGCTATTGTAGCTGATGATACAGAATAGATTGTGGATGGGCTTATGAGGTGAACTTTTGAAAGCTATCATGAAGGTCACATTTGCATAAGCATCAAAGTTGTTTTGTAGACATTGAGACTTATAAAGATCCATATGACACACCTACACATGAAATTTCGGATAATTCTTGCGGCCACTATTTTGTAACTTGAATTTGGTGAACGGTTTGGCTACTTTAGGGTGTGCAAGACAGGTCTTATTATCCATTAAGTTCAGTTCTTGATTTGCATTTCAGGGATAAATTTGGACTTAACTAGTTTAGTATTTGATTTAATGTAAGTCAAAATTTAAGTGATTTTCCACATACATATCTATGTTCCCGCGTCGAAAATACTGGATTCAATCAAACCCATTGTACAAAGGCTGCATCTGCCTCTGTTCCACAACGCTATGTACAATAACATACAACTTTATGTTGAACGAGAGGAAATAAAATTGCCCAATGTCAATATAGATTCTTCTAACAACAACTAAACACCAACTAGGCCTCAGTACCAAACAAGTTGGGGTTAGATACTCCACTCTACCTTTTAAGCTCAACTCATGTTGTCGTCACTCAATACAGATTCTACTAACACAAGTAAATAGTTGTTATAAAAAAAAAGTTGGACCTCAACCCTATAGAATAGTCCAACAATGAGCAACAATCTTTAAAGCTCAAACTATGTGCAAAAACAGAAAGAAAAAGAAAAAAACATCCTCCACCGCTACTAACTTGCACCAATTTTAAGCATCTCACAAATCCAGAATTAAAATTTGAGCTAAAATACATAATTAGCAAAAGCGTTTTCTGTAAATGAATCAACAGAGGCTTCTATTTGCAGGCCAACAAAAGCATATAACTAAAAGTAGAAAATGAAATTTAAAAAAAAAAGTTCGCCTTTCTAAACACTGTAATCTAACAATGTCAATATAGACTCTGCTATTGTACCTCAACCCTATAGAATAGTCCAACAACCAGCAGCAACCTTAAAAGCTCAAACTATGTGCAAAGAAAAGGAAGGAAAAAAAAACCTACACCACAACTGTCTTGCTTAAGCATTTAACAATTCAAGAACCAAAATTTGAGCTAACCAAATGCAGAAGTCACCGTACATGGACATGGGGAACCATGAATTAGCAAAATGGTATGTTATGAATGAATTAACATACCAGATAAGTATTAAGTAAATGAGATTAAAGAAAAAAGTCGTCTTCCTCAGCACCGTCATCTAAAAATGTCAATAAAGATTTTGCTAACACAAGAAATATTGTTTATAACAAAAAACACTGGAACCTCAACCTTATAGAATAGTCCAACAAGCAACAACAACACACCCAATGTAGTCCCACAAAGTGAGGTCTGAGAAGGGTAGAGTGTATGCAGATCATACCCTTACCTCAGAGGTAAAGAGGTTGTTTCCAATAGACCCTCAGCTCAAGGAAATAGTCCAACAACCAGAAGCAATCTTAAAATCTCAAACTAAATGCAAAAAACAAAACAAAGAGAAAACGAAAACCTACACCACAACTGTCTTGCTTAAGCATTTAACAATTACAGCAACAACAACATACCCAGTATAGTCCCACAAAGTAGGATCTTGGGAGGATAGAGTGTACGCAAACCTTACCCCTACCTCATAGATATAGATAATAGATAGAGAGAGGTTGATTCCGATAGACCCTTGGCTAAGCATTTAACAATTCAAGAACCAAACTTTGAGCTAACATGTGAAACTAAATGCAGAAATCACTATACAGGGTCATGGGAATCCATGAATGAGCAAAAGGGGAGGAAAAAAAAAAAACTTTACACCACAACTGTTTTGCTTAAGTATTTAACAATTACAACAACAACAACATACTCTGTATAGTCATACAAAGTGGGGTCCGGAAAGATAGAGTGTTCGCTGACCTTATCCTATCTCTACGTCAGTGGTAGATTGGCTAAGCATTTAACTATTCAAGAACCAAAATTTGAGATAACATATGAAACCAAATGCAGAAGTCACTACACAGGGGTATGGAAATCCATGAATGAGCAAAAGCGAGGGAAAAAAACAAAACTTTACACACAACTGTGTTGCTTAAGTTCAAGAACCAAAATTTGAGCTAACATATGAAGCCAAATACAGATATCAATACATAGGAGGATGAAGATCCATGAATTAGCAAAAGGGTATGTTATATTATCAAGCAATCAAAAGAATATAAGTGTATTAGCAAATAAGATTAGGCAAAAAGACAGATTTAACTAACCTCTTTGACGCAAAAGTAAACACAAGCCGCCAAAAATAAAACCAAAAAAAAAGAAGAGAATGCCCCTTTGTTGTATGAGATTTAGGGTTAAATTTAACAGTTGAAGTTGAAGCTAGTAGCAGATCTATGGAAGCAAAGATGGTGAATTTGGGGGGTTTTAAAGTTCAATTCTTGAGTTATTTTGGAAGAAAGAATGGAGGCGAGAGATAAAAGAGGGATTTTCCAAACGCTATTTTTCTATCTTTTTTTGGTTTGTTCTAAGAAGATAGAAAAATATTAGTATAATTTTTTTTGGGGATAATAATTTGGATCTTATAAAGTTGTGATTTTACTGTGTGAGCTATAAATTATGGGTTTAGGTCATCGAAGAAGTCATTTATAATTGTATTAGGATATATAAACATTCTTTTTAAACCTAATAATGTGAAATATTTTGTATCAAACTATTCTTTTAATGATTTTAATTTGATGGTTATGATCGTTTAATGAAAATTAACTACAAGTATGATAAGAAAATTATTATATATTTTTGTTGTAATGAAGTAATTGGACCTATCATTATATCCTACTAACTATTTTTTTTTTCAATCTCTGAAAAATAATCCAATAATCTATGAGTAAAATTTCAAGTTATTATTCTGAAGTTTTTTTGTGGATTTTTTGAAAATTCTAACAATGATTATTTTTTAAATTACAAGAGTTAAAAGGTGATTATTAGTGAATTTTTCCCACAAGTCATATTGATCGTGTATTAGTTATAGCCAATCTCTTTATGTCCTTCTATTCGATAAGCATGTGCTTCCTGTGCTGATTCATGATCAAGTGTGATATATCATGTAAAAGTTGAACGTCTTAGCTATAATATTTCGAAGAGGAATTCATTTACATGTACATAAGAATAAGTATGACCTTATTTCCATCTACAATATAATCTTCCTTCTGCAATATAATCTTCCAACAAAGGATGTTCGATATAATGAGTAGAATTCAATTATTCTAATATAACAAAAAAAAAAATTAAATCCCCAAAAATCTCTTTACAGTTATCATGAATGGTACCTCTTTACAGTTATCACGAATGGTTTTCATTTTTCACTTGACCAAATAAACAGAATACATTGAACTTCCAAAAGAACTAATCAAATCCTAGAATAGGGGGCATTATATACATACCAAAAAATTTCTCCTTATCCTATAGTTTGAAGTAATCAAAGTTCTTCATGTCCAAAAAATAAATAAAAAATATCGTTGCAGAATCTACTCGAATGTAAGATGTTGTACAACAACTGCACCTCAATCCCAAACTAGTTGGGGTCGGTATCATTCAAGAAGTTTAAACACGTATCATCCAAATGTTGTGAGTGGGAGATCGTTGCCTTGACCGTGTATTCTTGAGCTCCATAGTGTAAGTTTTACACATTTTGCTTCTTCCAATCACTTGTTAGTGACTCAAGGACTATACAACAACAATGCTTCAATGAACTATATCTGTCCTTCCAATATGAAGTTCTGCAAATGCCAACGAACCCTCTAGATCACGAGGGGATCAGATTTCGAGAGATATTCCTTCTCAACTCCACTGCACATGACTAATAGGCGTTCTTGCAGATTAGAAACTATGTTTTTCGTGATCCTTTTCTGATGTCTCGAGTATTTCAACCAAGCGATTCCCAGTTGTACCTGTACGCTGCATCTTGTTGATCTTGACGGGACAGTCTCAACCTGGTATGCCAGGCGAAGCTGCAAAAAAAAAAAACAAGGAAACGATTGAATCTACAAATAAGCCACGAAATACATGTGACTAGTATGGTAGTGTCCCTACATTGAAATAATCACCCAATGGAACGCTATGAAGAGTCATGACTTCTTCTATAAGCCAATCGTTTTTATCAGAAAGGCGAGACCTCTGCTGCGTGCTTGTCACTTCACCTCGATAACGGGATATACACTTATCAAATTTGTAATAAAGTTGCCTCTGATACACATCAGGCTTCTCAGATTCTTCCCAGGGACTAAAAGAATAATTAAGACAACCGACTCTTTCCATGACCTTACGATCAAGTTCGCCCCCACTGAATAATTCCATGAAAAATTCCATCTGTAAACCCACAAAAAAAATCATAGCAAGTCAGAAAATACATACATTCTTCCGGAGAAAAGAAAAGAAAAAGAAACAAGACAATAAGTAGCCATAAGCCGAGGGTCTATCGGAAACAGCCTCTCTACCTCTGAGGTAGGGGTAAGGTGTGCATTTGTGTGACTATGCTGGTTATGTTGTTGTTGTCGTCATGGTGGGTTCATGATGAGTTTCCCCTTTCATTTTTGGTTCTGCTCATTAACCACAGGCACGTATAAATTGCACGGGTTCTTGATGAGGGAGGTTGGTAAGTCTAGAGGAAGATTGTATTCTTCATGCAAAAACTAACTTGATGCTATTAGAGGAAATAAGTAAATGAAGATAGAAACCGTACTCACACGTGAAGAGAAATCTTTGAACCAAATATAAAAGGTAAAAATAATAACATGTTTAGGAAGTGCAAAACGTCATTGAGAAGTCCTATTTCATATGCTCTAATGTCAAACTATAACGATAGAGCAAGTAACGGATAGTTTAACTATAATTGGGATATGTTCTAACGGAGGTGGGTGAGAAATTTAACCACCACTGCATGCAGACATGTATAATCCCATCTCAGCTGAAATCCATCCAATATCTTTAACCACCAAATTTCTCGAACAGAAGGAAAAGAATAACATCTAGGACACAAAAACATGCTAGAATGTGTGTGCATATGGTGTGTGTGACTCTATCTTTCCACATGGCATGTTTAAGATCACAAGATTCAAACGTCTTCTTTACTTTCTTAAATTCCGCGTCAACTCAAAACCAGACAAACAAATTGAAACGAAGGGGGTCTATATTATATGTATAAAGAAAGAGATAACTTGAGGGTAGGGGAGATACTCACTGGAACTGAAAGTACAGAGGAATAAACAATAGACATATTTATATCCTCCGCGCCGACGAATGATCCGCTCTCTTCCGATTGAAGGCTTTTGCCTTCAGAGTCGTCATCTGCAGCTTGGAAGTCACTGCCTATTGAATCCTCTTCTGCCATTTGAAGGCTTTTAGCTTCGGCTTCGGCTTCAACTATCTGCACCTTCTGCTCGGGACTCAAAGCTCTTGCCTTCCACAATGCCATGATAGTCCTGGACACATAATCAAATGAATTAAAATTACTTGTTATCGCTATAAGTTGTGCTCAGCTCAGCGGAGGAACCCCACATTTTATCTGACAACAGACTTTTTCCCCCTTAAAGTTCAATTTGAATGCACAAATTCATGAGTCCCGATATCTTGATCACTGGCATAATCACTCAGCCCTACCATGGTCAATCCTGCATCTTGTTTCATCCATAAAAGACGCTAAACTCCTTTTGGATGGAAGAAAAAAGGCATAATACATAAATAGACACTCAAACTTAGACTCAATTGGCAAGTAAACACTCTAACTTTGAGAGTGCACATATACACACCTTAACTTGGTCTCAACTAACAACTAAACACTCAAATTCATCCCTACTGTGGCTCATGGACACCCAACCCCGAAGTTGACATGGCACATAAATTTTGGAAGTGTCGATGATCATTTTGTAAGTTTGAGTGTTCAATTGACACAGTGGAGACGAGTTGAAGTGTCTAAATGTGCATTCCCAAAGTTGGAGTGCTTATTTGCCAGTTGAGGCCAAGTTTGAGTGTGTGTTTATGTATTATGCGAAGAAAAAGATTGAAGCACAACGTCTAATGCTAATGCCTAAATGATGCAACTAGGGATAGAAGCCTACTACAAGGTGTCCTGACAACTAACCATACGTCCAAAGGGCTATAACTCCCATCCTAGGTTGAAGGGCAAATCTTATACTAAGTACTCCCTCCGTTTCAATTTGTTTGTTTGGTCTTGACTTGGCACGGAGTTTTAAAAAGTAAAGAAGACTTTTGAATCTTGTAGTCTTAAACTAACGATATGTAGAATGTACCAAAATGTGCTTTAATCTTGTGGTATTAAACATGTCATGTGGTAAGTTAGAATTAAAGAATTGCCAAAAAAGAAAAGAGGCATTCTTTTTTAAACGGGCCGAAGGGAGTAGTAAGTACTATTTCAAAATACGTAAGACCGCTTATAAAGAGGTGAACATTTACCTGTGAGCCACATTAAAAGAGACAAAAGAGTGGAAATGGAACTTCAGCCTGCCTTCCTCGTCCTGAGTCTTGGCACCATGCCTTGCATCAAAGCCTCTACCTGGCTTTAAAGTCATGATAACATTCGGGCTTCCCATTGAGGCCAAAGTAGGAGATTCAACTTGAATGTCTTCAATATCTTCCCAAAGAAGGAAAAATTTGGTCTTATGTCCAAATAGATCAGAATGGAACCCGATTATTCTTGCAGACAAAAACAGACGGCCCTGAACCAAAAAATTACAAGGAAATACATTAAAAAAGAAAGCACCATAGCTCCTCAAGTTCGCGGAGGCTCATTTACAACTTTTACAAGATAACAGAGTCATATCAGAAAAAGAGTGCGTTCGCATTCTTGACCCATTGATGCCGAGGTACACTAAAGACTAAAGACACTATCTAAAAGAAAAATTCCAGGATTTATCAACAGAAAGAATCGATAGACATAGCTACCTGGAGGGGCATCTTTCGCTTTAAGTGACAGGCAAAATCATTGATGAGAAATTCCTCTGGTGGAAGCCCAAAAAGCTTTTGGAATGCTGAATTAGTCTGAGGAGATCGTAATTTTATCTACAAAAATTATTCAGACACACCGTTAAGCAGGAAAAATAAATCCCCATATATAGTGAGATTCATTGACCATGTAACTTTAACTGCAGAAATGGATGATCTACCTTCTTCCCGACTTCCTTCTCCATCTTAGACAGATAATCTCTGACAACATTGCTACCCTTTGTATTATTCAAGAAAACTCTTAAATGCAGCTTAGACTGACATGCCTGCGCCAACTTTCCTTGAAGAGGAACCATAACATCAGACAGATCTGATATATTAGTTTTGACAAAATTGATTTCAGCATGCCCAAGAGATGTAGCTTCACTAAAAGGTCCATCAAAATCAAAAACATCTATGTCCAGAACAGATGGAGGATCGTCCATTGCATCAAATTCAAATATCTCTGCACGTAACGAGGTTCCAACCATTAATCAAAACCAATGGAAAGGTGACCTTGTATAAATGCTTAAATGACGGCAATTATAGAACTTCAAAAAAAGACAATAGATCCTTCAAAAGATAAAGATTTACCATTCCATTTGGGATTAGACTTTTGGAACTTGATTGAACTGGTTCTAGTTTTCCCATTGCATGTAAACACCACATAAGGATCAGAGAACCCACTTGGGTCAACAGCTGCCAAGTTGTTTCCTTCAATCAAGGCAACAGTCAACAGCCAACCATCCCCTTGTGCTTTGATGCCGTGGTCACTTCCTGGTTAAATCATCAAAGATACAACACATTAACACCTCGGAGCAACAATGAATACATGTTAAAGACGTTATAGGTGAAGCTTCTTAAAAGTCTGCATGTGAACATGGGAAGAAGAACATTCACTATACAAAGTATTCATAGTAACAAGCAGTGACAACTGAGAATGAGAACCACAGGAAAACACCTATTTCTAGTCCATATGATTTAACCAAACAGGAAACTATTGCTCCCTCCGTTTCAATTTGTTTATTTGGTTTTGACACAAAGTTTAAGAAAGCACAGAAGACTTTGAATCTAGTGGTCTTGAACTAAAGATATGTAGACGTACCAAAATATCCTTTAATTTTGTTGTCTTAAACATGTCACGTGGAAAGTTGAAATTCAAGAGTTACTAAAAAGGGAAAGAAACGTTCTTTTTAAACGGACTAAAATGGAAAGTAACATAAACAAATTGAAACGGAGGGAGTATATGTATACCTTTTTGTACCCTAGCTCGCATGAAGCGTGATATCAGCTCGAGCACCCGTTTTCCTTGAAGTACTAGCACTCCGCACACAATTAGCTCACCAATAGAATCTGGTAAGTCAAGGCCAACAAACTCAAGCCCCTGTATTGTGCTAGGCATGGCCAACAAGACGTGCACAAATACATATAACCCAATGAAAAAGGTTGAAATTACAGTAAAGTTAGCAAAATACTGGACAGCTAACTTCCAATCGGACTGGTGCTCCACTTCTATAGATGCCAAAATCTGTTCTTTCTCTGAACCTATGTCCTTCGCATCAACTGGCTTTATGTTCTGAGATAATAAATTTGCATACTGATCAAAGCTCTCTTTAATACCTTGCCGTGCACCATTTTCTATCATACCTTTCATCATAGTGCTTTGCAAGAAATTCATGCGCCATGACACTACTAACCTTGAAGACTGTTCTCCTGAAGGCAGCTCAGGACCAGGAGTAATGCTGTAAAGCACTTCTGTCCTGAACGTGCTTCCGTATGGGGCATCTGGGGTACTTACAATAGCTAAAAGAGAAAAAGACTTCCCATCAGCTTTAAGATACGTTTGTTCCTCTGTAGTTTTTAAAGCCTTGACCAATCTACTTGCAGCTTTGATAAAATTAACCACTCTTTTTAAACTTTCACCACCATTTTCAAGTTTCCAAGGTCCAACTCGCAACTCTGTGGATCCCTGAATATCTACTAAGGATTTAAAGAAGGTTGAATCTGGGGAAAAAAGGAACAAATTCAATTCATGAGGGGCAATAGCATACAATTGATCTACTACTACTCCAGGAAGGTTTGGAACTTCGCTAGGTTGTTCTCTTGCTTCAATGCTTTTCAATAGTTCTTGAAAGTTTCCCGATGTGGACTGTTCCTCTTGTGCATTCTCAGAAGCAGCTGTACTTGCGGTTTCAGGCGGCACTGTTACATCTGGAGCTTTCGCGTTAGTTGTGGATACTGCATCCCCATTCTTGTTGAAAATTTGAGCAATTCGACCAGCAAAGGTCTGCGCATGAGGCTTCTCCTCCTTTGAAGAGGCTGCTTCTTCAGATCTCAGAGGAGAAGATGATCTCAAGGAGCCATTGAAAGACAAAGAAGAAGATTCAGTTACCACATCAGACAACTTCTTCGACAGTGATCCCTGATCACCAACTGATTGCAAGTCCGCCAATGTATTGCCTTGAGAAAAACTTATTGTGAGAAGAATTTCACCTATTAGAAAGGAAGAACACAGTTAAATTCTTAACTGAATGCTATTTGTAATTGATACATTAAATTTGATCAAGCATGATAGCGTTTCAAATGAAGTTAGTTTGTTCCATCTAATTATTCCATGATAGGGGCATACGCAGACCAATCATAAGAGAATGTATCCATACATATCTCGACTAGTGCGAAAACACCTTTATTGCAAACAACATGCAACAGAAAGTCAGGAACAATTGGAAAGGGGGAAAAAAAATACTCCCTCCATTTCAATTCGTTTGTTTGGTTTTGACTTGACACGGAATTTAAGAAAGTAAACAAGACTTTTGAATCTTGTGGTCTAAAAGTAAAGATATATAGAATGTACCAAAGTACCCTTAATCTTGTGGTTTTAAAAATGTGACGTGGAAAGTTAGAATTAATGAGTTTCCAAAAAATGAAAGAGGTATTCTTTTTTAAACAGGCTAAAAAGAAATGTAAGATGAACAAATTGAAAAGGAGTGAGTAGAACATGAGTGATCAGAGACGAGCATGAAACATCTCAATATTATTCAAACACATAAGTCATCATCAAAATGGAAAGTAAGACCATATATTCTAGCAGATACATAAACATTTCCTATCCGAAATCAGCTAGATGTCTAGTATTTTGCTAATTTTACTATCCTAAATCTCTCGATAAGCATTCATTGACAGTCTGGTAAAGATGGTAACTAACACTCTTATCACAGGTTAAAGTTCACTAACAGTTCAATAAAATCTTGAAACTGTGACCTAAAGCAAAATGGAAAGACCATATATTCTAGCAGATACAGAAACATTTCCTATCCGAAACAAGTTTAAACTTCTTCTTTTTTTATCAGGTAAACAATTTCATTTCATAAATCAAAAGGCCAAAATTGACCGTGTACCAAAAAGTAAAAGAACCTACAAAAAGATATAGTTCTCTACAACAGACCCCCAATACTCTATACATCCCGGGACTACATTGGTGCACCAAAAATAAACAAGGGATCGGAGACTACTCCTCAACTACCCAAAACTCATTTCTACCCCTTCAGAAGCCCTCCTATTTCTCTCTCTCCAATGATCCACCTCAAAGCCAGAGGTTCAACATTCCATGACAGTTTAAACATTCAAACAGAGAAACTAATCAAACAGAAGTTGCACGGACTATTCACTTTTGATACCGCACCCATGTCGGATTCTCCAAAACTACACTACTTTTGGAGAATCCAACACGCACTCATTGACATTTTTGAAGAGTCTGAGCAACATAAATTATCAAACAATCATCAATATAGAAGGGAGACTAACAACTCACCACAATCCTTGTTTTTGCCCTTCTTATGCTTGGGCTGCAAAGTATACCAAGCAGTGCCAAGGGACTTGTCATTAGTATCAAAAACCTGAGAAACTGGAAATTTGATTTGTCCAACAAAATCATCATTGAAGTATTTATCTTCATCCAAAACAGAAATAATAAGCTCCTCCTTCAAATCATCTACTCTAAAAGCAAATTCCTCACACCATGATGGATTTAAACATTTCTTCACAACTTTACTCTTAAACTTCTGTTTCCCCAATGACAATTTCACATATGGATCACTGAACCCATTTGGGTCCATTGCTGGTATGTTCCTTGCTTCAATAACTCTTACTAAAAGCTTCATATTTTCCCCAGACAAAAATGAAAAAAATCACATAAACCCCACCTTCTCTGGTTGATCAAATGACCTTAAATATTAATAACTCAGAGAAAGGATAAGTAAAAGATCAAATTCTTATTGAACAAGAACATAACCCCCCCACCTTCTAAAGTTCAAAAATAAAACCAAGAAACTAATTTGATGAAATGACCTTAACAACTAATAACTCAGAAGAAAAGAATTATCAAAAAGCTCAAATTTTTATTGAACAAGAACATAACCCCACCTACTAAAGTTCAAAAATAAAACCAAGATTGATCAAATGGCCTTAACTCAGAGAAAGGGGCAAGAAAAGATCAATTTTTTATTGAACAAGAACAAAATCCCCACCTTCTAAAGTTCAAAAAACAAAACCAAATGACCTAAACTATTAATAACTCAGATAAGAAAAAGATCATTTTTTTATTGAACGAGAATGGTATACAAGTTGCAATTAACCAAGGAGAAAAACATGGGGTTATTATAAAAGCATTTCTTCAAAGGCTTCAAACTAAAGACACCCCTTTTGATAAGCTGACAATAATGTTGAGGAAATATACACAAAAATAGGATTTTGACTTTTCTAGGTCAATGGTTTTTCATAAATACTATACAATAAACCAAATTATGGGTACAATGAATTATCAAAAATCTCAAGTTTTTCAAGAAAAAAAACAAGAGAAAAGAATTGTCAATCTGAGTGGAAAGAAAGGACAATGGAAAGGCTCAATTTCAAAATTTTAAAAAAAAAATACCCCAGATACAGAAATGGATCAAAGATTGGATTTTTATATGAAAAAACTCCAAAAAAATTAAATATTGGCAATGTTTGTTTAAGATGAAAAAGACCCTGATTCAGAAATGTTGATTATTTTTTTTTAGGAGAAAAATGGGAGATTGGAGGAAGAAGAAGGAGGAGGAAGGGAGCAGACAGACAAAAATGATTAAAATAATAAAAATCAGAAAAACAAAAGACTTTTGTAAAAAAAGAAATATAAAAAAAATCAAGTTGCAATTTGCGCGTATGAATTTAGACTTTTTTTTGGGTTATAACTTCCTAAAATAAATAAACTATAATTTAAAATATTTAGGTGTCATTAAGATAACTAAGTTCTTCTTTAATTAATAGCTTTACGTTATAGTTTTTTAAACTTTTTGCCTCATTTAGGGGCTTTCTTTCTTTAGTTTCACTATAAAATTTGGCTGGTTTTGAGTCCAAAAGGTAAGGGCTTTTGTTTTTTTGATAAACAACTTTTCCCTTTATCTATTTTGCAGTTACAAGAAAAAGGAAGAAAAAAAAGTTCAATAACAACAATATTGATATATTCAGTGTAATCATATAAATAGGGTCTGAAAAGATAGTGTGTATGTAAGTTATCTTTATTCTGTAAAGATGAAGAGATTGTTTTCGATAGATAATCTAAAATAAAATAATTCAAATCAAATGCAAAAAGCAACAAGCCACCAACAAAGAATATGATAGTTGAAGCCAACGAGAAAATAAATAATATTGATAAAAAAAATTTAGACAATGCTTGACTACTTACTAACTTTTTATCTTAATCGTTGACTTTCAAATCTTCTTATCTATGATCATGTCTTCTGATCCCGGAGAAAGCTATCATAGCGATTCCACTGAAAGCAAATGAAACAATTCGATAAGCTACAAATATATCTACTACAACTTATGATTATAAGTATTTGAATTTCATCTTTTACTAAAATTGAATGTGATTGATCATTCTATTGAGTCAACCCTTGAAATTGTATCTATCAACTAGTGTGAGTCATGTGGACTAGAATTCGAAAACGATCTATTCCATCTCTATGGATCTTTTCTATTATTATTTTTCTTTTGTTCAACAAATTTCTATAGTTAAATTTTAGCACTAAATGCAAGTCTTTAGATCTTGAACTTATATTTATTAAATTATTGCTTTTTAAGAACTATTCCATGGATCATATTTAATAAACACTTAAACACAAAAGTCAAACAAGAATTTGATGGTGGTAGAGATAATAAAGAAAAGTATCCTAAGCTTGAAGGAAGACTTTCCTTTTGCAAAGAGAGTTGAAAGGGGAACTTTCCATGAAATGCCAATATATTATTGCTACACAGATTCTTTCATTATAATAACATATTCAGCGTAATTTTATAAGTACATATTTAGCTTAATCTTATAATTAAAAATTGAAGGAGGGAGGGGTGAAGTGTGTGTTGTACTTATATTCCTATCTTATTAAGATAAAAGAGATAGATTTTGATAAACTCGACTAAAAAAAATAATTTACAAAACTAAATTTGAGAAAAATATTAGTAGTAGCTTTTGACACGTTGGAGAATCATAATGACAATTAACAATGAAATAAATAGAGAGATATTTATTGTGAATTTAATTTCTTGAATATTAGTAGTACTAGTCGTAGTCATACGAGTTGGGAATAATTTGTTCACACGTAACACGAATTTCAAGAAACTTGTACTAAAAAATAATACTCTATCTGAATTTCTGAGTTTTTTTTTCATGGTTCAATATAAATAAATTATTTAAAATTCAAAATAAATGTTTGAACTTTTTTATTTTTATCTTTAATTTACTTTTTTTTAGATGATAAATCCAAAAGAGTTAATTGCTCGTATTCATGTTTTTACTTTGAGTTATTTTTATTTTTAAAAATATTTTGAGAATAACTAAAATGGCAAAAATGAAAAGTAGTGTTCAATTTATGTTCTAATTTTTTTTTAATGCTTGTGCGTTGCCTCATAATATTCAATTATATTTGGATATGCATTTAAAGGGAGTACTCTCTCTGTTTCAAATAATTTATCATGTTTTTCTTTTATACATTTCTAGAAACAAATACTAAAAATAAAATAAAAAATAATTATTTTAATTCTAAATTTTTAACATAATAAATAACTTGAAATAATGATTTTTAAGAATCACGATAATTAATTTGAGAGAAAGAAAGTAAAGAAAATGACTGTCGGTTACATTTGTAGCAAATACTTGTACAATTACTAGTTGAAAATCAGTGTCCTACAAGGAGGTCCACTTCATTGATTTGATGCAAAGGGCAACTCTCCTTGTTTTCTATGAGAATTTACATCATATTTTTGAACATATAAAATATGATATTTGAAAATAAATAAAAAAGAAAAGTATTTAGAAGTTAAAATTATATTTGGATATGTATTTAACTTTTATTAGTTTAGTGTACGTGTTTTGCACATATGACTTAGCGACTATTATCAAAGTTATAATTTAAAGTTGATAGTCCAAGACATGATGGTTTTTTTGTTTGATTTTTCATCCGATATTCGATATTCGCTTTGCAGTATGGATTCGTGGCGCATAGGACTCTATTCTCAAGCAACTGAAGATTTTCATGTTTTAAAGCTAAAATCCAGTAAATTATAGTGAGACATATGTAATAATTAAGATTAGAGGAAAAGAAGGGAGAATAAGTACAATTGTAAACATAATACAAACTATATTTGTCCCTCCATAATATAACATAGGCTGAACTTATCGGTGACTCCTTAAAATTGGCACCAACTTTCACTTAGACGCCTCAACTAGGCTTTGTTCATTTTAAACACCTCAAGTAAGGTCCCGATGTGTCATTTTGACACTTTGCGCTAACTTGGCACATTGCGTGTGCTACACCCATTTTGAGCGCGTGAAGAACGTTTTTTTTATAAAAAAAACTTTAATTTTTTTTCTTGTTCTTCTTCTTCTCCATTTTCTAGCTACCATTTTTCATCCATGTTGAAATAGATTTGATGATCCCAAATATAAAATAAATTCGAATGCCAGATTTTCTCACGTTTAAATACCTTTTCTTGTTTTATTGCTTTTTTCCTCCTCGAAATAATTTGAAAAATATCGACAAAGATTTTTAAAATTCTCCAAATCATTTTAAAGTCATCTTCATATAATAAACCTTTTTTAGTAGATTTAGTAACTTATAGATCCATAAATCATTCTTCACGTATTTTGATTCCTTTGCACATACGAGAATTAATTTTTTTTCTTCCACTATTTATTAATAACTAATTTTTAGAAGTAAAGAAGAAAAACTTGTGCTTTTATAAAATAAAATTTTCAAAATAGTTAAATTCTTTTTAAAATGTTTCTGAAGATAACATGGGTAGGGTTGGGGTGGGTGGAGGTGGAGATGAAGATCTGGTGGGGGATGGATTGGGGTTGGGGTGGGTAGGGTTGGAGAAGGCGAAGGGAGGGGTGGGTGGAGCTGGAGAAACGACTGGGAGGGTGGGTAGGTTAATAGAAGTTGTTAATTATTTTTTTTGACACGTCATCGGCGAGTACATTACACACACTTTATATATTTGGGTGATTGTCAAAAAAGTGTCAAAATGACACATCAAAACCTTACTTGAGGTGTCTAAAATGAACAAAACCTAGTTAAGGTATCTAAGTAAAAGTTGGTGTCAACATTAGGGGGTTACCGATGGATTCTGCCTATAACATAAGGTAGAAAAAAACAATGGAATTATAAACTACAATACAATTACATCAATTATTGAGGGTTAAAATAAGGTGAAAGACTTACGAAAAGGAGGAAACTGAAAATAAAGGAGAGGAGATTATGTGATCATCAATTTTACATGTCATAATATATAGATACTGAATTAGTCTTCTTATCCCTCTAGAATTGATATGATTTTTAGACTCCAAATATAAATATGATATAATATGTCAAATTTATATTCAATATTAGGATAATAATTAAATAATAATTATTTTTAAATTTTTTAAATAATAATTTTGTTAGTGAATTTTAGTTAATTTTAAGTCCTACATCTATTACGATAATAATCGAATGAAAATAGTAAAAATACGATATTGTCTAAAGCACATTTTTCTAATGAAGAATAAAAAATTCAATCAATATTTTAAGAATTTTCATACTTTTAATATAATATAGAAGATTAAAAGTAAAAGTTATGTACTGGAAAAAAACACTATTGAAAAACAGGTCAAAGTCACTCATTCAAACATAAAGTTCATCTTAAAAAAAAATATGGTGGAATAATCAAAGATCTCTTCATACTTGATTTTGATATGTATCGTCTAGGTCTATTTGAGATAACCTTTCTATCTTGATAAAATAGAATTAAAACCACATAAATATCGCTATCTTCAAACTCACTTATAATATTATACTGATATATTTTATTATTATTATCATTTACGCCCCTAAATTATAACTCAATTACAAATAAACCCCCTTAATTTAGCTAAAATAATTTGAACACATGAAAGTGATTTTCAACCATTATGTTTAATCAACTAACTCAAACAAACTCTTATTTTTATTCATGCTACTTGCACCTTCTCATAAGTGTGATCATTTTTTAAAATTATTTTTTTCAACACTTTCTTTATAACTCAAACGTGCTTAAGAGCCCGTTTGGATGAGCTTTAAGTTGGTCAAAATCAACTTAAGCCTCTTTTTAGCTTTTGAACGTGTTCCTAACTTTTTTTTCTAAGTGTTTAAAGTCATTTTCTTTGACCATAAAAATTACTTTTATATCCCTTATATTTTAACTAAATTCTCAAACTATCCTTTTTATTCTTTTAATCCTAAAATTCACATCATTTTCCTCATTTAAGCACTTTTATCCAAACACTCAACTGCTTATTTATAAAATAACTTTTAGCATTTCAAAATTGTAAAAACACTTCAGTTACTTTTTTTTAAGCTCATCCAATCATTTTGAATTTTAAATATAAGTACAAAGAATATTTTATTTTTCTATTAGAGAGCATATTTCACTTTTTTCTTTTTGGTGCTAATTTATTCATAGATAGTGTTATTTCTACGCCAATAATATTCTTAATTCTATTATTATTATTCACTTATTTCAAATTGTTCAAGAACTGGTGATTAGTGATAAATTTTCCATCAGTGATAATTTTGAGTTTTTGGGTTTTTTTGATTCAAAGGGCAATAATGAATGGGGAAATCTCAAAATCACTGTCTTTGGAGAATGCTAAGGAGCTTCTTAATTCTGTTGATGCATTTCTCTTCGATTGCGATGGTAAGAAAAAAACCCCAATTCGTATTATTCCTTTTCAAGTCATGTAATTTTAATTATACTAAGCTTCTATCGAAAACAGTTTATCTAATTCTCATAGTAGGGGTAAAGTTGAATTTGATTTCTTATATTGTTACTGGACTTATAGTTATTATCTGAGAAAGTTAGTTTCTTTTGTTGAAGAAAATTGAAATCTAAGGAGAAGTGTGACTTTTTGAGATAATAGCGAATTAGTTGGGTGATTATCTGAGAAATCATTTTGCATACACTCTACTCATCCCAGATTCCATTTATGTGATTAAACTGTATATCTTCTTGTTGTCATTGTTTTTGTTATATCAAGTAATTTTGTCTCGAGGGTCTATCGGTAACAATTTCTCTAACGTGTAAAGTCGAGTTGATTTCTCCTATTGTCACTCAACAATAGTTATTCTCTCAAAAAGTTATTTTTTTGACCGAAGAAAATTGAAATCAAGAATAAAGACAACTCTTTTGAGATAATAGCTAATTAGTTGATTAACCATCTGAGAAATCAACCCGGGTAAAGTTTGCATACACTCTACCCACCCTAGACCCCACTTATGTGATTGCATTGGAGATTTTGTTGTTATATCATGTAATTTTGTCATGAGAGTCTTAAGGTAGGACTAAGGTATGCGTAGACTCTATACTTCCAGACCCACTTGTGGGGTTGTACGGAGTATATTGTTGTTGTTATATCATGTAATTTTGTAAAAGTTATTTTTTCTTTATTTTTTCTTCTTACCCTTTTGTAGGTGTGATTTGGAAGGGGGAGAAATTGATTAATGGGGTTCCCGAGACACTCGACTTGCTTCGCTCTCATGTATTTCCTATTCTTTCTTTTTCTATTCATTTTTCCCTTTTTTGTTCATATTTTGTGAATTTTCTGATAAAGGGATACAAAGGGCAGCCCGGTGCACTAAGCTCTCGCTATGCGCAGTGTCCAGGAAAGGGTCTATTGTACGCAGTCTTATCTTGCATTTCTACCAGAGGCTGTTTTCAAGGCTTGAGCTCGTGACCTCTTGGTCACATGACATCAACTTTACCAGTTACTTCAAGGGGGACCTGGGGTTTGTTGGAAACACTATCTATTTGGACCTGTTTTGTTCCTAAACTCAATAGTTTTTATCTTTTAAAGGCAAATTTGTTGTGCTATAATTAGGTAAAATTGATAGTTATCTGCTTCCGCAGCAGATGCATATACAGAGTTTAAATATATCTTTTGAAGTTGTGATTTTTGGAACTTGAAAATATTTGAAGAGAAAATCTAATCAAATTTTGTGGCCAAACAAATATGTGAAGATAAATCTTCAAAATGTGTTCCAAAATCTATGGCCAAACGCTAGTTTAATTTTTGGTTTTACCTATGTTCTGCTTTCTTGTGAACATGGCTATCTGCGACTCTGGGTGTGCATAAATGTGAATTGAGACACAAATGCAGAACAACCAAAAGTTATAAGCTTTCCCGTGGATGCTTCATGTAGTAGGTGTGTGTGTCTATCGAGATGCATATGCCCTCAGCAAAGTTGTTGCTTCCATGTGGATTTTGTATGGTCATATAAATGTGAATTGAGACACAAATGCAGAAAAGCCAAAAGTTATAAGCTTTCCTGTGGATGGTTCATGTACTAGGTGTGTTTGTGTATCAAGATGTATATGCCCTCAACAAAGTTGTAACTTTCATGTGGATTTTGTATGGTAATATAGATGTGAATTGAGACACAAATGCATATCAGCCGAAAGTTATAAGCTTTCCTTTGTGGTTAATTCATGTAGTAATCTTGAGATGCATATGCCCTCAGCAAAGTTGTCACTTTCACGTGGATTTCGATGTATATTGAGATTGAGATGATGTTAATATGCAGGGTAAGAAGCTGGTATTTGTAACAAACAACTCAACAAAATCAAGAAAGCAATACGCCAAGAAGTTCCATTCCCTTGGAATTCCTGTTAATGAGGTTTTACACTCTAGTTTTTATTAGTACTGCAAATACTGAAACTACATTTCTTCAATTCTTTGTAAAATTAAACTCTCATTGTTTCTACAGGATGAGATATTTTCGTCTTCATTTGCTGCAGCAATGTATCTGAAAGTCAATGACTTTCCAAGAGAAAAGAAGGTTAGTTATTGTGTCGGTTCAAAGACTCTTGTTTTTTTCACCTTGATTTTGTAACTTGAGATGGGAAGGAAACAAATTGATTGGCAAGTGTGCAATTTAAGAAGGGGCAGTCTGTTTTATATGATATGTATTCAAGACGTTTTTTTCTTTTTGAGCCGAGGGTCTTTCGGAAACAACTTCTCTACCTCGCAAAAGTAGGGGTAAGGTTTGCGTGCATCTTACCCTCTCCAGACCCCACTTGTAGGATTACACTGGTTATGTTGTTGTTGTATTCAAGACGTGTACGCAGGTAGATGTCTACATAGCTGATTACCATGGAAACTTTGGAACTGATCTGAGTTCTGAGAAAGTAGTATTCTAGTTGGTGCTAGGATAATAGTTGGATGAGTAGAATAAAAGTTTTCTGAACTCCAAATTTGCTTGCTAAACAAATCACATGCACACTATTAAATTCAAAGATTGAAAGATTTAGTTCCGCTGACGGACTGAAGGTTTCTATTTATGGCTCCAAGTGGCAACAATGGGTAACTATATTTGTTGCCTCACACAATTTAGAGACCGACTACCAAACTAAACACTATTTTTCTTCGTGATGTTACTATTGAAAACCTTTGTTCCATGATTCCATCTGACAGAAATCTTTTATAATTTCATTAATTTTTTGATAAAGGTGATCTCATTCATCTTAACAAGTGCTGTTAAACCAAAAGAGACCAAGAAAACTGTAAGGTACAAATCTTCCAAAATTTATTATACATAACAAATTTGGATACAAAGATTCCAAAAATTTCACCTTGTCTGGAAGAATCTTACGTCTATTGAATTTGAGGAAATATTTAAGAAAGGACAGAAAGGTCGAAAAGCACCAATGGAGAGATTAGATGGGTTCATTTACTTGTCACCACAATTTTGTGTTTGATGTGATTTTATGTCTTCATAATAAAGTTTCTTTATTTACTCATTAACTTTGGAAAATAAACCTGGAAAGGCATTGTGATATATGAGCTGAAACTTTTTACTGGATTTTAGCCTTTATAAGCCAAATCTTATAAAATACACTGAGAGAGTCCAGTACCGTCAGTTAATCCCTTTTAGCATCACCAGTAAGTCAAAGTTGAGATCCCAAAAAAATTTCGTAGTATTGTGTTGCCAATGTGCTAGTGTTTTCCCATTTTCCTTAAATCATTTTATGTCAAAATATGAGATTTTCTGAGTTTGTTGTTCATTTTTTGCATAGGAATTCATGTCGTATCTTTTATAGAGAGGGATTGTAGTCTTGTCATTTCTATCTCAAAGCCCGAAACTTGATTAGTCTGCTTGTTTCTTTTATGAATTTCAATAGATTTCCAATTTTCTCATTCACATACTTTCATCATATTTGGAGATGTTGGGTTGTGTGCAGATGAATGTAAATTCTTTCCATTGCCTAAAATTGGATTTTACAGCTTAGTTACATCTTCATTTATTAAAAGCATTCCGCATTGAGGTCATGTCGAAGCATAGTCTAGTGTGACTTGTTATCTTCTAACTTCTCACTCATTGTCCCAGCTCATCTAAATGTTAGACCGGAACTTGACTTGGCAGGTTTATGTCATAGGTGAGGAAGGCATACTGGAAGAACTGGAGCAAGCTGGATTTACAGCACTAGGTGGCCCGGTATGTGATTCTCTTTGCTCTCATATTCTTAGTAAGTTGAATTCTGTGCCCCCCCCCCCTTCCCTGGGAGGTTTGGCTGCTGCATAGATTGTACATTTTGCAGCTGAATTCGGACATTCTTGCAGGCAGATGGAAAGAAGAATATTGAACTGAAATCTGATTGTCTCTTCGAGCATGATAAGAGTGTAAAGTACACTTTTCCTTATAACTAATGTGGGTTTCTTTTCTTTTATTGTACTGAGCACAAACTATGCTGTTTCTATTTTCAGGTTGGAGCTGTTATCGTTGGACTTGACCAATATATCAACTTTTATAAACTACAGTATGTCTGTTTTTAAGGCCTCCCTTTTTTGATTTACTTGGATTGGGTAAAAACTTACCCGCACCCGGTGTTTAACTGTTTACATTAACTAGATGAATACATGACACATATCTTCATATACATTCTTATCACTAAACCATTGTTAACGAATTGCACATTTTCACTTTAATTTATGTCTTAACCATGGTAAATTAGTATGATTTGGTGTATACACCTGGTACAGGTAAGTATTTAAGTGTTAAGAGGTTGTTTTTGTCACTGAGGTAGTTTGGTAAACTAAATGTACGAAAGCATGCTGCTTTCTAATAGTTTTTAAAATTCTGAAAATATGTTTTCAAGTGATGTACTAAAAACAAAGCTGAAAGACATTCATATCTGGTATTTTTGCTATTTGCTAAACTGATTCTTGAAATGGCATTGTTGGTGGCTGCGTGTAGGTATGGAACTCTTTGCATCCGTGAGAATCCTGGTTGCCTTTTCATCGCGACCAACCGTGATGCAGTGGGACATTTAACTGATCTTCAAGAGTGGCCTGGTAAATATCACTTTTAGTGCCTTTTCATCGCGACCAATAAAGATTTATTTTACATTTGAGTATTCTGCAAAAGCTTGCTACTTTACTAATGATCTTTTTGCTTGTGACTGTAGGTGCGGGATGTATGGTTGCTGCAATATGCGGAACAACCCAAAAAGAGCCTATTACAGTTGGGAAGCCATCGACTTTTCTGATGGACTTTCTATTGCTAAAGTAAGAAAGCTATATGCAGCTTAGCATATAAACCTAGTTGAGAAAGCTAGTTATGGATGATACCTCTGAAAAAGCATTAGCATTGAGTAAATGTCATGGTAGTTTCAGAGTTTCATAACTCTTTGCATTCTTAATATTGGTACCATTTCTCATTCAACAGGTATAACATCACTACATCCAGGATGTGCATGGTGGGTGACAGATTGGACACTGATATTCTATTTGGACAAAACGCCGGGTGTAGAACTCTCCTGGTATTTTCAGGTCTACGAATGCTTTCAATTTTCTCGTTTATTTTGGGAAAAGGCCCAAATTTGCTCATGTACTATCCGAAATTGTTCAGTTTTGCCATCCGTTACATTTTTGGTCAGTTCATGCCCTTCTACTTAGCAAATCGTCTTGTATTTTCCCTTGCATTTAACAGAGATCCAACGTAAAATGAGTGAACTCCACATATCCAAATTTACCCCAAAACTTTTGATTACAACAGCAACAACAAGGTACCTAGTGTAATCCTACAAGTGGGGTCTATGGATGGTTGTGTATACGCAGCCTTACCCATACCTCGTGAAGGTAAAGAGTCTATTTCAAATATAGGCTCGACTCAAGTGAAGCATATAGAAAATAACGGAGAAAAGAACAATACAAACCCCTAAACTTTTGATTACGGTTTAAAATTATCTCATGTTGGAGCTCCGTTAGAGGTCAGGGCCAAAGACGACTTTTTTCCTAGCGACAAAGGTGAATTCAAACGAGAGCTCCGTTAGAGGTCAGGGCCAAAGACAAGACCTGTTTTCCTAGCGGCAAAGGTGAATTCAAACGGATGGCAAAGTTGAACAATTTCTGATAGTTCATGAGCAAATTTGACCCTTTTTTCGAATTGTTTTAAAATAGTCGATTCAATTTTCAATAATTAGCTAGGCTAAACAAGAAATTGTCCTTGCTTCTATGATTTTTGCAGGTGTAACAAATGAATCAAATTTTCAAGATTTATCCAAAGAAGTTAAACCAGAATACTATACCAATTCAATAGCTGACATGCTCAATTATCTCTAGATTGATGTGTTAAGCATTCTTTGCAAACAGCAAAAGCTGCCTGCCCATTGTTTTGAAACAAGCAAATTAAGAGGGTAACAAATTACCTTCTTACTATGAAAGAAATATGAGAACACAGAAGAAAGAAATAAGAAAGCATTACACCTTTGTTTGGATTGTTGTTACCCGTTGTATTGTATTGTATTGTTAGTTTAATTACAATGTTTGTTTTGATTGTTATTTAAATTGTATTGTATCGTATTGTTTAAATTCATTGTTAAGTAATAACAAAAAGTCTTATTTTATGTTACGACTGTTTTGGTGTGATCGCGTTGTTACCTTAATATTTTCTTCTCATTTTATTTTTATTTATTATTTAATAATTATATATCATTTACCCTATCTTTTCATAATAGCTCTATCACATTACCGAATGAGTTTCAAACCTGTCCTCTTCGCTTCCCAAGATATTTAGGGAAAGGGGCGTTCAGTCACTTGACTCCAAGGAAAGGGGCCTTGTTGGCCACCGCTTGCTGACGATAGAATCGTCAATTAAAGGGTCCTTGCCTTGGACTTAGTTGGAAAGGAAGGTGTTCGGCATGTCCCTTGTATTGTATTGTTAGTTTAATTACAATGTTTATTTTGATTGTTATTTAAATTGTATTGTATCGTATTGTTTAAATTTATTGTTAAGTAATAACAAAAAGTCTCATTTTATGTTACGACTGTTTTGGTGTGATCGCGTTGTTATCTTAATATTTTCTTTTCATTTTGTTTTTATTTATTATTTAATAATTCTATGTCATTTACCCTATCTTTTTATAATAGCTCTATTACAGATTACCGAATGAGTTTCAAACCTGTCCTCTTCGGTTCCCAAGATATTTAGGGAAAGGGGCGTTCAGTCACTTGACTCTAAGGAAAGGGGCTTTGTCGGCCACCGCTTGCTGACGACGGAACGCATCGTCAATTAAAGGGTCCTTGTCTTGGACTTAGTTGGAAAGGTAGGTGTTCGGCATGTCCCTTGCTTGCGAACTTCTTTAGTAGGGCGGAGGTGCCATTCCTCATGTTTACCGTTGTCACCCTACTTTTCTCCTAGGTTTATCATTCAAATTCTTGAAGTGTGACATTGTGTAACGACGGGGAACGATACAATCTATCCAAACATTGTATTCATTGAAACAATACAGTACGATATATTATGAAACGATACTTAACACCGATCCAAACAGTGACTTATTTAAAATTATTTTTGATTTTAAAGTTTTTTTTAAAATTTTTTAAAGGTGGTTGAAAAAGATTAAAAGTGCTTTATTTTTAGGCCAATTTTTTTTTAAAAAAATTAGGGTATTTTCTTGGTCACTAAGAAAGCAACGTGGACAAGTATCTCTCTCTCTATATAGTTATACGTATTAGGAAGTACATACATATCTAGGGTTTTTTGTGATCCAAATTCTCTCTCTAAGTTTTGGCCGCTTCTCTCTCTAAGATCAGGAAATCATGCCTCGCCGAAGCTCTGGTAATAAGCTTATTCGATTCACTATTCATCTTTCTGTTTAGATCTATCTTGTTTTCTATGTTTTTTTTCCTGTCAGTTTTTCTGATTTTTCGTTACTTCTGCAAATTGATTGATATGGATATGGATATAGATTTTCTTTACAGTGTAATCAAATGATTAATCTTTTTCATGAGCTTATGTAATGAAGAAAACTGCACAGGGTTTAAATATTGATACGGTACTTGGTGCCTTAATAAGATCTTATTACTTAGCGTTAACAATTAAATAATCTCAATGAACTTATGTTAGGTGGGACTAGGAATTCCTTTTTGCTTAGGTTGAGAAGAAAATAAGGTTTAGTAGCTAATTGCAGCATTGATGCTTTGCATTGGCATTTTCACCAAAGAGCATGTGGTTATTTGTGGTTATGAAGACAGAGTGTTTATTCTTAGTTGTGTACTCTTGATTTTTCTATCAAGTATTAGACCAGAAAGTTTGACATGAGATTCAACAATTGCTAGAAGGAACAAAATTTAGAGTGAATTTCGTAAGTAAGACGAGCAGTGGCGGAGCCAGGATTTTGATTGAAGTAGACACATGAACCTGCCGAAGGGGGATTCGATATATACTATATATACATAAAAAATTATTTTTACCGGGTATAAATAGTATAATTTTTCGCCGAAGGACCCTCCTGAGCAATAGGTGGCTCCGCCCCTGAAGACGAGGTAGAGCACCTTTAGAATTGCTTAAAACCTCAATTATAGGAATTTGTTTTAATGCAGTGTTCTTCCTGTTCAGTGTATAGGATAGTAATTTTTTTCCCCAGTTGTCTTTGGAATAAGATTCCCGTCCAATGCTGTAATATTATTGTTTTGTTAGTTGGTTGCTCTAGTTCATTTTAATTCTTCATTAATGTTGGTATTTGACACTTTAGCCTTTGTACTGTAGTATGCTGTTGTAATTTAGTAGAGTAGTTTTATTCTTTGCTAAAGGAACAAGGGGAATTTTTTGTCCCCCTTTTGTTCTGGTTGATGATTTTTGATTTTCCTTGTTTTGCTGTGTAGGAAGATCTGCCTCCCGTCCTGCCCCTCGTGCTGCTCCTCGTCCTGCTCCAGCCCCAGGTTAGGTTTTTTGGTAGTCGGACTTTTATCTCTTGGCAACTTACTTGAGTCATTTAGTTGGTGTGGTTTGATCTTCCTTCCTTTGCTCGTGCATTTTTTCATATTCTATCTTGATTTTTGGCAGCACGCCATGCTCCTCCACCAGCTCCCATGCAAAATAGTGGTGGTGGATCCATGCTTGGTGGTATTGGTTCTACCATAGCTCAAGGTATGAGTATATCCTGCAGTGTGTACAAAACTTAAAACCGGTTCTTCAATTATATTTTGTTGCAAAGTTGCTTAAAGATGTGATTATTATGTTTTACAGGTTTGGCCTTTGGTACTGGCAGTGCTGTGGCACACAGGGCTGTAGATGCTGTCATGGGTCCACGCACTATTCAACATGAAACTGTTGTTGCTGAGGCAGCTGCAGCAGCTCCCGTATCCACTGCAAGCGGTGCAGGTCCTGATGCTTGCAGTGTGCACACTAAAGCATTCCAAGATGTAAGTATTGATTTCACACCTTTTAACTACTATAATATGCAAATTGGAGGGTTATTTCAGCCTTCAAGTCAGTATGATCTGTCTTGTTTTTACAAGATGATTCTGATGATGCCATTTTTTGTGGTTCAACTTGCAGTGCATTAATAGCTCCGGAAGTGACATTGGCAAGTGTCAGTTCTACATGGACATGTTGTCCGAGTGCAGGAGGAACTCAATGATTAATGCTTAAGCTTATTGGTTGGGCATTAATAACTTTGAACTCAATTCTTTAATCTGATTGTTAAAAAAAATATGGAATTATGATCAAGAACTAGCTGGCACTGATTTGGCAAGTGAATTTGGATCTTGATATACCTTGCCTCCAATAATTACTGGCTGAAGCCTGAAGTATCGAACTTTTATGGACCTGTCCATGATACTGTATTTCAGTTTGCTTTTATGCTATGATTTGCTACATTTGGCTTCATTGATTACTATCCCAATTGTTTAAGATATGATAACTCCTACGTCATCTGTGAGTACGACTTAATTGACTAACTAGCTGGCATCTTCGAAAGTGCCATGAAACTAGAATATCAAATCTAGACTTTGCCTGTACCCGTAGACTATCCCAGATTCCTGCTATTGTACTTGAGTTTTCTTTTTCTGCCGCTCATTTCCATGAAAGATTTTTGGTCAGTGCAGCCAAGTATGACTTCTCTTACGGCTGGGGAAATTTTGTCTCAAGTAAGCTCTTCGCGACAATTGGTTGCGTCAATTTGTTCTCTTTGCTTATTTCTCTAGTAATTTGTTGTGGAACGATGTGTGTTGTTAGTAACAACTAACACATATTATGACTAGTTATACCAATTCTATAGATGACATGCTCAAGTATATCTAGGTTGATATGTTTATCATTCTTTGCAAACAGCAAATTAGAGGATAACAAATTACTTATTATGTATAAGTTGATTACTGAGGTTTAAGCCCTGATGAAGAAATGATACAAAATGAGTTAGTCCTTTAGTTCTCGTATATTAGAATATTAAAGGAGGACGTTGCAAATGTCCAAGGCAGACACTACTTCTGACCAACTTGGTGTTTGTGTGTAAGGATCTTTATCTTATATGTTGTCTGTGTACGTCCTACCTTCTCAGCTCCCACATATGCAACTACATAGAGTATGTTGTTGTATTCAACTTTGTTTAAGTTGAGGAAAGCTTTTGTTGTTGTTGTTGTATTCAACTTTGTTTAAGTTGAGGAAAGCTTTTGAACCTTTTTTTAATCATTACACTAGAATATTTCTTCGGATCAGATGATTCAACCGTTTATATATAATCGAAAAGTCACATTTGCTTATTTTTAAAATTATAGTTTTTCGATAGAGGCGATTCAATTGAACCTTTTCCTAGCTTTAGGAGTGGATCTAGTGTATAACCGTGGGTTAAATAAGTATGAATCCAGAAGTTCTGGTTTAGATTATATATATATATATACTAGACATGGGAACCCCTTCTAGTGTGGGCCCAATACATATTATCTTTTTTAATTTTAATTTATGTGACACAGTTAGAATTTGGAGAATCATTCAAATTTTGATCTTTTTATATAGTTTTCAAATAATATAGGGAAAAGGCATAAGTACCCCCTCCAACTATGTTCGAAATTTTAACTGCACACCTTAAATTTACTAAGGTCTTATTACCCTCTAAACTCATTTGTTTTGTAATTTTGTGCACCTTATTGCATACGTGGCACACCCTGTGAATCCACACAGTTGAGGCGCGCGTGCTGGTTCAGAGAGCCACGTATGCAAATAAGCTGTACGAAATTACAAAATAAATGAGTTCAGGAGGGTAATAGGACCTTAGTGAAGTTAAGGTGTGTAGTTGAAATTTCGGGCATAGTTGAAGAGGGTACTTGTGCATTATTCCAATAATGTATATTACTCTATATGTCCCAATTTATGTTGTACAGATAATTCAAAGAGTCAATCAAATTTTGATATGTTTTTCAAATATTTTAAAGTTATTAATTATTGTGATTTTTGCTATATGTCTTTCAAATATTTCAAGTTGTTAATTATTGTGATTTATAGTATTTTTTCTGTCATTTTCAAATAATATATTTTACTTCTTCTGTCTCATTTTATCTGGCACTTGTAAAATTTCAAGGGTTAATCATTTTTTTTATATCTTTTAAAATTTAAATCTTTACAGAGATTACATAAATGCCCTAAAAAAGAAGCAAATACGTCAACTAAGAGGTGTTTGAAGCCCATGCTAGCATGGGCTCAATATGTGTTATTTTTTCTAACCCAATTTATGTGATGCGGATAAAATTTGGAGGCAATAAGTTTTTTTAATATATTTTAATAAGTTTTGATTTATACTCTTTCCGTTTCAAAATAAGTGTTTTTCAATTTTTTAATTTTGTTTAATATAAATAGTGTTTTAGATAAAAATTAAAAAAACGCTAATGATGTTCTTCTAATTTTACTATTTTTTTTAAAATTATTATTGTGATGCACAATACTTCTTACCTAGCTTTAAAATATATATAGCATATTAAAAAGAGACAAATAAAGTAAAATATAAAATTTCCAAAAAATAATAATAAATAATTTTTATTGTTTTTGTTTTTAACTTTTCAAATAACTTTTGTAGTTAAGGAGTAAAATCTGTAGATTGTCGAGAGGCGTTTGAATTAGTTATCAATGGGACCCATGCATATAGTGACTTCTCGGCCGTTACATGTAAAAACAAAGCCAAAATACTACATTACAAAACATGAAAAATACTTAAATTATTATAAAAACATTAGAAGTACTCCCTCCGTCCATTTTTACTTGTCCATTATTGACTTTCCATAATTCTTAAGAAACTATAAATAGAAGGGTAATTTTATCATATCACTCTTTGAATATAATAAATATAATTTTTTGAAAAATATAATAGAAAAATGACAACTAATTAATGATAAAGATAAATTAGGACAGAGGAAATATAAAAAAAAGGCTTAGAGCCCGTTTGGAACTTTGAAGTGTTGAAAGTTATTTTTATAAATAAGCAATTGAGTGTTTGGATAAAAGTGCTTATGTTGAAAATAAATGTTTGAATTTTAGGGTTAAAAGAATAAAAATGATAGTTTGGGAATTTAGTTAAAATATAAAGGATATAAAAGTAATTTCTATGGTCAAACAAAATGACTTTAAGTATTTAGAAAAAAAAAGTTAGAAATCCTAACTTTTCATTTTTGACTGACTTTAAGAACTTTATAGCTTAAAGTTAGCATTAGACAAACACGTCCAAAAGCTAAAAAGGGACTTATAAGTTGATTTGACCAACTTAAAGCCCATCCAAACGGGCTCTTAATCGGCAAGCTGGCAAATCAATGGCTAGCTACTTCTCAGCCCCTTCTATATATTTCTTAAACAAGTGTAAATAATAAATTTCAAACTTAATAAATTAAATATGCCATGATAAAATTTCTAACTGCATGAACCTATAAAATTCAATCAAAAATATTTTTTAAGACAAATAAAAGTCAACTTGAAAAGACTTTATGGGGGATTGTTTAGTTCATGATTTTAAAATAAATTTATACTTTCAACCAAATAAATTATAAATTTATCAATATTGAATATTTTACTTTATTCCATTAAATTTGAAATTATTTTATTCAAACATCATAATTTTAGAATTATAATTTCGAAACGACTTCGTCCACCAATCAAACGAGTAGACGACCGCTTAAATATATCATTATGACTAGTTGCTATGTTTATTTTAGTGTTCCCCATGTGGTCTTAAATTTCTCAACTGTGTAACGTGTAACACAAAACTAAGATTTTGTTGAAGATCAATTCAAAATGGAGTAAGAAATCTAAATTGTTAAGAATTTGTCATTTGCTCAATTTTTTTAATTAATATTCAAAATAGATTTTGAAATGTTCAACATCGATGAATAAATAAAGTCTTGTTTTTTTAAGGCTTAGACAATTCTCCTCCGTTTAAGCTAGCTTTTAGAGTTAAGTAAAATTCAAAATATATTTTCTTACGTAATCGAATTTCATTTTAAATAAAGTTGTCCATACCTATTTTTTCAGGTTGAAGATATAACTAAATTTGTGTGACCTATCGGTCATGGTTTGAAGCTTGGAAACAATCATTAATATTTGTATTAAGATAATCTGTCTATATCATTTCATATCCCTTAGATACAACCCTTTCCTGAATGCTATATGAATACAAGATGTTTTTTTGTATAGGACTGTCCTTCAGATATAATATGATAATTTCATACTCCATCTGTCTTAATTTATGTGGCTTTTTTCAGATTTCGAAATTCAAACAAGTCTATATTTGATTGTAAATTTTTCATATATGATCTAAATATTTTGAGTTGTCAATTATTGTCAGTTATAGTTCTTTTACGTAGTTCACAAATATATAAATTTCATTTCAAAAATTTATAATCAAACTTAAATTGTTTGATTCTCAAAAAATAAAAAATGTCATATAAATTGAGACAGAAGGAATATTAATATATGGTTTACTTGCATGTTTTTAATACGTAAAAGACTAGTCCATTAATTCCAAACTTTGGAATAATTTTATTATTTATAGAGTCCACCATTATTTAAAACTTTTCAAATTCCATCAAATTCATCTTTGCCTTTTTCTAATGAAGAACTTATTCAAAATTATCTTATTGCTTTCCATTATTTGTCTCCTCTTAACATCAGCCGTCTCCGCCGCTGGCGGCGGCGGCGGCGGACGAGGAGGAGGAGGAGGAGGAGGAGGAGGAGGAGGAGGAAGAGGTGGCGGTGGAGGAAGAGGTGACGGTGGTGGAAAGAGTGGCGGTGGAGGAAGGGGTGGAAGTGGTGGAAAGGGTGGCGGTGGAGGAAGAGGTGGCGGTGGAGGAAAGGGTGGCGGTGGTGGAAAGGGTGGCGGTGGTGGAAGGTCTAGTGGAGGCTCAACAGGCAGAGACCGTGGCGGCGGTGGTGGAAGAAACAGTGGGTGGTGGCCGACACCTCACGGTGGTCATACGGCGAGGAGCAGTGCATCTAATTCATTAGGATACGGCTCTTGTATTGCCACGTCTTTTTTTGCTTATTTTTCATTTTTTTTTTAATTTTTAAAAATTAAATATAAAAAGAAAAACATATTTTGTAGTTTGTAATACTCCTAGAGCCCGTTTGGATTGGCTTTAAGTTGGTCAAAACCAACTTAAAGCCCCTTTTTAGCTTTTAGACGTGTTTGCCTAATGCTGACTTTAAGCCATAAAGTTCTTAAAGTCAGTCAAAAATGACTTTTTTTTCCAAAGTGCTTAAAGTCATTTTCTTTGACCATGGAAATTACTTTTATATCCTTTGTATTTTAACTAAATTCTCAAACTATCTTTTTTTATTCTTTTAATCCTAAAATTCACATCATAAGCACTTTTATCCAAACACTCAACTGCTTATTTATAAAAATAACTTTCAGCACTTCAAAGTTCTAAAAGCACTTCATACATAAAAGTTACTTTTTTTAAGCCAATCCAAACGGGCTCCTAGTCTCCTATTGTAGTTTGGATGCGTTTTCGACATCTATTCTAATTTTATGAGATATTTATCATCTTCAACAACATTAAACACTAAAATTATTATTAGGTAATTCTACGAGGTAATATTGTTCATCAAAGTCATAAATACAATGATAAAGTTATCACCATTTGAACGATTACGATTTTACTTGGAGATAGATTTTTTACATCACATTTTTTAGTGTGATTTTTTTTAGACCCTTATAAGGCGGGATTCTTTAGTTATTAGTATTCTATGGTATAAAATAAAAAAATATAGTAATTGCCATTGCGAGTGATTGTATCCATGATTATTTATTGCATGGACTATTGACTATATTAATAGTGTAATTTTAAAAAAAATATTATTAGTGCAATTTAATGTAGATAATTAAAATTTTCTTGACTATTTTGATTGTATAAGCCTTTTGTTCATTATCATTGTATAAAGATATTTAAGTTAAATTCATGATATATAATAACTATGTGTTATGTGTTTTTAAATTCCTTATAGCAAATTGCCATTATATTTTAGTTTCTCACTCGGTATTTGATATTTATATTGAGATTGATTAAATTCACATTGAAAAATCTTCCATTGAGACTTGAGATAATAATATTTAGGTATCCCATTGTCATACGGCAAGCCGCCCCGCACTTGCTCCACATAATAAATTTTTATTATATTTTCAACCCGTCCCGCCTTGCATGTAATTTTTTTTTATTTATAAAACCCAATTTTTCATTCTTTTAATATAGTTATCTTTTCTATACGTATACAACATATTAGTAATATTATTGCAAAGCTAATTAATCATATGCACGTTATATATTGCATGTGGGGCAATAATAATACATCCACTTACCCAAAATTAGTTGTCTATTCATTTCTTCAAAGTTATAAAGAACCACAGCCTAAAAAAAAATATTACTTTTTAAACAAAAAAGAACCAAATAGTGCTATTAGTAGTTTGTTCAATATGAAAAGTCAATTAATTTAGATTCACGCTATATAAGGTTTGATTAAGTAGAAAGTATTTTCTATCGAATGTCTCTTTATTCATAAGACTCATATTCAAGATATCTGACAAATAGTGAAGAAATTATATACATTCAACTATGTCACTTGATGTAATTAAAACCAAATATGATAAGACTTGTAGTGTTTTCTACTAAGAAAAAAGAAAAAGAAAAATCATACATGGTGAATTTGTAATAACCTTTTCCGTTAAAAAACATAAATAACTCAAATAAATATACAATAATAACGATCCAGTGAAATCTCACAACGTGGGTCTGAAGAAGGTAAAGTGTACGCAGACCTGACTCCTACCAAGGTAGGTCGGTTGTTTCCGAAAGACCCTCAGCTCAGTAAAATAAAAAAATCAAATAAATATGATAACTAAAATTTAAATTATATGATATTTGAAGTTCACTAGATCGATTAATCTGAATTTGTATTGTGTAACATTCAATTAAGGAGAGAGTGTCCTAAAGCTCAAAAAATCTGAGATTTGTGATAAAAGGTGAATAGTAGTGTAAAAACAAAAAAATATAAATGTGTAGTGTTGTCTTCAGCAATTTAAATTCTACTTTATATATAACTAGCTAGCAATCCAGAACCAACATAGATTATCGTGGAATAGTTGAGATCTTTTCTAGCGGCAAAGTCAAAAACTTTGTTAAGGGTGTTCAAATTTTAATATATACATATAAAAAAATATTTTTAAATCTAAATACATCATATATATATATATATTATAATTTTTCGACGAAGGGTGTTCGACTGACCACTCTTCACTATATATCTCTTTATCCTTAGCCAGAGGTCACGGGTTCGAGCTTTGAAAATGAAAAAAATCTTGTTGAGAGCCCTTCACCCCACCCCCCCACGCCTCCCTAGATATAAGCTCATCAAAACGTGTATTCAATTTAATTAGACTCCAATACGAAGACCGGACGGATGAAAAAAAATAGCAGCCAAGATTTTGCTGTCTGATTTGTCTCCTCCTTTTCTTTTCACCTTTAACTTTACATTATTTTTTTTCCTTTCTCAAGTTCAATTCATCATAGATGGGCATGTGATTATATATATATATATATATTCATTAATTAGCCTTCATTATATTGCTGTAGGTCATATAGAGAAATTAGCTTGTTTTCAAGAACCAATATTGTCATGGTATTGGTTAAGTTTTTTGTAATTCTTATACTAATGTCATCCGTATTTATACCGTCAACGGCGGCGATTAAAGGCGGCATAGGAGGAGGAGGACGAGGAGGAGGAAGTTTTCGGGGATTAACGGGGCGGAGAACCGGTGATGATCCTAATAAGAAACACAAATATTCAAGTGCTTCATCTTACTCTAAGCTTGCTTCAAATAGTCTATTTATTCACCTCCTTGTTGCCTTTTTTTGCATGTAAGTACATAGCTAGAGAGAAATTTATGACTAGTTATACCAATTCTATAGCTGGCATGCTCAAGTATATCTAGGTTGATATGTTTAGCATTCTTTGCAAACAGCAAATTAGAGGATAACAAATTACTTATTATGTATAAGTTGATTACTGAGGTTTAAGCCCTGATGAAGAAATGATAAAAAATGAGTTAGTCCTTTTGTTCTCGTATATTAGAATATTTAAGGAGGACGTTGCAAATGTCCAAGGCAGACACTACTTCTGACCAACTTGGTGTTTGTGTGTAAAGATCTTTATCCTATATATTGTCTGTGTACGCCCTACCTTCTCAGCTCCCACATGTATAACTACATCGAGTATGTTGTTGGTATTGTATTCAACTTTGTTTAAGTTGAGGAAAGCTTTTGAACCTTTTTTTTAAATCATTACACTAGAATATTTCTTTGGATCAGATGATTCAACCGTTTATATGTAATTGAAAAGTCACATTTGCTTATTTATAAAATTATAGTTTTTCGATAGAGGGGATTCAAATTGAACCTTTTCCTAGCTTTAGGAGTGGATCTAGTGTATAACCTTCTGGTTTAGATTATATATATATTACTTTTGTTGAGCTGAGGGTCTTTCAGAAACAGTCGTCCTACCTTGGTAGGAGTCAGGTCTGTGTACATTTTACCCTATCTAGGCTCCACGTTGTGGAATTTCATTGGGTTGTATATATATATATATATATACACCCTTGGGGTCATTAGTTCATGATTTTAAAATAAATTTATACTTTCAATCAAATATACTATAAATTTATCAATATTGGATATTTCACTTTATTTCATTAAATTTGAAATTGTTTTATTCAAAGATCATAATTTTAGAATTATAATTTCGAAACGACTTCATCCACCAAACAAACGAGTAAATGACCCCTTAAGTATATCATTATGACTAGTTGCTATGTTTATTTTAGTGTTCCCCATGTAGTCTTAAATTTCTCAACTGTGTAACGTGTAACACAAAACAAAGATTTTGTTGAAGATCAATTCAAAATGGAGTAAGAAATCTAAATTGTTAAGAATTTGTCATTTGCTCAATTTTTTTTAATTAATATTCAAAATAGATTTTGAAATGTCCTACATCGATGAATAAATAAAGTCTTGTTTTTCGTAAGGCTTAGACAATTCTTCTTCGTTTGAGCTAGCTTTTAGAGTTAAGTAAAATTCAAAATATATTTCCTTACGTAATCGAATTTCATTTTAAATAAAGTTGTCCATACCTATTTTTTCAGGTTAAGATATAACTAAATTTATGTGACTTTTAGGTCATGGTTTGAAACTTGTAAACAATTATCAATATTTGTATTAAGATAATCTATCTATATCATTTCATATCCTTTAGATACGACACTTTCCCGAATGCTATATGAATACAAGATGTTTTTTTGTATAGGACTGTCCTTCAGATATAATATGATAATTTCATACTCTATCCGTCTCCATTTATGTGGCTTTTTTCAGATTTTGAGATTCAAACAAGTCTATGTTTGATTGTAAATTTTTTATATATGATCTAAATATTTTGAATTGTCAATTATTATCAGTTATAGTTCTTTTACGTAGTTTACAAATATATAAATTTCATTTCAAAAATTTATACTTAAATTTAAATTGTTTGACTCTCAAAAAGTAAAAAATATCATATAAATTGAGAAAGAGAGAATATTAATATATGGTTTACTTACATCTTTTTAATACGTAAAAGACTAGTCCCATTAATTCCAAACTTTGGAATAATTTTATTATTTATTATATATATATATATATATATATAGATAGATATATAGATATATAGAATCCAGCATTATTTAAAACTTTTCAAATTCCATCAAATTCATCTTTGCCTTTTTCTAATGAAGAACTTATTCAAAATTATTCTATTGCTTTCCATTATTTGTCTCCTCTTAACATCAGCCGTCGCTGGTGGCGGCGGCGGTGGAGGAAGAGGTGGCAGTGGAAGAAAGGGTGGCAGTGGTGGAAGGTCTAGTGGAGGCTCAAAAGTCAGAGGCCGTCGCGGCGGCGGTGGAAGAAACAGTGGGTGGTGGCCGAGACCTCACGGTGGTCATTCGGCGAGGAGCAGTGCATCTAATTCATTAGGGTACGGCTCTTGTATTGCCACGTCTTTTTTTGCTTATTTTTCATTTTTTTTTAATTTTTAAAAATTAAATATAAAAAGAAAAATATATTTTGTAGTTTGTAATACTCCTATTGTAGTTTGGATGCGCTTTTCACGTCTCGTCTAATTTTAACCGCAATAAACACTAGAATTACTATTAGATAATTCTGGTAATTCTGTTCATCAAAATAATAAATACAATGATAAAGTTGTTACCATTTGAACGGTCACGATTTTACTTGCAGATAGATTTTTTATATGACATTTTTTAGTGTGATTTTTTTTGAACCCTGTTAAAGCGGGATGCTTTAGTTATTAGAAAGTATTCTATGGTATAAAGTAAAAAAATGTAGTAATTGCCATTGTGAGTGATTGTATCCATGATTATTTATTGCATGGACTATTGACTATATTAATAGTGTAATTTTTTAAAAAATAATTATTAGTGTAATTTAATATAGATAATTAATTAAAAATTTTCTTGAGTATTTTGATTGTATAAAGTATAATCCTTTTGTTCATTATCATTGTATAAAAATATTTAAGTTAAATTCATGATATATAATAACCATGTGTTATGTGTTTTAAATTCCTTATAGCAAATTGCCATTATATTTTAGTTTCTCACTCGATATTTGATATTTATATTGAGATTGATTAAATTCACATTGAAAAATCTTTCGATGAGACTTGCGATAATAATTTTTAGGTATCATATTAAGCTTCCCATTGTCATACGGCAACCCGCCCCGCACTTGCTCCACATAATAAATTTTTATTATATTTTCAATCCGTCCCGTCTTGCATGTAATTTTTTATTTATTTATAAAACCCAAATTTTTATTCTTTTAATATAGTTATCTTTTCTATACGTATACAACATATTAGTAATATTATTGCAAAGCTAATTAATGATATGCACGTTATATATTGCATGTGGGGCAATAATAATACATCCACTTACCCAAAATTAGTTGTCTATTCATTTCTTCAAAGTTATAAAGAACCACAGCCTAAAAAATATATTACTTTTTAAACAAAAAAGAACCAAATAGTGCTATTAGTAGCTTGTCCAATATGAAAAAGTATTAATTTAGATTCACGCTATATAAGGTTTGATTAAGGAGAAAGCATTTTCTATCGAATGCCTCTTTATTCATAAGACTCATATTCAAGATATCTGATAAATAGTGAAGAAATTATATACATTCAACTATGTCACTTGATGTAAAACCAAATATGATAAGACTTGTAGTGTTTTCTACTAAGAAAAAAGAAAAAGAAAAATCATACATGGTGAATTGTAATAACCTTTTCCCTTAAAAAACATAAATAACTCAAATAAATATGATAACTAAAATTTAAATCATATGATATTTGAAGTTCACTAGATCGATTAATCTGAATTTGTATTGCCTAACCTTCAATTAAGGGGAGAGTGTCCTAAAGCTCAAAAAATCTGAGATTTGTGATAAAAGGTGAATAGTAGTGTAAAAACAAAAAAAATATACACGTGTAGTGTTTTCTTCAGCAATTTAAATTCTACTTTATATATAACTAGCTTGCAATCCAGAACCAACTTAGATTATCGTGGAATAGTTGAGATCTTTTCTAGCGGCAATGTCAAAACTTTGTTAAGGGTGTTCAAGTGTTAGTGTGTGAACATTTTAACATTTTATTAAATTGCAATTTAAGCAATTGCCCATTGATGACATTTAATGTCATCTTTATTATTCTTTCTTTAGTGCATAAAAATGTCTTTCATTATCATCTTTATTTAGTGCAAGACTAAATCATTCCATTATGTATTTTTAATCTAATTATCACTAATAAGTGGTGCACTAAATCATAATGGTGCACTAAATCATAATGGTACACTAAATGATGATAATGATGGCATTCTATTATTTTTTCATCTTTGTATGATTTTCTCTCCTATAAATAGAGAGGTCTTCTTTGTTTTGAAATAAGTATAAGAGAAGAAAAAATTGAGAGAGTTAAGTTTATATAAAAAAGAGAGTTCTTATTAGTTGAAGGGAGGTGTTCTTTGTGTAGAGCTTTAAACTCAACTCTTGTCCAGAGTTTGTTGAGTTACATTTTTGTGATAAGGCTGTTGTATCCTGGAGGGGACAAGTCAAGAGGACTACTGCTGGACCAGTGAAACGATTTACTGCAGTGGGCTTGAATCTCCTTAAAGAGAGCGAGATATCCGCGCCTCAGCCAAGAAGTGAAGTTAATTTCTTCATTTTATTTTTCAATTGTAATTTGTAATCTTATAATTTCACCAACATCAAGTTTTAATATATACATATAAAAAAATATTTTTAAATCTAAATACATCGACGGAGGGTGTTCAACTGACCACTCTTCACTATATATCTCTTTATCCTTAGCCAGAGGTCACGAGTTCGAGCTTTGAAAATGAAAAAAATCTTGTTGAGAGCCCTTCACCCCACCCCCCGCGCCTCCCTAGATATAAGCTCATCAAAACGTGTATTCAATTTAATTAGACTCCAATACGAACACCGGACGGATGAAAAAAAATAGCAGCCAAGATTTTGCTGTCTGATTTGTCTCCTCCTTTTCTTTTCACCTTTAACTTTACATTATTTTTTTTCCTTTCTCAAGTTCAATTCATCATAGATGGGCATGTGATTATATATATATATATATTCATTAATTAGCCTTCATTATATTGCTGTCTTAATAATTTTAGGTCATATAGAGAAATTAGCTTGTTTTCAAGAACCAATATTGTCATGGTATTGGTCAAGTTTTTGGTAATTCTTATACTAATGTCATCCGTATTTATACCGTCAACGGCGGCGATTAAAGGCGGCATAGGAGGAGGAGGACGTGGAGGAGGAAGTTTCCGGGGATTAACGGGGCGGAGAACCGGTGACGATCCTAATAAGAAACACAAATATTCAAGTGCTTCATCTTACTCTAAGCTTGCTTCAAATAGTCTATTTATTCACCTCCTTGTTGCCTTTTTTTGCATGTAAGTACATAGCTAGAGAGAAATTTATGATCTTGAGTCATTGAGTTCAAAATATACGTGGTTTATTGTGTGCAAAGGTGGATCTATGACGAGTTGTGAGATAAATTTATGATCTTGAGTCAGTAGAATTAGAATATATGTGATTCATCATATGAGTTCGCGGATCTAGGTCGAGTTCGATAGATTCAACTGAATTAATTGCTTTCAGCTCGATTTATGTATGCATATATGGCAAAAAAAGAAGTTATATGTATAATATTATCAACTTATTTTAATCTACTGAATCTAAATTTTGGATTTGTCAATCATATTATATATATATTTGTACATTGGTACTACAACATTTATAAAATTTCATATAAGTAGTTTTATCCATTTATTATTTTCCATGTGTGAGATACTTTTTTAGAAAAAAAAGCTAACTACCAACTCGAATTAAGGTTATAAGAAATGAATTCAAGATTTGAATATTATTATAAGTTTGAGAACGGAATTAATATTAACACTAACCGTATGATTGTCAGGTTCAAATCTAATATTTGCACTTATTCGGTGCATTTCTAATTACATATACTAAGGTTCGAGCCAATTTTTTTTTGTTGAGATGAACCAAATAAGTGATATGCTAAATCCTTCCTTGACCGTGATATTATACGCTAGATCCTTCGTTTTTATTAGAAAACGCTTTACCTGAATGTGTGTCTTTTTGTATTTTTCTCTTACAATTCTATTTTCTGTAATTTATTTCTTGATGGATATATAGTACTACTAAATGGAAATGATTTTTTGTTTATGGAAACACAAAAATCTTTTGGATTTTTTTTTATCATAACCCAATTTCACCACTTTAATTCCAACTCCCAAAGTTATACAAATCAAAGAATACTCAGAAGGTATCAAAAAAACAGTAAGCAACGACGGACAAATTTTATAGTTAAATAATAAATTCATCATTAATTCTATTTAAAGACATATTAACGAAGGATTATTAAAAGGGCAAATTTCAGAAATGGCAAACATATAAGCTTAATAATTCTGTATGGGTATAGTTTTTCTAATTACTCTCCATAGTTATATTTATGTTTGTTATAGTCATTTGTATATCTCGCTGCATATACAAATTGAACTTTTTCGTTTGTATATCTCGCTGCATTATACAAATTGGGCTTCAAAGAGATTGTATATATTCGCTTCCAGATTTGTATATTCGCTTCCATATTTGCTTTAGAGATTTGTATATTCGCCATTTATTCGATTCAAGATTTTCAATTCTGGATTTGTATATTCGCTTTTAGATTTGCTTTAAAGATTTGTATATTCGCTTTTAAATTTGTATATGAGTCATAGATTTGTATAATAGTAAATTTCATTAAACTATAGTCAATTCGTGTAATTAATTAAAACAATACCCTTATCACATAATTATAGCAGTAATGTTTGTCAACTCGCGTAATTTTCTCTTATTAAAATTCTATTAGTTGCGAGTAATTTAACATCAGATTTCATAGTTTCTTTTGGGGTGGGGGTGGTGGATATTTTTGAGATTGAAGTTGATCAAGAAGCACAAAAAAAAATTATGGGCCATGAATGAATGTTAATGATTTCGATCAACTCTTATAACTTATTAAGCCCAATGGTATCATCTCGAAATTAGTATTTAGGTTAAAGGCCCATACATATAAGATACTTTAGTTTATAAACTTGGGCAAGTTATACATTTGGCTGGTCGGTAAAAATATTCGTTAGTCAAATATATAAAAATTAGCAAAAACTTTTTAAGCAATTGTTGGTCTATGAAAATATGGACACATGGCATAAATTTTTAGGTGATACTGATATGATTTTCGATCAATTTTTTTGCAAAATCTTTATAGGAAATTCCATAACGACCTGTGAAAATAGTACATGTAGACTCGGCATGATTCACACTATTTTTGTAGCATTTAGGGGCTACTTAACATGTATTAGGTAATTTTCAATTTTTCGTATGTGTTAGCCCATAATTTTTTTGATGATATGACCTCCGGTCAATTTTATTACAAAACCATTACAAGACCCTCGGTAAAGACCCAGGGGAACAATACGTATAGCTTCGGCATGATCCACGTCCTTTTCATAGCATTTAGGGGCCAATTAACTGGAATTAGGCTTTTTAAAGGTTTTCGTGTGTGTTAGGCCATGAATTTTTTTAGTGATATGGCTTACGGTCAATGTTTTTGCAAAATATTTACAGGACCCTCTATAACGACTTGGGGGAACAATACGTATATCCTCAGCATAATCCACACCATTTTTCGTAGCATATAGGAGACTCAACATAAATTAAGCAATTTTCTCAGTTTTTCGAGTGTGTTAGCCAATGAGTTTTTTGGTGATATGACTTTCAGTCAATTGTTTCTCAAAACCTTTACAAGATCCTCCGTAACAACTTGGGAGAACAATACGTATAGTCTCGACATGATCCACACCATTTTCGTAGCATTTAGGGGATCATTACGTGTAGCCTCAGTATGATCCACGGTGCCATCATAGCATTAAGGGGCCCGTACAAGTGAAATTTGGTGATTTTCTCTTTTTTTTGTGTGTATTAGTCCATTAATATTTTGGTGAACTGGTTTTCGATTAATTTTTTTTTTCAAAAATTATATGGGACACTCTGTAAGTTCCTAGGGATCAGTATGTATAGCCTCAGCATTATCCACGGTGATTAATAACATTTATGGCCCGCACAAGCGGAATTAGACAATTAAATCATTTTTTTGAAACTTATATAGGACATTCCTTAAGTTCTCGGGGACTATTTTTGTAGCCTTTTCACGATCCACGGTGCATTCAAAACATTTACGGACTGCAAAAGTGGAATTAGGTGATTCTATAACTTTTCGTATGTGTTAGACATTAATATTTTGGTGAACTTTCTTTCGATCAATTTTTTTTTCAAAAACCTATATAGGATCCTCCTTATGTACCCGGGGTATCAGTATGTGTAGCCTAGGAATGATCCACGACATTCATAGCATTTAGGGGCCGCACAAGAGGAATTATGCGATTTTATCATTTTTCGTAATTGTGAGCCCATAAATATTTTGGTGAACTGAGTTTCGTCAATTTTTTTCCAAAAACTATATGGGATCCTCCATAAGTATTCGGGAGATCAGTACGTGAAGTCTCGACACGATCCATGTCGCATTCATAATATTTAGGGGCATTACAAGCTAAATTTGATGATTTTTTTATTTTTCGTGTGTGTTAGCCTATGATTATTTCGGCGAATTGACTTTAGGTCATTTTTTTGATAAACTATATGAGATCCTCCGTAAGTACTTGGAAAATCAGCATGTGTATGCTCAGTATAATCCATGGTGCATTCATAGTATTTAGGGGCCGCAGAAGCGAAATTAGGAGATTTTCTCATTTTTCGTGTATGTTAGCCATGAATATTTTGGTGAACTGATTTTCGATCAATTTTTTTCGAAACCTATAAGGGACCCTCCATAAGTATCCAAGGGATCAGTACGTGTAGCCTCAAAATGATCTACAATGCATTATAGCATTTAGAAGTCACACAAGCGGAAATAGTCTATTTTTACGTTTTTCATGTGTAACGCCTTTTAATATTTTGGTGACATGGATTAAGGTTAATTTTTTTTTCTAAAACCTATATGGGACCTTCTTTAAGTACCTGGGGGAGTAGTACGTGTAGCCTTGACACAATTCACGACGTATTCATAGCATTTAGGGGGTTAATACGTGAAATTAGGTGATTTTCTCATTTTTTGTGTATGTTATCCCATGAATATTTTTGTGATATTACTTTCAATAAAAAAAATCAAAAACATTTATAGGACTCTCCATAAGTAACCGGGGGAGCAATACGTGCAGCCTTAGAATGATTCGCATTGTATTCATAACATATAGAGGCCACACAAGCGGAATTACTTCTTTTGGTGATATGTCTTTTGGTAAAAAAAATTCAAAACATGTATGGGACCTTCAATAAGTAACTGAAGGAGCAGTAAATGTAGCCTAGGCACAATTCACGGTGTATTCTTAGCATTTAGGGGCGGCAAAAGTGGAATCAGGCTATTTTCTATTTTTCGTGTATGTTAGATCATGAATATTTTGGTGATATCGCTTTCTGTCAATTTTTTTCTACACTTTTATAGGACTCTTCATAAATATTTGGGGGAATCGGTACATGTAGCCTCGGTACGACAACTGCGTATTCATCGCATTTAGGGGCCATTCAAGCGGAATTAAGTAATTTTCTTATTTTTCGTGTGTGTTAGCCCATTAGTATTTTGGTGATATGATTTTCAGTCAATGTAGTGTCGACACGATCCACGGTGTATTCATAACATTTAGAGACTACACAAGCGAAATTAGGCGATTTTGTTAGTTTTCGTGCGTGTTAGCCGATCAATATTTTGGTGATATGTCTTTCGGTCAAATTTTTTCTAAAACCTTATAGGGGACTATCGTAAGTACCGATAGAGAAGTATGTGTATCCTTGACATGATCCACGGCATATTCATAGTATTTAGCGGACGCACAAGTAGAATTAGGCGATTTTTTTTTTTCGTGTGTGTTAACCAATGAATATTTTGCTGATATGAATTTTGGTCAAAATATTTGAAAACTTTTATGGGATTCTCCGTAAGTATCTGGAGGAGGAGTAAGTGTAGCCTCGACATGATTCACGGCGTATTCCTAGCATTTAGAGGTCGCATAAGAGGAAATTAGATGATTTTTCCATTTTTCGTATATAACGCCTATAAATATTTTGGTGATATAACTTTCGGTCAATTTTTTTCTCAAAATCATTATGGGACCCTTTGTAAGTATTAGGGGTAGCAGTACGTATAACCTCTCCAAGGTTAATGGCATATTCATTGCATTTAGGAGTCGCACAAGCAAAATTAGGCGATTTTCTCATTTTTATGTGTGTTAGTTAGTCCATGAATATTTTGGTGATATGACTTTCAATTAATTTTTGTCTAAAACCTTTATGGGAAACTTCGTACGTACCCTGAGGAGTAGTATGTATACCAACGACATGATCCACGGTGTACTCATAACATTTAGGGGCATCGAAAGTGGAATTAGGCATTTTTTATTTTTTGTGTGTGGTAGTGAATTAATATTTTGGTGATATGACTTTCGGTCATTTTTTTTTTAAAACCTTTATGGTACCCTCTGTAAGTACTCAGAGGAGTAGTATATGTAGTCTCGGTGTATTCATAATATTTAGGGGTTGCACACGCTGAATTAGATGATTTTCTCATTTTCGTGTGTGTTAGTTAGCCAATGAATATTTTGGTGATATGAATTTCAGTCAATTTTTTCTGAAACCTTTATGGTACCCTTTGTAAGAAGGTACGATTCTTAGCGTATTCATTGCATTTAGTGTCCGTACAAGAGGAAATTAAGCATTTTTTTTATTTTTCATGCGTGTTAGCCTATTAATATTTTGGTGATATGACTTTTGGCCAATTTTTTTCTAAAACCTTTATGGGACGTTCCATAAGTACCGGTGATAGTTGTACGTGTATCTTCGACAAGATCTATGACATATTCACATCATTTAGGAATTGCACAAGCGAAGTTAGGCGATTTTATTATTTTTCGTGTGTGTTAACCGTTGAATATTTTAGTGATATGACTTTCGATTAGTTTTTTATTAAACCTTTATGGGACGCTTTATAAGTATCCGGAGAAGTAATATGTGTAGCCTCGGCACTATTCACGACGTACTCATAACATTTAGGGGCTGCATTAGGCGATTTTCTCATTAGACTAGTATATTAGTCAATAAATATTTTGGTGATATGACTTTCTCTCATTTTTTTCAAACCTCTACAGGATTCTCTATCAATATCCGAAGGCGCAGTATATGTAGCCTCGGCACAATTCATAGTGTATTCATAGTATTTAGGGTCGCACAAGCAGATTTAGGTGATTTTCTCATTTTTATTATTAGCCGATGAATATTTTGGTGACATGACTTTTGGTCAATTTACTTCTGTAACCTATATTGGACCCTTTGCGAAAATTTGGGCGATCAATACGTATAGCTTCGACATGATCCACGATGTACTCATAGCATTTAGGGACCGCACAAGCAGAATTGGTTTATTTTCTCATTTTTTTCATATGTGTTAGCTCATAAATATATTGGTGATATGGTTTTCGGTCAATTTTTTTTCCTAAATCTTTATGGGACCCTCCTTAAGTCACTAAGGGAGAAGTACGTGTAACCTCAATACAATCCACGCCGTATTCATAACATTTTGAAGCCGCACAAGTAAAATTAGGCGATTTTCTCATTTTTCATGTGTTAGCATATGATTTTTTTGGTGATATGCCTTCGGGTCATTATTTTTCAAAACCCTTTAAAGGACCTGGGAGAATAGTACGTGTAGCCCCTCATGATCCAATCAATTTTTCGTAGTATTTAGGGGTCATTCAAAAGGAAGTAGGTGATTTTCTCAAATTTTCGTCTGTGTTAGCTCATAAATTTTCGTCATGATCTACTCTATTTTTGTAGCATTTATGGGCTACTCAATAAAAATTAGGCGAATTTCTTTATTTGTGTGTGTTAGACCATGAATTTTATAGAAATATGACTTTCGATCAATTTTTTTGCAAAATTCTTATAGGACCTTTCGTAACGACCTAGGAGAACAATACTTGCAGCCTCGACATGATCTACGTCACTTTCGTTGCATTTAGGGGCCACTAAATAGGAAATAGACGATTTTCTTAGTTTTTCGATTGTATTAGCCTATGATTTTTTTTTGATGATATGACTTTTGGTTAATTTTTGGCTAAACATTATAGGACCCTCCGCAAAGAGTTATGGGAAGCGTATGTGTAGCCTCAACATAATTCACGCAATTTTCGTAGCCTTTAGGTGCCATCCAACAGAAATTAGACAATTTTTTTAGTTTTTCATGTATGTTTTGTTCATGATTTTTTTTTGTAATATGACTTCCGGTCAAATTTTTACAAACAATTTACAGGACCCTTCGTAACGACTTGGGGGAACAGTCCATGTAGCCTAGACATCATCTACAATATTTTTGTAGTATTTAGGAGTCACTCAACAAAAATTATATGATTTTTCTTAGTTTTTCATGTATGTTAGCTCTTGAATTTTTTTGTGATATGACTTTTGATCAATTTTTTGCAAAATATTTATAGGACCCTCTGTAACAATATGGGAACAATATATGTAGCCTCGGCATGATCCATCATTTTCGTAGCATTTAGGGGCCACTCAATAAGAATAAGACGATTTCCTCAATTTTTCATGTGTGTTAGCCCAATGAATTTTTGGTGATATGGATTCCGATCAATTTATTTTTATAAAACCTTTACAGGAAATTTGTAATGACCTGGGGAACAATACGTGTAGTCTCGGCATGATCAATGACATTTTCGTAGCATTTAGGGGTTACTTAGCAAGAGTTAGCCCATGATTTTTTAGGTGAGCCAAGGTTCTGTACGTGGATAATCAGGTTATAAAATATACGAAAAAACGGGGACATAATGCAGTACTAAGTAGCAAAATCTTTATTGGATCCTCCGTAACGACCTCGGGAACAATATGTGTAGCTTCGACATGATCCATGCTACTGTCATAGCATTTCGGGGACACTCAATAGAAATTAGATGAATTTCTCAATTTTTCATATGTGTTAGCTCATGAATTTCGATCAATTTTTTTATAAAACCTTTATAGAAAATTCTTTAATGACCTAGGAGAACAATACGTGTAGCCTCGGCATGATCCATGACATTTTTATAGTAATTAGGGGCTACCTAACAAGAATTAGACATTTTTTCTATTTTTCGTGTGTGTTAACCAGTAATTTTTTGGTGATCTGGCTTCCGATCATTTTTTTTGCAAAAGTTTTACAGGACCTCAGTAACGACTTAGGAGAACAATACATGTAGCCTCGGCATGATCCACACCATTTTCGTAGCATTAATGGTTCACTCAATAGGAATTAGGCGATTTTCTCAATTTTTCGTGTGTGTTAGCCAATGAATTTTTTGGTGATATGTCTTCTAGTTAATTTTTTTGGAAAACCTTTACAAAACCCTCCGTAACAATTTGGGAGAACAGTACATGTAGCTTCGACATGATCCACGCTATTTCCGTAGCATTTAGGGGTCACTCAATAGGAATTAGATAATTTTTCAGTTTTTCGTCTGTGTTAGACTATGAATTTTTTGGTGACATGACTTTCGATCAATTATGTTGCAAAACCTTTACAGGACCCTCTGTAACGAACTTAGGGAACAATACGTGTAGACTCGGCATGATCCACACCATTTTCGTAGCATTTAGGGGCCACTCAACAAGAATTAGACGATTTTCTGAGTTTGTTTTTTGTGTATTAGCCTACAATTTTTTTGGTGATTGCTTTTGATCAATTTATTTGTAAAATATTTACAAAATCCTCTGTAATGACTTGAAAGAATAATACGTGTAGCCTCTGATGGGTCCTTAAATCACCTCTAAGAACATATTAATTAATATATGATGTACCAGATTAACTGTGCAATAATTCTTTTATAATATCATCCTAATTTAATGCGGAAAATGGTCAAGTTTGTCCTTTTACTATTCGTCGAGGGAAAGTGGTTATTTTATGAACTAATCGTGACAAAAGTGGAGCACTTACGCTCTCAATTTTTTATTAATTCAATTTATTTTAATTCGTTCAATTTAGCATAAACCATCTCTTAACAACCTAATTGCAACTGGCAACAAACAAACACTAATATTAAATAGTGTACGATGTTCCTAACTAAATATTGCTGAGATGAGCATGTTTCAAATAATCATACCTACCACTCTTCTCACCCATTAATCGTTTTAGCAAATTGCATTTATTTTTATAATATTTACGTTGTAGGATTATAAGAAAAATATAAAAATCAAAAAATAAAATATAAAGCAAATGAAAGTAATAAATAGTACCACATATAAAAGATTAAGAAACTGCGCTACTAATAATGAGAGGAGGAAAGGAAGAGGCTAGCCTCATACATACCTCTCCCACATAATGTGTGATAACACACGACTACCTACGAACCCATTTATCCTAATCCACGACTTTTATATATATCTTTTTATATCATGTTCTCACTAAACTAAAGTTATACCTCTTTTTTGATTTTTTTATTACCTTTATTTCTCCTACAATCTTACTACATCCAACCTCTCGCGTCTTCTAACTGACTCATTCTCACACCTCTTCTTCACATGTCTGAACCTCTTTAACTTCGCTTTTTTCGTCTAATATAAAAGAATGATAGTTTTACAATATTATAAATAATAAAATTTTTATTTAATTTTTAATGAATAATTAAGTGGTGTTGGAAAATTCTGGCAAAATATAATTGTACAAAAAGGACCACGTCTAGTTTTGATTTAAGACATTTATAAAATGATATTGACAACTTAATTATAAAGCCTAACACATCCACGCAGCCTTTACGAATGTGTCCAAACACAGTTGAGGAAATTCATGGATAATAACAAATCAAAACCAGACATTTAATTATTGCAATGTAGACAGATATGTGACATTTTACCAGAAAATTTAAAGCAATTAATTTCTCTTTCCTTTGCCTACTAATAGGTCTATCGAGTTTCTGTTTTGAAGCTCCGATTAATTCGAACTTAATTATTGATGTGTTTGATATGGAGGAAAATATTTTTTGATGATTTTTTAAAGTTAATGTTTGGTTATAGATTTCTAAATGTTTTTGGCAAGTTAATTTTAGATGAATTTAAGATTTTAATCATTTTTAATATAATTTCATTAATTTTTCGATAATTAGTCGACCGACTCTCAAACTTGGTTAGGATGCACCTTACATTCCAGGTGACCACCACTTATTAATGATAGTCTTTTTTCCTCAGTGTTTCGATGTCACAAAATAGAAATTTAAAATTTTAAGCCTTTTTCATGTGTGTTAAGTTTATTAATATATTGAAAATCAGTTGACAGACTCCGTTATCCATAAACTTGGTTAGGTTGGTCGATTGATATATCAAAAATCAATTGATAGACTCCGTTATTTGTAAACTTGATTAGATCGGACCTCATAGTCCTAATGACCAATAATCCTTGCATTTTTATAAATAACATCTCTTTCTTCAATGTTTCAGTATCACAAAATAAAAATTCAAAATTTTAAGTATTTTTTCATATATATTAATTTATTAAAATTTTGTCGACCGCCTCCATCGTCCATCACAGACTTGGTAACCAGTATTTGTTGCATTTTCATTACGAAAAAAGTACATAGTGGTATAAGTTTTTGTAGAAAAAGGCATATATGTCATTTCAAACTAAGTGTTGAAGGTCAGATTGATGTCAATGGGGCAAAGAGACTGACTTGGATTTTGGAGTTTGGACCCATTTTTTACAAAAGAATATTAATGCAAATATCGAATCACACGCTCTCACACACACATACAAAATTGCACATAACCCAATATTTTCTTTTGTTTTTTTTTTCCTAATAAAAATTAAATAATTACCAGACGAGTTAGTTGAGTAAGTAATATCTAAAATTAAGGTCATAAATTCAAAATTCTCTGCATATTTTTTCAATTGAGCTTATTATACGAATCTTATTTATAATTTATCTCTCTAGTGTGATTTATAGAATATCTCACTAAAACAAAATTGACACTATGCACGTTCAAAGTGTAGCAATTGCAAATTTCCTTATCGATAACAAAAAAGAAAATTAAATAATTTCCTTCTTCAACAAAAAAGAAGAATACAAAATCTTAAATAGTCGATAAATTTTCATTTAAAAATTCAAATTATGATATACTTCATTGAGCAGCTAAATATACTGGGGCGGAATTAGCTTAGTTACGAGTTTGTCTTAAAAAAATTATTTAACATATATAAAATATTAATTTAGAACCTATTAACTTAAAAAAATCTAAAATTCAGAAGTTACAAACTTTGAACCTTGATTTCCTCTATGAACACATACTTTGTCTCACATATTTTAATTTTTTTTTGTGCGTGTTCACAAATGTTCATTATCATAAATTAACCAATCAATAATTACACATAATACAAAATTCATTTTCTTTCTCTAATAAAAATTAGTAAATAAGTTTCCTTCATTAAAAAAGGAAAAAAAAAAAGAGTCTCTTTTGCTTTATCATTTGTTGACCCCTCTTCTTCCTCATTTGCCTGATAGTCCAAAAGCATCTCTCATTTTCTCTCTCTTCTTTCTCACTCTAAGCTGCTGCTAACTGTACTAATCTGAAGGAGTCTACAAAGAGCAATTGTTTCTCTTCCGTAGTGTCTTTTTTCCACAGTTGAAACTAAGATTTCAATTTGGGTTTACAAGGGTTAATTCAGGTACTTATTTTGGTCTTGTAATCTACATGGGGTTGCTTCAAGATTCAGTTTTGGCACTTGGGTTGTTGTTTTCATTAAGGATCTGATTTGGGTTTTGCTGAAAAATTTAATCTTGATCAAGATCTGATTTTTAATTAATTAACCCTTAATCATGTTCACTGTATTTGTGTCTGATGAATCTAATTCCTTCTGTTTAACTATGGGGTTTGCTGTATCTGTCTTGATTTACTTTTATGTGCTAAACATATATTTTTCTCCTTTTATTTTACCTGGATTTTATGGATGTAAAGTATATGTATGGTGTTGTATAAGCTTTAAAGTAATGTAACCTCTGTTTTAAATGGTGAGTTCTAGTTAGTGAGGGTCTATCGAAAACCGTCTCTTTACCTTACTAAGGTAGGGTAAGTTTGTGTAGACACTACCATCCCCGGACCCCCACTTGTGGGATTACACTGGGTATGTTGTTGTATTTTAAATGGTTGATTTCAGGTTGTTCACTTTCTCTATATCTGTTTTAAGCTATCAGTTTTTCAGTTTTAAATAGAGACTATAAGGTTCTACATGCAAATTCTCTTGAGGCTGATAGAGAATTAGATCTTGTACTCCCGGGGATTGAGTTTTTGATTTGTTTTGCAGCAGGGATAATTATATACTAAGGGGTCGTTTGGTAGAGCGTATAGGAATAGTATTGAATATTGTGTATTAATAGTGCTGGGATTAGTAATGCTGAGATAAGTTATGTTGAGATTATTTCTTATCCGTTGTTTGGTTTGGTGTATTAATGGCAGTTCTATCTTTAACCATGCTTATTCATGTGTTAATTCTTAATAGCCCTTGTATTACTAATACCATGGTTTGCTGTTGTATTAGTTATACACTACATAGACTGAAAATCCTATCAAACAAAGGATTAAATAATACCATGGCTAATACATGTATATTAGATTTTCTAATACATCCTACCAAACGACCCCTAAGCAGTTCTGTAGTTGATTCCCTGCTTTGGGGTATGATCCAGTACTTATCTGATGAGAGCTCAAAAAATTCTGTTTATTGGTCAAGTAAAATGGTTAAATGGAATAGTGAGGATTCATATAGTCGACAATGAATTGTTTGGGACTGGTGACTGAGATGTAGTTGTTATTGTTGTGGTCAAGTAAAATGCTATTTCTCCCTTTTTGATGTATACACCTGTTTTTCTGCTGACAGTAACACATTGAATCATCTCCAAGAAGGGAGTATCTGAATTAATGTTTAGACCTTGTAATTCTCCTTTTAATAGGTTGTCTTTTGTCTGGTTGGCAGAGGTACATCTGTAAATCTCGTAGCAAGATGATGGCAATTGGAATGGCTGACAGAGAAACGTGCTGTCCTTTGTAACTTATTTCCTCTGTAATATTGTGTCACTGATGGCTTCAAATTTTGGTGCTAGAGCTCCCTTTGAACCGAAACAAAAACCTTTGGGAGCTCGACAGACAGCAGAAACAAATGACTCTAGCTCATTTCTTACACAGGTGTCAAAAATGAATGAACTCAGCCTTGCTCTTTCGGATAAATTGCCAGAATCTGGCAAAATTACAACACATGATGCAGACGGGGTCCGGAATGATAAGAAGTATCAAAGGGGGTCTACTGATCTGTCAAATGATAAATCTAAAGATGCTCCCACTGATATTCAGAATGTGTCGACACCTGGGAAACATGAAGTAAATGGAACTAGAAGCTCACTCGAGTCTTCTACTGATCAAGAAAAGAAAACATCTGAGCAAACTAGTGGAAAGAACAGTTCAGTTTCTGCAAAAGTCAGCGATGTTACTAGTAGTCTAGCCAAAAATAGTGGAAGTGGCAAGATTAGTGATCATGCTGATCTTGTTGAGAGTGGAAAGAGCAGCATGTGTAGAGGAAGCACCAGCACTGATGTGAGTGATGAAAGCACCTTTAGCAGTTTTAGCAGCAGTGTAAACAAACCCCACAAAACAAATGACGTGAGATGGGAGGCTATCCAAGCTGTCCGATCTAAAGATGGTAGCTTAGGTTTGAGCCATTTCAGACTACTGAAAAGGTTGGGTTGTGGAGATATTGGAAGTGTTTACTTGGCTGAATTGAGTGGAACCAAGTGTTACTTTGCTATGAAAGTCATGGATAAAGCATCTTTAGCCAGCCGCAAGAAGCTTCTTCGTGCTCAGACAGAAAGAGAAATTTTACAATCCCTTGATCATCCTTTTCTTCCCTCTCTCTACAGCCACTTCGAGACTGATAAGTTTTCATGTTTGGTAATGGAATTCTGTCCTGGAGGGGATCTGCATACTCTTAGGCAGAGACAGCCAGGGAAACATTTTTCTGAACAAGCAGTGAAGTATAACCTCTTTTCAGTCTTTCGAATATGATTTTTCCTATTGATACTTACTGAGTTCCACATTATTTTACTGCTTTCGACAAGATCATTGTTTTAGTAGTTTCAATAGAAGATCCGCAATTGAGAAGGTTGTTGCAACAGAACAGTCTAGCTGTTCGTCTTACTTGGAAGTGCCATTTATTTTGTTTCTTCCAGATCTTCTGGTTTGCAGATTTGAATATCAGACTGAAGTTTAGGCAATAAGTTAGCAGTTTCTCTTTTCAGTTCCTAGGATAATACTTTACTGGTTTGGAGCAGGCATATTTATGTAGTCAAATGCACTTCGAACGAGTGACGTTGCACGAGGCCTTTAAATTTTGTTGGAAGCCTACCTGCTTATCATGGTTTTAGGAGCATCCTTTACTTTGAGAATGTCTTGGTTCTCAATTTGCATTTGTTGAGTAAGATCCATTGTCTGTGATGTCATTTATTTTTCACATTCAGACTTCTCATCGTTTTTTCTCTCTCCACCAAGTTACCAAAATATTTCCCCTTCTTTTCGCTTTATGGAGTTTGGTGGATTCTTGCCCCTTTTCTTGGACATCTTCTGTGTCACAGAAGTTTTTTCTTTGTGAAATCACTTTCATTATAACCTATAATCATCTTTATTGTTGCGTAATATTAGCTGACTCGGTTGAGCAGCAATTCATTGTTTAGTTCTCTGGCATAACAGTATTTGGATCTAATAAGCAACTGCTTAATGCTGAATAATGTAAGTGGGACTTCCATTTTGTTTTAGAATATAAGTGCATTCTATGTCCTCATAATCAGATTTGCATATTCCAAGGTTTCATTTTAGAGATTAGAAATGAATTTTTAATGTCCTCTTCAGCGAACAAATTGTCCTGTGCTTCATCTAGAATTATAGTTATGCAACAAAATACGCAATATTGTATTTCCTTTTCATATTATTTTATTATATGCGTTACTTGGGCATAGGGTCCTTCGGAAATAGCCTCTCTACTTTCAAAGGTAGGGGTAAGACTGCATACATACTACCCTCCCCAGCCCACTTGTGGGACTACGCTGGGTATGTTGTTGTTGAAGCGTTTTGTTGATGTGGTCTATTGACTGATGGTTAACTTCATCTCTTTTCAGATTTTATGTTGCTGAGGTCCTTCTAGCTCTAGAGTATCTCCATATGCTTGGGATTATCTACCGCGACCTTAAGCCAGAGAACGTCCTTGTTAGAGAAGATGGACATATAATGCTTTCAGACTTTGATCTGTCACTTTGCTGTTCTTTTAGCCCAACGCTGGTCAAGACATCTTCCCTGGAATTGGAGCCTCTCAGGAAGAACTCTGGATACTGTGTCCAGCCGGCGTGCATTGAGCCTTCCTGCATTCAACCATCATGTGTCGTTCCTACAACATGCTTCTCTCGCCGCATCTTTTCCAGCAAGTCCAAGAAGGATCGGAAACCCAAAAATGACATAGGTAACCAAGTAAGGCCATTACCAGAGCTCATGGCTGAACCTACTAGTGCTCGCTCTATGTCATTTGTGGGAACTCATGAATACTTGGCACCAGAGATTATCAAAGGTGATGGTCATGGAAGTGCAGTAGATTGGTGGACTTTTGGGATCTTTCTCTACGAACTCTTATTTGGTAAAACTCCATTTAAGGGATCTGGTAACCGAGCTACATTATTCAATGTAGTCGGGCAACCTCTTAGATTTCCAGAATCACCAGTTGTTAGTTTTGCAGCAAGGGATCTGATTAGAGGTTTACTCGTAAAAGAACCACAGAACAGATTGGCATACAAAAGAGGGGCAACTGAGATAAAACAACACCCTTTCTTTGAAGGGGTTAATTGGGCGCTAATACGCTGTGCTAGCCCTCCCGAGGTGCCTAAACCTGTTGAATTTGAGAGACTATCGATTCCAGCACCATCTACAAATCAAAAGACTGTTCTAGCAGCTGTAGCTCCCAGCCAAAAGGGTTCTGATAACTACCTCGAATTTGATTTCTTCTAGTAATTATTAGCCCCGACTAGTAGTTTTCTGAATTGGTGGACAACAAATCCTGAATTCAGTGTATGGTATATGAGCAGGGTCCTGTTGTCACTGTCTGTAACGGTGTCAGACCTTATTATTTGTGAATCTGTACGTGCCTCAAGCTGGAGCTGCCTGCCTCCCATTTTCAGTCTCCATATTTACAAGGATGTCAACGGTAAAAGGCGAGTGTAAGGAAGTACAAGGAGTTTTATAAGGATGCAATTGGATTACTCAAAATCAGTGTGTGGCTTTACGTGAGATGGCATTGCCATGAACAGGAAACTGTTTTTGGCCAAATGACCAAGTTAAGCAAGATGATTGCTCAATGTATATTGCTTTTCGATGCTGCTTAGAATTTGTATTCCATCCCAAAGGTACAGTACAGTGTGAGAAAGTTTAGATTCAATCTAATTTTTAAGTTATGTGACAACCATACTTTTGGATGTCGGTGTATTTCCAAGACATTTAGACCACGGTGAATTTTGCTATATTTTACTTTCTCCTGTGTAATATTTGCTTTTTGGTTCTTTCAGAAGTAAAAGAGGGAGTTCTCTTTTTTGGCTTTTCCTTGTCATTGTCATTCCTCTTATATCAAGCAATAACATCAGTATCTTTAGCCACTTATTATTCCTTGTCCATGGAATGGTAAAACAAAGATTTGCTTCTTTATAAGTGAGGGTCTGTCAGAGACAACCTCTCTATCTCTACGAGGTAGGGGTGAGGTTTGCATACACTCTACCCTCCTCAGATCCAACTCGTGGGATTATATTGGGTATGTTGTTGTGTTACTACTTCTTGTATGTACAATAACTGTCAAAAGTAATATGTAATATGCATGGTATGATGAAGACGGGAGATTCTTGTGAAAACCAGTTATTTGGTGATAGAAATTTACGTCCTTCAAGTCATTGAGGTAGGATACTATGAGCTATATGATATCTAAGACATGGCCTTGGCTCTGAAACATCCTCCACATCCAATGGATTGATCATTCTGGACTTCTTGATTCTGATTTTGGATCTGGCCTTCAATGGACTTTGTGCTGCCACCGGAGTATTGGAGAGAAGGTGATTCAAACATCTGCAGCTCAACAACTTCCTTGCCTTCACATATGATCTTGACTTCACAGAACTCTGGTGCATTTTGTAATATCTCATCCGTCGTTCCGTTACCTCTTCTTGACTTGATTTTCCTATCAGAGGAATTCATGAAAGAAGATTAGGAATATGACAGCTGAAAACTGAAGGAGAAGTGGAGTAGTAGTTAAAACGTGTTTTTTTCTGGCTCATACTTGAGATTGGCTTTAGAAGTTCCAAGAATCAGCTTTCTTATGTTGCAGATGGGAATGAGGTTCAGTATAGCTTTGGCTTCCATGTTACTCTCAATAAGTATAGTGTCCACTTTAACCTGTTGAAAAATTCATATAGCCTTATAAATACAGGCCATGCAAGTAGGTACCTTTACTTATCTGTTTCCTAGTGGCGAAGTTTGAAATTTTGCTAAGAGTGTTCATCATTAATATATGTGTATACAACAATGACATACTTAGTAAAATTTTAGAAGTGGGGTCTTGGGAGGATAGAGTGTATGCAGACCTTACTCCTACCTCATGGAGGTAGAGGTTGTTTTCGGAGGACCCTCGGCTCGAGTGAGGCTCGAGTATAATAAATCAAAGTAGATATGAAAAGGGAAAACAATAGTGAAGAAAATAGAAATACTACTAAGGAAACAATAGTGATGAAAATAGAAATACTACTAAGGAAACAATAACAACAACAAAATAGTGTAATAACCGCAACACGACTAATATATATGTATAAAAAGTAATATCTGATGTGTATACAGAACATAATTTTTCGATGAAGAATGATCAGTATGTGCACCTTGGAAGCAGAGCAAATGTCAACAAACTTTTGAAGGAACTGCCTCCTCTTGCTTCTTTCTTTAGTCATGTAGTTCTCTTTCTGCTCTTCATTCACTTGGCCTATTGGAATCATTCCCACTGTGTTGTTTTCATCACAAAATAAACTTTCATAAAATTTTGTGTCTTTATAGAGTATACAAACTAAATAGATCTAAATTCAAATAATAATTCAATACAAGAAAATAAAAGAAACAAGAGTAGCCAAAACAATATCTTAATTTTATCATCCGTTATAATATGGATTCTATTCATACTCTTATATTTAAAGAAGTATATATTGACACATTGAATTCACTCAGTTCACGTTGGAGTTAGGACTCTGTTACGGTCAAGGACAACTACAAGACTTTATGCTAAACAACAACGGTATAAATGAACCCAAAGTATAATATAAGGTAAAATTGAGATATTTACGAGTAAAATTGTATTATGATTTTTTTTTTTAAAAAAAACAAAAGTTTCAAGCAACAAGGATGAAAATATGGATGAACAAAGTAGCCCCTTAAACAAAGTGGCCAAATCCACCTACAACTAAAGCATTAGACTATATCAACAGCAACAACAATATATCCAGTGTAGTTCCATAAATAAAAAAATAGAGAAATTGCTTATAATAGACCCTCGGCTCAAGAAAATAACAGGAGTGATGTGTGTCAGTGAGAGAACTTACAAGGAGTAGGGATGAAGTTGGTTTGAGGAAAGATATGAATGAGGAAAACAATAGTAGAATTTGGATTAATCACAACATGATTGAGAGTCCAAAGCAAAGCATCCATACTTGATTCCTCTTGGCTAACATTCTTATTCCAAACAACAACATAAACAACATCATGTTCCTCATGATTGTGAAAGTCAAAGGAAAACAAACTTCCTTCTACTTCACCATTATGATGATCAATTTCAAACAAATCACTTGTTGAATTATAAAAATTCTCCTCTTGATCTCCTTCTTCTTCAATCTCATTCACCATATTGTTGTCACTTATTTCTTTCATTGTTTTTTCTTCTTGAAAATTAATGAAAAATCAAGATGATGATGATGATCAACCAAAATCCCAAAGAGGGGATTAATGATGATAATTCACTTTGTATTTGTCCTTTCTTATTTGCTTCCAAAAGGTACAAGATATTTGGACAACTTAGACAAGTGTAGGAAAAAGTTGTTACCAAGTGAGACATTTTTATATAGAAGATAAAACTAATGATGTAATCTAGCAACTATAAAACAACTCTTCTTTTGGAATTATAAATTAGAGGTGGATTCAAGAATTGAATTTTATGGGCTCGATATGTCATTAATATTTATGCATATTTGTGAATATATATAGAATCTGATATGAAATTACTGAGTTCGACTGAACTTACAGATTATAATGTACATCCGCTGTGGAAAATATTCATAGCTGGCTCTTATGTGATCATGGGTAAAGCTAAGGGATGGAATGAGGTTTATCTGAGCCACTTTTATCAGAAAATTATATCGTGTATATAATTTTTAATATTTTTTTATGTATTAATATTAGATGTTTAATTTTCTTCACTTCTTTTGCGTGTTCACTTTTGTTACTCTTTTAATTCCTCGATAAAAATCCTGCCTCCATCCGCTCAATGTGATGTCACTACTTATCATGTAAAATGTACTTTTTTGGTGCTCCCTCTTTTTTTCTCACTTCTTTTTTTAATTTGTTTTAAAAGCAACGTCACATTTTTATATTAAGAAAGTCCTAATTTCAATATTCTCATTTTACACTTAAAAAGAGACAAATGGAGTATTAAATTATGATAAAAGTGTAGTAACTAGATCCCTCTAATATATAGCATGCTGTTTTCCAACAAAGTAGATTCAATTGAACTCACCTAGCAAAACGTGGGTCCTCCAAACCCACCCCCGGGTTTGGTACGCATAAAAAAATATGCATATTTGATAGAATGAAAAGACAACATTTATTCATTTCATTTTAATAAATCAAATGAATTATGAATGATGTTATGAGTAATTTATTATTATTTTTTTAAAAAAATGTTGGGATGTTATTTTCTAATAGAGACTTGTACAAGAATATGCGAATATACGTACTAGCATCTTGGTGCTTTCAACCAATGAAATTGTCCAAAAGTCAATGCATTTTGCTTAGGTATTATATTTTCTCCCTACTAATTTGTGTGTTTTAGTTCGAATATCGAGAGTCAAATCTTTACACTTTGATTGTGAATGCAAATATAGAATTTTGTTCACTATGTAAAAAGTACTATTGCGATCAGTGGCGGAACCACCTTATGATTAGGGGGTCATTCGAACCCCCTTTGGCAAAAAATTATACCATTTACATATAGTTAAAATAATTTTTTATGTATATTTAGTAGATGTTGAACTCCTTCGATTAGTTCGTGTGTTTACTTCTTCAGATTTTGAACCCCTTAGTTAAAATCATGACTTCGTCAATGATCGTGATCAAACAAAAACTTTGTTGACTTTCGAAATTCGAACATGACTATATTTTATTATTAAGTGTGATTTATTAGTTGAAACTTGAATGAGAACCGCAGTGCTAATATGTTATATAAATAACATTTGACTAAAATATTAAAAAGGGAACTGATCAAAAAGACATATTGACAATAAGTTCGATGAATAGTTGTACTTAAATTCAAAACACCATCATGATATGAGCATCTCAATTGAGGATTTCACTTATGTTTTTTATCCCGTGATCTCCAATATTCGTAGTCAGGATTTCATTGATCACTAGGCCATACCTTTTGAGTGCGAGTTACTTACCCATTTCATCAATTGAGGCATAGTGACTAGTATACATATCTATAGTAATAGCGTTGGCTAACCACTTTTCAGCTCTATAATCGAAAAAGCTATCACAAAAAATCTATTTGTACACAATCTTATTCTGCATTTCTACAAAGAAGCAATGGTTATTAATTTATAAGAAAGAAGAAAACCGCTTTAATGGGCGAACAGCCCAACCCTTGGAACATACTACAGCCCCAGGTGGCGAAGAGCCGACATTGATCCACTAAAGCTCTTCCAATGTTTGAAGTCCAAAAAAAATCTGAACCACAAAGGTCTATATGTATGTAACCTCACCTTGTCTTTCTGCAGCGAAGTTAGTATAATTTTAGCATCTAATGGAGAACCTTAACCTTAAATTAGCTAAAAAACACCATACAAACATGAAACCAAGAGGAACAAAGTTTTTTTTTTCTTTCTAATTAAAGACATTCATACATTTTCTGCACATTTGAATGCCTTTAATAATAAAAATGACAAAAAAAAGTCATACATACACAAACATTACACCAAATTAAATAAAAATTATACTATAGTTCTTATTTTATTTTTTTATACAAATTTTGTTCTATGTCTCTTCAACATTTCCATTAGATGATTCTCCAATTTCTTCCTCTTGTTGTTCCTTTTGTCTCCATTTCTGCAATTCTCCTTCAACAACCAATTTTGCTGCTTCTGCCATTTCTTTAGTTTTCAATGCTTCTTGTGTGGCATTTTTGATATCTTCTTTCTCTTTCAATAACCTTTCGAGTTTTTCGTTTGCTTGTTTTTCATTGGCATTGATTGTCTCAACTTGTGCCATGACTGTTGCAACTTTTATGTCAGCATCATTCTTGATTCCCTCTACTTTTCGTTTCAACGCCTCGAATACCTCCAATGACAGTCTTATCTTCCCATTAGACGATTCTGATGATGAACGTTTTTCTTCATCAGTAGTATCATGTGTTATTGTTGTTGTTGTTCTTGATTGATTGTGTATCTTATCATCCGCGACTTTCTCTGCAGCTTTTGCCTCTTCAGCCTCTTTTAGCGCGATTTTTAGCTTTTCTTCTGTTTCTTTAGTTGTTTCTTGTGCTGTTTTCGCGTCTTGTTTGAGTAATTCAGTGTTTTTCTTCATCTCGTTTGCTTCTTTTGTGAATTGATTCGCCTCGGATGTTAACTGTTGGATTCTTGATGGTAAACTGTTTGAATCTCCTTCAGCTTGTGTTTTAGCTGAAATGCTTGTTTCAAGATCTTTCTTGCTGTTTTCCAGCTCTAATTTTAATTTTTCAACAAGGGACTCTGTTTCCTCTGCTTTCTTGTAGAGCTCATTGAGTTCGCCTTTAACTCGTTCTGCTTCTTGTTTAAGGGATTCAACTATGCCACGGAGGGAACTTTCCTCCGCGAGTATCTCTTTCAACGCGTTCTTTGTAGCATTGAGCTCTTCATTTACTTTGTTATACGCATCCAAATCAAGGGTTCGGACTTTATTGAGTTGTTCTTGTAACACGTGGATTGCCTCATTGGTTACCTCGAGTTTCTCAACGAGGTTTTCAGTTACTAGTTGAGAGTCAGGGTCCTCTTTGAGGGCCCTGATTTTCTCTTCTGCTTCTTCTTTAGCTGTTTTGAGTGAATGTAAGTGGACTTCTTTATCTTCAATGAGCTTTTCGTGCTCTTCTTGTGCTTGGAGAGATGCACCTTTTACTTGTCCTAACATTTCGCGTAAAGTTGTGACTTCTTTCGAGAGCTTACCTAGCCTCTCTCTATTGATGGCCGCGTTGTGCTGTGCGTCTGCAGCTTCTTGAAATGCAGCCAATTTAGCCGTCAGGGCTGCATCAAAGTCCTGACGGAGGTTTGTAAGCTCTTGTTTCGCTGAATTTAGTTCACCTGATGATGTTCGATATTGTTCTCTTTCAGCTTCAACATTCTGTTTCCAAGCATCAGTGCCTACTGGAGGCTTATTTGATTTCTGTTCTTCGAGCTCGATGGCTCGAGCCTTTGCTGTTTCTGTTGCCTCAATGGCTGCTTGCTTTGTCTCGCATAGTGTCTCGAGCTTTCCTGTGAGTTCTTGGAGTGTTCTTTTAGCCTTTTCGAGATCACGAAGAGCATGAGTTTTTGTTGTCTCTGTACTTCTTATCTGTTCTTTGAAGCTGTCTAGTTCTCTTAAGGCCAAATGAAGCCTACTTTCCTTCTCTAACACCCTCTGAGAAGGAGAAAAAAAAGGTTGTTAGTATATGTCAATTGAACCCTATGCTGCTCGAATTTTTTAAAAATGTCGTCTGGTGCGTGTCGGATCCTCCAAAAGTAGTGCATTTTTTAAGGATCTGACAAGGATGCGTCAACATTTTTAAAAAGTTCAGACAACATAGATTGAACCTATTGCTTTTGGCATAAACCACCATGTATACACATGCAAAAAAGAAAACATTGAAATGTACTACTCCTAACATTGGATTCAAAATTTAAACTTAATGGGTGAAACCTTTAGGTTCTTTATCATTAAGCTTGCTACATATTTGTTGATATTCAAATGTTCTTTTCTAATATCTACCTATGCACTAGGGGCGGAGCTAGGTTTTGGGTTCAATTGAAGCCCCTTTATAAAGACATATTGTAAAAATAAGTGTTTTTTTTGTCATGTATAAACTGTTGAATCTCTTTGATATAAGAATATATTTTAGTATAGTGGTAAAGGGTGTTTAAAAATAGCTTCAAGTCATAGATTTAAATTTCAAATGTGGCATCTAAATATCTTTCTTCAAATCCCCATATTTCAACACATGAACGCGGATGTGGAGTGGTAAGTTATATTTTATAGGTTCATCTAAATTCAATAGCTTTAACTCAAACACTTAAATATGTGTTTTAAAAACGTACAGTTGAATTCAGAATGCAAACTCAAAAAATAAAAATTCTGGATCCACCTCTGTATGAACATAACATTTTTATTTTAAAAAACACAAGCATACCATACCTCTTCAATGGTTTTTGATCTTTTAATGATTGGTTTAGCCTTAGGTGAAGAACCAGCATCACCAAACAAACTAACAGCAGCTCTGACAGATTGAAAAGGTGCTCTTGTGTCAATTTCACCAACTTCTACCTTTGGTGAACCTGTACTTCCTGCCGTTTTTGGTGAACCAACAGATGATGGAGATCCTGTTATTGAACTTGGTGAACCTGAGGCATTTTGCCTCCCTGTTCTTATATTGAATCCAAACATCTTTTTTTTTGTGGTTCTATAATATGATCTCTATTATAACTTCTTCTCGTGATATATCCTGCATAAAATAATATATATTTTAAGACTATGAGATTCTATTATTTTGAGGGAGCAACATACACAATATAATCCTATAAAGTGAGTTCTGGGTGCAGACCTTTACCTCCTGCGCAAGGACGACTCAATCTAGTCAGTGGCCTAAAGCTAAAATAAATCTGAGGCCATAACTTTTAGTTTTTTTTGAGATGCAAAGTTATTCCTTTTTTTAATGAAAATGTTTATTTTTTCTATAAATAGTATTCCATCCATTTTATTATTTTGTCTGATTTTAACTTGACACGTAATTTAAAGAGTAAAGAAAATTTTCAAATCTTATGATCTTAAACTAAAGATATATATACCAAGATGTCTTTTAATCTTGTGGTCTTAAACATGTCAGGTGGAAAGTTAAATTTAAAAACTGACAATCCTTAATGTTTCGAGACTAACTAAAAGAAAAAAAAAGACAATTAAATTAAAAGACACAATACAATTTTTCTTAAAAAGAGACTTATAATAATTTTATTATTACTAAAAAATGGGTCCCTAAAATTTGGGGCCTAAGGCAGATGCCTCATATTTAAAGGCATTGAACTGCCCTTGCCCCTACGTTAAAGGTAGAGAGGTTGTCTCCAAGAGACCCTTGGCTCAAGGAAAAACAGTCCAAAGCAATCTCGAAAAGAAGTAACAGAATTACAAGAAACAACAGATAATAACAAAACAGCAGACAGTAAAATAAGAAAAACTATAACAAAATGATACGATGATCGAGGTACAAGGAACAACAGATAGTAACAAAAATCGAAGGACAAGAAATATGCATGTAGCACGCATGTAAATGAGTTTGAATCTAGGAATTTTTTGATTTTTAAGACCTTACTTTCCATCTTGAATCAATATTTACTTTTTATAACTTTAAAATGGTGTTGATATATTGTTTATAATTATATATCCAAATTATATTTATGAGAAAAGGGCAGCCAGATGCACAAATCATCTATGAGTGCACGTCAAAAGGGTGTGATAAAGATAGCCTATCTGACAAAATAATCAATGATTGACGCGCAAACATATAAAATTATAAAGTGAAACCGAATAACACCTTTTCTAAAAGGGTGTCTCCGTCACTACATGCATAAAAGATCTATGATCTTTTCCTTAAATGTGGAAAGATCATAAGTCTCAATCTCAAACAAGTCGAGATATATAGTATATGCTTAATTAACATATATCGCAAATAATACATATGAAAATATAAAGAGAAAACTCACTTATTATTCATAAAAGAGAAGCCAAGGATTCAAGAAATTGTAACCTCTATGGCTATCAACTCATTTCATGTATTGTGTATAACAATTCTCAAGAGAGAATTTTTTTTAAAAATTTCCTTTTCTATTTGAAAGAAAATGATCAAAGGCTATCAATAGAATGAAAGAATATTAAGATGAGATATGAATATTTTCTAACATTTGTCTAACACATGAGGTCCAAAATGTTTGTGATTTCATTTTTTCTGTTTTTATTTGCTGGTCTTTCGGTGATAAAACATTCATTTTTCAAATTTTTTTAGAGGTTTTTGCGAAATAAGCGGGATGAATATGTTAGTAATTACACGATGATTATTCCCCATCATCCAAATGTATGTTAAAAAAAATGAGAGACTTTAAAACAATCAATTATAATTTGAACAAAAGAAAATAATTATATAAAAAAATCATGTGATATTTATCGATTTTGCCTTAACAATAAGACTTCCCACAAAAAATAAGAACTAAATTACCTATGAGCCAACACAACCTTTAACGTAAACCGTCCTTTCAGTTATTATAAATTCTAATTTTAGTTATTGTAATATTTAACTAAATATATTAATCATTAATCAATTAAAATGTGCATTTTTGATTCTTATACATGTGAATATTCATAAATTTACCATAATTATAAATCATTCCACCACTTAATGGACCATTTATTATATTAACTTTGTGCTATTAATCAATATTTGACAGTAATATAATTCAAAGCGATCCAAATATAACATGTCTTTCATAAGCGGATAAAAAAAAATACATTTTTATTAATTGAAAGTTAAATGCATTGCATCATATATGATGAGGATCAAAATCAGAATTTACTATTAATTGAAGGATCTAAAGTGATATTAAAACTCCTCACCCCACACACAGAAAAAAAAACTCAACCTATTTGGGACTTACATTTATATTTATTTCACAATTATTTAAAATAAAAGAAAATTAAGAGATTTGGTGTATTTTTTTTTATCAGACAAGTATTTGCTAAATTCATGGAATTATAAGATTACGAATTTAACTTCCGTACACTGACACTATATAACAAATGACAACGACAAATAACTTTCTATAATAAGCCTAGACTGGTAATTCAGAAAATAAAGCAGATAACCGGCTATAAGAAGTTGAAATACACTAATATTATATGAAACGTTTATACTGTCAGTGTATACAAGCTGAACCTTTAGACCGTTGCTTAAAAGTAAAAGATTTAGCCGTCTTGTTTCTATTGGCGCGGATAATGCAAAGAAGTTTTCCCAGTATCAAAGTGAGGAACGCGCCACCATCCGTACAGGCCTGCAATATGCAAACACAATGTAGTTAGAAACAACACGATTGCCTTGAGTCAATTGCAGTTCAGACTATGAACGTTCAGAGCAACTTAAACCCGAGCTCTTTTGAATTCACTGATGTTTTTAGGAAGGCATGATACATAAATAGACACTCAAACTTGGCCTCAGCTGACAAGTAAGCACTCTAACTTTGAGAGTGTATGTCTAGACATCTCAACTTAGTCTCAACTAACAACTAAATGCTCCAACTCGTTCCCAATGTGTGTTGTGGACACCAGACACCGACGTGACACATAAATTTTAGAGGTGTCTAGCTGATCATTTTGTAAGTTGAAGCGTTCAATTGACGGAAAAACTTCTCCTCTAAGTTCTTTATTCCACCACAGACGAAAGGAAAGAAAAATTACTTGATTCCTGAAATCTGCCATGACCATTAGGGTCTAACATGTACATTTTCCCTAAAAACGAATAAATACAAATACGCTTGTCTAACAATCTTCCGGTTATGTTCAGTTGAGCGTTATGAAGTCCAGGAAGCAATTTTTTCTTAGCCTAGTTTCAGATTTATGTTTGTGGTTAAGCAAAACCACTTGTAGCCAAAAAGACGAGAAATATAGAAAACAAAGTTGTCCAAGAAATTTCAAGCGGATGAATAGCGAATAATTCTTGAAATTCACGGAATAAAAAGGGCTTACATGAGCTCTACTACGAGAGCAGATGCGCCTCCTCCCCCGTTGCAGACTCCAGCGACACCAAACTTCCCATTTTTTTGCTTCAGTACCTGAACCATAGTTACACTTGTATAAGACAAGTTAAAAAATGCAAAAACAATCTACCAATATCCACGTATAAATTATGGCCATATCATATCAAATCAATGACTAGCAGAATATGAAAGTCTAACTAAAAGGGCAGTCCGGGGCACTAAGCTCCCTCTATGCGCGGGGTCTGAGGAAGGACCGGACCACAAGGGTTCGTTGTATGCAGCCTTACCCTGCATTTTTGCAAGAGGTTGTTTCCACAGTTCAAACAGGAAACAACTTTACCAGTTACGCCAAGTCTAATTGCTTAAGATCAATAGCTAGAGGAAGAAGTAGCCAACATACCCCTAAAAGAGTAACCAGAATCCTAGCTCCACTGCACCCTAAAGGATGTCCCAATGACACAGCTCCACCGTGTGCATTTAGTTTTCCCTGTGACCAGAGAACATAATTACACCGGGATTGAGAAAGAGATAGGACTGGAATTGGATGAATTGATTAGATATCAATTTATTTTTTAAATCAACACAAATTTGCCACAATATTTCAATATGTAAGCATCCAATGGGGAAACGTCAAAAGTAAAGTGCACAGCATCGGAGCCTTACCGAATTAAGATTGAGCAGTCTTTGGTTGGCCAGAGCCACAACCTGCAAAGGAAACATGATAAATTACAGACAAGCGAGAAAAAATAGAGTCAGAAGGCATAGTACAGATTCTTACGGAGAACGCTTCATTTATTTCATAATATTCAATTTGAGATGACTCGAGGCCAGAATTCTTAATTGCTTTTGGTATAGCAAGAGCTGGAGCTGTTGGAAATAATTCAGGTGCCTGCCCAATAAATCTTGTTAGACAAGTCGGGGCAAGTTGTAAAACTCAAGACAACAAAAGAAAATTCTCTTCTACCTGAGCTGCATCTGCAAATCCTCTGATCCTACCAATAACTTGCAATCCAAGTTCAAGCGCCTTTTGTCCACTCACCAGAACTAATGCTGCAGCGCCATCACTAGATTTACAAAAGGTCAAAATAAAGCAAATGAGCCTACTTTCTACATCAAGCAGTGGTAAACACAGAACTGTGTCATGAAAAATACTAAAGGAACTCTAGGAGAAGGTTCTCTTTACAATCATATGTTCCAAAGATGCTAAAATAAATGCATGAAAAGAAATTTGGCACAGCACGTGTGGTAAGGCAGAGAAAGAGAGACAGACATAGAATACCTTATAATGGAAGCATTGCCTGCAGTTACAGAACCATTCTCCTTGAAACTTGGTCTAAGCTTTCTTAGTTTGGAGGCATCAAACTACCAAAACAACAATGAAAACAGGTTCAGCGTGTTGATAGGTAAAAATAAGCAACTCGGCAGATCAAGGGATCATTTTCATTCAGAACTTGGAAACCAAGCGTGGACAGACAAAATTTTCATCAAGAACATGTGGAAGGAGACTGGGAATTCAAGTATACGTGCTTGACACTGTGGAGGGGAAAGAAGAGCACACATGAAAATTGCCAAGTCTGCTCCGAGGGTATAACTGATTGGAATTAAATTACGGACAAAAAACATTTACCAATGACATTGATAGAAAGCTAAATTACACATTGAAGCATTATTTTACTGCACAAGATAGAATATTAGGGAACAGATTGTTCAGGGATTTTCGTACAGCTAGTCAGGCAAAATTCCCACGTTGGGGTGAAAGCAAGTGGAAAGGATAGATAAAAAAAGGTAAAGAAGAGCATAAAAAAGTTTGATCTACCAAAAGATGATCTCACATGGAAACCAAAAAACAAATACATAAATCTCAAGTACAATATATCAGTTTGTTAACCAATCTGATTCACCTTTATTAAGCCTTCATCTTTATCGACAATGCTAGATGGTCTTCCTCTTCCACCAGAAATTTCTACCTGCATGAACATCAACATCTTAATGTGAGCTCTCAACCTTTCTAGAGCATCATTTTATACCTAAGAGAGAATGCAGAATCTCACCGGAACTATTTCCCAAGCAAATGCACCGTTACGTTGTGCATCAATTCCTCGCTCAAAGCTTTGAATAGCATACAAATCCTACAGAAAAATGTGAAGACAAATTACCACTAGAAAATTCAATAGACAATCGTGTTGAAAACTAAGTTTATTTTCAGAATTTTCAAGGCCTTGTTTCCAGAAAACAGCTCTAAGCTTACATTGAAACATGTAGCTACTTCCCACAGCAGGAGAAGTAAGAAAACAGGAAGCAAGACCCACCGTAAGAAAAAAGTTAATAACAAGAAATATACAATATTGCTTGTCCTTTTGACGGGTGGAGAATTTTTTTTATGTTAAATTTTTTTTATTTATTGATTTGGGAAAAACTCCCCATACAAGAAATATACTAAAAAGTAAGATCCTACACAAATGGGTGGAGAAACTTTATTAAACAGTCGAAGGGACAGGTCATAAGTGATTTCCAAGTCAAAAACACCAACCCATGGACATTGGACAAATGGACAAGGTCAACAGGCAGAAAGAGAGAGGAATACTGACTGCAATCTTTTAACATGGTTCATAGACGAAGAGGGAAATCTTAAAAACTTGAGGTAGCAGCAGATATTACCTGCTCTTCTCTTGTAATTTTGTACTGTTCAGCACATAGTTCTGCACAGACGCCCATGCCGAAATCATTATAGACATCCCAGAGTCCATCTTTTAGCATGCCATCCACTACAGTATCATGCCCTAGACGAGATCCCTTCCTAATAAAATAAGTAAAATAAAAAATGACTATGGAAAATGATTTTTACCGGAAGTTATATTTAAGCAAACTCTAAGTGGTAGTCGTTCTCGAAATAGAGCTTCCTCAAAGCAGACAAAGAAAACGAAGAAAGAGAAAATCCTTAAAGGACATTGTCTTCCAACAATCGGAGAAACAAAGTTCTTTCAGATGATTATGGGTTGCCACTTGTAAGATCCAATCTAGAATATCAAGAAACAGCCTAATACACAGATATAATGCAAAAAAATTGTATGCAATGGTATAGTGTTTTCCACCTAAATTGCCTATTTCACTTTGGGGCATTGCTAACTTTAAAACATGCAAATTTTCCTGGAGAACCAAAAAAATAAGCTTGATGTTCTCAATTTCACGTAAGGAAGATAGTTTTGTAAGGGCAGCTTTGCGGCCACAATAGATTGAGGATTTGAACATTATTGATGGAAGAAAGATAGAAAAACACCAACACTTCCTGTGCTTCCTCTCTCTTTTCTTTTTTATTCTTGTTTCTTGGGAAGTGGCAGTTTCTCGTTTTATTATTATCCTGATAAATACAAGATTACAATCATTAGAACGAAAAATCAGACCTTGCTTGAGCTAAGTATTTTGGTACATTAGACATGCTTTCCATGCCACCAGTCACAACGATATCATTGGTTCCTGATTGTATAGTCTGTGCTGCGATCATTGTTGCTGCGACAAACGTAAACATGTCAGGAAAAAGTTTGGGGGGGGGGGGGGAATACTGTTAGGAAATGTGACAAGTATGGATAGTGACCCCACCTTTAAGTCCTGAAGAACACACTTTGTTAATGGTTGTGCAAATCACTGAATTAGGTATCCCAGCTCCTAAGGCAGCCTGTCTAGCAGGGGCTTGACCTAAGTTTGCACTGAGAACATTTCCAAAGAAGACCTCTTGAACAAGGGATGGATCTACATTTGCTCTCTTAAGAGCAGCTACAGTCGTAACAGATATATATCGGGAGGTTGTCAACATAACAAACTGAAGTAAATGGACATCAGATAACAAAAGGAAAAGTTAGCTATCTATTACTCTCACCTCGGATTGCTATAGAACCAAGCTCTGTAGCAGACAAAGACGAGAGAGAACCAAGGAAACCACCCATAGGCGTTCGAGCAACACCCACAATGCATACATCTGGAATTTCAAACAATTTGTTATACATATATGAGACAAATCCCAAAACTAAAAAAATTTGGTGTTAAAAATCAGATCTTTACAATACCCAAGGTGTGGCCTAACAGTTAATGAAGTGAATTAAGAACCATCAAACACAAGGTGATTTAGTGTTTGGCCATGAAATTTTCACTTTTTCCAGAGCTGAACTTCCAAACACGTTTGACCATAAAATTCCGGAATTCAACTATTCCAAAATTTTCAAGAATTTGAAAATGAACAAAAAGATGTTTTCACTCAAATTACTCACAAAAAGTAAAAAACAACTCCACTATGTATTCATAACACAACTAGGCGATCTTCATATATCATTTTTCACTTTGATAACAAAAACTATTTTTTTTCAAATTTCACAATGAAACATGCCAAACGCCCAAAGTTCGGCGGATAGAGTTAATCGATACCTCCATGAAGTAAATACCAAAACAAAAAACATTTGACGTTAAAAATCAGATCTTTACGGCACCCAAGGTGTGGCCTTGTGGTCAATTGAGAATCATGAGGTCTCAAGTCCCAGCAAAGGCTAAAACACTAGCTGATTTATTCCCTAGTGTTGGTGGGAGGTATCAGGTACCTCGACACCATAGTTAAGAAAAACCTTATCTTTACTATCATATTGTTTTAGTACTACACCAATACCAGTAAAATGTCGAAATTAAGCATGTCTAGACAAATAAAAATCAATTATAGAAATCTCATTAGCTCAGTTGATTGGCTATCTAAACTTTCACCTTATCAGCAACAGTTCAATTTTCCACCTAGTAATCTCCTTCCCTTATCCCTACCCCTACCCCTCCCGTACCCCTACCCCCAAACCAAAAAAAAAAACACCATCAATACAACTATACAAAGCTAAACTAAGCAACTATGAAATTTATGAAACCCCATGAAACAAAAATGGAAAAAAAAAATAAAGAATTACCTTGAGGTTTAATGGAATCTTGAACCATTTTTGCCATTAGATTTCTCCCAAAATGATCAAGCAAGAACCAAAAATGAATAGTACCAAATTCAACTTATTTTGAACCAAAGACAAAGTAATAACAGAAGAAATAGCTTCGATCAATAACGAATTTTTAAGGGATCAAAGCTTTACACTAAACAAGATTTTCATTTTTTTTTTTTTGAGTTTCAACCAATTTTTTAGTGGAGATTTTGGGATGTGTATTTATAGAGCTGCATAGAATGGCGTGTCAATATGATCTTATATGGAAAAATGAAATCTTTTTTATAGATAAAATATAAAATTAAAAACAAATTTGTAGGATTGCAAAATGAAATCTTGAAATTAAATTTGAATATCTCCTTCCTAAAATAAATATCAAATTTCCTAACTATTTCATTTTAAAAAGAATAATTCTTTAAAAATCGTAGATATTTATATGATAATAATATATTTTATTTAAGGTAAAACGAAAATTTTAAAATTGAATATTTCTAATTATGAAAAGATAATATTCTTTTTTTTGGACATATTAAAACTCAATATTGTCAATTATTGTGATCTTGATTTTTGTGTAGAAGTATATGATAAACGTGTATAATTGGGTGAAAATTTTAAATTAATTCACTATATTTTAAAATTCAGTGATATTTTTGTCGTGCAAAACTAAATAGGAGATCTTTATAGATGGTATTCTTTTATTCAAATTATAAATGGATGTAGGAGATTATTGCTTTTCTAAATTTGAAATGAATACTTGAATTTCTCGATTTATAATTAATGAGGAGTTTCATACAGTCACAGAGTTTTAAATGTTAATTTATCCTTATTATTAATTATTATAGTTATTTCTAAATGTATTTCTTAAAATATTAAATTTATTATATTCAAAAGTGATGTGTTAAAATTGTCATTTCATTTATTATTTCTCAACAAAAGTTTAACACGTAGTCAAAATTGATTTTTGAAGAAGCAGGAGTCTGAAAGGGACATCATTTATAATTTTCTTTAAATATATACCATACAATATAAGGATAATGGTCAAAAACACATTGAAATGCCCTTTTTGCGAGTTTCATATCTGAAATATCATGTATTTGCATTTCACATATGAACTATCACTTTTTTGACAATTCGATGCACGAAGCATCTCACATTCACGCAATTTGCATTTCCTATATGAACTATCACTTTTTTGACAATTCGGTGCATGAAGCATCAACATTCACGTAAGGTCCGAGGAAGAATCACGCATCAACAATTGATTTCACAGCTTGAATCTGTAACCTATAAGTTAGAAGCAACTTCACCATTGCCCACTAAAACCCCACTAATTTCCTCTACAAAATAAAAGGTGTAGAGAATGTATCATTGTGCCCTCAGGCTGATGACCAGTGATCTCCCTATACAACTAGCAAAAAAACATATCTAGTACTAGTAATTTTCATCAAGCACAGGCTAAAAATCACCTTCCTTTTGTTGCTGAGTGCACTTTGCATTAGATTTCCAACCCCCAATGATAAACAATTAAGAAATGCATTGACACTCATTGATTGTTCAAAGAACAAGCCTGAAGGTGAGATTAATCCGTAATGAATCTGCTTTTACGCGTTTAGGCACTGAATGAAGCCAATCCCGTTGAGTATAACCTCTCATTACCAGCAATGAACCATGCTTTAAAACAAATGAGTGTTTTTCTGGAGAGGCATCCTTCTTCAATCGCTTCTTGGGAGGTTCGCCACTGGTGCTTTTACCTTGTGCAATGAATAACAAACAAAAGAGGAAGTGATAAATAACGACTTTCATGGAATCAACATTGTTGTTTGCAAAATGTAAGAGTTGATTTCTTAGATAGTCGCTCAACCAATAGTTATTATCTGAGAAAGTCTCTTTTGTTGTTGAAAGAAATTGGAAACAAGAACAAAGGTGACTTTCAGAGATCATAACTATTAGTTGAGTGAGCATCTAAGAAATCTAACCCCAATATGTAACAGAACGGAAGGTCTACTAGACTCACCTCATTTGACAAACAAAAAGATATTACATAGTCAATATTAACACTAATCATGTACCTCGCGGTGTTTTATCTGGTTTCTTCTTCAACAAGAATTCACGTTCACATCCAAGGGAAAGAGAAGCAATTTCTGGAGTTGGTCCATAAAGTTTCTCATCATCAGCATGCCAACCTACATAGTCATCGCCTCCCTTATACCTATTCAATAATAAGCTGTTGAAACGACTTCCTGGAAAAGCTTTATGGACCTAAAGTGCAACATTGATGGTATAAGAAACACAACTAGCTTGATGATAGGGAAAGTAGAACTTGAGAGGTTGAAGAAGAGCAAAGCTTACAGCATCCAGAATGTCCTTAAGCGGAGGAAATTCATCCCAAGAATAAGCATGAGGCTGGTATCCACTATAGACTAGTTGTGGTAATCCTTCACTTGCCACATAACAACTGTCTCTGGGCTGTGGAAATATTACGAACGTTATCAATCTGTTTTTCCCCACAGGAATATGTGGTATCAGATTGTAATGACATACAACATTTAGCATTCATGTTAGCAAAGGGGAAATAACACACGAAAAGAGAGTAAAGCAACAGCATTTTCAACTTGGATGATCATTCATGCGCTAGACAAACAAAGCTAACAAATAATAAACCAAAGGGGAGTAAAGGAACAATATTATCACTTCACTTTGAACGGTCCATGATGAGCACAGACTAATTTCTTGGGAGACTAAGCTACATGGGAGCAAAATTAGTATACCTAATTCTTCTGTTGCTCTTTCTAGTAACTATAGGTTTGAATTATCACTATCACTCTTGTTCCATTCCAAACCCACTCGTTCAGGTGCCATTGGAGATCTAGTAATGGTAGTTTGTGAATTTCAGATAAACTATATCAATCTATCACCTATATTTGCACACTGGAATTCGAAAATTATCAATCTCAATCAAATCCTCAACCCAAATGCAACATAGTTGAATTTCTAAATTAATTTTCCATGAAATCCTACAATACGCACGCGTAGCAGTCACCATAACACTGTGTAGGGAACAGATTTAGAGAACAGATTGAACCACATGGACCGATCAATTTGCCTAAGATTCATCCCCTGTTCTAAAAGATCAAAGTGGAAACATTTTACTTATCATGGGACTAGCCTCCCAAAAAAAGAAAACGGTACGTCACATAAACTACATCAAAGTTGTACAATAATAGCCAGACAAGTAAGGAAATACAAAGAAGCTAATCTGAGACTTAAAAGTATGCAGGATAACGGAGCCAGAATAGGATTCATCAAAATATAAATAAGTAAACACATGAAGAAGTTAAGATCTACTATATACAACAACAACATACCTCGAGTAATCCCACAAGTAGAGTCTAGGGAAGGTAGAGTGTACGCAGTCTTACCTATGCCTTGTGAAGGTAGAGAAATTATTTTCAATAGACCCTCAGCTCAAGTAGAGCATATTAAATCAGGTACGAAAATAATGAAGAAAAGAGTAATAACAACAACAAATAATATAATAACCAAAGCAAAGAAAACAACGAGTAATACGAAAAATTGAAGAGTAAGATAATAAGAAAGTAATAATAACAATACAGAGCAGGGAAACTAAACTACACTTGACTAACTATTAAACTTCTTCCCTAATACTCAGCGTCATGCCCTCGTTAAGTTGGACGTGTGTCATGTCCTCCTATCTAATAACCTCTCTCATGTACTATTTATGCATGGTTAAAATAATTTTTATGTATAAATAGTGGATGTCGAAGCCTTCGGCTAGTTCATGTGTCTAGTTCTTCAGATTTTGAAGAAGCTTATTGCTCTCCAATGATTCTTCCACCTACCTCTACCTCTCCTCAGAACTACTATAGCCAACCTGTCACACCTTGGGCCTCCTATACAGTACAAATCATAAAGCATGAGACTTTAGTCTCCATTTTGCCTCTTAAAACATTGGACTAACGATTCACATACAGAAATACAAACACAGTAAATTGAAGGAAAAAGGCAGAAGAAAAATGAGTACCTGGATACAAGATCGACCGAAGACACGAATCGTTGGACGATTCCATGGTATATTTTTGTTTAGGTAATCTAAATAATCCCATGACTGATCATAATTTATGAACCTACGCATGTATATTACTTGGCTTCTATTTCCCAATTCAACAACTCTTTTTGTTCTAGAATCGCTTGTTTCCGCCGCAGCTTCACTCTGCTCCGCCTCACGGCAGGGGCGTTCGCCGGACTCCGCCTTCAGGTTCAGTTTCGTCACCGTCGCCATCGGTGGAGAAAGAGAGGGAAATGTAATTGGAATGATTGTCAGTTTGTCACCCAGTGGAAGATGGCGGCAAATCCGATCCGGCCCTAATAAAAGTCAAGTTTTTTGTCCCTAATTGGTGAGATATAATTTTGGGATATTTTGAAATATATATTTTTTTAAAAAAATTAAATAGTTTTCAACAAATATAACTATGTTTTTATTTTTAAAAAGTTAGCGAAAACTCATAGAAAATGAATATAACAACTTAACTAATACATGAAGTATACACTGACTATTCAATTTCGACCAACTCAAAATAATCTCTAAACAGTCAAAATTTAAATATGAAATCCTGTCGATATTTCGAGTCTTTTGATATATAATTCACTCAAAAAGATTTACGTTTTCAAGGAGGAAGAATGAAGAAAAAGAGAAAGGCTGCGTCTGGCATTTTTTTGGTATATAATACGTTCGAAAATCATTTTTTCTAATTTGTATAAGTTGGACGAGGGATAAATTTGTCAAATTATAATTAATTTTTATTTATTTTAAATAGGTTTAAAGAAAGGTTAAAAAAAAATTAAAATAAGAGAGGTATGCATAATATCATAAACCACCGGAAAGTGAGTGTTATAAATCAAAACCTAAAGAGAGGTACAATAACAAAATCATATTTTAGATTAAATTCAATACTACAAATTATAAATATTGTCTTCACTTGTGCAGTTTGAGCCCTCAGCATTGTTAGATAATGGAGATGGCATTGAAGATGGCTGAAGAGGCACAATTAAGAGATTGTGCAAGACACAAGAGGCTGCTTTAGCTGCATCGTCCTTAGATGACATTTCAACAAGAGTGTAACGTTTATTCTTAGAACTCATGATTACATGTTTAACCTCACCAAAATTGCTAAATAACTCTTTCAATCTTTGGCAAGTATAATCCTCACCCATTTTACCCTACGATACCTTAAGCACCTTTTCCTTGTCTACACACATGTTTGACGATGACTCTTTCATTGAAAGCAATATCTCACGAATTCTAGCAATTTCGTCTAGAAGTTTTATAGCAATTCGTTCCTCCTCTTCTAGTCGAGCCAAATTAATATCAGGTACAAAAATATGCATCTTTCTGCGCTTTGAATCTTCTTCTTGTTGTTGTTGTCGTCGTTGCTATAATTGGATCATCTCACGCTTCAGGTGGAGTAGATCATCAAATAACTTCCTCTTTTTCTCATCCTTGAGAATATTGTATCAAGTCTTGAGCTTTTGAAAGTTGATATGAGCATTAATTGGATCATTGGGTCTCTTGTCTGGATGCAATTCTAATGCTTTCTTTCGATAGGTTTTCGATATGTCGATTTCAGAAAGTTTTGCCTCTTCGTCACCGGAGGGTAAATCCAAAATAGCATAATGGCCAACTTCAATATCCATCCTAATTAATTTCTAGAGAGCAATGGGAACTCATAAACATCTTTGTTCTATTTATAATTATTTTTTCTTAATCCTACAAGGAATCGAATTAACTAGTAAGGTCCTTGGATTACATCATTACAAGCAACTTCAATTTATAATATATTAGGACTTGTACTAAATTGGATAACCTATTATTTACTATTAGAGTATTAGAGATTTTTTTTTGTTCATTTATAAATAATGGCATTTTTACAAAAAAATATGTGTACCGTCCATTACAAAAAATTACATCTACATTAGGTTAAAAGTATACAACATTATATACTAATTGTACACCATGTATAAATTAATATCTAAAACTAATGTATTAGCCGTAAATCACTTAGCATAAATTTACGTGTAAAAAAAAATATTAAAATTGACCATAGACCAACAATTATAAGTTAAGATTTCTAACTTTTCACTTTTGACTTATAAGTCAAAAGCCAAAAATTAATCCAAACAGGCGCTTAGAATATTCAAATAAAAATTGTGATTCCATAAAATACTAAGCATAGAATAACTTTGTTAGATATTAATCCTATTACATTGACCTTAGGGATTAAAGTAATGATTAACGAGGATAGTTGGAGACATTCATATTTCATAAGTTACTTAGGGTAGGACTTAACATGAAGTCATGTTACTTTTACAATATTCATGGGAATTAACAACACAGGGAAGATCGCTCAATTTGATCTTCAACTCTATGTCCCCAGACTCCACATCACAAAGACTTAACCAAACATCTTGCACAACTTCACCATTCACCCAACTAATGCTGCTATCGACTGCTAGGCAATTGTCTTTATCCGGAATAACCTTCCTTAATGTTGTCCCCTCGAAAGCAACCCCAAGAATCTTTCTCAATCTAGCAGCTGCAACCAAAGGCTGAAGACTGAGATGAGCATTTCCCATCTCGTCATCTGCTTTGAAACGGTCTTTATCAAACACTTCCTGTTACAATTTGCATTTCAATAACATGGAATGAATTTTGCAGAAATTATTTAAAATAAGAATGTACTCTAGAAACTACTATTTAGTGTCATTTCAGTAAAATGATGGCTTTAAATAGCCTTAAATATCACTCCTTTTCAAAAAAAAAAAGTCATCAGATTTGATAAACAGCAAAAAAGTCACATGGACATGGGATAACGTCGTACATCAACTCTACAATATTATCCTAGTAATCACTCACTTTTTATTTTAAGCGATCTCCGTTCCAATCACTCACTTATTTTGGCTCCTGTTTCGTTGTGCGTGATAGTCTTTAGTTTGTTCCTCTTTTTCTCTATGTTGATTGCATAAGATTCAAGAGTTGGACGTTAACGACATTTCGGAATTTTCTTCCCGAGCCATTTAACTTTGAAAGTGTAACTTATGATCATTTCACACAAGACACAAATGGTATAAAGGAATTCTCTTCAGAAACTTCATAATTTATTTTCTTCATTTCTTGAGTTAATATATTAGACACTCATCCTACTAAAGATTACTATATCCTAAGGTGAATGTTTCATCATTTCCAAATAATGTGAGGCTTCATAATAAACTATCACTAGATTTATCTATTTTCTTGTTTGTTCAATGCATTCGTTCAGATAGGGAAGATATAGCTTCTTTTTTTTTTGGTTCCCCACCCGATGTCCGGAGCCCGCATTGGAACCCCGACTAAATCCGGATCGCACATTGCAGGACCCATTTTATTAGTTGTTTAACAATAGCAAGGGTGTAAGAACTTCAGAGCACCTTCTATTTAATCTTCAAGTTCAAACATATCAAAACATGTGCTTTCCTTGAGCCGAGGGTTTATCGGAAACAGCCTCTCTACTTGCCAAGGTAGGGTTAAGCTGTATGTACACTCTACCCTCTCCAAACTTCACTTGTGGGACAAGGTATGTTGTTGTTTTTGTTGTAAGCATATCAAAATATGCAGCGTAACACGTAAACAGAGGAACACACCAGCAAAAGTCCAAAATAATGTCAGGCCATCTGACTAAAATTGAGTCTTTAAAATTGGAATGTAGAGGTAGAACATGAGAGATAATTAATACAACTGCCAATAATACAAAAGTTTTAGAGGTAAAAGAAAATACCAATCTGAGAACCTCGGACGGATCGGAGATAGAGAAGCAGAATTCTTCATTCCAAACAGGATTAAGGCAGCAATTTATGACTTTGGTTTTGGCAGTCTGGTAAAACAGTAAAATGCAATATCAGATGTCAGTTCAAAATAGAAACTTCAAATCTCTCATACAACGTGAAAGAGTAGAACCACAAATTGCAACAAATTGTCTGAGGTGAAAACAACAACAAGAAGCCCAAGGGTAGGGTGTACGCAGACCTTGGAGGTAGAAAGGTTGTTTCCGATAGATCCTCAGCTCAAGGAAAAAATAATCCAAACCAGTACGAAAAAAGAAATAACAGAAGTGAAGAAAATGTCTGAGGTGACATATAACATAAAAGATAATTTTAGTATAATCTTTTCCGAACAATTTTACTATTAATTTCAAATACACTGCTGTAAATGAGTCAAAATATAAAGTAAAAAAATAAATATTGCTAGCAAGGGTAGAACACACAAACTCAAGCAACTTTTGCAAACCCTTAACCACTATACTAAACCTTCAACTTGTGTTAAGAAGTGTCAATACTTATATATATATATATATATTTATTAAACCAAATTTTGACCTATATATACAATGTAATTTTCCGACAAAGGGGTGTCAAAATTACATTGTATATATAGGTCAAAATTTGGTTTAATAAATATATATATAAGTATTGACACTTCTTAACACATGACACCCCTCGAGCAAGGGTAACTCCGCCCATGCCTGAGACAGGCAAACAACCAGTGAGAAAAGATCAATTTATCTGTGACCTCGACAACAACATACCCAATGTAATCCCACAAGTGAAGTGTACGCAGCCTTACCTTTACCCGTGAAGGTAGAGATCCTATTTCCGATATCTGTGACCTCAACACATTCCAAATAATTAAATGCCACGTCCCGAGACTCCACCCTAGATGTGACATGGCACTCAGAACCCCATTAGGCCAGAGAGCACCAATATACCTCCTACACTTGGTATGGAACCTTAACACACATGAACAACTAGGAATCATCTGGTACTAGCCTATATGCATACAAAGAATAGTTTGGGTCTTAACTTAGAAATTTTTGGGGTGTTACACTAAATTTGATTTGACAATGACATTTCATTATCACTATTGCTAACTAGGATTAAGATTCTGCAATTGAAACCATACTTCTCAAAGCTCTAAACTTTCCGATAATAAAGAAGATCAGAGTCAAACGAGATGACATATAATATCTTAAGGAAGAAAGAGAAGGGGGAAACATAAAGCTACCTGATTACCCAGCTTGAGAATGACATAAGGGTCGCTTGTCTTGAAGTCCCGTATCACCAAACGTCTTCCTTTTACAACAGTCACTTTTATATTGTCTCCCATAATCTACTACTGCAAAGTCACAAACTCCAAAAGCAGGACCAGAAGTCCAGAACTGCATTTCACAAAGACTTACCTTTATTATAACCTAGAAGCCAAAACATATTCGACGATATAGAAAAGAAACAACCACTTGACTTGAACTGATTCATAACCACAAAAATGTTGCTCAGACCCTCCAGAAATGTTGCCGTACCCTGTTGAAGGATCCAACACACAAGCGGCAGTATTTTTGAAGAGTCCCTGGGTGGAACTTTTGGTTATAAAACTACATGACAGAATTCGACCATATTCTTAAGTAGTCCATGGGACTACCTCTAACTTAGCTTATTGGCCAATATATATGCATTTTCACACATTTCATGATAGGTAAATTAGGCAATACTGATAATAAACAGCAAGATTGATTGGTAAAGTAGCTATCCACTCAATTGCTTACCTATTGGGATCACAAGAACAATTCTAGAAACAAATTACATAAATCCTGTAATTCAGTTAGACACAGAACTTCAATAGCAATATCCTACTAAATACTCACTGTATACCAATTTGTGTGTCCTTCTTAGTCCGTCTCAAAAAGAATGTCACCTTTCTATAACTTTTTTATTTTTTTTTTATTTTGATGACCGTGTTGTTCAGGCCAGGGGCGGACCTAAACATCTTGAACATAAGATTAGAGGTTGGCTTAGTGGTTGAGGAGTTCAAAACTAGCCTTGAGGTCTCCGGTTCAAATCTTAAGTAGTATATTTTTTTTTCCCGAACCCCCTTACTGGAAATTCTGGATCCGCCATTGATTCAGACCAGTTTTCGTACACCTCGACTGATTCCACGAAATACCTTCCACCGCCCACCAACAACAGATACCAGGTAATTTCTCCGCCAAAGCAAAGCTAGGACAGATAGGAAGAATACCTAGTATTTTTGTCTCCCATGGATTCGAACCTGAGACCTCATGACACTAGACCACACCCTTGAGTCATCTTTCTATAATTAGAAATATATTAACTTTAAAAATCACATTTTACATTTAATAAACTGATTTATAACCACAAAAATAGTTCATGAGTGTTTTGGACCACAATTTAAGAAAGTATTTGCTTCTTTCTCAAACTCTATGTCAAGTCAACCAGCATGCCACACATTTAAGTCACATAAAGCAGACACCACTTCTTGCTAAAACTCAGACAGCTACATCGTAGCACATAATAATACCTTACAATTCAGTTAAATAAAGAGAATTTCACTTAGCAATGTCTAACTAACAGTAACTAGAAACCTTAAAAAGCAGCAAACAGAATAAAAATTGGATCTTTATTGCAAAAGAAGCAACCCGAGATGATTAAAATATCCAAAAATCAATAAAACATCAGGAAAGAAGAAAAAAAGAACATCTTTTTAATCACATCAAGAAAACCCCAAATATTACCAGAAATCTTGAAAAAAAAAACAGGAAGAAGAAAAAGAACACATTTTTAACTCACTTAAGCAGACCCCAAATGTGTAAAATTCCCAAAAAGCAAAAGATTTTCTTGTTCTGATCTCTGCTTAGTTTTTTTTCAGAAGGCCAAAGACCCAACAAAGGACAGCTCAAAATGGAGCTTTTAGGAATGAGTGGATTGTGTGGTGTCTTTATATTGTTTGGGATTTTGGTATAATAGGTACTTATTTTAATTTATAAAACTGATTAACAAATAAATAATTGTTATTAACGAAACGTGTATGATTTGTTTTAATTTTTAATCTCCCACTTGGTGTCTAGTATGTCCATTAGAGTTTTCGATTAATTTAAATATGTACAGTGTAGGGCCTATATAAAGAAAAATCATTGCATCTCAACTAATTCAGATTTGCATCGTATAAGATTAATTTTAAAAAAAAGTCCCCAAAAAGTTTGATTTCGTGTAAAGTAAAGCCAATTTAAGAGAAAAGTTTCACATTGAAACCAGAGTAATTCAGATTTACATAACATAAACCATAAAGAAAAACAAATGCTTATTTATACTTCTTTTGTTGTCTATAAATAGAGAATTTTTCTCTCATTTTTTAATAACGAATTTTTGGATTTCTTCTTCTACTATTAAATCTAGTATTCTAAGTGTACTTTACTGTTGTTGAGTGGTTCGCCGACATCGTGGTTTTAGGTACCAATACATCAGCGAATAAGATCATTCTATCATGAAATGATATATTCCATTAACCTCGAATACTTGAGGGAAATAATTTTCTTAAGGACACAACGTGTATTCAGTGAGCTCGATTTTCTTCTTTGAGAAAAAGATTTCGTATACTATTTCTAATCTTTTTGAAATTCTATTTTCTTGATTGGTTTTAAATTTCTAGTTTTAAAAATACTCTTTAAAACTTTGTTGTTTCTTACCTAGTTCTATGATACAGGTTGAGCAACAACGAATTATTAATATTTTAATACATGCTAAATCTCAACTCATATTTTAAAAATTATAATCAATTGTGTTGAAAAAATTAATTTTGAATTTATCGCAGTTAGATTTGATGCAATTGCATAATTTTGTTTTTCTATTTTGTTTTTGACTTTCATACTCTTTATATTATTTTAAATCATGTTAGCCGTTTAGTTTGAACACTATAATATTGGTGTGAACTCCTTTTGGACCCTATTCATTACAACACTACTTTTCCTTTTTGACTAATTTCAACATATCTATTTATTATATGCTTAGAATGAACATTAAAAAATATCTGATAACTAAATTAATTAATAAAATATATATAATTTTTTTGGTATGAAAGACACCATAAGTCCATAACTATACTTCTGACTAAAACATAAACAGATTATATTGGAAATCACCTTAAAATAGAAAAAAGAGCAATTTAAAATAGTACAATTGTTCATACAAAGAGAAAATAAAAACATAAATTAAAAGATACTAGTACAAGTCTATTTTTTTTGTTTTCTAGTACCCTTGAATTTTACTCCTTATGCTCTCTAAATGATTCAACATTATTTGCCTCATCATGATTAGCTTGAGAATTTGAAGCAACATTGTCATTACTCATGTGTGCATAAGCAAAGTAGCCATGATGGTGATGATGATGATGAGCCATTGTGAAATTAGGTGGCAAGGGATAATTAATAGGTGTCATGTTGTTGGCAATGCTAGTTGAAGTCACGGGGTCAATCATAGCACCCCGCGGCTTCATCAGCATGAGTGGTTCCCCTCTGAGGGAGCCGCGCTCCCCACCGTCGCACTCGCGATAGCGGTGCAGGTGCAGAGTCAGGGGCTCGATGTAGTCATCGAACCCTAGCTTGCTCATGGCCCAGAGCACGTCTTCGGCCGTGATAGTCTTGCGTTGCTCACGCTGGCAACGGTCATTAGCTTCCCCCGTGACGAAGCTGATGAACTCCGACACGCATTCTTGGATGGTCTCTTTTGCGTCGTCTGATATCTTGGCATGTGGAGGTAGGATTTTTCGCATGATTCGGATCACGTTGGCTATAGGCATGAAACGATCTTGCTCGCGGACGGTGCATTCAGAGTCGTCTGTGATTGAGGCGTTGTTATTGTTGTTGTTGTGATTGGTTGTGGGAATGGCTTGGTTGAGTGTGGCAATGCCATCTTGAAGAGAAATGAAACATTAGACAATTCTAGCATAAGACTAAGCATTAAAGGGAAGTAAATAATTTAAGAATAATGTGCTATACTATGCGAAATTCATCGCACACTAATATGATTCTTTTTGGTAATTCGTCACTAATTCATAGCTAATAAAGTAGATTACATGTTATAAAAAGTAAACAAGTCATCTAATGACATATATAATTTAAATTCATAAAAAAGATTTGTTATTTTACAAGGTACACTTCATCTTATATGGTGTGTATATTTCCTCCTATTCATATTATTTGATGTTTTTGTCTTTGACACACCATTTAATAAATTATTTACTCCTAAAAACTAAAAAGAATTTTGATGATAATTAAATTTACGTCTTTCTAAGTTGATAAGTATAAAAACTAAAAAGTATAGAGATTTGATGTGCATATCAAATACCTTTCAAAGAAATAGTGAAAATACCTATTTAATATATTCATAGGAAATAAAACTAAAATAAACACCTTTTTGATTTTGCAAATCACTTAATTTGGACCAATTTATTTTTTTAAAAAAAAGTAAAAAACACCAAATAATATGGACCAGTGGACTTAATTCCAACTAATTTTAATACTACTGTGTATTAATTGGTTAATTAGTAGTATACTTGGAAGTTTGAAGAGGAGTTTTGAGAGCATAAAGTTGTCTCCTCTTATGATTTATTGGTTACAAATTTGAATCGTGAAAGCAACCATTAATGCTTACATTAGAATAAACTATCTACAACATACCTCTTGAGGTGTGTCCTTTTCCAAACCCTATATCATACCCTATATGACATATGATATATATATTTTTATGTACCAAAACAATCCTTTCTTTTTCAGTACACTTGGAAATTAGTCCAACATGAATAAACAAAAAGACAGTCAAATGTAACCACCAAATTAGAATTCTAGGTTATAAGTTACAGAGCGCACATAAAGACAACAACTCAACCAACAAGGATTATGACAGAGGGTAAGTACTCCTTGTTAATCAAGAGGTCTTGAGTTTGAGTCCCCTTGGGTATGAAGTCGTCTTTATTAAGAAGCGTTTTATTCCTAATGTAGGACTTTTCGATCCAAATTCAGATTTAATTGAATTTCAATATGAAACACTGAATGGAAACCCAAAAAAATACGGCACAACTCACAAGAGACCAGAAGAAAGCCTTATACAATTCCTGTTACTAATTACTAAAATCTCCAAATTTTTAAAAAGCCATAAGACAAAATCATAGTGTGAATATTGACCCAAAAAACAACAAAGAAAGCGTTTCATATGTTGGTGGTTTCAAAATCAACTTTTTTTTTTCCTGTTCTTTACTCAAAACTCACTTTGAAACTTTATACTCATTAAATGGAGTAAAACTTGAGACCTCTAAATAAAATTTCTTACGCATGATTTTGCGATGGCTTTCGATTGAAAGATATTTTCTACTCTCTTTGTCCTTTTTCCGAAGGAATATCAATCCACTAACAAATTGTGTTGATTATTTTTAGAATATAAGTTACACACAATAATAAATAATTCTTTATAACAAATACGATAATCTAGAAAATAAAATATGTGATATAATCCAATAGGTTATATTACATTAGTCGGAAAAAAAATTATATGACAAATGTTTAAAACTTATACCCTTTTTTATCTTCATGTTTTTCCATTTTTTCATGTTTAATTGGGTAAAATATTTCAATTTTTTTTTATTTAGAAAAATTAGTTTCTTAAAGATTAGGAAAATAAACTTTTATTGTGAGAGTTACTAAATCCGACATTTCACGGTGATTTTCTCCTATCCAACCCCCACCCACCCCCTTCCTACCTCACCCTGATAAAATTTTCTATATACCTACCAAACATTAAAAAAATTACTTAAAGAAAAAAAGAACAATTGTGGTATGGAGCATTTCTTTCTTCTTTTTTTTTTTCACAATTATTACAATTAAGGGAAACATGATAAAGTGTCATATGTAAACATTGGGTAGAGAACAAATATGTATACAGTTGGGGGTCAGGAATTTACATGCATATATTCAATTGTTTTTTTTAATAGAATGCAGACATTTTTTTTCTCACTAGAGTTGAGAAAAGAGTGACAAATGTCCATGAAGATGAGCAAAAGCAAAAAAATTTATCAAGGGTGCCAGAATATAAAGAGTAAAACCACAAAAAGAGTATATATAAATGAAAAAAAATCTTTTTATCTAACTATACTATAATTTTCTGATGAAAATACCCTTAAATACATGTGGCTCTACGACTGAACATGAGGATAACTAAGTAATATTCATATGAGTTCATAGAAGATTTTTTCTTCTTTTTTTCCAAATGTGATGAGACATAATTAAGAAAAATAGAAGTATCTTTTATGTGAGACGTTTGCATGCTTTAACATGATATTAGAACAGTCAAATCGATTAGGATTCAACCTAAGAAGTGTATATGTGTTGAGACATAGTTAAAAAGAAAGAAAAAAAAAATACTTTATGTAACAAGTTACACTTTTAGATAAAATAATAATACAATTTCAAATATCATGAAAAAGCACATATTAATATTTTTAGACGAAATGATCACACGTACCAGAGGTAGTTGTTTGTGGGAACCTGCGGTTGCCATGAAAAACTCCACCACCATTGCCTCCTCTAAGATCCATTTCTCTATTTATACCTTAGCTATTTTTCACTACTAAGAGAACAAGATAAGAGTGCTAGTCTATGACACTCTATGTATCTTGGAAAGTGAATGGGCAAGTAATGGCCATTTATATAGAAGATACAATTAGGGATTGTTTGATATTTGGGATGAAATAGATAAAGTTATTTGCAAGGATAATATGGAAAAAAAAATAATTAATATTTTTTTGATTTAGTAAGGTGGTTAATTAATATGGGACAATCATTTTTAGTATATTGACCAACCAATATAATATGGGACAGAGGGATTACTCTTTTCGTTACATATTACTTAACTTATGTTAACCTGATACACTTCTTAAGAAAACTTTAATGAAATGTGTTAATAATGTTTTGGAATTCTAAATCTGACTTTAATACTTTACGTGGTTATTTAATACTAAGTAAAATGAAACATTTATTTTTAATATAGAGACCGAGTAATGTGAAACAAAGGCCGAAGTATCATATGATTAAATATCCCACTATATATATATATATAGAATAACTTATCACTAATACAAATAATGTGATAAATAATCCCGAAATTAATATAATTAGTACTTTCAATAAAACATAAAATAAAATAATTATACATTTTTATCTCAAAATTATTATTCATTATCCGTCGTACAAAATAACTGTTTTTGAAAGAAAGTAGAGAAAAGATTGTAGCCGCGTGGCAAGAGGGCGTGGTGAACGAGAAGAGGTAATACGCCGGTAAGAAAATAGGGTTCATCAGTTGGGCAAATATGTGCAGCATTGACCGGCACACCATGCAATAACAAATTGACTAATTTTACTTTATACTTTTTCGTCTTCGATTTAATTTATTTATCTTATTTTAATTTAATATGAAAATTTTAAAAAGTAAAAATGACTTTTGAAATTTATCATCTTAAAGTAAAAATATATTAAATTTATTAAAATATTATTTAATTTTATGATTTTAAATATGTCATAGATAAATAAATTAAAATGAAGAGAGTAACTTTTGACCTGAATTTGACCATTATTTATAGTAGTGGAAATCCTCCATTATATTCGTGTAAATAAATTAGTAGGGGCGTACGAGTTCGACATAATTCAATAATTATAACCGAGGTTTAAGCATGACCCTTATTGCGTATATTTATTAATAATACATAGCAAAATACATGAACGAGAGAGATGAATAGCCTAACCTCTCAAAAAAGATATAAATTGGCCAATTTCATCGATCGATATATTAGTTATTTCATCCGTTAGTTTTACTTTTTTTTAATTCGTTTTAAAAAGAATATTTTTTTTCTTTTTTTGTCAACTCTTTAATTTTAACTTTTCAGATATCATGTTTAAGATCACAAAATGAATAACATTTTTAGTACATTTTGTAAGATTACAAAAATTTAAAAGTATTCTTTAATTTTTTAAACTTCGATCCACGTCAAGTCAAAATCCGAGAAGCAGGTTGAAACTAAGAGAATACTTTTTTTCATTCCCAATTAATCCAATTGAAATTGAATGCTACAATTCAAAATTCTCGATTCATGTGACTAAAGTAAAATTAAATTCACATATGAATATGAGCAAACCAGTCTTCCCTTTTAACTTGTAAAGTTACTGTCTTCTGGTTGGTGTGGAACTTGGAACTTGCTCCTTATAATCCTCATCCAATTGATATTCCTATATGTCATTGTCATTACAATACTATCTTTTTTATTTTTTTATTTGATATTTGATATTCGCATTGAAATCAGGGGCAGAGCAACATGAGTGCAAGGAGGTTTTATTAAACTCTGTTTAGCGAAAAATTATATTGTATGTACAAGTTTAAAGTTATTTTTTATGTATCTATAATAAATGTTGAGTCCTCGTGACTTCTTCATATTTTGAACTCTCTTAATGAAAATTATGGCTCAACCATTGATTGAGACTTTGGCTAATTCGGATTTGCACCATGTGTGACCTATTTAAGAAGCTCCTACCATATTTTTTTACATTTTCAGAACTCCAACTCTAGACCTTGAATATGATTAAGGATGGAGCTATCCATACTACTACAGGCCTTGATATCTAGTTTACAATAGTATTAAGTGTTTAGGTTTGAAAATATAAGGTATATATAACTAAGTATATTAATAAAATAGAATAAAGACTACAAATAGGAACTTAATTTGTATTCACACATTTTTTCCCCTGAAATATGTATCTTTCAAAACCCTTAAACTAAATATAATCATTAATTACTTAATTAGATATATCAATTATTATGCATTTTCTACAACAACATACCTAATGCAATGTCACAAGTGGAGTCTAAAAACGGTAGAATAATGTAGTGCCAAAAGTGGGACTTGAGTGTAGGATGTATATGAACCTTATTCAACCTTTGTCGGGTGGAGAGTGTGTTTCCAATGGACCTTCGATTAAAAAGAGAAGTTTTGGAAGCAAGGAAACTACGATAGCAAAATAACCCTATCTTTGTGGGATAGAAATGTTGTTTTCGATAGACTTCAACACCAAAGAGATGTTTTGGAAGCAGGAAAATACAAGAATAAAACACCCCTACCTTTGTGGGATCGAGAGGTTGTTTCCGATAGACTTCGGCTCAAAAGAGATGTTTTGAAAGCAAGGAAAATACGATAACAAAATAGCAAGATACAAAGCAAATGAAACAACACATAGTACCACATTGAATAATAACAAACTAAGTGATTGACAACAACTACTAATAGGAGGGGAGGGGATGACGCTAATTTCACAAAGCTAATACAACATGGTAAATATATACTCCTTTATCCTTAACAAAAACTCTCAATTTCAAGCCCATGAATAGAGTCATCTTTGGTAGGGAGTGCTTTTTCACCAAAGTGTACTCCCGAAGCAAATCTAGATTAGTCGGGATCCCCCCCCCCCCCCCCATAAAAAGAACACTGAATTCATCAACTCGAACTTGTCTCAAATAACTTTCTACTCGTAGCTCGTCAACAAAATGAAATTTCCAAAAATCACCTTCGAAAATGTAAATATTTTACACCAAAAAGAAAATGCTTGATGTTTTGATACAATTTATCGCGGTGAACCTCAGATGCGTTGAACAGATCAACTATAGTACTATAGAAAATAATGTCGCAACTGGCAATTGTATGATCTTAGGATTGACATGAACCTAAGATGTGTTGAACAATCAAGGGATCTTTCATTTGTCATCTCAACATAATGTTGTTCAAGCATTTTGCACCAAATATAATGACAAATAAACATCAACCTAGTGTTGCTTCCCTTCTTAGTACCTGTACAAGCAGTAGGTAGCATCAGTATTGAAGCAATCATCATAAGCTTTTCCAAGAAAGAAATTGTCAAAGATAAGTTTACTCAGTGCACTTTGGTAGTCATAGTATTTTTTTCTCTCTATCTTTTTGTGCGCCAGGGGTTGCGCTTTTAGTCAATCAAATATCGACAACTTCTTGATTCTTGTTAAGCCATTTAGCTTTCAGTTTATTAATATGTGGAGTTCTGATCCTCTACTTATGAATCTTTACGATTTTAACGAGTTATTAAGTGCTAAACCATTTAATTACCAATGTATTATGTTAAATTCGTAATATTTCTCCATATTTGAGCATAAAGCAATTCTAAGATAAACTAAATACACTTTTTAGGGGAGCGATGGAATACACTATTGTGGTAGCCGAAACGGCGGATTCCCCTGCTACATTACAATACCTTGCTCCTTATACAGGAGCAGCTCTGGCTGAATATTTTATGTATAGTGAACGACACACTTTAATCATTTATGATGATCTCTCCAAACAAGCGCAAGCTTATCGCCAAATGTCTCTTCTATTACGAATACCGCTCGGTCGTGAAGCTTATCCAGGAGATGTTTTTTATTTGCATTCACGCCTTTTGGAAAGAGCCGCTAAATTAAGTTCTTATATAGAGGGACTAAAGACATGCTTATTAGTTTAAGGTTAAATGTGCCCAGACAACTATTACGAGGACCAAATTCAGAATTTATCAATAATTGAGGGACCAAAAGAGCAATCATACCCTTCTTTTTCTATTTTTTTTTGAGGGATTTGGGATGTGATGGGGGTGGGGGGTTAGTGTGAAGGAAGACACAGGTGTTCTGCATCTTCAATGCCGAGATGACTCACAATCTAAACATTATCGTCACGTAAAGAAATACTCAATTTGTCTCATTTTATGTGACACTATTTTCCTTTGAAAACAACTAGCTTTAAGCTTTGTAGTTTACCATGAATGACATGATTTTACAGCCATGAGTTCTAAAAGGCTTTCTTTCTTAAACTCGGCACCAAATCAAATAGGTTTTACATAAAATGAACCGGAAGAAGTAGCCAATTGAGTCGGTGGCACTTAAAAACTCACTAGAGCAGCCAACTAGTATATAGTTAAACAGAAAGATCAAATAATACTGATTTACCTCTTCAGCAAATTTTATCAAAATTGTCGTCCGTGGTCGGTGCTGCCCCTCAACAGGGACAAAATGAGCTGTCACTACCGCTGGAAAACCAGCATTTTCCAAAACTCCCTTCAAGAAGAAAAAAAAAGAAAATAAATTATAGCTCTCAGGAATAGCAGACGAAGCAAAGCCGATAATGTTCTTACCCTTACAATTCCCGCAACAAAAGCTCCACAGTTGAAAGCACCCATATCTTTTGGAATTGAAATGAATCTAAAATTCAAATGGAGGTTATCCCAAAATACAAGAGTTAGTCCAACAACTAGATAATCGGAAGCATTTATAATGGCTTCAGTCGAAATCACCTGTTGACAAGGAGCTCCTTCTCACTAATCATATATTCATCTTCATGTTCAGTGCCTTTCTCTAGTGAGTCAGCAACCTGGTATACAAAGCAAAAATGTTTTACCTAATCCAATCCTCAAACAGATTCATAAGCAGACTAACTTGATTTGTCACTTAAGGTACCGATAGGGCTAGAGGAGCTTGATGCCACTCACTCCAAACCCCTAGAAGTCCTCCTGATGTGACCATTGAAATCTCCTCCTAGGAAAAGCTTCTTGGTGAGCGGAATCCCACGCACAATCTCATCCAAATCCTCCCAGAAGTGCCTTTTGACCTCCTCATCCAAGCCCACATGAGGTGCATAAGCACTGACTATGTTAAAAGTAAGCCCGACCACAACTAGCTTAATAGCCATCAGTCTATCGATCAATCTCCAGATCTCTACTACTAGATCCCTGAGTTTCCTATCGACCAAAATACCTGCTCCATTCTTACCTCTCTCTCCTCTTGAGTACCATATCTTAAACCAATCTACATCTCGTGCCTTGGTACCCACCCACCTAGTGCTATGTTGTGACCTTCCTCTTTTGGAAAATCTTTACCAACTCTATAGACTTCCCCATCAAAGACCCTATGTTCCAGGATCCAACTCTCAACCTAGATCCCCCCCCCCCCCGGCCCCACCCGAGGACAAGACCTTACTCTACCATCATTAATCCCAGCCACAATAAACAAGAGTATACTAAGCTAGCACTACCACAGACAGGTAAGAAGATAGAAATAGCAAAAAAACTGAAATTTAAAGGCACTAACTAGTCAGAATACCAACTCCATTATGCTTCACTATAAAGACGTTTTTCTTTCTTGTGACTTCATTCATGTGCAATCTCTCTCACAGCATACTGAAGAATCCATAGCCAAAAGCTCACCAGCATATTGAATTACCACAAAGCATCATATCGCAGGGTCTATTGATATTCCATCAAACAGAATTAAAATGAAGAAAAGATGAACCACAACATTGACATGCTATGTGTAGCAAATCCTAAGCAGTTGAGGAAGTGATAGAATATAGGCTTAAGTTATCCATACTTGCTACTAGCTAAGTGATTACTTGAAAACATGGGTAAAGATAGCTCCTAGAAGTATAAGAATTGAATCTTGTCAAATGATCAGTTTTTCTCCTTTTGCACCGAAAAAATTTCCACTCATCCCCACCCCCACGGCCTAAAACCAAAATTAAACACAACCACCAATAAAACAAGAGAAGCTGAAGCACAGTCCCCCAAGAAAATAAATTAGTATATTCAAAAAAGAGATGGGAAAGGTGTTAATGTAAAAGGGGGGAAGACAGAAAGAAGAAAAAGAAGTTGACCTTCCCAAACAAAACCTTCCATACTGTGCTATGCACAAATGATAATATACCCAGTAGTCGAGTCTCCCTTCTGTTTCCCTGTAGCATTATGAAGATTTTAGAACATTTACCGTGTCAGCTTTGAAAATAAAGCTTGTCAACTAGTTTTACAAATGACCATCACAATTTGCTTGCTTAAATTATTGAAAATAACTTTATAGGATTTTATGTAATATTGCATCCTTCGCGAGTAAAGTAGCATGATAGCAGTAGTACAGCTAGCTCCTCTTACAATCTATTCTTGTTTTTGCCCAAATTCTGAACTCTTTATTGGGGAATGACTTAGGTTAAGGATGTGGCTAAGTTTACAGGTAGTCATCATATTCTCCTAATCTCCTCTATAGTTTCCCAGTCTTAAGTGTCAAACTCAAATTCAAGGTTGAAAAATATTTCTCATTTTAGGAACATTTTGAAGACGCTAACATGATTATGTTTAAAATTACACAAAGTAAATATGCTTGAAGTATAGATTTCTATGTAATGGGCATAGATTAAATGGAAAGAACTGGCCCGGAGAATTATGTAGTCGAGGTTTACTGGTTTGACAACAGATACCTAGCATCCAGATATGGAGTTACTCTAAGTGAAGAAGTTAAAAGTAGCACATTAAGGTGGCAATTGCATTGAAGCTTCATACCTTTTCCCTGTGGCAGAGGAGTTCTAAAATCCGTGCTCCAACAGCATAGCCAGCATCCTCTAACCTATTTTCCAGAAAATAATTAACATCTACAAGAATTTGTCAACAAATACACTGTGAAATTTGTGGCAACGGCAAAAACTATATCAATCTTAAAAGGGCAGACAAATCTAAGCTCAAGTTCGTGAAAGATTCTGCTTATCCTTTGGTACTGTGACATCATCCTAACATATTTTCCCGATAACCATCAACATCCACAACAATGCATTCATAAATACAGTGTGATATTGTGGTGAGGCAAGAACTTACTGCAAAAACTATTTCAAACATAGAAGGGCAGAAAAATTTAAGCTCAAGTTCGTGGAAGATTCTACTTATCCTTTGGTACTTTAAACAACTAGATTGATATTCAACCTCCTTCTTTTAATGCCTTTTCTTTAGCATTAAATAATCAGAACCAACAGTTCCATCCACAAGAACAAGGTGTCAGGCTGTCAGCAAACATAGCAATTTTATTTCCTTTTGATGAGAAAAGACTTCAAGAAAATGGATGTAATGGTAGCAACCATGGCATACAAGCAGTTAAAATAGCTAATCCTTACCTCAAAAGTGATCCTTCCATTCATTTGACACTAATAATATGGAGATGCCTTTTTTTTCTTCCCTATATTGACATGAAACCATGGAAAAGATTCTTAAGCACTAAAGCACATCTCCATGTTTAGAGCAACAATAACGTAAAATGATCAATCAATCAACTAAGCTTCCCCTCCAAAATAATTAGTGTATGAATCTTCCATAACCATTTTGCCCTACTCGGGTCCAATCCAATACTAGTAATTCTCTAAGTTCCAGAGACATACAAGTCAGTTCACCTCTAATTTCAGCAATACAAAGGCAACAACAACTACTACAACTCAGTGTCAAAAACATCGGGGTTTGACTATATCAATACCCAATTTTTCATTTAAGCTCATTTCATGATGAGTCTTCATAATTCAGCGATACAAGGGCAAATAAACAAAAAAAAACAGAGTTCTTGAAAATCACCTTCGCTCTAATTCAGTAATGTTGTCCACTTGGGTCTGATTGTACTGAACAAGCTCCGAAAACAAGAAAGCAAATGCACTCAAACTGACCTGCAAAGGACCTCAATCACTAATCTACAAAGAATATCCACCCCCCTCCTCCACCCCAACCCCAACCCCCACCCACACCCTCTAGCTAAAAAGATTTAAAAATGGTAACATGAGTCAATGTTATTAGGATCTATAATGAAAAAGAACCCCTTTTTCTCCTTGAACAACTAAGAGGATTTAGAACACAAAATTGAGTTAAACAAAAACACTCAAACTGACCTGCAAAGGACTTCAATCACTAGTCTACAAAGTATACCCCCCACCCCCACCCACACCCTCCAGCCAAAAAGATTTAAAATTGGTAACATGGGTCAATGCTATTAGGATCTATAATGAAAAAGAACCCCTTTTTCTTCTTGAACAACTACGAGGATTTAGAACACAAAATTGAGTTAAACAAAAGCACTCAAACTGACCTGCAAAAGACCTCAATCATTAATCTGCAAAGTATATCCACTACCACACCCTATCACCCCACCACCCACCAACACCCTCTAGCTAAAAATATTTAAAAATTGTTAAACATGGGTCAATGTTATTAGGATCTATAGTGAAAAAGAACCCTTTTTTCCCCTTGAACAACTAAGATAATTTAGAACACAAAATTGAGTTAAGCTTTAGCCTCAATCACTAATCTGCAAAGTATATACCCCCACTCCACCCCACCCCACCAACACCCTCAAGCTAAAAAGATCTGAAATTAGTAACATGGGTCACTGTTATTATGATCTATAGTGAAAAAGAACACTATTTTTCTTCATTCTTGAACTGCTAAGAGGATTTAGAAAACAAATTTGAGTTTTTTTCTTTTTGCTTGAAAAAAAGAAAGAAAGAAGAAATACCTCTTGTTTGCCTTTGCTGAGGGGTCTCTCAAGAACATTCGTGTACTGTTTGATCTTCCCTACACCTATCATCTTCTTCCTTCAACTCTCTCTCACTAGATCGCTTAACAGCGTAGTTGTCTACTCTTCTTTGGGTACCCAGATTTCGTTTTTCATTGAAAAAAAATGAAAAGGGAGACTGAAGATAAAAGAAAACAATGGCAAAATTGGTCCTTTATGTTTGGGTAGAGTTAATAATAGCCCCTTAAAAAATTCTTGAACACTTTTCATCCTTAAAGTTTGGTAAAAATGAGTAGTTTTTAGTATTGTTAAGTTAATCAGGACTTGCTTAGAAACTACAAAAACAAAAAATTCAAATATAAAAAATAATAAAAATTGGACATCAAAAATATGTGAACACTTAAAAAGACCAAAATAATAAAAATTGGAAAACTACACTTCTAGTCGCTATGTCGTTCATATTAGATAGCAATAGAGTTTTTATTTTTAAAATTTTGTTAAAAAAAATAAGAACATTTTTTTTTTATCTATGTTACAATATAATAACAAACTTTGGTTGTTCGATACAATAAAAATTAGAAATCCTAGAAAATTTTAGTCAAATCTTAAAAATTACAACAATAGAATTATATCAAATGTTTGAAATGGAGCAAAAATCATACGTCAAAAATTTATAGCAAACACTATAAATAGTCTGAAACAATAAAAATTGCAAAAGTACATTTTCAAGTCACATTTAACTACTAAAGTTTGCTAAATATTTAACAAAAACTTCAAAAACAAGCCGTATTATTTAATTTTTTAGCGTATTTTATAATACATTAGTTTCTCTTATTTGATAATCCCAAAATAAATTCCAAAGCGAGGCTCAGCACCATCAACGTTTCCCATGAATCTTTCCAAGTAGAGTTCGGGAAAGATTAAGTATTGACATACCTCACGTAGGTAGGGAGATTATTTTCAGCAAAGTGGGGCTTACCTCCATTGAGGCCAAACTTTATGGACCAAACTGTATTTAACTTAACATCAATTTGCCTCTTCAAAATCAGCCCATATAAAAAGCCACATCTTTTATTTCATTATCCACTCACCATTCATTACTAGCAAAAATTCATGACAACACATTGCTGAAAAATCCAAATTTAAGATTATCACAACAATGGCATCAACATCTCTGCTACTTCCACTCAGTAAGCTCCATTAAATCTTGAAAAATTACTTTTTTCCTCTTTTTTCATATTCAATTTTATACTAATTTGGTTTATATGCTGTGTTCTTGAATGTAAAGGTTCAGCATTTTCTATAAATTTGTTCAAGAATCATCATCAAACAATCATAAACCCCAAAATTCAAAATGGGGTTACTAGGAAATGGGGTTTAAGATTGTGGGCACAAGAGAATTTGATGGGTACTGTTGAAGATGCTGAAAGGTACAATACAACCAAGCGCAGAGATTTGTTAATGGGGTTGGGGTTTTGTGGGGTTTCAAGTTTCTTGGTGGGTTCTTGTTATGCTGAGGCAGCTGGATTGCCACCAGAGGAAAAGCCAAAACTTTGTGATGCTACATGTGAGAAAGAGCTTGAAAATGTATGGTGAGGTTATTTAGCTCCCTCTCATTTTTTTTAAACTCCTATTAATACTTGTTCTCATTTTGTTACTTCCTACAATTTGATGTTTCAATTAATGTGGTGTAGTTTGATTGGACACGTAGTTTAAGAAAGTTCGACTTTTGAAACATGTGATCTTAAATATGTGGTGAGATTTATTTTCTTATAAAAGCACTTTACTAGAATGTCGGGTGAAAATGAGATGTTTCAAGTTAAATTAGGAAAGATGTCATTGTTTTTCTTTTGACAAGCATGGTGTCTGGACCAACTTTCGTTTATCTCGACTAATTCTACAGGATACGTGTTACCTCCCACCAAGGCTAGGACAAATGGGAAGAAATCACTGGTGTTTTTGTCTCTACTAGGATTTGAACCTGAAACCTTATGATTTTCAATCCACTTTGTTGACCACTAGGCCATACTCTTGGGTAGGTGTCATTTGTTTTGAAAGGGACTAATAACGAAATAGTTTCATATATAATGGAGCGGAGGGAGGGGTAGTTATGGTCAATTTTCTACTCCTTCCATCATAAGTTCTATGTTGCCTGGATTCTTCAAACATACCTCCAGATGTGTGTCGGATCCTCCAAAAGCTATACATTTTTTGAGGATACGACAAGGGTGGGTGCTGCAGTATTTTTGGAGGTCCAAGCAAACATAAATCATAAATAATATAATGACATTTGAGAGAATGAGTACTTTTAGATGTAAATTTTTCAAATATACCTTGTAGAGCACTTGAGGCCATGAATTTTCAGTTTATGGGGTAGTATGGAATACATATTACATAGTCATGGAGAATACACCTGTTTGGTTGAACATGTTGCCCATCAAATTTTACCTCTTATTATAGTGTGCCTTGTGGATGCAAACATGCAGGAAGGAAGTTTGGGCGAAAGAAGTGATGCAAAACTTACTTGAATAGAGCAACTGTCATAATCGAAGTTTAAAACTTGAACAGTTAAATGACTTTGAACTCTTGAAAGTTGTGAAAATTGTATAAGGTAATATTATGAGTGGAATGATGTTAAGTACTTTGCCCAAAACAAAACTTATGTAATATAAAGGGACGGATTTGAACTATTTAATAAAGAATCTTGTGAGGAAATTAATTGTTGCCCTAAAAATTCGATGTGATGCATGGTTTTATTTACTCATTTAGTGCTATCCATCTGCCAGACTAATGCAAATTTCAAGAGAAGTTCTTCAACTTGCATTTGGTTTGTAGTCTAAAATAAGTTATTGCATGTCCACATTAACGGAGATTGTTGACACAGTATAACCACTATGATTAATTTTCAGCTTTCTTGCGTTGGAGTTTATTACTACAGTCATTGCGCTGGTCCTTACTTTTCGAGTATCCTTGTTAAGATCCTGCAAGAATCAATCCCTATTCTGGAACGGTAGGAGATTATGTGCCTTCTCCAAAGACTTCTAAAATAGATACTCACAAACATTTAGGTTACATATTATCCCATTCTGTCTTAGGTCACAGATTCATCCCATTTTTTTACTTGCAAATGGCAAGTGTAACTGTGTAAGTCCACACTTCCAAACCCAGTATATGTTCCTACTGAACGATTTATTTTACCTTCTTTAAAGGGGATCAATAGTGCTCCCACTTACCCTCCAGCGTGCTCGAACCCTCAACCACTTGAGCAAGCCTCACTTGTCCCTATTGAATTTTTTTCTATGTTCCCCAAAAAGCTTAATATTATATGGTGAATTCTTAACACTCTATTTATATTTTGTGATTTGAAATCCATTTAGTTGGACATACAATTGCTATAAGGATGCATACATTTGCAAAAGTGGATATTCCAACTTCTATGGTCTGAAGCTTCTTGCAACAATGAAGTTGCAATTTAGCATGAATATGAGTGCCGTTTTATTCAGGTAGTCTTTTTGAGACACTTAGCTAACTAATGATAACAAGAACCAAATTGGTCTAACAATTGAACTGAAATAGCTTCATTATTATCATCTTTCTCAGAGATATTTCAAGTTGGTATCTACTATAAAACTCATTATTTACTTGAAATAATATAATCATAGTTTACATATGAAGTATAATAGAATATCCGTCAACTTAGGATGCTGTGTCTGATTGCTGAAGGATACATATAGTCAAAGGTTACGTGATGCAAAAGTTTCACAAACATATCATTTATCATAGGAAACCTGAGAACCGCACTAATAGTAGAACTTTTTCATAAATGAAGGTTCCTATGGTAACAAACGAGTCAGGCTTGCAGTATAAGGACATCAAAGTTGGTCGAGGCCCTAGTCCCCCTGTTGGTTTCCAGGTATGTATCCTGATTTCTGATACTTTGTTCTTATGTAAAAGTGAAGGACGAAGTATAGTGCAATGAAATTTCTTGTTCACCAAACTAGCTGGTTGCCTTACCCATTTGATAATTAATGGTAAAATTTTATGCTGCTTCATCTTCTCAAAACATGTAGTGTGTTTTATCGCGAATAACTTGAAGAGAATTAAAAAGTAAAGGACATACAAAAAATTGAGAAAAGAGTAGTCTATTCAAAGTAATGCATCGTTTTTAAGGTGTAAGAAAAGATATCTGGCTCCTTAAACATATTTTGAATTATCACATGGAAGAAAAGATGTCTAACTCCATCCGTGTAAGTTCTATTCAAAATTTTATTCTGTTCATTATTTTGATCAGTCAAATTTCATTTCATGATGACAGGTCGCTGCAAATTATGTTGCGATGGTTCCCTCGGGACAAATTTTTGACAGGTCATTACATGGATCATACTCTGATTAGTTTCTGATTATTTTAAATATTATATAAAAGTATTTGACCTTTTTTGCTCATTTGGAAATTGCATCCACTGAAGCATATGAATGATATTCTCTTTGTAATATTTTTGTTATAATTTCCTCTTTAAGTTCGGTCATTGTTTTGGACATGAGGGAAAAGTTCAGAAGTTAATTCTTTTTGTTTTCTAAAAATGCTCATACATATAACCTTATAAAAAGTCTGATTCCCCTTTCCTTCAAAACACGCATGGATTCATTATTCTGCATTTAGGATAAATGACGTTTAATTCACTGTTTCTTCAAAAGTCTTAACTCTTGCAAGATCTCTTGATTTATGAATTTACAGCTCCCTGGAGAAAGGTCGACCTTACATTTTCCGTGTAGGCGCTGACCAGGTAAACTTTTGTACACGTTCATGAAAATTTGTGGTTTCATGATTTCAGTAACAGTAATAGCAGGTGAAGAATTAGTTTTCATAGTTTGGTTAGTTCATACATGACTAACTAATTTCAATGGCTAGAGTAGGTAATCAAAGGACTTGATGAAGGGATCCTGAGCATGAAAGTTGGAGGACTACGTCGACTCTATGTACCTGGATCTGTAAGTTCTCTGCCTTTTGAATTTCTCATTCTACAGATGCAAGGCAAATGAAAAAAGATAGCAATCAAAACATTAATTAGGGGTAAATGCTTCTTTGTATGATTCACATGTTTAGATATAGCCCCTTTTAAGGGTCGTTTGGTAGAATGTAGTAGAAAAAATAATACATGTATTAGCTGTGGTATTGTTTAATTCTTTGTTTGGTAGGATTTTCACCCTATGTAGTATAGGGTGTATAACTAATACATAGCAAATCATGATATTAGCAAGACAAGAGTTGTCAATACATGGATAAACAAGGTTACTGCCCTTAATACATTAAACCAAACACTTGATAAGAAATAATATCAGCGTAACTGATATCAACATTACTAATACACCCTCTTCAGTACTATTCCTATACACTCTACCAAATGACGCCTTAGTTTCTTGTTCGCGAAAAGAAAGAAAAATGATATCTCTAGTTGCTTACACAGATAAGAAGCTACCTGCAAGGCTACAATCTTTAAAAGCCTCTAGTTTTCTCAAACTTTATCCTCCTAATTTGTTCTGCTTGATGAGAAATTATTCAAAATAATGTCCTCGAGGATGGCCAAATACTTTTCTACAGATGTTCCTTCAAGTTTGGGGGGGGGGGGGGGGGGCGCATGAACTTTTCATATATGCAATAGCTTACATTCTATCTGTTTTACGCTCACACTTTACTGCATTCTTGACAATTGACTTGAAATAGTCCAAGATTAATGCAGATCTTTTATCAGACTTAAGTCTCTTACACATATTTCTGTTGAATAGTTGGCGTTTCCAAAAGGCCTGACATCGGCTCCTGGAAGGCCAAGAGTGGCTCCTAACAGCCCCGTGGTATTCGATGTGAGTTTGGAGTTCATACCAGGCCTTGAATCCGACGAAGAGTGATAATTTCTCTTTTTTTTCTTGTATTGTTTTCCCCTTGCCATGTATCTATAAAGATGAGGAAAGGCTCATGTAATTACTATCATTATTCCTACTGCATTTCTCTATTATATGTTCATTTCTTTGCTGTATACAGTCCAGTTTTGCTACTGTATTTTAGTTCTTGTATGTGCTCATAAAGCATACATGTCCATGAATATAGACATGACAAAGAAATGTTAAAGATCACCCCCCCCCCCCCTCTTATTTTGTTTCTTCTATTTGAAATACTCTCTCCATGGTGTTGCCGTTTTACTCAAATGGTTAAGAATATCTAAAAGGGGAGCCTTGACGTAATTGGTAAAGTTGTTGTTATGTTACCAGGAGGTCACGGGTTCAAGCTGTGGAAACAATCTCTTACATAAATGTAGGGTAAGACTGTGTACAATGGACTTTTGTGGTCGAATCTTTTCCTGGATCCTGTGCATAGTGAAAGTTTAGTACACCAAGCTACGGAAGTAGTTAAGAATTTCGAGCTAAAACACACATGGCCTTTAAAATGCATCTATAGGACATTTGAATTTTCAATGATTTATCTCATCATTATTTATCTAGGTCCTAGGATGACCTAATGATCATGGCAAAGCACAATCGTGATAATACCTTATGACGATGATTCATTGTTTACTTATTTACTGGTATTTAGAGGCTGCAACTGTTGCTTTTTTGGCTTCTGATTATGCTGTAACAGGAGAAACCCTTCTTTGAGGCGCATTATGTGGTCATCACTTGAGAGGCTCCGATCAGGAAGTTGGGAGACAACTCTTTGTTGGCTTGCCAAATGGGACAACTTTTGCTCCCTAACCATATTTCACGATAGCTCTAAATCCAGACTATTCATATACACTCCAATTCTAACTCGTAATATGACATTTGCGAGATTACTTGCTCAAATAATTAAGTTAAGAGCACAATTTTCAGATTATGTAATAAAGACAATTCGTCTTAATAATACTGTTGAGTTCACATCTCAGACATTTAATGGTTATTGTATGTCCACTAGGATAACAATTGAGCATCCGGTTGCTCATGTTCGTACTCAAAATTGATCTGGCGGAATCAACTATTTGAATTGGTACAAAACTACCCTTCATTAACCTTTCGGCCCCCAAATACCCCTGATGTCAACCTTTTGGCTCAAAAATACCTTCGATATTAACCATTTGACTCATATTAACCCTTATTTTTAACAACTCCCTTAATGTAAATTCATTAAATATTTTTTTATTATGTTGCCTAATCTGATTTGTCCAAATTTAAACAATTCTCAAATAAATAACAAAAATCATATATAATTCATATTTTGACTTAATACGCTTGAAAATAATATTCAAAAAATTATTAATTTCATGATATCTTTCTATTGACCTATTTTAGATTAACACCCAATTCATAATTGGGGATCCATCTAAAATCCGCAAAACAATATTATTATATTTTATTAACACAAAATTTTCTATTAATTATCTAATTGTCTTGTTCATTCCCTCTTTTTATTCTTTTTTAATCTATTAATCTTTATTAGGATATCAGAAACTCAAGTTTGAAATGAACCTAGATGTTCATATTCTTTTCATTTATATTATTATCATGGTGGGGTAAAGGTGGGTATAGGAAAAAAAAATATTTTTTATTTGTTTATTTTGAATTTGGGGTACACACAAAAGAAAAGATGCTATTAAATTATCTTTGATTGAACTAATTATTTCTATATGAATGTCCTCATTATTTTCTTCTTTTTTTCTCCTTTATTTTGTCATAAGTCAAAAATAATAATTTAAAATTGTGGATAAGATTCCAAGAAGAAAAAAAGTGAAAGAGAGAGGAAGTGAAAGAGTAGGAATGTGATTTTACTATTCAAAGGATAAAGACCTAAAATACTTTTAAACTATGAGATTTGGTACAATATTGCCCTCACATCCACCTAATGAGTGTGAGCCGTTAAAATAAGAGTATTTTTGTGCCAAAATATTAACGTCAGGGGTATTTGGGGGTCAAAAGATAGACCGAGGGTAATCTTCTACCAATTCAAATAGTTGAAGGGCATTTTAGGACCTTCGTTAATTAAACGCATCCAATTAATTGTTAGACCAATGCTTATGAGAATAAAACTTTTCATTTCATTATGGGGTCATGCTATTTTGCATGCAGCAAGTCTTGTGCTAATCAGACCCACAAATTATCATAAAGTCTCCCCATTAGCTTTTGGTCAAGAGTCGAACATTTCTCATCTTAAAATATTTAGATGTGCGGTATGTGTTCCAATTGCTCCACCACAATGTACAAAGATAGGTCCCCAAAGAAGGTTAGGGATATATGTTGGGTATGAATCTCGTTCTATCATAAAATACTTGAAACCTATGACTGAAGATTTATTTATTGCAAGATTTTTTGATTGTCACTTTGATGAATCACTATACTCAACATTAGAGGGAGAAAATAAGCAGCTTAAAAAGGAAATAGATTGGAATCCATTATCACTATCTCATTTAGACCCTCATACAAATAAATGTAAACTAGAAGTTCAAAAGATAATCTATTTGCAAAATATTGCAAATCAACTGTTAGATACATTCACTGACCTATCAGTAGTTACTAAATCTCACATCCAGCTGCTAATGCTCCAATTCGAGTTGATGTCCCAGTAGAACAATTAATTAATGTAAATGAGTCTAAACCGTGCTTAAAACGTGGTAGACCGATCGGTTCCAAAGATAAAAATCCTCGAAAAAGAAAAGGAGCAAACAATTAAGATGGTCATAATATGAAAGAACCTGGTCAAGAAGAGCGAGGAAACATAACAATTGATAAAATCTTGGAAGAGGTTGAGGTGCCTGAAAATAATGAAGAAATTTCAATAAATTATGTCTCATCAAGAAAAATATAGAACCAAAATAATGTAATTGTCAACAATAGTTTTGCTTATAATGTTGCTATTGAAATAATGAGCTCGAATTCAACCTAACTTAACATGACTCACTTGAAATTTCTTCAAAGTTTCAAAATTTTAACATCCTTTAACGATAGAATCTTTTCTGCAACTCCAAATCACTTGAAGTTTTGAAGATAGACTCAAAAAAATACTAGGGAACATGGAGTTAGTGTCAAAAACAACAACAAAAACACGAATCAAAGCAGTTTTTTAAAATTTTGGGACTGATTTCTAGTTATTTTGGAATGTTTTTTTCTAATACGGGTGGATTTTTTTGATTCCATAAATGATTGTAGAATTTTGCCTTAAAAAAAATTAATGACTAGCCGAAATATAATTGGCCACGTATAAAAAATAATTTTATAAAATTAAAGTTAAAAAATAATGACATGAATGAGCAAAACTTTTAACAAATGATACAAAAATAATTTTTTTTCTCAAAATTCGATAACACATTTAAGTTTTTTTCCCTTTTTAAAATGCCAGTAATTGACTGACCATATAATATAAATATACTTTTCCCTTTCTTTCATTCTTTCTTTGTCAATCAATTCTTTCCACAACCATTCACTTTTATTGGTCCGTTCAAAAAAGTTTAACAACCAATTTATCTTTATCTAAAAATTTCACATAAATAATTTAAAATTTATTTCTACTAATTTATGATAACGTTTTAATATCTTTTCTTGAAACATACATATTTTAACAACCCATATTAATTTCAGCAAATAAATTGTATTATATTAAAAATATGAAGTCCCTTACAATGTTGATTAAACTTTTTGTCTTTATTAAAACACTTTGATTTAGATAAAATTATCTTTTCACTATTTTTTATAAATTATTAATTAATTATTGAGTAAGGATGAAATTTCCAATGACAAAAAGGAAAAAAGAGAACACGTACATTATTTGAGATAGAAGTCTTAATCTCCTAAACTTAGAAAATTATTTCTAACAACGTTATTATATGTCTTTCTGGCAATGTTAGAAAATTACTTAAGGTAGAAAAATCTTCTAAAATTAGTTGTACTCTAAGATAACTTTTTTAAAAGTTACTTTTAAAAAGTTTTGTAATTAATAATATTACGTACACATAACCATTTATTTTTATATATATTTATTATTAATTAACGCGATATACACGTGCAAAGCACGTACGCTTGACTAATTTTAAAAAAGGGCATATTAGTTGAAGAGCTGTTGAGATTGAAATACGTGCGATATTGATATTATCTATTGAGTTGTGGAAACATACGTGACTTACGTGTTACGTGAGTTATATATTCATATAGAAATTGTTAGATTGGGTTGTTCTGTTGGCAGATTGTAGTTGTGGAGGTTGGATGAGGTGTCAGGATTACTTGTTCTATTTAGCTTTATATGTGTTTTACTGTATTACTTATTAAGTATCATGTTGTTTCATACTCACCCTTGCTATCTACACCTGTGTAGGTTACGAGCTCGGACAGTGATTCAGATTTCTCGTTCCTCCATCCGCGACTTTTGAAGTTACTTGAGAGGTATCTGTTGACGCCTGCAATCTCTCTCGTTTCTTTTACATGTTTTGCTCCATTTGAGAGACAAACGCATTTTCCTTTGGGGTTTTATAATGATTAAGACTTCCACATTTTTGTATATTTCTATCTACTTGAACTGTTTTTGCTTTATTTCCGCTTTATTTGAGTTTTGGGCTGACTTGTCTAGGTAGGTTGAGATGAGTTCCATCGCACCCGGATTCGTGTTGTGACAAGAACTTAAATGGGCAGAAAGATGGTGTAAAGGCAAGAGTAGTATGGCTGAGATATACAAAATAGCCGTGGCAGCAACAATATATCATGTGTGGGAGGAAAGAAACCAAAGGATATTTCAGAAGAAGTGTAACAACACTGATACAATCTTGCAACAGATAGCCCAAGAAGTGTATTTCGGAGCACATTTGGCTTGTCAAGACCTGTTTTCCTATTCATAAACTTGAAGCTTTAAACTGTCATCCTATTCGTAAACTTGAGCTTTAAACTGTCATACTTGGTAATAAAATGCTTTATTTACCAAAACAATATTAGATAAATATTATTAATATTGATAGATTTTAAGTGGTATTGATAAAATAATTTTAAATTTTTACTCTGAAATAAATTATAATATATATTTGTGTGGTAGTAAATCATTTTATTCTATTTTTGCGCAAATCTAATGCGAAGAGACCCATTGGAATGTACATTATTAAAATATTTTGTATTAACCGTTGGTTTTTACTCAAAGTAATTACAAAAAATTTTACAAATATTACCGACATTCAAAATAATAAAGCTATAATTAAAGAATATGAATTTAAAACTAAAGGTCATAGCTAAAACAGGTTCCAAAATTTTGAAAGAATTGTAGGGGCAACCCGGTGCACTAAAGCTCCCGCTATGTGCAGGGTTCGGAGGAAGGGTCTATTGTACACGGCCTTAACTCAACAAGACCCCAGACAACGTTTAACACTTTTCAATTGGAGTTTTGGATTAAATGTACTCTTTTTGCTCCTTCTTCCTCAATAACACATGAAGAACAACAAGAACTCCCAAATTTCCAACTTCTTCAATTCTTCACGAAATCACCTTCAAGAGTAGCGTTCCTCCGATCTAGTTATCAAAATTCAATATCTTTTGAGCTCGAATTCAACCTAACTCAACAAGACCACTTGAAATTTCTTTAAGGTTCAAAACTTTAACATCCTTTAACGGTAGAATCTTTTCCACAACTCAAAATCACTTAAAGGTTTGAACATAGACTCAAAAAAATACTAGGGAACAAAAATCTAGTGTCAAAAACAACAATAAAAACACGAATCAAAGCAGATTTTCAATTTTGGAACTGATTTCCATATTTATTTTTGTAATATTTTTTCTAATAAGGGTGGATTTTTTTTATTCCACAAATGATTTTAGAATTTTTCCTTTTAAAAAAAAATTAATGACTAGCCAAAATATGATTGGCCACGTATAAAAAATAATTTTACAAAATTGGAGTTAAAAAACAATAGCTTAGATAAGCCATTATTTAACGAATGACACAAAAATAAATCTTTTTCTCAAAATTTGATAACATATTTAAGTTTTTTTCCTTCTTAAAAATATAAGTAATTGACTGATCATATAATATAAATATACTTTTTTCTTTCTTTCTTTCTTTCTTTGTCTATCAATTCACCTGTCTTCTTTGTGCTTTAACGTCGACCAATGTATTCTTTAACGTGATGGCATAAAAGGTTGTGGAAATCACAACCATTCACCTCTATTGGTCTGTTCAAAAAAGTTTAACAACCAATTTATCTTTACCTAAAAATTACACATAAATAATTTAAAATTTATTTCTACTAATTTATGATAACATTTTAATATGTTTTCTTGAAACATACATGTTTTAACAACTCATATTAATTTCAGCAAATAATCTGTACTATATTAAAAACATGAAGATCCTTAAAATATTGATTGAACTTTCTGTCCTTCATTAAAAAAATTTATTTTAGATAAAATTGTCTTTTCACTATTTTTATAAATTATTAATTAATTATTGAGTAAGGATGAAATTTCTAATGACAAAAAGGAAAAAAGAGAACACGTAGATTATTTGAGATAGAAGTCTGTCTCCTAAACTTAGAAAATTATTTCTAATAACGTTATTATATGCCTTTCTGGCAATGTTAGAAAATTACGTAAGGTAGAAAAATCTCCTAAAATTAATTGTACTCTAAGATAACTTTTAAAAAAATTACCTCTAAAAAGTTATGTAATTAATAATATAACGTACACATAACAATTTATTTTTATATATATTTATTATTAATTAACGTAATATGCACGTGCAGAACATGTATGCTTGGCTAGTTTTAAAAAGGGGCATATTGGTCGAAGAGTTGTTGTACAGGGGGTAATGAAGAGTTTTAAAAGAGAAAATTGACTAAATGACTTATTAAAGACTACATACTACTAGTCTCCCCCGCAGGAAAATGCCAAGAATGATGCCCCTATTCAGTCCCAAAACCTGCAGTTACTGGGACATGGTGCTCCTGTCTCTGTAAAAGAAATTTTACAGGTCTTGGGTGCTATTTCACTCTCTAACTTGAAAGAAAAAAAGGTGCAAGCCCCAGCCCCTAATCCCATACCATTCCAGCACCACAGACATGGTGAGAGTCACATTAAAAATGCTGAAAAATACCAACACCATGCCTATAACTTCAGCACATTCTCAAGTGATCCAACCCCTAGTCCTAGTCCCAACCAAGTGCAAGGACCTGCACCTGTAGTTGGCCATATCTCCACTCAGGAAATAGGCAGTTCCTCAGGCCATTCTCAGCCTCATAATCAGCAGATCTTGAGCCAGATTGTAGCTTCAGATTTGCAAGAAATATGGCATGATTTGGGAGTTTCTGAAGCTGTCCTCTCCAATGAAACTAGGCAGGCTGTAGGTGCTAATTCTGTTGTTCCTTTGAAGGAGAATATGCAGCAAAATATGGCCAGTCAGGTTTTAGAAGGTGGTCCAGCTCCTAGGTTGAAAGAACAAAATGTTCAGCCTATGGCACCTACACTTACAACTTTTCAGCACCAAAAACAAAGGGTTGGTCACATTGAGAGGGCTGAAAATGACCCAATTAATGGCTACAGTTTCAGCACAACCTCAAGTGACCATGTGCCTAGTCCTTGTTCCCACCAAGTGCAAGTTTCTATCACCAAACAACAAGACATTTCCAACACTAATGATATAGAATTCTCAACTAGTCCTAGTAACTTTAAAAATCTAAGAAGAAAGAGAGCTAGAAAGAAGAAATTAGAAAAGCAAAAAGAAGTTTCAACCTCTACCACTACAAACACTGCTGCTGATAGAGTTGAAAACAATACCATTGGTAAGGTGGTTTCAAACTTTTGCTCTAAGTATGTCCTCCTAGATCAGACCACCCCAATTAGAAGCCCAGATTTTGGTGGTGAAGATCCTCTTAACCTTACCCCTTTGAATATTCAAGCAGCTCCTCTTATGCAACCTGAAAATGCCATCAACATCCTATGCACTTTTAAGGAGGCTCAGATCTCAGCTCCTGATAGTGATGATGAATATGGTGTTATACACTCGGAGGATAAATATGACAAAGACTTTCAAAGTGAGGTTGGGTTAGAGGATGAAGAAGAGACTGTTGAACAGTCAAATAATACAGCTGCACCTTCTAGGATCACGACTAAAATCACGAACGATGAAATGAACCAACTAGCTAGTGAGCAAGGATTATCACCTAGAGGGGTTCACCACAATCCTAAAATTACTACTATTCATGCTCCTAGTAACAGACCAAACACTAGGCTCCGCAACCTTAGATCCCATCAATGATTAGCACAATTATATGGAATGCTAGGGGAATCAATACCAAAGGCGTCATAGATAGACTTAAGTCGCTCAAACATATCCACCAAACGTCCATAATCTCCATCCTAGAACCTTTCTCTAACAATGTTCATCTCCAAAGCTTTGGAATCAACCTTAGTATGGATAGGTCCGTGTGCAATCATAATGGTAAGATTTGGATCTTCTGAACACAGGATGTTGATTGTAAAGTTATCGACGTTGACGACCAACAGATAACTTGCGAGATGAAACATGTAGAGCATCAAAGTGCATTTCTCATGACATTTGTTTATGGAAAATGCAAACATACTCTTAGAAGACCGCTTTGGGATAGACTTATGCATCACGCTTCCACTAACCTTCCATGGTGCACAGTTGGGGACTTCAATGTCATCACCTCCACGAATGAGAAACTAGGTGGAATCCCTTACAACATGAACAAAAGCTTTGAATTCATTAGCGTTATTGAAGCATGTGGCCTAACAGATTTGGGGTATCATGGCTCAGACTACACTTGGTGTAATCAACGAGATATGCATAAAAGAATATGGAAGCGACTCGATAGAGCTATGGTGTCCGATAACTGGTTAGCCGCTATGCCTCACACTTCAGTCACCCATCTCCCCTCTACTGGTTCTGACCATAACCCTCTACTTATAGAAATGAATGAAAGACAGGATTCCACTATTAAATATTTTAAATTCTTGAACTGTTGGGTGGATAACCCTACTTTTCTCGACACTGTAGAGTCTTGTTGGGACAGACCCATGACAGGGAACCCAATGTGGTCCTTTCACCAAAAAATGAAAAGGCTCTCCTCCACACTTAGCAAATGGTCGCGAGTGGAATTCGGCGACATTTTTGCCAAGGTTAGGGAATATGAAGAACTAGTGAAAATCGCCGAAGAAAATCTGATAGTATCCAATAATGAAGAGAATAGGATGTAATTGCATGCTCTCAATGCCGAATACATCAGATTTCTTAAAATTGAAGAAAACATTCTCAAACAAAAAACTCAGCTACATTGGTTCAAGGATGGAGATGCTAACACCAAGTATTTCCATGCTTTAATCCGTGGTAGGAGAAGGCGACTTTTCATTCACAAGGTTACTAACGAAGAAGGGGATTAGATTCAGGGCGACGAGTAATTGCTAGAGCAGCTTGCGATCATTTTCAGAAAATATTCACAGGTGATCAATCTCCGATTCCGGAGAACATCTTGAATTACATTCCTAGAATAATCACAGATGCTCAGAATGAAATCCTTCAAGCCATGCGTACCATTAAAGAATTGAAACATGTGGTCTTCTCCATGAGTCCTAACTCTGCAGCTGGTCCAGATGGTATGAATGGAAAATTCTTCCAAACTTGCTGGGAGATTATTTTGGAGGACCTACTAGCAGTCATTACTTCTTTCTTCGGAAGGTATGCTATGCCTAAATTCTTTTCTCATGCTTGTTTGGTCTTGCTCCCTAAGGTAGATCACCCCAACACACTCTCTGACTATAGACCCATTAGTCTCAGTAACTTCACCAATAAGATCATATCAAAACTCATTAGCCTCAGGTTTGCACCGATTCTCCCCGTTCTTATTTCTCCCAATCAATCTGGATTTGTAAAAGGAAAAAGCATCTCCGAAAATATCATGCTAGCACAGGAGATTATCCACGATATCAGAAAGCCCGTTATTGGTGACAACATGGTTATCAAGTTAGACATGGCCAAAACATATGATAGAGTCTCTTGGTCTTATACTTGTCTGGTACTGAGAAGGATGGGCTTCGGTGAGACCTTTATTGATATGATTTGGCGAATCATGTCTAACAATTGGTACTCTGTTATTATTAATGGATCTAGACATGGTTTTTTCCATTCCACCAGAGGGCTCAAACAGGGTGATCCTCTTGCTCCCGCTTTATTCATTTTGGGAGCGAAGGTACTTTACAGAATGCTGAATAGTCTTTATAATTACCACTTCTACCATGGTTTTTATATGAAGAAAAGAGGCCCACAAATTAACCATTTGAGTTTTGCGGATGACGTTATCATTTTTTCCTCCGGAAGGAGGGAAATTCTTCAAATTATCATGAAGACCTTGACTCTGTATGAAAAGACATCGGGGCAGCTTATAAACAAAAATAAGAGCCACTTCATGATGCATTCCAATGCACTCTAAGACAATGTGGAAACGGTGAAATAGGTTATGGGTTTCACTCAGAAGCATAGTCCCATCACCTACTTAGGATGTCCTCTGTACATTGGCAGGCAAAGAGTCATGTACTACACGAACATGGTCTCTAAGGTTGTCAACAGAATTAGAGGGTGGCACTCCAAAATCCTCAGCTACGGCGGTAGAGCTACACTCGTGAAATACGTACTTCAGTCGCTCCCGATTCACCTTCTTTCGGCCATTACTCCCCCCCGTACTACTCTCAAACAGATTGAGAGAGTCACCGCTGATTTTTTCTGGGGGTGGAAGGATAACAAGAAAAAATACCATTGGGCTTCATGGAAAAAACTTTGTTATCCATGGAAAAAATACCATTGGGCTCACAAACTTATCCTTCACTCCACCCCAATATTTATATGTTGGAATTTGTGGAAGAATAGGTGCGCGAGCAAATACGGGGGGAAGAGTTCTAGTTTGGCGAGAGTGAAATTTGCAATTTTCAAGGACATCTCAAATCTCCTTGGAGTCGCGTACCCCTATATCCATTGGCCCTCGAACTGGATCCACACCATCTCCTGTATAGATAAGTGTACTCATGAGATGAAGATCACCCAAGTCTCGTGGATTAAGCCACAACTAGGTTTCGTCAAGCTGAACACTGACGACAGTGCGTTGGGTAATCCGGGGCCAACTGGGGGGTGGAATCTTAAGAGATCACATGGGTAAATTCATCTTCGCCTACGCCATACCGTTAGGGGAGGGAACCAACAATCAAGCCGAACTAGAGGCGGCAGTTTATGGGCTTAAATGGTGCATTCAAAAGGGCTTTCAGCACGTTATCCTAGTAGTTGACTCGGAGTTGCTCACTAAATGGATCAATCATCAAACGAAACCTCCGTGGAGCCTTCACCAGGTAACTCATGACCTTGTTGTTATTTTCAAATTATTTACTTTCTTTTCTTGCAGGCATTTATACAGGGAGGCAAACTTCACTGCGGATGCTCTCTCCAAGCACAGTCACATTCTTACCACTCCAGGCCACTACACCACCCTCCAGCAGCTACCTCCTGGTACTCGAGGATACTACATGCTAGATAGAGTCGGTCTGCCCAGCTTCAGACGGAGGAAGACCAAACGGATTAAAAAGCCTCCATGATTTAATATTTCATTTTGCACCCTTGGATTGAGCACCCAATTACAGTGCTCCCCCTTATTTATGCTTTCCTAGTTTCTTTGTGTCGAGAGGAGTCCTCTCCTTTAGGTGAATAGTTTTTAGGTTTTCTTTTCGTGTGCATGTATCGGGAATGAATTGGCTGACCTTAGTAGGATGACCGGCTTATGAACCACCATAGGATTGGAGGTTAGGTCTATGCCCCCTCCTTGTATTTTTTTCTGTTTTATGTATAATACAGCTTGGGGGTGAGCGGCTTAACCCCTGGCCGCGCACGAGAGGTGGGAGCCTCGTGTAGGGTCTATTCCCGAAAAAAAAAATACTACTAGTCCTACCAAGACTACAAAAGCTTGATTAATGTTTAGTCGACTCAACTTGATATAGACACTACTATTGAGACTTGGTTAACGTAATCAGTTTAAATTAAAGGGTTAGGTATAAATTTTTATCTTACAGATGTGTAAATACACTGATTTGGTGTAGTAATTCTTACAATAAATCTTCTGTATAAGAAAAAAATATAAATTTTAATCTATATTGATCAAATTTAGAATACCGTTACATTGTATTAATTTAGGTATAATTCATGGTGTCAAATTTGAATGAATATATTGTTTGATTTTGATTTATTTTTTGGTTTCGCAAGTTAATGAATCAACTATATGGTATTGGTATCAATTGTGGTTTCAAACAAATGTTTATAAATTGTAATATTTTCTCATAACTACTTGTGTATATAATTGGTTCATAGACTAATTTTTATTGTTAGAACTGGTCTATTATATCAGTTTGGTGTGGTTTTTAAAAATAAAATATTTTCAATTGTATTATATTGATATATATATATAGAGAGTCAACTTTCAAGAAATGTATAAATTTGAACCTGTTGTATGATTATGGTTTAATTTTGTGATTTCAACAAATGTTTATAACTGTTTAAGACTAATTTTGAACTATAAAAAATATCATTATGAATTCTACTACAAACCACTTTATAAAGATCATTTCGAAAACACAATTCATACCAATTTCATACAGTAGGTCCATTTAATTTTGAAATCATATCTCATATTGATACTGTACAATTAAGAGATATATAAATTTGGACAATCTAGACCACATAGTTTAAATCATTATTCATAACACAATTCATATAGACCACATAGTTTAAATCATATTTCATACTGATATTGTACAATTAAGACTTTCTTAATATATTCATTTAAACCCACAATTCATATAAATATACCAAAACAATATAATCATATTTTTGCAATCATGATTTAGACAAAAATATCATACACAAGATCATATTATGAATCATTTTTATACACAAAGAATAATTGTAAAATGTATTATTACTAACCAATTTACAAGATCATTTCGAAAAAAGCCACAATTTATATCAATATCATACAATTGTGCAGTATTGAATAAAGCCTAAATATGGCAAAAAAAAAAATAACACTAATACAGTAAGAAATATAAATTGAAGATTGAGAAAAATATTGTGCTAGTATTAATTATTAATTATCTAAAATGCAACCCCTATTTTTGCTCATAAATAGGATAATTACCATGTTAAGTAAATAAAACTAAATATAATTTAATTCAAATTGAATAAATGATATATTAAAAATGGTAACTCATTAAATTCGAAATTGAAAAATAAATAAAAATTAAATTAAATTAATTAATTCAAATATGTTATCACTTACAATTAAGTTGTTGTATTAGTAATTACTAATTAGTATCGTGGGGGGAGAATGTTTTTTTTTTATTTGCTAATTAACATTTGAGTTGTATAAGGAAAAAAAAAGTGGGGGTGGGGGTGGATAAATATTTTTCTTGGTTTGGTAATTAACATTTGAGTTGTAGAATGGAGGTCTTGCTATTTTGAGGATTTTAAACATCTTCATGGATATGATTGTTTTTTCATTATGACCATTAAATTTTTTTCTAGAAATGTCCTTATTGAAGTAGGCACGTCGATTTTTTTTAAAGCAAGTTGAAATGTTTGAAATTGTAAAAATGGTGAATTAAGTTGAACGAGTTAGACTATCATGATTCATTGTTTAGTTTATCTTAACAAGACTAATTCTAAACAAGATTGGACAATGATTCATTTATTTATAAAATTACCCTATTTTAATCCGTCCAAATAACATCTTACACGTCTACGTCCCTATTATTTTGAAATCTACCCTTTCATAATTAGCACATTAGAAAATTAGGAATTCACCAAAATTATAGGAGTAACATTTAGTAGGCATTTAAAATTGAAATTAAATAAAAAATAAAATTGTGCTTGAACATAAAGTCTTAAATACATTTATGAGGTAATTTTTCCTTCTGTAATGCCTTTAAGACTTTTTCATTATCTTATTATTTGATAACATTTTATTATGTAATCAAATGTTTGATGTCGTGAAGACTTGGGCAAAGACCAATTCCTCTGTCATGTCAACAACATAAGTGGTGCTATATATATATAATGGATTAATACATTTGAAACATAAATCCCTTTGCAGCAATCTATATACTAATTCAAAATGAAGAAGAACATTGTCTTATTGATTCTTCTCTTTCTAATTCAATTTTCTATATCACTTGCTTCCTCAAATGAGACTGACCAACAAGCTTTACTAGCTTTCCAAAATCTTGTTACAAGTCCCACTCATTTTTTAGCCATTAATTGGACCAACAATACTTCTTTTTGCTCTTGGTTCGGTGTCACTTGCAGTTCAAAAAGGCAAAGGGTTGTGGCCTTGGCTCTTCCTAATTTGCAACTGCAAGGCACAATTTCCCCATCTTTGGCCAATTTGTCCTTTCTCAGTGTTCTCAATCTCAACAACAATCAGCTGGAAGGAAGTATACCAGCAAGTTTATTTCAACACCGAAGAGTTCAAGTAATTTCATTGGCCTTCAATAAACTCGGTGGTGAAATGTGGAAAGGGCCATGGTATGTACCCGAACTTAGAGTGTTAAATCTCAGGAACAATAGCCTCACGGGTATAATCCCTCCTTCTATTGGAAATGCCACAAAGTTGCTGAACTTCAGTTTGTCTGGGAATAGAGTCAGTGGCAACATTCCAAAGGAGGTCGGTAATCTAAGCCAACTTGCATATTTGTCCTTTGTCAATAATCAATTAACAGGTTCCATTCCCACAACACTGTTTAATATCTCATCATTGCTTGTCATAAGTCTGTACAACAATAGCCTTTCTGGCCGTCTCTTGCTTGATGAAGGGAATATTGTGTCAAATCTGAAGTTTTTAAGTATAAGTTATAACCAAATTTCTGGTAGCATTCCTTCCAACATATGCCAACTCACAGAGCTCAAAATTTTGTCCATATCTTTCAACAATATAACTGGAGACATACCCAAAAATATTGGTTGTTTATCTAAACTCGAGAGGTTCTATATTGGGCGTAATGCAATAAGTGGGACTATTCCCACTTCATTGGGAAATATTTCCACTCTGCAATTTCTTGATTGTGGAAACAATCGGATAGTCGGTCAAATTCCAAAGGTTATTTTCAACATATCTTCTTTGGAAATTATTGATTTCAGTTTCAATAACCTCTCTGGTAGAATTCCAACCACTATAGGTCTTCATCTTCCGAACCTTAAAGAACTTAACTTGGCAGTCAATCAGCTGGAAGGGGAAATTCCATTGTTCATAACAAATGCTTCCAAGCTTGAGCTACTGGACTTAAATGATAACTTTCTCACAGGCGCAATTCCTACAAATTTAGGAAATCTTCGTGAGCTGCAATCACTGTTGCTACATCATAATCAGCTTACCAATCAACCAAGAGAGCGTGAGTTGCGATTGTTCAATTCTTTGGCGGACTGTAGGATGTTGCGATATCTACAAGTGGGTGCCAATCCATTGAATGGCGTTCTGCCCAATTCTATTGGGAATCTTTCATCTACAATTGAAAACTTTGGAACAGCAGATGCACACATCAACGGCCTCATCCCCACAAGTATAGGCAACATAAGTGGTGTAATAACCCTAAGTTTTTCGGGAAACAACTTGACAGGGAATATTCCTTCTGAGATTGGTAAGCTTAAGCAACTGCAAGGTCTGGGTCTAATTAAGAATAAATTGCAGGGACATATTCCAGAGGCAGTATGCCATTTATCCAATTTGGTTCAATTATTTCTGGATGGTAATGAGCTCTCTGGATCAATTCCAGAATGCTTAGGAAATCTTAGCATGCTACAACATCTTTATTTGGGTTCTAATAAATTTTCATCAAAACTTCCATTGAGCCTTTGGAAGATGAGTGGCCTTCTCTATTTAAGCGTGTCACAAAATTCTATAGAGGGAGAAGTTCCATCAGATATTGGAGGACTGAAAGCCATTATAGAACTATATCTTTCCAGTAACCACTTTTCAGGTATGATACCAACCAGATTTGGGGTACTCCAAACCCTGCAGTCTCTTGACCTATCGAACAATTCATTTTTTGGCCAAATTCCATTATCCTTTGCCAACTTGATAAGCTTGGAATTCTTGAATTTGTCTTTAAATGCATTGTCAGGTACTATTCCTAAGTCATTGGAAACACTCTCGTCCCTGAAAAGCATTAATGTTTCATTTAATGGTTTAGAAGGTGAAATACCCGGTGACGGTGTGTTTGCAAATTCCACTTTGCAATCATTTCTCGGGAACAAGGGTCTATGTGGAGCACACATATTGGAGATTCCTTCTTGTGCTATCACCAATCCTGGACAACAATCAAAGCTAAAGGAGATTGTGCTAAAAATTGTTACTCCAGTGATTATTTCATCCTTTCTGATATTTTTGTTGGTTTCAATTTGGATAATGAAACGACAGAAGAAAGGAAAGTCCAAAGATGTGGAAAAAGTACCGGAGATCGGGACTTATCAATTTGTTTCTTATCACGAGATTCAACGAGCAACAAATAATTTTGATGAATCAAATTTAATTGGTGTGGGAAGTTCTGGCTCTGTGTACAAAGGCACATTATCTGGTGGAAGTGTAGTGGCGATAAAGGTTCTGGATTTGGAAAATGAGCAAGTATGCAGAAGGTTTGATACTGAATGCGAAGTGATGAGAAATGTTAGACACAGAAATCTTGTTCCGGTGATTACTACTTGTTCTAGTGACTATATAAGAGCCTTTGTTCTGCGATATATGCCCAACGGGAGTCTTGAGAATTGGTTGTACAGAGAAGATTGCCACTTGAACCTTCATCAAAGAGTCGCCGTAATGCTTGATGCAGCTATGGCAATTGAATATCTACATCATGGTAATGTTACTCCAATTGTTCATTGTGACCTAAAGCCAGCCAACGTTCTTTTGGATGAAGATATGGTGGCTCGTGTTGGTGATTTTGGAATCTCTAAAATTTTAGCCATAAGCAAGTCCATGGCTTATACTGAGACATTGGGCACTCTTGGATACATTGCACCAGGTATAAAAAATCTACTCTCTTTGATTTTCTCTTATCATAATTAAGTCTCTCCAAATTCTACAAGTAAAAAGAGCAAGTTTTTATTTATGCAAAATTGTTGTTGTATTTCAATTAACTCTTCTTCAATCCTTTTTTAAGAATATGGCTCGGAGGGAATAGTGTCCGCTAGTGGTGATGTTTATAGTTACGGCATCATGTTGATGGAAGTTTTGACCAAAAGAAGGCCAACAGATGAAGAGATATGCAATGAAAATCTTGACTTGAGGAAATGGATCACACAATCATTTTCAGGGACTATAATGGACGTTGTGGATGCCAATCTTTTTTCCGAGGAAGAACAGATCACTTCCCAAAGTGAAATCTGCATAGCCTCCATGATAGAATTGGGTTTAGACTGCACAAAGGAAATGCCAGAATCAAGAATAACCATGAAAGAAGTAGTCAAGAGGCTTAGCAAAATCAAAAACACATTTCTGGAAACATAGAAGTGATCAGCATCTCTTCCGATAGTGTTCTTTTCTGATGCTTTTTGGTTTCTTTAGTAAAGTTGTCGTATGGTACTTACTTGGAGTCATGTATTGTTTGTAATTTCATTTGAGTGGTTTTGAACCTGTTCTACTTTTAGCTATTTGTAATTATGTTTTGAATGCTAGCTATAAAGAAACCAGAATGAATTAATAAAGATGTTTAGCTGCACTATTTTGCTTTTTATTCATTAGCTTCTTCATTTGTATTCAATAAACTTGTTTTGTACTCTTTGTGATAGTGTGGAAAAAAATAAACAATTTGTGAATTGAGAAATTACTGTATTTTTGGACTTTAGATGCAGAACAGGAAATGAGCTTATTAAGAAAGGATATTATACAGAGGAACATCACTTGGATTCGATATTAAAAAACAGGATTTTAGGTATTTTTCATGTATGTTAGTCCACTGATTCTTTAATAATTAGTCATTGATTCAGTTGACCCCAAGACTTGGCTAGGCCGGACCCAAATGCTCATTGCATTTTCATTAATGGAGTCTCCTTTTTCAATATTTCGGTATCACGAGATTGGAATTCAAGATTTTAAGCGTTTTGATGTGTATTATACCACTGATTTATGATAATTAGTCGACCAATTCCTTTGGCCCCCAAACTTGGCCAGGCCAAGCTTTACAAGCTTAATGATAATACTCATGATGAAAGTTTAAGTAGAGCATCAGTCAATCGAGCTACTAAGATTCTCTCACCCTTTATTATTTGTCTTTTTCCCATAGTAGAAAAAATATATTTCTTTGAGATTTTAAAAAGTAGTACTTAGAATTGACAGTAAAAATTTGAGGATTCTGCTAGAAAGATTGAACAAGAAAAAAAAGAATTCAATAGCCTTTGTTCAAATTCTATATTGTATTGAAAAATTCACAAAATATTTATAAATATGAATCCAACTATTAGTATATATTAATTTAAAATCGTCATAAAAAATTATAAACTTAAAATCATGAATCTGCCTCCATCGGTCAAAGTTGAAGCAATATGCCTTTTTTTTCAAACTTGTCTTAGACTGCATGACCTCCCGTTGACTTAGATTTGGACCATATATAATCCAACCTTTTTAATATTATATTTTTTTTAATAATTTAAGTTTTACTCTTCTCTATCAATTTCCTTACCCCTTTGTTTACGCAATTCCTCAATGTGATGACATTTCAATAATGTGTAATACCCCCACAAAATTGTGGAAATCACAACCATTTAACTTTATTAATACATTTGTAAAAAAAAAATATTTCATTTTTTGTAATGAGGAAATAAATAAATTAAATTATAGTCAGACAAATATAATACAAATGTAATGACATGTTTAAATATCTTTCTTATAAATCTATTTACTTATCATTATTTGAGTTTTTTATTCTTATTTCATTTTGTTTTCATTTTTTAGTATAAAAATATGAGAAATAGAAAAAAAGGAAGTGTGAATGGAAAAGGAGAAAAAGTAAAAAAAAAATATTCTTTTTGCATCTACCTATATTGTAATTTATTTTTGCATTTGTAAAAAATAAATTGTATAAGAAAATGAGTGAAAAAGTTGTAACAACATTTTATAGACTATTCAATTACTGGCGACACAAATTCAGAATTTACCTTTAAAATTTCTAATCAATATTGAATACATTATATTTTTAAAATTATAGGTTCATGTTCACTATTTATTACAATCAGTAAAATTTCACACATAAATTTTGTATTCACCCAATAACAAAAGGTCAAACAACACGCTTTTTTCTAAATTTATCTTAGACTGTGGAGACTGACCATAATATATATATATATATATATATATATATATATATCCACATATTTTTATATTTATTTCTTAATAATGCACGTAATTGACTAACCATATAATATAAATATATTTATTTTTTCTTTCTTAATAATGCAAGTTGACTGACTACTCTTAAATCAATTTTCTTGCCCCTAAACTTACGCAAACACAAGAGACTCTCACCTGTCTTTTCTTGTTTTTGTCTTTATAAAGTTGGCTACTATGAGATTATATTGCAATAAAATTTGTCGAAATCATCAATTTCTTCTCAAATTAATTAGTCAAACACAAATTGATACTCTTCATAAGTACAATTATAGACGGAATTCTTACCTTTAAACAAAAATAACTTAACTTTAAATATTTCATTTTGGTTATAATAAGTAACTTTTAATAGTTTGTTGCTTACTAAAAGAGAATTCTCAATTCCCATTTATTTAATAAACAGGGAGCTGAAAGAGAATTTTTCATCATATAGTTGCACCATGTTAGCTGCCTTAACATTTGGAAAACATAAAATAATATTCTTAAACTCTCATCATAAATAATGAAATGGCATTAAGATTGTAGAAATAATGGTGACTTTTAGACTCTTTATTACTATATTTTACGGAAGTGATGAGCTTATTGATGAAAACAAAAAGATAAATAAGGTTGTTGGGATATAATATACGTTTTGTATGTTAATATTTAATGAGACGTTTAGTGTGAGGTATAAGGTGTAATAATCTTAGCGATAAAATTTATACTGTGTTTGGTTGAAGGTATTAGACAGTGTTGGAATTATATATCCCACAAGTTATACCTTAGTGATGGGGTAAAAATTTATTGCGATTGCTGGCAGGATGTTGATGTTGAACCCCATTTTCAGTATCATTCAAAGTTTAAGGTTAATATACACTCGCGATTATCAATTACTAAAGATGCAAGTGCAAGTAAATCTTCTTGAATGGTTTTCTACAAAATCAAGGACACGTAGAAGTTAGCATCTCTTTCAGTGGTGTTCATTCTGAGGTCCCGAGCTTGTTTTGGTCTTTTGTAACTCATAGTTAGTTTGATTGCGACTTTTTAAATTTTGGGTCAAGGAGACCTCGAATACAAATTCTGGTGGTTCCATTGAGTCTGGAATGTCGAAATTAGTATAGTAGCATATCAAGTTTGTGTTCTTGAGATTCCGAACGAATTCCAAGGGTTTATTATGGGATTTGATCTTAGTGAGTTGTTATGTTTTAGCTGATGTCTGGTGCCTGGGTCGTTTGTGCTTTGCGATCGCCTAGGCCTAGTTGCGATCGTGAAGGGTTAGTTCAGTCAGTCATCGCGATCACGTGGCCTTCACCGCAATTGTGACGGTCAATTAATGAGCTGACCCAATTTCCTTCTTCGCGATCGCAAAGAGCAATGTCTATGTAGACCTAAAATTTCCCAAAAGTCTAGATTTTATCCCGTTTCCACCATTTTTGAATCCTAGAAGCTCGGTAGTAGCGATTTTGAAGAGGCTAATAGAGAAATTTGGTGTGGGTAAGTGTTTTTGACTTCAATCTTTCAATACCAAGTAAATTTTATGTGATCTTCACTTCGAATTCATGATTTTAGAGCTTTAAAATGTGGGTGTTTCACCAAGAACATTTGATTCTTTAAATTGGTGTTTGAGGACTGATTTCAACTCCAAATTCAAATTGATTTTTCAGCATTAGTTTCTAAATACTCCAAGGATCATTTTCATATAAAAAATTTTAGATTTGGTTGTCGTTTTCGAAATCGAGTTTTTGGGTCGGTTTCGACCCTAATTTCAAAAAATATGATTTTGATGTCGTTAGCTCCGTAATTTGATTGAAAAATTATATTTTATTAGATTCTTACAAATTGGAGCGTCGACGGAAGGGAAATATTCAAGTTCTAGAGTAGTTTAGTGCGATATAGAGGCAAGTGAAACTCTAAATCTTAGAAATACGCCTCAGTAGTTTGGTCCCTGGCGCGGCGCGCCACTAAAAGGTGTGCAGGGTTTTTCAAGTCAATTTCCAGAACCCAGAAAATATTGGCCTTGGCGCTGTAAGGGCGCAACGCGCCACTATCGCGCCAAGAATGTGCCTCAGTAGTTTAGTCCTTGGCGCGATGCGCCACTAACCGATGTGCAGGTTTTTAGGCGTAATCGGCCTGGAGCTGCAATGGCGCGACGCGCCACTATCGCGCCAGGTGCATTTTTGCCTATTTTTTAGAACTTTTGGAAAGGGGCAATTTGGGAATTGTCCCAAATTATATATGTATTACCCTAGACTATTTTGGGATCATATTTTCATCCCCCACTCTCTCTCTAGAAAAGCCCTAGGAGTTCCCCTCTCTCTCTCTCTCTCTCTTCTTCTTCTTCTTCTCAATTTCCAACAAGAAGAATTCCAAGAGCTTCAAGATTTGAGTCCTCCATTGGAGACCCAACATCAAGGTTTTCTTCAAGTCTTCACTAAGGTATGTAAGGCTATCCAAAATATGGGTTGAGTCTACCCATGTGCCCTACTCTTGCTTTGAGGTTAGATGTTCATGAAAATGGAATTTCTTGGTATGGTTTATGTTAGTATGAGCTTTGTCTCCTATTTATTTGGCTCCATATGTGTTAATGTTGTTGAGCTAAGAAGTTCTTAAAATGGGCCTTTATGTGAGTATGAGTTGATGAAGATGAGTTGTTAAATATGTTTTATTGATCTTCTTAATTATGTAGATTATGATAAAAGATGTTATTTTCTTAAAAATGTTGCCTTTTATAAAGTGTCGATTTAAAGTCTTGAAGTTGTGATGAGTCTCAAAGATTTCTCAAGTGGATGGAGGAAATGATTGGTTATGTCTATATGTTGCTATAATCGTGCAATTGAATTTCTTTGGAAAAACATGATTGAGATTGATCGGATGGTATGATTGAAAGAGATTTGATAATGATAGAGTTGATGAGTTGACAAGGTTGTAATGAGACTTGTCGATATGATTTGATTGAGTTGATTGGATGGAGTTTTATGAGCATTGAGTCTTGGGAGGAGTATCGAGCACCGAATTGGGTAAGAGTAAAGTCCATACTCGAACCAATAACTACGTTGCCAACCGTAGGAGGGGATTGAACCGTTAAAGTTGGATGTTTCCCCAAAATGTTTGTCCTGACATTATAGGACTTGGTTAGATTGGATCCATGATTGGTTGATTCGTTCATACCCTAGCAAGGTATGAATGGACGCGGCAACAACGTTGGTTTGTTGTACTTTCACTGGCTCATAAGTGATGGTTGTCGCATAAGAGAAACTCTCAAATAGGTCTTGATAGTACTCTGAGTCGTATTGAGTTGACATGTATATGATTTGGTCCCGTCTAAATTATATTCTTCTTTAGACTTACGACACCTGACTGAGTTGTTATTTCTCTTGAGTTGAGAGTCCGAGTTAATTTGATTCTTCCTTGATATTCATTTCATTCGGCCATTTTACATACTCGTACATTCCATATACTGATGCCATTTGGCCTGCATCGTTTCATGATGCAGAGATAGGTACTAAAGATCATCAACCGGCGCACCGTTGAAGATACACACTCACTCTCAGCTAGCGGTGAGTCCTCCTAGTTCCAGAGGATGTTAACCCCTTTTGTATAGTTTTGATGCCATTTACCTTGTTTTAATTATTGGTAGCCATGGGCGTGTCATGGACTCCTTCTAGACGGTAGATAGAGGCTTCATAGACCGGAGCGTAGAAATGTTGGATTGTTCTTTTGGGTAACCCTTGTAAAACTTTTTATCGAGTTGATGGTTGTTTGGCATTTGGCCCTAATTCATGAACAGTATTTTATTAATTGAGTTTTCTGCTAAGAGAATGTGATTGAATGAATGTGTGACTGGACCAGGTGGTTCGCTCGGAGGTCAGAAATGGCCTTCGAGTGATGGCCACGCCTAGGGTACCCTCCCGGGATGAGACAACATGTCTCAGTAGTTTGGTCCCTGGCGCGCTGCGCCACTATAAGATGTGCATGTTTTAGGCATAATCGGCCTGGCGCTGCAATGGCGCGATGCGCCACTATCGCGCTAGGAGAACTTTTGCCTAATTTTCAGAACTTTTGAGAAGGGAAAATTTGGTAATTGTCCCAAATTATATATGTATCATCCTTGAACATTTTGGGAACATATTTTCAGCCCCTCTCTCTCTCTAAAAGCCCTAATATTTTTCCTCTCTTCTTCTCCAAATCCTTCTCCAACAAAGGGTGTCTTCAAGAGTTTCAAGGATTCAAGATCTTCAAGTCATGTCTTTGGTTTTTGATGGGATATTCTTCATTTCCAGGTATGTAAGGCTAACCTAAAATATGGATTGAGTTCTTCCATATGCCCATAGATGTGTTGGTTAGGAGTTGTGAAAGAGTTGAACCTTCTAGGAAGGTTTTCTTGAAAGTTTTCCCTAAACTATGGAATGTTTTTAGATACTATTGGTTGATTGATGATTTTAATGACTTGAGTTACTAAATAGTTAATTTTCATATTATTGACGACAAATGTATCTTTGTATATAGATTTATAGGTATTGACGATATTATTGAGTTGAGTTTTGTTGAGAGTATGGATTCATGTTTCATTCACATGAACCCAAGATGAGATTTCTTGTCATAAATGTCTTGAGGTTGAGATGGATAGTTGTGTGCATATATGTATTGATTGAAATGAAAGGAATGAATAGGATAGTTAAGAATGTCCCTTTGCTTCTATAATTTGAACATAAGACTAAAATGAAGATTGTGGAGTAGATGTTTGACAATGATGTGATGATAATATTTGATGGTGATGTGAATGGTGGTGTTCTGATGATGGTGTGAGTGATGATGTGAATGATGATTATTTAATATGTGTAGAATGATTGATGAAGAGGTATGTTGATGAGAATGTTATGTGATAAAGTGGATTGGAGTCTAATGTGATTATGTGATATGTGAATTGCATAAATTGAGTTGATTGGAGTCTTATGAATATTTTGGAAAACAAATGATCTTTTGAGGAGGAGTTTTAAATAAATGATTTGTAAGCATTTTTGCATAAACTATTTATACACTATTTTTGAAGTTTAAGAAATAATTAGTTTCATCTATGATTTAAAAAGAGTTTAAGCATGAGTTGGGTTTGAGGAGTCTTTTAATTATTTTTGAACACGAGTATTTTGATTATAAATGAGTTGAGCATTTTTACTTTAAAAATGTCGATTTTGAGATTGAGTTGAGGTTGCATAAATTTTAAAGGAAGAGTTTTATGATTTGAGATGAGTCGATTTGAAAGAAGGTCCAATGAGGCCAAATTTGAGTTGAGTTTTGAAAAGAGTCCAATGAGACTAAATGAGTATTTTGAGTATCTTACTCACCTGATATATATGAGCATATTGAGTCTTGAGAGGAGTATCGAGCTCCGAATTGGGTAAGAGTAAGTCCATACTCGAACCCAATAACTACGTCGCCAAACGTAGGAGGGGATTGAACCGTTAAAGTCGGATGCTTCCCCAAAATGTTTGTCCTCGCATTATAGGACTTGGTTGGATTGGATTCATGATTGGTTGATTCGTCCATACCCTGGCAAGGTATGAACGGACGTGGCAACAACATCGGCTTGTTGTACTATCACTCGCTCATATGGTGATGGTTGTCGGTTAGAGAAACTCCCAATTGAATAGATTGTGCTTAATATGATTGGTTTGAATGTGATTGTAGATGATTGAGTTGAATCGTAAAACATTGCATAATTTAATTTGCATAGTTATTGAGTTGAGTCCTTTGAGTTGATTGTTGAGTTGACTTTATATGATCTGATTAGGTGATGTGTGATGGATTGGATTATATGATATGTGATTGGATAGTGTACGATGGAAGGGTATATGATTGGATTGGATCGGATCGTATATGACTGGATTGAATCGATTGTATATGATTGGATTGAATCGGATGATATACGATTTGATTGAACTGTATTGTGTATGATTGGATTGAATTGTCTGATGTGTGATTGGTCTTTGTCTAAAAAAATGTATTCTTACTTTAGACTTATGACGCCTTATTTGCATCTCTCTTATCTTTCTGATTTGAGATATTTGGACCGATGATATTCTTCCTTGAGGTATGTTTCATTCTGTCATATTACATACTCGTACATTCCACGTACTGACGTCCATTTGGACCTGCATCATTTTATGATGCAGAGACAGGTTTAAGAGATCGTCAATAGAAGCACCATTGAGGATCTATACACACTCAGCGTATTGGTGAGTCCTTCCCTACATCCGGAGGACACCGCTTGTATCATTCTTGCATCGAGTTAGCCCTTTTCATTTTGATTTGAGGTAGCCATGAACATGTCATTGGCACCAATTAGATAGTAGTGATAGAGGCTTCATAGACTAGATAGTGATGGGTCGATTGAGTATTTCGTTCCTTGAATTATTCTTGTCAAACTATTTTTAAATGACAAATATTAGAGTTGACTTGTTGGCCCATGGCCTTTATTCTTTGAGTTAGACTGATGTTTTGAGTTGTCCACCGAATATTCTCTTTAATTTTTTTGTCTTCCGCTGATTGAATGAATGAACGGATGTGTGATCAGGCTATGTGATTCGCTTGGGAGCCAGAAATGGTTTCTGAGTGCCAGTTACGTCTAGGGTACCCTCCCGGGGCGTGACAGGTAGGAGATTATGTGCCTTCTCCAAAGACTTCTAAAATAGATACTCACAAACATTTAGGTTACATATTATCCCATTCTGTCTTAGGTCACAGATTCATCCCATTTTTTTACTTGCAAATGGCAAGTGTAACTGTGTAAGTCCACACTTCCAAACCCAGTATATGTTCCTGCTGAACGATTTATTTTACCTTCTTTAAAGGGGATCAATAGAGCTCCCACTTACCCTCCAGCGTGCTCGAACCCTTAACCACTTGAGCAAGCCTCACTTGTCCCTATTGAATTTTTTTCTATGTTTCCCAAAAAAGCTTAATATTATATGGTGAATTCTTAACACTCTATTTACATTTTGTGATTTGAAATCCATTTAGTTGGACATACAATTGCTATAAGGATGCATACATTTGCTAAAGTGGATGTTCCAACTTCTATGGTCTGAAGCTTCTTGCAACAATGAAGTTGCAATTTAGCATGAATATGAGTGCCGTTTTATTCAGGTAGTCTTTTTCAGACACTTAGCTAACTAATGATAACAAGAACCAAATTGGTCTAACAATTGAACTGAAATAGCTTCATTATTATCATCTTTCTCGGAGATATTTCATGTTGGTATCTACTATAAAACTCATTATTTACTTGAAATAATATAATCATAGTTTACATATGAAGTTTAATAGAATATCCGTCAACTTAGGATGCTGTGTCTGATTGCTGAAGGATACATATAGTCAAAGGTTACGTGATGCAAAAGTTTCACAAACATATCATTTATCATAGGAAACCTGAGAACCGCACTAATAGTAGAACTTTTTCATAAATGAAGGCTCCTATGGTAACAACTGAGTCAGGCTTGCAGTATAAGGACATCAAAGTTGGTCGAGGCCCTAGTCCCCCTGTTGGTTTCCAGGTATGTATCCTGATTTCTGATACTTTGTTCTTATGTAAAAGTGAAGGACGAAGTATAGTGCAATGAACTTTCTTGTTCACCAAACTAGCTGGTTGCCTTACCCATTTGATAATTAATGGTAAAATTTTATGCTGCTTCATCTTCTCAAAACATGTAGTGTGTTTTATCGCGAATAACTTGAATGGAATTAAGAAGTAAAGGACATACAAAAAATTGAGAAAAGAGTAGTCTATTCAAAGTAATGCATCATTTTTAAGGTGTAAGAAAAGATATCTGGCTCCTTAAACATATTTTGAATTATCACATGGAAGAAAAGATGTCTAACTCCATCCGTGTAAGTTCTATTCAAAATTTTATTCTGTTCATTATTTTGATCAGTCAAATTTCATTTCATGATGACAGGTCGCTGCAAATTATGTTGCGATGGTTCCCTCGGGACAAATTTTTGACAGGTCATTACATGGATCATACTCTGATTAGTTGCTGATTATTTTAAAAATTATATAAAAGCTTTTGACCTTTTTTGATCATTTGGAAATTGCATCCACTGAAGCATATGAATGATATTCTCTTTGCAATATTTTTGTTATAATTTCCTCTTTAAGTTCGGTCATTGTTTTGGACATGAGGGAAAAGTTCAGAAGTTAATTCTTTTTGTTTTCTAAAAATGCTCATACATATAACCTTATAAAAAGTCTGATTCCCCTTTCCTTCAAAACACGCATGGATTCATTATTCTGCATTTAGGATAAATGACGTTTAATTCACTGTTTCTTCAAAAGTCTTAACTCTTGCAAGATCTCTTGATTTATGAATTTACAGCTCCCTGGAGAAAGGTCGACCTTACATTTTCCGTGTAGGCGCTGACCAGGTAAACTTTTGTACACGTTCATGAAAATTTGTGGTTTCATGATTTCAGTAACAGTAATAGCAGGTGAAGAATTAGTTTTCATAGTTTGGTTAGTTCATACATGACTAACTAATTTCAATGGCTAGAGTAGGTAATCAAAGGACTTGATGAAGGGATCCTGAGCATGAAAGTTGGAGGACTACGTCGACTCTATGTACCTGGATCTGTAAGTTCTCTGCCTTTTGAATTTCTCGTTCTACAGATGCAAGGCAAATGAAAAAAGATAGCAATCAAAACATTAATTAGGGGTAAATGCTTCTTTGTAGGATTCACATGTTTAGATATAGCCCCTTTTAAGGGTCGTTTGGTAGAATGTAGTAGAAAAAATAATACATTTATTAGCTGTGGTATTGTTTAATTCTTTGTTTGGTAGGATTTTCACCCTATGTAGTATAGGGTGTATAACTAATACATAGCAAATCATGATATTAGCAAGACAAGAGTTGTCAATACATGGATAAACAAGGTTACTGCCCTTAATACATTAAACCAAACACTTGATAAGAAATAATATCAGCGTAACTGATATCAACATTACTAATACACCCTCTTCAGTACTATTCCTATACACTCTACCAAATGACGCCTTAGTTTCTTGTTCGCGAAAAGAAAGAAAAATGATATCTCTAGTTGCTTACACAGATAAGAAGCTACCTGCAAGGCTACAATCTTTAAAAGCCTCTAGTTTTCTCAAACTTTATCCTCCTAATTTGTTCTGCTTGATGAGAAATTATTCAAAATAATGTCCTCGAGGATGGCCAAATACTTTTCTACAGATGTTCCTTCAAGTTTGGGGGGGGGGGGGGGGGGGGGCGCATGAACTTTTCATATATGCAATAGCTTACATTCTATCTGTTTTACGCTCACACTTTACTGCATTCTTGACAATTGACTTGAAATAGTCCAAGATTAATGCAGATCTTTTATCAGACTTAAGTCTCTTACACATATTTCTGTTGAATAGTTGGCGTTTCCAAAAGGCCTGACATCGGCTCCTGGAAGGCCAAGAGTGGCTCCTAACAGCCCCGTGGTATTCGATGTGAGTTTGGAGTTCATACCAGGCCTTGAATCCGACGAAGAGTGATAATTTCTCTTTTTTTTCTTGTATTGTTTTCCCCTTGCCATGTATCTATAAAGATGAGGAAAGGCTCATGTAATTACTATCATTATTCCTACTGCATTTCTCTATTATATGTTCATTTCTTTGCTGTATACAGTCCAGTTTTGCTACTGTATTTTAGTTCTTGTATGTGCTCATAAAGCATACATGTCCATGAATATAGACATGACAAAGAAATGTTAAAGATCACCCCCCCCCCCTCTTATTTTGTTTCTTCTATTTGAAATACTCTCTCCATGGTGTTGCCGTTTTACTCAAATGGTTAAGAATATCTAAAAGGGGAGCCTTGACGTAATTGGTAAAGTTGTTGTTATGTTACCAGGAGGTCACGGGTTCAAGCTGTGGAAACAATCTCTTACATAAATGTAGGGTAAGACTGTGTACAATGGACTTTTGTGGTCGAATCTTTTCCTGGATCCTGTGCATAGTGAAAGTTTAGTACACCAAGCTACGGAAGTAGTTAAGAATTTCGAGCTAAAACACACATGGCCTTTAAAATGCATCTATAGGACATTTGAATTTTCAATGATTTATCTCATCATTATTTATCTAGGTCCTAGGATGACCTAATGATCATGGCAAAGCACAATCGTGATAATACCTTATGACGATGATTCATTGTTTACTTATTTACTGGTATTTAGAGGCTGCAACTGTTGCTTTTTTGGCTTCTGATTATGCTGTAACAGGAGAAACCCTTCTTTGAGGCGCATTATGTGGTCATCACTTGAGAGGCTCCGATCAGGAAGTTGGGAGACAACTCTTTGTTGGCTTGCCAAATGGGACAACTTTTGCTCCCTAACCATATTTCACGATAGCTCTAAATCCAGACTATTCATATACACTCCAATTCTAACTCGTAATATGACATTTGCGAGATTACTTGCTCAAATAATTAAGTTGAGCATAATTTTCAGATTATGTAATAAAGACAATTCGTCCTAATAATGCTGGTGAGTTTACATCTCAGGCATTTAATGATTATTGTATGTCCACAAGGATAACAATTGAACATCCGATTGCTCATGTTCATACTCAAAATAGATCTGGCGGAATCAACTATTTGAATTGGTACAAAACTATCCTTCATTCACCTTTCGGCTCCAAATACCCCTGACGTCAATCTTTTGGCTCAAAAATACCTTCGATATTAACCATTTGACTCATATTAACCCTTATTTTTAACAACTCCCTTAACGTAAAATCATTAAATATTTATTTATTATGTTGCCTAATCTGATTCGTCCAAATTTAAACAATTCTCAAATAAATAACAAAAATCATATATAATTCATATTTTGACTTAATACGCTTGAAAATAATATTCAAAAAATTATTAATTTCATGATATCTTTCTATTGACCTATTTTAGATTAACACCCAATTCATAATTGGGGATCCATCTAAAATCCACAAAAAAATATTATTATATTTTATTAACATAAAATTTTCTACACAAAAAAATATTATTATATTTTATTAACATAAAATTTTCTATTAATTATCTAATTGTCTTGTTCATTCCTTCTTTTTATTCTTTTTAATCTATTATTCTTAATTAGGATATGAGAAACTCAAGTTTGAAATGAACCTAGATGTTCATATTCTTTTAATTTATATTATTATCATGGTGGGGTAAAGGTGGGTATAGGAAAAAAGATTATTTTTTATTTGTTTATTTTAAATTTTGGGTACACACAAAAGAAAAGATGCTATTAAATTATTTTTTATTGAACTAATTACTTCTATATGAATGTCCTCGTTATTTTCTTCCTTTTTTCTCCTTTATTTTGTCATAAGTCAAAAATAATAATTTAAAATTGTGGATAAGATTCCAAGAAAAAAAAAGTGGAAGGGAGAGGAAGTGAGAGTAGGAATGTGATTTTACTATTCAAACGATAAGGACCTAAAATATCCTTAAACTATGAGATTTGGTACAATATTGCCTTCACATCCACCTAATGAGTGTAGGCCGTTAAAATAAGGGTATTTTTAAACCAAAATATTAACGTCAGGGGTATTTGAGGGCCAAAAGATAGACAGAGGGCAATTTTGTACCAATTCAAATAGTTGAAGGGCATTTTAGGCCCTTCTTCGTTAATTAAATGCATCCAATTAATTGTTAGACCAATGCTTATGAGAACAAAACTTCTCATTTCATTATGGGGTCATGCTATTTTGCATGCAACAAGTCTTGTGCGAATCAGACCCATAAATTATCATAAAGTCTCCCCATTACAATTGGCTTTTGGTCAAGAGCTGAACATTTCTCATCTTAAAATATTTAGATGTGCGGTATGTGTTCCAATTGCTCCACCACAACGTACAAAGATGGGTCCCCAAAGAAGGTTAGGGATATATGTTGGGTATGAATCTCGTTCTATCATAAAATATTTGGAACCTATGACTAGAGATTTATTTATTGCATGATTTGTTGATTGTCACTTTGATGAATCATTATACTCAACATTAGAGGGAGAAAATAAGCAGCTTAAAAAGGAAATAGATTGGAATCCATTATCACTATCTCATTTAGACCCTCATATAAATAAATGTGAACTGGAAGTTCAAAAGATAATCTATTTGCAAAATATTGCAAATCAATTGTCAGATGCATTTACTAACCTATCAATAGTTACTAAATCTCATATCCAGCTGTTAATGCTCCAATTCGAGTTGATGTCCCAGTAGGACAATTCATTAATGTAAATGAGTCTAAACCGCGCTTAAAACGTGGTAGACCGATCGGTTCCAAAGATAAATATCCTCGAAAAAGAAAAAGAACAAACAATCCAGATGATCATGATATGGAAGAACCTGCTCAAGAAGAGCGAGGAAACATAACAACTGATAAAATCTTGGAAGAGGTTGAGGCGCCTGAAAATAATGAAGAAATTTTCAATAAATTATGTCTCACCAGGAAAAATATAGAACCGAAATAATGTAATTGTCAACAATAGTTTTGCTTATAATGTTGCTATTGAAATAATGAGCTCGAATTCAACCTAACTCAACATGACTCACTTGAAATTTCTTCAAAGTTTCAAAATTTTAACATCCTTTAACGGTAGAATCTTTTCCACAACTCCAAATCACTTGAAGTTTTGAACATAGACTCAAAAAAAATACTAGGGAGCAAGGAGTTAGTGTCAAAAACAACAACAAAAACACGAATCAAAGCAGATTTTTAAAATTTTGGGACTGATTTCTTGTTATTTTGGAATGTTTTTTCTAATACGGGTGGATTTTTTTGATTCCATAAATGATTTTAGAATTTTGCCTTTAAAAAAAATTAATGACTGGCCGAAATATAATTGGCCACGTATAAAAAATAATTTTACAAAATTAGAATTAAAAAATAATGGCATGGATGAGCAAACCTTTTAACGAATGATACAAAAACAAATTTTTTTCTCAAAATTCGATAATACATTTAAGTTTTTTTTCTTTTTTAAAATGCAAGTAATTGACTAATCATATAATATAAATATACTTTTTCCTTTCTTTCATTCTTTCTTTGTCAATCAATTCACCTGTCTTCTTTGTGCTTTAACGTGATGGCATAAAAGTTTGTGGAAATCACAACCATTCACCTTTATTGGTCCGTTCAAAAAAGTTTAACAACCAATTTATCTTTACCTAAAAATTACACATAAATAATTTAAAAATTATTTCTACTAATTTATGAAAACATTTTAATATCTTTTCTTGAAACATACATGTTTTAACAACTCATATTAATTTCAGCAAATAATCTGTACTATATTAAAAATATAAAGATTCTTAAAATATTAATTGAACTTTTTGTTCTTCATTAAAAAAATTTATTTTAAATAAAATTGTCTTTTTACTATTTTCTATAAATTATTAATTAATTATTGAGTAAGGATGAAATTTCTAATGAAAAAAGGAAAAAAGAGAACACGTACATTATTATTTGAGATAGAAGTCTTAGTCTCCTAAACTTAAAAAAATATTTCTAACAACGTTATTATATGCCTTTCTGGCAATGTTAGAAAATTACTTAAGGTGGAAAAATCTCCTAAAATTAGTTGGACTGTAAGATAACTTTTTAAAAAGTTACCTTTAAATTTTTTTGTAATTAATAATATAACGTACACATAATAATTTATTTTTATATATATTTATTATTAATTAACGCGATATATACGTGCAAAGCACGTACGCTTGGCTAATTTTAAAAAAGGGCATATTAATTTTAGTTTAATTATACACTTCTTTAGTTATTGTCAAATATAGTATTTGTTTTAGTAGTATAGAAATACTATTTCGGTGATTCTTATACTCCGGGTAGTCACAAAACGCTCCGGTGAAGAGAAAGGGCTAGGAGTTCAATAGTGTTCCAATTCTGAGTAAAACTTCGGATTTCAGGTATGTAAGGCTATTCATATCATTTGATTGAGTTCGTCCATGCGCCCAATATTTAAATTTTATCGTAATTGAGTTATAGTTGAGTTTTACCCAAATCTTAAATTCTAAATGAATTAATTCTTCTTCTATTGAGTTAGATATATTTATGCATTGAGATTATTATTATTTTTATCTCTCATATTATTGAAATTATTGTTCGTGACTACTTTTCCATGAACCCTAATTGATTTGATGTTCATGAATATTTTTACACGTGTTTTGAGTAAAGATGTTGGCTTTTAATATTCATTGACAAAAAAAATAATTTGAATTAATACTATATATGTATTTTATTGAGCTTTGTAAGAGCAAAATAATTGAGTTTAAATGAATTTGATTCTTTGGATTAAATGATGTTTTGAGCAAGATGTTTTGATGAGATGTAAATGATGTTTTTGAAGTATAATGATTGATGAAGAGGTAATGAGATGAGTTTGATGATTTAAATTAAAGTCCAATGAGACTAAATGATGAGGTTAATATGAGCATATATTTTGGGATTAATATTGAGCACCAAGTTGGATAAGAGTTTAATTGACTCAAACCCCAGAGCTATATAGCCAGCGTAAGATGGAGGCTATGCCTCTTAAGTCCCAAAAAGAGGATTTTGATGATTGGATCCAAGATGGTGATGTCCTTTACCCTTGCAAGGTATTAGATAGACGTGACAACGACATCCTTCGTTGTATCATCACTAGCTCATAAGTGATGGTTGTCAGTTAGAGAAACTCCCAACTGAGTAAGCATTGCTTATTAGTATTTTTAAATTTGCATTACATATTAATATTGAGATGATGTTGAGTTTTGAGTTGAGTCTTCCTGAGAGGAGTTTCTTGATATCTATCCTTACTTTCATGCCATTTTACATACTCGTACATTCCACATACTGACGTCATTCGACCTGTATCGTTTTATGATGCAGATACAAGTGTTAGAGATCCTCAACAGGTGCATTGTTGAAGATCATTATTTTTCCTCTATTTCGTGAGTCCTTCTTGTATTCGGAGAAACTCTTTATCCTTTAATTATTATTGAGTATTATCTTTCTTTTGAGGTAGCCATGAACATGTCATTGACAACATCTGATAGTGTTAGAGGCTTCGTAGACAGAGTTTGATGATGTAATTGGAGTAGTTCTCCTTTGAAACTACTTCTTCTAAGAATTATTTCTTTCATTTGATGTTGATGATGGCGAGCCCACGTAAGTATCCTTATTTTCACTTAAGCGTTCCGCTGATGAACGAATGAGTGATGAGACCAAGTGTAATCAGTTTAAATTAAAGGGTTAATTATAATTTTTTATCTTACAGATGTGTAAATACACCGATTTGGTGTAGTATTTCTTACAATAAATCCTTTGTATAAGAAGAAATTATTAATTTTAATCTATATTGATCAAATTTAGAATACTGTTACATTGTATTAATTTAGGTATAATTCATGGTGTCAAATTTAAATGAATATATTGTATGATTTTGATTTATTTTTTGGTTTCACAAGTTAATGAATCAACTATACGGTATTGGTATCAATTGTGGTTTCAAACAAATGTTTATATATTGTAATATTTTCTCATAACTACTTGTGTATATAATTGGTTCATAGACTAATTTTAATTGTTAGAATTGGTCTATTATATCAGTTTGGTGTGGTTTTTAAAAATAAAACATTTTCAATTATATTATATTGATATATATATAGAGTCAGCTTTCAAGAAATGTATAAATTTGAATCTGTTGTATGATTATGGTTTAATTTTGTGATTTCAACAAATGTTCATAACTGTTTAAGAGTAATTTTGAACTATAAAAAATATCATTATGAATTCTACTGTAAACTACTTTATAAAGATCATTTCGAAAACACAATTCATACCAATATCATACAGTAGGTCCATTTAATTTTGAAATCATATTTCATACCGATACTGTACAATTAAGAGATATATAGATTTGGACAATATAGACCACATAGTTTAAATCATTATTCATACCACAATTCATATAGACCACATAGTTTAAATCATATTTCATACCGATACTGTACAATTAAGACTTTCTGAATATACTCATTTAAACCCACAATTCATATAAATATACCAAAACAATATATAATCATTTCTTTGCAATCATGATTTAGACAAAAATATCATACACAAGATCACATTATGAATCATTTTTATACACAAAGAATAATTGTAAAATGTATTATTACGAACCAATTTACAAGATCATTTCGAAAAAAGCCACAATTTATATCAATATCATACAATTGTGCAGTATTGAATAAAGCCTAAATATGGTAAAACAAAAATCACACTAATACTGTAAGAAATATAAATTGAAGACAGAGAAAAATATTGTGCTAGTATTAATTATTAATTATCTAAAATGCAACCCCTATTTTTGCTCATAAATAGGATAATTACCATGTTAATTAAATAAAATTAAATATAATTTAATTCAAATTGAATAAATGATATATTAAAAATGGTAACTCATTAAATTCGAAATTGAAAAATAAATAAAAATTAAATTAAATTAATTAATTCAAATATGTTATCACTCGCAATTAAGTTGTTGTATTAGTAATTACTAATTAGTATCGTGGGGGGAGAATGTTTTTTTTGATTTGGTAATTAACATTTGAGTTGTATAAGGAAAAAAAATGTGGGGGTGGGGGTGGACAAATATTTTTCTTGATTTGGTAATTAACATTTGAGTTGTATAATGGAGGTCTTGCTTTTTTGAGGATTTTAAACATCTTCATGGATATGATTGTTTTTCATTATGACCACTTTAAATATTTTTATTGAAGTAGGCACGTCGATTTTTTTAAAGCAAGTTGAAATGTTTGAAATTGCAAAAATGGTGGATTAAGTTGAACGAGTTAGACTATCATGATTCATTGTTTAGCTTATCTTAACTCTACTGATTCTAAATAAGATTGGACAATGATTCATTTATTTATAAAATCACCCTATTTTAATCCGTCCAAATAACATTTTACACGTCTACGCCCCTAATATTTTGAAATCTACCCTTTCATAATTAGCACATTAGAAAATTAGGAATTCACCAAAATTATAGGAGTAACATTTAGTAGGCATTTAAAATTGAAATTAAATAAAAATTAAAACTATGCTTGAACATAAAGTCTTAAATACATATATGAGGTAATTTTTCCTTCTGTAATGCCTTTAAGACTTTTTCATTATCTTATTATTTGATAACATTTTATTATGTTATCAAATAATTTTCATTTTAAGGACCTTTCCATATACGAAAGAAAGTAATGTTTGATGTGACAGTACATGTGGGGATACGTTTGCAGTTAAGACTTGGGAAATAGATATATCTCATTTTAAGGACCTTTCAAATGTTTGATGTCGTGAAGACTTGGGCAAAGACCAATTCCTCTGTCATGTCAACAACATAAGTGGTGCTATATATATATAATGGATTAATACATTTGAAACATAAATCCCTTTGCAGCAATCTATATACTAATTCAAAATGAAGAAGAACATTGTCTTATTGATTCTTCTCTTTGTAATTCAATTTTCTATATCACTTGCTTCCTCAAATGAGACTGACCAACAAGCTTTACTAGCTTTCCAAAATCTTGTTACAAGTCCCAGTCATTTTTTGGCCATTAATTGGACCAACAATACTTCTTTTTGCTCCTGGTTCGGTGTCACTTGCAGTTCAAAAAGGCAAAGGGTTGTGGCCTTGGCTCTTCCTAATTTGCAACTGCAAGGCACAATTTCCCCATCTTTGGCCAATTTGTCCTTTCTCAGTCTTCTCAATCTCGACAACAATCAGCTCCAAGGAAGTATACCAGCAAGTTTATTTCAACACCGGAGAGTTCAAGTAATTTCATTGGCCTCCAATAAACTCGGTGGTGAAATGTGGAAAGGGCCATGGTATGTACCCGAACTCAGAGTGTTAAATCTCAGGAACAATAGCCTCACGGGTATAATCCCTCCTTCTATTGGAAATGCCACAAAGTTGCTGAACTTCAGTTTGTCTGGGAATAGAGTCAGTGGCAACATTCCAAAGGAGGTCGGTAATCTAAGCCAACTTGCATATTTGTCCTTTGTCAATAATCAATTAACAGGTTCCATTCCCACAGCACTGTTTAATATCTCATCATTGCTTGCCATAAATCTGGGAAACAATAGCCTTTCTGGTCCTCTATTGCTAGATAAAGGGAATACTGTGTCAAATCTAGAGGTGTTAAGTATATATATGAACCAAATTTCTGGTTGCATTCCTTCCAACATATGCCAACTCACAGAGCTCAAAATTTTGTCCATAGCTTTCAACAACATAACTGGAGACATACCCAAAAATATTGATTGTTTATCCAAGCTCGAGATGTTCTCTATTGGGCGTACTGCAATAAGTGGGACTATTCCTGCTTCATTGGGCAATATTTCCACTCTGCAATATCTTGATTGTTCTCAGTCTCGCATAGTGGGCCAAGTTCCTCAAGAACTAGGGAAGCTATCAAATTTGAAGGAATTGAACTTTGGGCAAAATTACAATCTTATTGGTCAAATTCCGGAGGCTATTTTCAATATATCTTCCTTGGAAACCATTGGTTTCGAGTTCAATAACCTCTCGGGGAGAATTCCAGCCACTACAGGTCTTCATCTTTCGAACATTAAAGTACTTAACTTGCAAGCCAATCAGCTGGAAGGGGAAATTCCATTGTTCATAACAAATGCTTCCAAGCTTGAGAACCTGGAGCTAGAGAAGAACTTTCTCACAGGCGCTATTCCTACTAATTTAGGAAATCTTCATGAGCTGCGAGAGCTATTGCTACATGATAATCAACTTACCAATGAACCAAGAGAGCATGCGTTGCGATTCTTCAATTCTTTGGCGGGCTGTAGGGTGTTACGATATCTACAAGTGGGTTCCAATCCATTGAATGGCGTTCTGCCCAATTCTATTGGGAATCTTTCATCTACAATTGAAAACTTTGAAATATCAGATGCACACGTCAACGGCCTCATCCCCACAAGTATAGGCAACATAAGCGGTCTAATAAGCCTAGACTTTCAAGGAAACAACTTGGCAGGGAATATTCCTTCTGAGATTGGTAAGCTTAAGCAACTCCAAGGGATGTATCTACGAAACAATAAATTGCAGGGACATATTCCAGAGTCGGTATGCCATTTGTTTAATTTGGTTCAATTAATTCTGGATTTTAATGAGCTCTCTGGATCAATTCCAGAATGCTTAGGAAATCTTAGCATGCTACAAAATCTTTATTTGGGTTCTAATAAATTTTCATCAAAATTTCCGTTGAGCCTTTGGAAGATGAGTGGCCTTCTCTCTCTAAGAGTGTCACAAAATTCTCTAGAGGGAGAAGTTCCATCGGATATTGGAGGACTGAAAGCCATTGTAGAACTAAATCTTTCCAGTAACCACTTTTCAGGCATGATACCAACCAGATTCGGGGAACTCCAAAACCTGCAGTCTCTTGACCTATCGAACAATTCATTTTTTGGCCAAATTCCATTATCCTTTGCCAACTTGATAAGCTTAGTATACTTGGATTTGTCTTTAAATGCATTGTCAGGTACTATTCCTAAGTCATTGGAAAAACTCTCGTTCCTGAAAAACATTAATGTTTCATTTAATGGTTTAGAAGGTGAAATACCCGGTGACGGTGTGTTTGCAAATTCCACTCTGCAATCATTTCTCGGGAACAAAGGTCTATGTGGAGCACACATATTGGAGATTCCTTCTTGTGCTATCACCAATCCTGGACAACAATCAAAGCTAAAGGGGATTGTGCTAAAAATTATTACTCCAGTGATTATTTCGTCCTTTTTGATATTTTTGTTGGTTTCAATTTGGATAATGAAACGACAGAAGAAAGGAAAGTCCAAAGATGTGGAAAAACTACCAGAGATTGGGACTTATCAATTAATTTCTTATCACGAGATTCAACGAGCAACAAATAATTTTGATGAATCAAATTTAATTGGCGTGGGAAGTTCTGGCTGTGTGTACAAAGGCACATTATCTGATGGAAGTGTAGTGGCAATAAAGGTTCTGGATTTGGAAAATGAGCAAGTATGCAGAAGGTTTGATACTGAATGCGAAGTGATGAGAAATGTTAGACACAGAAATCTTGTTCCGGTGATTACTACTTGTTCTAGTGACTATATAAGAGCCTTTGTTCTGCAATATATGCCCAACGGGAGTCTTGAGAATTGGTTGTACAGAGAAGATTGCCACTTGAACCTTCATCAAAGAGTCGCCGTAATGCTTGATGCAGCTATGGCAATTGAATATCTACATCATGGTAATGTTACTCCAATTGTTCATTGTGACCTAAAGCCAGCCAACGTTCTTTTGGATGAAGATATGGTGGCTTGTGTTGGTGATTTTGGAATCTCTAAAATTTTAGCCGTAAGCAAGTCCATGGCTTATACGGAGACTTTGGGCACTCTTGGATACATTGCACCAGGTATAAAAAATCTACTCTCTTTGATTTTCTCTTATCATAATTAAGTCTCTCCAAATTCTACAAGTAAAAAGAACAAGTTTTTATTTATGCAAAATTATTGTTGTATTTCAATTGAGTAACTTTTCTTCAATCCTTTTTTAAGAATATGGCTTGGAGGGAATAGTGTCTGCTAGTGGTGATGTTTATAGTTACGGCATCATGTTGATGGAGGTTTTGACCAAAAGAAGGCCAACAGATGAAGAGATATGCAATGAAAATCTTGACTTGAGGAAATGGATCACACAATCATTTTCAGGGACTATGATGGACGTTGTGGATGCCAATCTTTTTTCCGAGGAAGAACAGATCACTTCCCAAAGTGAAATCTGCATAGCCTCCATGATAGAATTGGGTTTAGACTGCACAAAGGAAATGCCAGAATCAAGAATAACCATGAAAGAAGTAGTCAAGAGGCTTAACAAAATCAAGAACACATTTCTGGAAACATAGAAGTGATCAGCATCTCTTTCGATAGCGTTCTTTTCTGATGCTTTTTGGTTTCTTTAGTAAAGTCATCGTATAGTACTTACTTGGAGTCATGTATTGTCTGTAATTTCATTTGAGTGGTTTTGAACCTGTTCTACTTTTAGCTATTTGTAATTATGTTTTGAATGCTAGCTATAAAGAAACCAGAATGAAATTAAGAAAGGTGTTTAGCTGCACTATTTTGCTTTTTATTCATTAGCTTCTTCATTTGTATTCAATAAACTTGTTTTGTACTCTCTGTGATAGTGTGGAAAAAAATAAACAATTAGTGAATTGAGAAATTACTGTATTCTTGGACTTTAGATGCAGAACAGAAAATGAGCTTATTAAGAAAGGACATGGAAAGGAAATTCAAAATTTCAAGCATTTTTTGTGTGTGTTAATCAACACATTTTTCCGAAAATTTGTTGACCGACTTCGTTGGCTTCGAAACTTGGCTAGGCTACGCCTCACAAACCTGTTGACCGATACTCATTGCATGATCATCAGTAGCGTCTCTTTTTTCAGTATTAAAGTGTCACAAAATAGAAATTCAAGATTTTAAGAGGTTTTTTGTGTGTGTTAGTTCATAATTTTTTCGAAAATTATTTGATCTACTCTTCTAACCCCAAACTTGTCCAGATTGGGCCTCATGGTCCCGGTGACTAGTACGCATTTCATCTTAACTAATGATTTCTCTTTTTTCTTCGTTTTGGTGTTACAAAATAGAAATTTAATTGGGTATTTCAGATTTTGCTTAAAGTTAATGTCTTTATCCTTTTATCTGGTTGTATATGCTAAAAGATTTGTTTCTTGCCAAGATTATAGTGATTCTTCAAATGGGTATTTGCAGATTTTGTTAAAGTTAATGCCTTTATTTTTCATCTGGTTATATATGATAACAAAGGGTATTTGATGAACTGAAGAACTTGATCTTTTTTAGAATTTCACACACACACACATGATCACTATGACTGGTGGATTGTTGGGTTAAATCAGCTCAAAGATCCTCTTTAACATGGTGTGATATTGTCCAATTTGGGCCAAGCTCTCACATTAAGAGATCCTATATCTCATATGTTGCTTCCTAATCTTTTCAACTATCAATGTGGGACTTTGTTTGCATTGAGGATGAACACATCTAATTCCGTGTGTATTCGGATATTAACTTTTTAGTGCCTTAGGTGTCAATGTTCAAATCGCATTTGTCCAAGCCTTAGTGGGTAGTTACCTGTGTGGATTTGGGAATTAACGTTTTTAGTGTCTTAGGTCTTAGGTTCAAATCGCATATGTCCAAGCCTTGGTGGACAGTTACTTGTGTTGGGTGGGATATAGTAGGTACCCGTGGAATTGATCGAAATGTACGCAAGTTGACCCTAGGGTGATCGGGAAAAAAATTTACACCGGCTTAAATTACAACAAATCATAACTTTTTATAGTTACAAGTAATTTGTAACAAAAATTGCGTCAAAGAAATAGAAACAGTGTCACTGTTTTTTTGGGACTTCTCTGTAATTGTATTGTTTATTCCCTTCATATCGGGGATTTGACTTTAGGTATTGTCTATTTCATTTTACAGGAAAATGTAGATGAAGCAGTAAAGAAACTGAGAGATGGAGGAATTGACGTGTTGGGATTAGTATGTCATGTCTCAAATGCACAACAGAGGAAGAATTTGATAGACAAGACCATTCAGGAACAACACAAGATATGGCCGCGGCTGTTGCTTATTTGGCTTCTGATGATGCTGCTTATGTAACTGGAGAAACTCTGGTTGTTGCTGGAGGAATGCCTTCCAGACTCTGACTTCTCGATTGCAGTGCCTCCCCTTGTGGTTTTAGCTCGCTTGCGTCGGGCTAGGAGGGACATGCTTATGATGTTATGCAAGTCCTGTGACCGGTACCAAGGGGAAGCATGAATCAGACCAATAAGACACTGCTCTCTGCATGTCGTTACAACAACAGAAGCCCACACTGGAATTTCATTGCCTTATTCCTTAAACCACTTTTGTAGAACTTCTTGCTTTTAGCTCTCTTCACATTGAGAGCAAATGGCTTACATTATTATGATGTCAGAGGCAAACCGTGTCTTGTTCAGTAGTTGCATGCATTATGATATTCATATAGTCAACCTCGACTTATTTGGGACTGAAACAATAACATGAGCATGAGCTACAAGATTTTTATCTCAACTGAGAGATAAAAATCATCAAAAGTTTGAGATGAAACTTCTCTAGCATTACAAGGTGAATAGCCTTAGAGGCATAATTTGGAAGGCAAAGTTGAGGTTTTCTTCGCAAAGTTCAAAGGCAATAAATAAGGTTATACTCTACAAGTCCATTATCATAACTACTCGACATCAAATTGAAGGGAGCCTTGGGGCAATGATAAAGTTATCTTTATGTGATATATAGGTCACATATTCGAGTTGTGTAAGTAGTCAGTAACACTTGTATTAATTACATCACATTTCTTGAGGTGCGGGTTGGATCGAATCAAAGATTACCATCCTAAGAGGTGAGGACAAATATATGCACACATAATTTTCTTGGCAGTGACTTCACAACCTTTCATTTTTTATGGTTAAAAAAAAAGGGCAGCCCGGTGCACTAAAGCTCCCGCTATGCGCGGGGTCCGGGGAAGGGCCTGACCACAAGGGTCTATTGTACGCAGCCTTGCCTTGCCTTGCATTTTTTATGGTTACAATTTGCAAATATGATGAACAAGTGGTCCTGAATATAGAGTAGTTGCTGCGCTGTATAACAAACTAGTATTCTGTACCAACTGACTGTAACACCCCAGATTTTTTTTTCCACAAATATTCGAACATTTCTTCACATGTGTGTAGACTCGAACCGAATGACTTATAATTTTATATATGAGTCACAATAAATTCCTAAATATTTGAAGTGTATTAGATGTGTTTTAGGATCATAAGAGATCTCTAACACCAATCCGAGTTCAAATAATTTCTATCGGCTAAGTTTCCGGATGAGTTCGTATAAGGGTCAACTTTGAATGACCATATCTCCTATCATATAACGAGTTGGGTGGATCATGACCTATCACATCAAAGGTCTTTGAGTCTTCTTTCCAACTCCACCAAGATTACATTTTTTGGAGTTCGGAGTCAAAAGTTATGACCATTTTACTACAGACTATCACTGCAGAAATTTCAGGCTTGGGGCTCCAGTGGCGCCCTGCGCCACTATAGCGCCAGAAACTAGCCTCAATAGTTTGGCCCTTGGTGCGACGCGCCACTATTGCACTTGCAGGTTTTTTTGCCCATTTTCTAGATTTTTCTTGAGAAAGGGCATTATGGACCATTCCTTAATTATATATATAAGAAGTGTACGCATTTTGGGGTCATTTTTCTGACTTTTGCCTCTCCAAAACCCTAAACTTCATCCTCTTCTCTCTCAAGTAATCTCCAACAAATTGCTCCCAAGCTCAAGGATTCAAGATCTTCAAGCCATGTCTTTGGTTTTGATGAGATAATCTTCATTTCAGGTATGTAAGACTAACCTAAAATATGGATTGAGTTCTTCTATATGCCCCATAGATATGTTGGATGAAGATTGTGAAAGACTTAAACTTTCTATGAATGTTTTCTTGAATTTTTCCTAAACTATAGAATATTTTTTTATATATACTATTAATTGATTGATGATTTTCATGACTTGAATTACTAAATAGTTATCTTTCATATTATTGACTACAAATGAATTTTTGTATATAAATTCATATGTATTTATGGTGTTCTTGAGTGGAGTTTTGTTGAGAGTATGGATTTATGTTTCATTCACATGAAAACCAAGATAAAATTTCCTTTTTGGTCATAATTTGTCTTGAAGTTGAGATGGATGGTTTTTGTGTATGTGTATTGATTGGAATGAAAAGAATGAATTAGATAGTTATGAATGTGAATGGCATAAAAAGAAACGAAACATTGATATAGCTAGAATGTCATTGTTGTTTCTATAAATGGACTATAGAATTAAATAAGAATTTTGGAGAAAGAGGTTTGATGATGATGTGAATTATGATGTTTGATGATGATATGAATGGTGGTTATTTAACATATGTAGAATGATTGATGAAGAGGTATGTTGATGACGATGTTTGAGGTGAAATGGATTAGAGTCTAATGTGACTACATGATATGTGATTTGCATAATTTGATTTGATTGGAGTTATATGAGTATAAGTTATTGTTTGAGAAGGAGTTTTAAATAAATGATTTGTGAACATTTTTGTATAAACTATTTATATATTATTTTGAGTTTAAAGAATGATTATTTTCATCTTTGATTTAAAAAGAGTTTAACCATGAGTTGAGTTTGAGAAGTCTTTTAATTAGTTTTGAACATGAGTATTTCGAGTATAAATGAGTTGAGTATTTTTACATAAAAATGTCTATTTTGAGTTTGAGTTGAGGAGTTGAAATTATGTTTTAAACGCATCTAATATTTTCTGCATTCATTGAGTTGAGATGGTATCAAATTTAAAAAGAAGAGTTTGATGATTGAGATGAGTTGATTGTGAATGAAGGTCCAATGAGACCAGATTGAATGAGTTTTGAAAAGAGTCCAATGAGACTAAATGAGTTGATTTGAAAATAAGTTCTAAGAGACTAAATGAGTATTTTGAGTATTTTACTCACTTGATAGATATGAGCATATTGAGTCTTGGAAGGAGTATCGAGCACCAAATTGGGTAAGAGTATAGTCCATACTCGAACCAATAACTACGTCGCCAAACTAGGAGAGGATTGGACCGTTAAAGTCGGATGTTTCCTAAATTATTGTCTTGACATGATAGGACTTGATTGGTTATGGATCCATGATTGTTGATTCGTTCTTACCTTGGCAAGGTATGAACGGACGTGGCAACAACGTCGGCTTATTATACTATCACTTGCTCATATGGTGATGGTTGTCGGTTAGAGAAACTCTCAATTGAGCGGATTGTGCTTGATATGATTGGTTTGATTGAGATTGTATCTGATTGAGTTGATTAGTAAAACATTACTAAATTCTAATTTGCATATTTATTGAATTGTGTCCCTTGACTTTATTGTTGAGTTGATTGTATATGATTGGATTGGATTGGATGGTATGTGATTGGATTGTAAACGATTGGATAGGATTGAATTGGATTGTACAAGATTGGATTGGATTGAATATGATTGGACTGGATTGGATGGTGTGTGATCGAATTATAAACGATTGGATTGAATCGGATCGTCTATGATTGGATTGGATCGGATTGTATATGATTGGATTGGATCGGATTGTATGTGATTGAATTGGATTGTATATGATTGGTCTCTGTCTAAACTGTGTTCTTACTTTAGACTTATGACACCTTGATTGAGTATCTCTTATCTTTATGACTTGAGATATTTGAACCGGTATTGTTTCATTCTGCCATATTACATACTCGTACATTCCACGTACTGACGTCCATTTGGACCTGCATCGTTTCATGATGCAGAGACAAGTTTAAGATATCATCAATAGGCGCACCATTGAGGATCTATTCACACTCAGCTTATTGGTGAGTCCTCCCCTACATTCGGAAGACACCACTTATGTTATTCTTGCGTTGAGTTTAGTCCTTTTTATTTTGATTTGAGGTAGACATGAACCTGTTATTGACACCAATTAGATAGTAGTGATAGAGACTTCATAGACTAGATAGTGATGTGTCGATTGAGTATTTTAATTTCTTGAATTGTTCTTGTCAAACTATTTAACGACATAGATTGAAGTTCGATTTGTTGGCCCATGGCCTTTATTTTTCGAGTTAGATTATTGATTGAGATTTGCCCACTTAATTACCTCTTTATTTAAAGTCTTCCGCTAATTGATTGAATGAACGGATGTGTGATCAGGTTAAGTGGTTCGCTTGGGAGCTAGAAATGGTTTCTGAGTGCCGGTCACGTCTAGGGTACCCTCCCCGGGCGTGACACTGACACTGGGAGATCTGCAATGATTTGAATTATCCAGAGAATGCAATGTTTGATATATATTTAAAAGATGACAATCAAATCTATTTCTCGATTCACTCAAAAAGGTTGTATTAGGTACTGTTTGAACAACCAAATAGCTTTTGTTCGACTACGTATTTATAGTAGGATATTTATGACATTAATGACAAGTTCAAAACTCATAATCCAGCACTCCTTAATGCTGGATTCAAAACTTTCACTAAAGAAATTCAAAATATAAAGATGTAAACATATAAAGACGTTAAAGGAAATTCAACAGATATGCAAACTTTGAAAAGGTAGCAAAAGTTATATATAAACATTCAATAGGGAGAGATAAACATTATCACCATAAGCTCAAAAGTTTAAAACTTTTAAAGTATGTACATCTTGTTCAACAACTAATAGCACCAAAACACCAAAATTATTGGATAGAGAAAAATCTCTCAAATAGCCAATTTAATAAATCTTTATTAGCATATACTAGACTAGAACATATTGAAAATTGTGCCACATGCAATGAAATTGAAATTCTGATTACGCCACTGATGATACTGAGTAACCGAAAAGGTTACATGACAAAGCAAGCATGAGGATTTTCATCACTGAAAATCTGAGGGGGATAATTAGCATACTCCATGAAAAGGTTGTCCCTTTGATGCATATATTCACTTTTCTTGATATCTGTTGTTGTCTTATCATCTTCCTCTGTGCCTTTTTCTTCTTCATTACCTTTCTTTTCTTCTTCTTCTTTCACTTTTTTCTCTTCTTCTTTCTTCTCTTCTTCCTTTTTTACCTCTTGCTCCTTCACTACTATAGCTTGCTTCCCTGTCCTCTTATACACGTCGTTTGCCAACTTCTCTGGATCAACGACACCTTTTACTACAACTTGATTGTTTCCTAGGTCTGTCATTACAGATTCAACACCTGTTGCAAGTTTGTTACAAAATTGAGGATTCAAACATGAATTGACTAGTTTTACGCTGACTGTCAGCATAGAAGTTGGTTATAATAATGCACTATATTATATTTGATATGTGCATTTGCAAGTTTGTTACAAATATAAGGATTTAACATAAATTGACTAGTTTTACACTGGTTATCACCCAACAAGTTCGTTATAACCATAATGCACATTTGCAAGTTTATTACAAACGTAAGGATTCCAACATGAATTGACTAGTTTTATGTTGGTCGTAAGCATATACGTTGGTTTATCATAATGCACAATGATATGTTTGATATGTGCATTTGCAAGTTCGTTACACATGTTAGGATTAATCATGAATTGACTAGTTTCACGTTGACCGTCAGCATACAAGTTCGTTACCATAATGCATAATGATGTATTTGATATGTGCATTTGCAAGTTCGTTACAAATGTAAGGATTCAACATGAATTGAGTAGTTTTACGTTGGCTGTCAGCATACAAGTTTGTTACTATAATGCATAATGATGTATTTGATATGTGCATTTGCAAGTTCGTTACAAATGTAAGGATTCAACATGAATTGACTAGTACCTCGTATTTTCCGGATTCGTTTCTGCAGTACCTGTGCACATGCATCACAATGCATCTGAACTGTCATCTTCACTGTTATGACTGGAGGAGGCTGACGATTATGTGAAAAACATATGACATTGACGCGTTAATGCACGTATAGAGAGACTAGTTATAATATTGTGAAAGAATGGAATGACAAGAGAAAATATATATATAGATCCAACAAGACAGAACAACTATGATTTGCACTTGAAGAAATAAAATGCAACATCAATACTATATAATACAAATAACTACGTCTCGATCAGTCTCAAACAAGTTGGAATACGGCGCAAGGTTGAGCTATATATTTGACTTTTGTTAAAAATTATATTGCATAAATAGGAGGGAACTAGACTTTGTATATGTTTTGAATTATGAATCTCTTTAATGTGTTTCAAAAATTATTATAAGTCGTAAGTTCAAATGCTACATGACAGCAACAATAATTACGCCTTATTCCAAATAGCGTACTATCTGCTATATAAATCCTAACTGATTATGTTTCACGATCCCTCAATCCTCCTTGAAACAACATCGTCCCACTTAGAGACGAATTCAAAATTTTATATTAGCACGACTAATACCAACTATTGTCAAGATTTTCTTTATTAGTAAAAATAAAAGTTGATCACATAATTCTAAGCAGTTTTTTCCTGTCATCTTATCTTAAGTTGGTATCTTGGGATTGTTATTTTATAATGTTGTGCATAACTATATATTATATCATAATAGTACAAAATATTGAAATGTCAGTCCCGTGAATCACTCATAGGCCCCATTTCAAGATTTTATATGGCAGTGTGGCAGAGTAGCCAGCTACACTTCTTAATCCTATTTTCTTTTTCACATAATAATAATAATAATAATAATAATTTTAAAATTTACAAAAATAATGTTCTAATTTAATTTTTTTGTTAATGACAAGTTTAGGATCATAAGTTTACTAGTACTAAGGATTGTAGTACTGAGTCATGATTTCAACTTTATAGATTTTGAATATTAGAATGAAGACTTCAAATGATAATAATTGAGTTCTAAATTTAATATTTGTGTACATTTAATATTTTTTTTAAAAACAAATGTATTGTTTAAGTAAAAGGTATTAAGTTCGATAGAACATCTCCAGACTTCTACCTCCGCCCTTGAATTAATATGATTTTTCCATCCTAAACTAGAGATATGAGTTTCAATCTAAAGCATTGTAAGCGGTAGAGCTAGAGGGAAGGAAGAAGGTTCATCCGAACTTTCTTTGTTGAAAAATCACTTTATACATAAAAAAAATTAAATTCTTTTTACCATATAGTAAAAATGATGAACTATCTTAATGAAAATCATATCTATATCAATGAGAGTCACCACCTTTAACAGGTCTTATGCAACATAAATTAAGATTTGTTTGAACCTCAAAATAAATACTAAATATTAAATACCGAATAGAAAACAAAAAATAAAATCACAAATTTTTAAAAAAATTGTTTTCTCTCTTAACTTATGTGTCTATATAATTTTATATGGCAATTGGAGAACCACAGATTCATATACCCTTTTAATCACATTGTATAGTGTGCCCTCCCATCCCACTCCCCTTACTATCCCAGTGGGTACTCAGAGGCTTGTCTTTTTTGCTAAACTTTTTACTGTAAATACTGTTTGTTCTATTGCTTTCATTGTCAGCAAGAAAACAACAGTCGTAAGCTGTGGCTGCTCTATTAATTCTATATTTGTAAAAAGAATTTATTGTGTTGCCTTTTCACAAAAAGGATAAATAATACTACACCATATATTTGTTCAAATTATTCAAAAATATTTCTATAATATTCGTATTAAATTGAACAAAAATATAGCATAAGGGCTACATCTAGTATCGAATTGATAATTTGGACAACACGCCTCAATTTTTTTTCCAAGCATGGAATCACCTTAATCAAAAGTAGTAGGATTGATTCTCATAATAATAAAATAAAGAAGTGTATCAAAATACTTTTTTATAAAAAAAAATCAAATTCTAAATAGAAATTTTCAAAAATATTATCGTATTTTCAAAAGAATATTATTTTTGAAAAATTCGACACATACCCTATGTATTTTTGAATCTTGACTAATGATTAATTAGGATGATTTGGTACACGAAGCATACACAAAATTCAGAGAAGAGTGTCCCCCAAACCAATATAAGGTAGTCAATTTATCCTAATACAAACATTTATCAATAATTAATTTCATGAGTCAAACTCAGAATATATAGATCACACGAAAATAACTCTACTAATTAATTAGGATGATTTGGTGCACGAAGCATACACAAAATTTAGAGAAGAATCGTATTTCAAATCAATATAATGTAGTCCAATATAATGTAGTCAGTTTATCCTGACACAAGCATTTATTAATAATTAATTTCATGACTCAAACTTAAAATATATAAATCACACAAAAATAACTTTACGATCAATTAAACAATAATAAATATTTACCTCATCTTTCTTCTCTTCTTTGGGCAATTCCTCTTTCTTTTCATCTTTTTTAATTTCTTCTGGTGGCTTTGGCAAAGGTGAAATTAATTCCACTTTTCTACCACTTTTTTTTTGAATTCTTTCACACACTTTGAGAGGATCTGCATTTTTTCCTTTTACCACCACTTTGCTAGCCTTAGAATCTGCCGTTACTTCCTCCACTCCTGTTTCATTTACCATAAATAAATTCAAAAAATCGAAAAAAAATATCTATATATGCTCAAAAGACTTTTTTTTTCTTTTTACCATATGAATACAAAAAGAAAAGAATATTATAATATTCCAACAAATTAAAGTTGAATATAAGATTGTTTAATATGAACGAGAGCCTTGGAATAACTTTAAAGTTGTTTTCATGAGACTTGTGAAAGCAGTTACTAATATTTGTAGGTCTTATGCATCATGGTGACCCTTCTCTGAATTTTATTAACGCAGAATATTTTATACATCACATTGTCCTTTTTTTGCGTCTTTGTTATATATTTTAAGCTTTGTTTATTGTCTGCATTGTTCAAGAATTCATTAATGAATAGTTGAATTGAAAAACGTGATTATGAGATAGGAAATAGAATAAATTAATGAAGTCTTAATATATCATCTTCAATCAGAAAGAATATTTTAGATTATTTTTTTAAAAGAAATAGAATTTAACTAAATTCACTGACGATATAGTTAAATCTTATATTATCACAAAAAGGGGGAAATTTGACACTAGGGTCAACTAGCGCTTAGAGTTCGGTGCGAAGCGGAAGCGCTTGCTAGCATGGTTGTTAGTTCAAGTAGGCCAAGTCCACAAGGTGAAGTAAGAAAGTGAACGAGGGAGCAACCCCATTTTTCACCTTGAATTGGTCAAAATATGCGGAATTTCTGACTTTTTATTCTTTTTCTATCGTTGCGATTAAAAAACAATCTTGTTTAGATTTTAAACCATTATTAAAAATTGAAAGATAAATTTAAACCTCTTCTCTAAAAACACGTGAAGTTCAATCAATTCACAATAATGATCAAATAATAGCATGGGTAACTCCGATACAATTTGCTAACGACAAGAATATAAATAGATCAAAAGTGTAACATATAACATCTTAAGTGAGCAATTTTGAATAATATTAGGGATACAATGGGACATTTTTCTGACTATTAATGTCATTTAACTAATTCACTCATTATAGTTAATTATTATTTTATTAAAAGAGGGAATTATTAATTAAGGAAATTAAAATACCTTGAAAACCTTTGAGGGATCTAGCAACTTTTCTTGCACAAGCTTCACAATGCATATCAACTTTGAGCACAATTTCTTGAATTTCATCTTCTTTCTTTTCCTCTACTTCTTCTTTCTTTTCCTCCTCCTTTTTTACCTCCTCCCCTTTGTTCTCCTTTTCCTAACAAAATTATACACATACAAAAAAAAGAATTGATTAAAAATGGGAATTAAAGAATACACCCTTTTTTTATCAAAGAGGATTAAAAGTATGCATAGGTTCTTTGTCATGGATAAATGTAGTGTGTTTATCTAATGGGGTTCATCTGAATTTAATAATTTTAGTTCAAATTCTATATTTGTGTAACGAAAGTTGGTAAATAAGTACAAAGTTTGAATTCTGACTTGTAAAGTTCAAATTTTGAATACATCTTTCTTATTATCGTACAACATTCTTGCTACAAAACTCATTAAACAAGTATAAATAATAAATTTTGAACTCAAAAATCATAGAAGTTCAAATCTTTTATCCGTCATTTTCAATAGCGTGCAAGATTCTTGATTAAAAAATTCAGTAAAACAAGTAGAAAAATAATAAAATTCAAATTCAAACTCAAACTCATAAAATTCAAATCTCGAATATATCGCCCATTGTTATTTGTATACAAGATACTTACACTATATATATCATTATTCTCCATTAACATGCTGTATATATATATACATATGAAACTAAACAAAACAAAAATTACATTTATTTATAGATTTTTGAATGTACTTTTTTTTGAGTGTTTGAACATACCTCAGCCATGTAGTCAAAAAAACTCCAGCAAACTCTTGATTTTCAATGAACAAATTAAAGTAAATGAAAAGTCCTTCCCTTTTTTCCTTCTTTAAAAATATTTCTCTAAATATATATATAGAGAGAGAAATAGTTATTAAGAATAGATTTTGTGTATCTATTAAGAATTCATCTGAATTCAGTAGTTTTGACTTAATTTTTGTATACGTTACAAAAATCACTAAAAAATGCAAAAAATGAATTTTATACATATCACGAACTAAAATTCATAAAATTTAAATATTGAATAGTTTACGTTAAAAACTATGAAAGTAAGAAAAATAAAATTTAATTGAATTATTGTATTTTTGAGTGTTTGAACATACCTCACCCATGTAGTCAAAAAGCTCCAACAAACTGTTGATTTTTAATGTATAAACAAAGTAAATGAAAAGCTCCTCTTCTTTTTTCCTTATTTAAAAGTATACACTCTCTAGATAGAGATATATATATAGAGAGAGAGCTAGGTAAATTTATTTGAATATCTATAATTATCACTTAATTATCTTAAATTAATGTATATTTCTCTCTATTATATTATTTTATTATGATAACTTAAATTGATTTTGATGTAAATACTTTGTGCGCTTAAGTATTTAGCCACTGAAAATGAATATGATATAGTGTATTGTGCATGTTTGGTACGGAGGAAAATATTTTTGAGTAAGCGTTTTTTTAATTTTTTCATGTTTGATTACTTGAAATTTTAAAAAAATATTCTCTATAGGAAAATGTTTTCTCTAATAAAAGTAGAAAAAACCAAAGTTTATAAATTATATTTTACATTGATTGTATCATCCCCCTCACACTCCTACCCCACTTTTTATTGTATTTGTCTATATTTTTATATACAAATATAGAAAATTATTTAATTCTAATATTCTATTTTATGTGTCATTATTTTCTTTTTAGTTCGTCCCCTAAAAATGTCATCTTATTATAATTAAAAATAATTTTACTTTAAAATTATTTTTTTATCCTTAATGAAATGATTTATATTCATTCAAATATTTAAAAATTATTTTACACTATAAATTTTTTTTAAAAAAATCTTTAATAAAAAATATTTTTCCCAGTACCGAACACACCCACACGATAGTTTATTAATTGCAGGATATAATTCAGAGACATACAGTACAGTGGTCATTTTTGCTGACTCAGCGTCTAATAATTTGTCCTTCATAATATTTACTACCAGTCCTTTTTTTCTTTTTCTTTTTTGGTCACGTACAACCAGTCAATATTTACATACTGTTCCTATTAAACACCATGTTTTTTTGCCCTTTTGATATTGACTAGATATAATAACTAACTACTGCTGGTCTGCTGGATATGTTATGTACCCTAAAATTCCATTTCAAAAATTTGTACTTTTGTAATTAAGGTGTTTTGTATTTGAATTCTATTTTCCTTTTCTTTTAAAATAATGAGATTGAGATATAATAGGCCAATTTACGTTAAATTCTCTTTAATCTATGGAGAATGCGTCAAGTTAGTAGATTCAGAGCAAATAGGCGTTGAATTATTGCTTTTTTAATTTATTTTACTATAAGACGTTGGTCGGGTGGAACTTATCGATTGTTAGGCGTGAGTCGCCACACTAGCTAGGAGTTTTCAAGAGGACTAAGAAGGGAGAGAAATTGTCGTAGTATAGTATTTATTTTATTTTTTTCTTAAAATAATGGAATTGAAGATATGAAGGGATGATTTATGTTAGATGCTCTTTAACGTACGAATAATGAGCCAAGTTAATAGATGCATTAGAAAGACGCGTTGAATGGTTGTTTTTGCAGTTTATTTTATGTATCCAATGGAACTTTTCAGTTGATAGTCGTGACATTACTTGTTCAATTTTATACAGGTTTAAATGTCTACTTGTACACATCCAAAATTGAAAGATATAGATATCAGCTGAGACTAAATTAAATGACATGTTTACGTAGTATGTCATTATTTAAATATTCCTTTTTTACTAACATAATATATAAGTTAAATTAATATTTTACACTATGTGTCCAATTAAATTTAGTTAAATAAAGTTGGAAAGCATATGCAAAATTTTCATATTGGACAATTAAAATTGGACAAGTCACTTTCTTATCTTTGTGTCTCCCCTATTATGGGCTATGTATATGGTACTAATGGGCCTGCCATCACATGGTATACTGATTGTGAGCCCAATAGAATTTGACACCAAATTTGGAAAGTAGATATTTCCTATTTGGAAGCTAAGGTGTACTTATTAAATTGTGCAACTACCCTAGTACTCGCTTCGTTCTTTTTTAATTGTCATATTATATTTTTTAAGAGTTAATTTAATTAAATTTTAAAGCTATATTAGATCTCATTAATTTAATATTTTAAAATAAAAATTTAGATATTCAAAAACTATATAAAAAGTATTATAAATTGCATTTTTTTCCATATTAATATGATGAAAAAATACATCTTAAAATGCTAATCAAAATTCATAGCGTTTGACTCTTAAAAAGGAAACTATGACAGCCAAAAATAAATGGAAAGGAGTAATTATATAATATAGTAATTATAATAATTTATTTGGTTTTCGTAATATAATTTTAATAGAATTTGCTTCAACTATTTTGTGGGTATATTTGTTAACTCGACATTAGCTAAGGCACCTAGGCATTACCATAAGAATGACACTAAGTTCCTCTACGAAACTGTCTTACAAAATTATCCCCCAAAAAATAAAACTTCTATTTTGATTAAATTTGTTTATTTTATAAATTTTATTGCTTATGTACAAATATCTATAGTAATGTTGATTGGATGAATCAGTAGAGGACAAAAAATCAATTTCGGGATGAAAAAAATTTCGCAAATAAAATATTTTGATGACGAAGATAAAAGAATTTGAATTTTATGTTATCTTGGTTATTTAAAAGACTCTCTTTTTATTTTTTGTGGTCTTATCATTTCAAAAGCCTGGACCATTTTTATGAATATCTATATTATAAGTTATTTACTTAGCAAGCCAAACTATATTGTTACATCCACATTTAATTACAATATAATGTAACCTTCCAAACATGTCCTAAATCTTTTAATAAAACAATTTTGGATAGTTAAATCTTTTGGTGTTTTTACTCATTTTACCTTATAACTTTTTCTAGTTTCCCTCCATTTATCTTTCCTTTGTTTCCAAGCAAAGGTATTTGGTTGGAAAAACAAAATATTTGGCTCATTTCCCTACCAACCTTTTGGGAGGTGTACAACAACCTAAAATGGATGCTAAGAAGGGGTTCTTGTCTTATTAGTTTGTTGGTACAATAATAACTTACCAAGACGATTAACGGTAGCTGATTTAGAAAAATAATAAATCATATCGAACTTGAGACAAAAAAACTACAATTCTCTTGGTTATTATATAAAATATAAGAATTAGCGATATATAAATTTCATAGCTAAATAATAAAATCAATCGTTAATTTTATTAGCAATAGATTAACAATGAATTACCGTAAAATTTTGTTAGTTACAAATAAATTAGCGATAAAGTTCATAGCAAATTAATTTTCAATTTATTTATTTCAGTATTTTAGTTCAAGATTTTATTATTAGAACAATAAGTGAATTTCTAGTCATGTACCAATCATTGAACTAATGTTGATAAAGGAAAAAAAAGAAAATTGTAATTTTAGATGCAGACGCACCGACAGAAAAAAAAATAAATTATTAGTCAAATATTACACACACAAGTTGGACCAAATATAAGAAAAATGATCTAATAAACATTTTGATTATTTTCAAGTTTATTTGTTTTTACTAATTCACATTTGCTTTTATATCTTACTATTTGATCGTTATATTTTTTTTCCATTGTACTTTCATTAATATATTTTTTTAGTCAAGTGTCAATAAGTAATAACCTCTTTACCTCATAAAAAAGTTAAGAATAATGTTTACATATATTTTATTTTTTCTCCACTTATAAAATTATGTTGAATATATTATTGTAGTTTTTTATGAATAAGCTATATAATTTAAATATCTTTTATAATGAACTACAAATCAAATATTTTATTAGTAAAAGAGATGCCGACATCAAATTTAAAGTACATTGCCAACCAAAAGGAGTGGGAAAAAAATATTCAGAGAACTTGTTTACAATAATATTTTATGTCTTTTTTAAGTCACTTTAATTTATTAGGTTTTTGTCCTTTGAAGGATCCTTGATAGAGCATTTATTTTGATTAATTCTCTAAATATATAAATGGTACTTTTCATCTCTATGATTTAAATTAAATTCAAAACATAGGTATTAAAATAGTCCAGTTTAACCATAAAAAAATATGGTGGAATGGTGAATCTCAGGTCTCTGATTCAAGTCTTGAGTATGAAATTGTCTTAAGCAGATAGCCTTTTACCCTTTGATTTGAGACTTTTCGACACAAATTTAAATTAATTAGACCCTATAATAAATATCGAACATCGAATAAAAAATAAAATAAATAAATTTGAATATGAAATTTTCCTTGCATTACGTGCGTTATTCATGCATTTCAATTTTCACCTATATATATTAATAGAAAAGCGTCTTTTAATTAAATTTGTTATATATGTTAGGTGTGATAATTTATTAGATCTTTGTTTTTTTGTTGATTCCAACTAGTGAAATAGGGTTGTGGGGTAGGATTTAATTAGACATCTTGAATTTAAGCTAAGAAAATAGAGAATTTTTTTTTAGATAGAAAATATTATTGTATTATTTTTTACTGTTACTATTACTTTATTCATTTTTTTTAATATGACTTTGTAATTATCATAATTATATTTTTAAATCTGCTTTATTTAAACTAAGAGTCTATCGAAAACTAAGCAACATAACCTCTCAACCTTCATATACACAGATACACTCCATAGTGATTAGTGTCCATACCTCACTTATAAAATTTGATCATTAAATATGTTATTGTTATTAAAATAATTCTCTTTTAATGAATTTTTACGTTACATTTATTATACGAAAATAAGTCAACCACCATGTTAATTGAGTGACCTATAGTAACGTTTTGCCATCTTTCTTTAGCAATAAGATAAGGATGTGCATAACTAACAAATTAAAGCCATGTGGTTGATATAGATTAATTAATTTCATGTTATCATGTTATCGTAGATTACTTAACTTAATAAGATAGAAAAATTACATTGTTGATATATAAAAATTAAATTTATTTTAAAAAAATTATTAGTGTCTGCACTACTTCACATGGAACTAAAGATTTTTAAAAAAAAACAAGGGGGGGGGGGGGGGGGGGGGGGGTCCAATTAAATATCCTTCATTGTTGATATATTTTTACATTTTATTAAAAATTTTAACTCCGTCACCGATTATATATCTTATGTCCCTATCTTACCCTACAGACGTTCATTGATTTAATGATACAAAATTCCAGAATTTTGTACCATGGGGGCCAGAATTTGGACGTTCCAAGTGTTTGAATGGCTAAATAATAGGGGCCCAAATGTCGTAATCTATTCTTTAGGGTTATTATCATATATATGGAAGAGAAGTTTAATATTAAAATTCTATGGACTATATATGGTCATTGGTTACGTATTATATCTATCTAATTCAAACCAATAAAAACCACTAGAAGTTTTTTGATGTTGGAGGAAAGAGATGAGAATGACATTTTTGGAATTTATGAGGAGGGAAAAAAAATTATGAGTTTTTCTTTAAAAAAATTATTTTTATATTTTAAAAATATTTTCACTCGTGGAAATAAGTTCCTTTAAAAATTAGCTATCGTAGTAAAAAGAAGGGAAAACAAATTTTATAAATGATATTATACGCTGATTGTCTCATTCCTACTCTGACACTTTGAATTGACTCATCCCACACCCGAATACATAATATTTATCTAAATTATATCTAAAATGTTATTGAGTTAATAATTTTTACTTGCCTACCAAATATCAAAAATTTTTAAAAAAACTACTTATTTTTTCAAGAAAATAGATTCGAGGAAAATTTTGTGAGAAAAAAATAATTCAAGATAAGCACGCTTGAAAATGGTGAAAATAACACCTAAATATTAACTAGTAATACTAAAATTATTTCTAAAGAAATCCATGTCATAATAAACAAAGGCTTACTATCGAAGAAAAAATGCAAACAACTTTTTATAACAGGTTAAATTTTATTTATTAGAGTAAATATTAAAATCGATTTTATTTTTCATTACAAATATTATTTAATTATATAATTTATTTTACAAAAAAACATAAATAAAATATCAAAGATGTTTGTAAAATTAGATTATTTTATTCAAATTTTAATTAATCATAGGAGATTTTCTCATGTAATTAGTCAACAAATAACATGGGTTAAGCATACCTGCCATGTGGGGTACATCTTCTATTATTGCACTAACCAAACCAAAACCACTTCCTACTCTATTCTTTACTTTTTCTTACATTATAAAAATATAAAATAATAAGAATTAGCTATAAAATTAGTTACTAATTTATTGTTAAATATTTTTTTATAATTCATTGCTGATTTGTCATTTTAACAAAAGCAAATTATACTATTTTCGGCATCATATTAGTTGTCATGTTTCCTTTTCAAAAGTTAATTTGATTAATTTTTAAAGTTAAATTAAATTAGATCAATTCAATATTTTTTACAGTTAAAATATAAATATTCAAAGATTATACAAAAAAAAAAGACTACTGGTTGCAATTTTGTCATATCAATTTGATAAATATATATAAATTTTAAAAATTAATATTGGCCAACTTATATAATTTAAATTTAAAGAAGCGAAACATGACAGTTAGTATAGGACTGAGAAAATCTATTATTTCCTTAATTGGATTCAAACTTTGATATATAGAATTCTTCACTATTTGTAGTGGTGGAAATAGTCAAATAAAGTGCACACATAAGTTAATCCAAATACCAACACATAAGTGCCTTATAGAAGTGATTATCACTAACTAATATTTCTAGTGCAAAATCAGAATTTTCACTATAATAATTTTAAAAATATTTAAAAAATATAAAAAGAAATCAAAAGAGTTGAACATCTCCTCTATATATATACAAAAACAGTTTTAACTATATATAAATAATGTATTTTTTTATCAAAAGAAATTTATCTGAATCCCTCGTTTCTACCTAGCTCCGCCCCCACCCATCCTACTATTAATGTTTAGGTTTGAAAAAAGTTAAAGAAAATGGATAGGTGAGGTGTGCCAATCAAATCCAGCACATGCAAACAAAGAGTATATAGTCAGCAATCAACAACTAGCAAGCTAGACACCAGACAATCAAATCAATAATATCATGAATTTCAACAAATTCCTTCAATTTTCCTCCTAACATCTCATCACACACTTAGCCTTTTTCCCTCTTTCATACTATTAATACCACACTCTTTTTTGCTCCTTCATTCTCTCTTTCCTTCTCAAATTTTTTCTTGTATATCACAAGAAAATTAATCATTTCTTTTCCTTTCTAATTTCAATTCTTAGCAATGGGTGGTGATCACAAAGAGAAGGTAATGTTTGCTTTTTAATCAACTTTAGTTTGTATAGTTTTGTTCTTCTCTTTCTCTCTCAGCAGTAGCGAAGTCAGAATTTTCATCAAGAAAATTCAAAATATAAAGAGTAGACACATAAACCTGTTGAATGAGCTTCGACATCTACTATATATATATATATGAAAAATTATTTTAATTATGTATAAATAATATAATTTTCAATCGAAATGTGCTCGGGTGAACCGGCTCCGCTCCCGTCTACAAGTTTATAAGTTATTCCTATGTGATGTTATTTTTTTTAGTCTGTCTAAGAAATATTACTTTTTTCTATATGTGATAAAATTGTTCTATTTGGGATTGTACACAGGTAAAATTGATCATTTTTCACTTGTTTTGGTTGTTCTAATTGTTAGTGAGAAGATACTTTTTGAGGTAATTAGGCTTGTAGATAGGGTATTTTTGAACTATTTTGACTAACATTATAATGATATTTTTATTCAAAAAAACGAAACACAGGGCAAAGTTATCTTATTTCGAATCTTTAGGGTATTTTGGTCTTATTTTTTTTTATTGAAGAATAATTTAACTTAATATTCTAATGAGATGATTATAGTGACATAAATAATTTATATCATAAATAAAAATATTCATATGCTTTTGCTTAATCATCGTGGCCAGTCAAACTTTAACAGATAAATTAAAACACAGATAGATAATAGTATAACACAATAATTTAAAGTTGTAATCATTGAATTTTTCTTCTTTTGTTTTGTTTTTACCAATAAGGAAATAACCTTACAATTCTTTTTGTTAATTTCTCTACAGACCACTATAATGGTACTAAAGGTTGATCTTCAGTGCCCTTGCTGCTACAAGAAGGCCAAGAAAATTCTGTGCAAAATGCCTCGTGAGTCTCTTTTTCCAATCAAATTACCTTTACATGTTAGATCACGTTATCTATGTTATTTTCAAGATTATTTTTTGTGTATTTAATGTTAAAACGATTTGGATTGCAGAGGTTCGAGATCAGATGTATGATGAGAAAGCTAATACTATCACCATTGTCGTAGTGTGTTGTAGTCCTGAAAGGATTCGTGATAAATTGTGTTGTAAAGGAGGAAAAGCAATCAAGAGCATTGAGATCAAAGAGCCCGGAAAGCCCAAAGGGCCCGAGAAGCCCAAGGAACCAGAGAAGAAAGTCACCTTTGAGAAGCCTAAAGAGCCTGAGAAGCCCAAGGATAAAGCAAAAGAGCCCGAAAAGCCCAAGGATAAAGCAAAAGAGCCCGAAAAGCCCAAGGACAAAGTGAAAGAGCCCGAAAAACCCAAAGGACAAGAAAAGCCGACGGTAATTGATAAGCCCAAGGACAAGCCCAAAGATCCCGAAAAGCCCAAGGATGGTCCTATAGCTGCAATGGTGGCAACACCGTGGATATCTGAACCAATGATGATGATGATGCCACCAGTTCAAGGGTACCCGCAAGCAACACCTGGATGTGGTTGCGGGCAATGTTACTATACCGGTGGCCCGTGTTATCAGTATTTCGGAACACCGGTACCCCCACAGCCCACCCCATACTACGGTAACTACTTGTATGGATATGGGCCTGGGCCTGGGCCTGGGCCTGTGCCTGGCCCATCTAGCTATGGAAAGGGTTGTTATGTGAACAATGATTACTATAATGAAGAAAATGGTCAAGGATGCACAATTATGTAATGTGACCCAAATCATTGTGGGTCACTTAAATGGGCCTACTTTCTACTTCTTTATTGGGCTTCTAAAAGAGTCCAGAACAAAGTTTTGGGCTCCACGTGAATGTCTATTTTCTGTATTATTATTGTATTCATTAAAATAATAGTACCAAATACGATGTATACAAGGTATATAGATTTATTTTAATGAAAAAAAGTGCAGAAAGAGAATAATAAGTAGGTGACCTGATAGATGGTGAACTGTCTTGTTATATTATATATAGTAATTTGTTATACCATTTGATTAATGATTTTATAAAAGTACTTCACTAATCATTGCCCTTTTTAAAATAATAATTTGTTGTATGATATATCTTCGATTATATATTTATTTTCCACTTTGTTCTCCATACATGTACCTATGTTGTTTCTATTGTCGTTTCACCTTTTAGTATATGTCTTATTAAGCTTGAGTGTGAATAATGATACTCTCCGTCTATATTTACTTGTCCATGATTGACTTGACATACATCTTAACGATCAATAAATAGAATAATAAATTTACTATATAAGTACTCCTAATTATTAATATATGTCATCTCACTTGTTGAAAAATAAATTGAAATTAACAAGTACTTAATAATAAGGACAAAATAGGTATAGAGTAGGAAATTATCTCTTGATTTTTCAAATTGGATAAATAAAAATGGAAATCCATTTTTAGTATAGTAGACATAGGTTTTTCTTTGATCATGATTTTTTCATACATTTTTTAAATATTTTAAATTATCAATTATTTTGATTTATAATACTTTTACCTAATTTCAAACGGGTTCAATTTTCAATGATTTTAGCATTGAACTTTTTATACTTTTGAGATTATAGGTTCAAATTTAATTTGTGGTTAAAATTTTAGTAAATTTTAACACTGTGTATTAAAAAAATACTAGGTTATACTGACTTTTGCCAAGTAGGAAATAATAGTATAATGTATAGTATATACTCTAATAATTAGCTTTTTTAAAGTAATTATTCTCTGAATATTCTACTCAATGAGAACGTGAAAGTCAAAGGTCAACTCCAAGATCATGAAAAAGCAAAAAAAGAAATGATATGAAAGTGGATTCCAAAGAAAACTTGTCCGTTATAGTAAATTGTTGTTATAGAGAATAATTGTTATAGGGAGATTCAACTATAGTGTATGTTAAATCTCCTAGTTTTTTTTTTTTATATATATATACTTTTTGATATTCTAATCCCCTTTAATGAAAATCTTGGCTCCGTTACTACGACTAGTTCCTAGTTCCTTAAAATATGCATGGTTGCACAAATTTATTAACTTAAATTTGCCTTTAGGAAGCTCTTAAAGGTGGCCTGCACGTTTCAATATTATTTTTCACTATGACAATACTATAAATATAGATAGTCCTTTGTAAAATAACTCTTAATTTATTTTTTTCAACTTTCACGCAATTGATCATGGGAAATTGTATTGATACATTATTACTATCTCCATCTTTGAATAATCAAGAAAATGATTTATCCAATGATCAAATATTGATCAGATGTGATGAAGAAGAGATGCAATATTATGTTATTCAACAAGTAGTTCAACAATGTCATTCACCTAGATGTTTATCTAATGACAAGAATGATAATTGCAAGAGTCAAAGAATCAAAATTGTGCTATCAAAGCAACAATTGGAAGTGCTTGTGAATAATGTTAAAGAGCTCCAATGTGGACAAATCCCAATTGATCAATTTTTAAGAGTAAGAGAAGGTTGTAAAAGATGGAAACCTTGTTTAGCTACTATTCCGGAGTTGTAGCAACAACAATTACACCTCAGTCCCAAATATTTCCGAGTTGTAAAGTTTTTTTTTGTTTGCTTGATCATCTACTAGTATCTGAAATGCACTAGCTCAACTGATCTAATTTCAATCATGCTAGAAATTTCATCATTTTCAGGGCTCAAATACGGGAGAGCTTTGGTCAAAGTGGAGGGATTTGATCCATCTCATCACTTACCTTGGTGATACCAACCTGTTGGAATGTTCAAAACTCTGATCCGGGGTTGTCTAGACACATATTTGACCGTGGTCAACCCTTATATTTCTAAATTCATTAGTTTGACGTGAAGAGTTGTTATAAAAAGAAGATGAGAGCTGAGAAATCCATAAATGGAACACTCCTATGTAAATACGCCTCTCTTTATGTGCCAACTAACAAAATGATCATCTAGACACCTTCAAAATTTGTATGTTACTTCAGCTTGTGGAGACTCGTTGAAGTGCCCAGATGTGCATTCTAAAAGTGGGAGTGTTTAGTTGTCAATTAAGGTCAAGTTAAGATGTCTATCAGGAGTGTTTAATACAATGACATAATTGTATAGAGAAGAAATTTCAGATTTTCTTTTCATTTTTTCCTACTATATAGTTATAAGTACAAAACTCAACCCTGCTTCCCAATTTTAACATTAATTGTGGATCGATTTTCTTATATAGTCACTCAACTAATGGTATAAGAGCTGAATCTATCCAAATTCTTGATTTTCTACATATTATATTGTCCACACATCATACACTGAGGCGTTGGGGATGCACATTTATACAGTGTTAATACTAACAGTTCTATTCCTTGACACAAAAAATATAAATCAAACTTTCAATTATTCTTATTCATCTGAATCTAAAGCAGAGAATAACTATACAAATGAGAAGCATAAATCCATAAACAAAAGAATTACACTCCAATTGTGACAAAATAATTAATCACTCACTTTACACATAACAAATAAATTGAATCTTTATTCCTTTGATCAGTCACTATTTACTCTTTGTATATATACAAGAAATGCAAGAATCAGACTGATGAAAACCAAGAAAGTAGCTCCACTTTGTCTTCCATTACAGGATTCACTCAGCCCCACGCATAGCTGGAGCTTAGTGCACCATGCTGCCCCTTTTTTTTTACATGAATCTTCAAGATGTTCTCATGACCCTAATTCAAATATAGACCATCTTCAAAATTAGTATGGTATAATGATAGTGTACAAAAAAGCTATGTTGCTCGGATCCTTCAAAAATGTTGCCGAGCCCTTGTCAGATCTTCCAAATATGCAAAACGTTTGGAGGATCTCAGACACATCGGGTGGTATTTTTGGAGGATTTGAGCAACATTAAACTGACCTTGTTGCTTCACTTTTCGTTTTCTTGCTTCAACTTCTATAGCTTTCGACAACGTCTCAATCTTCTTTGTTAGCGTCTGTAAACATCAAACAGATTGAAAAAAATTATAAAAAGAAGACGATAAACGTGTGTAAGGACTTTTGTTTTATGGTAATACTTCACCTTAATTTCTTCATCTTTAGTATTCAAAGCAGATTCTTTTGTCTCACAAAATTTCCTCAAACAAATAACTTCTTTTTGTAGCTTGTCATACAAAAAACCTGATACTATATCATCGTTATCGCTCTGGCTGCATCCATTAGTCTTATTTTCATCCTGATCACCTCCTTGGTTCTTCATCTTATGTGCGTCTGTGATTTCATTACTGTTTCTATCCACAATAGAGTTCTCCTTCATTTCTTCATTTTCCTTTCCAATGCTTCCAACATTCTTATTTCGAGAAGTCCATAAACTCTTTTTTACCAAGCTATTTCCAAGATAGTGTTTAGTCTTTTGAGGTTTTGTGGATCCATTAGGATTGAACACATGCCTCAAACCTTCTTCGAGTGTTTTGAGCCTGAGTTTTAGCTTATCCTATCGCAAAAAAATTTACCGGATGAGCAGAAAACACATTAAGTTAGTTTCAAGAATCGCGTAGTGTATGAGAATTGAAAAGCTCACCTTGAGTTGTGCTTCTGCCTTGGCTGTTCGCTCTGATATGCTTAATTTGTCTCTCAATCGCTGCATCTCTGCCTATAACATATAGTTTTAAAGTATTCCAATAAGTCTAACTGATAAGTTATAATAAATACTTATTTAGTAGGCGTTTGGACATAGACTTGGTTGAAATTTGGAAAAAAAAGAGTAAAGTTCTGTTTGGACATTCATTTTGCTTGAAAAATTGGTCTATGTCCAAACGGCTCCTTAAGTCACGCAATATTTTGCTATAGTAGTGACCTGCAACAGCCTTCTTTCTTCTAGCCATTGTTTTACAGGCATAACTTTGTCATTTTCATTTTTCCACTCGTTTGCCACGACAGTTGCTACTCGGTTTGCTGAAACCTTAACTCTTGATAGTTCCCTTTCCAATGTCCTCTTTTCCTCCTACAAGATTATGAAAAATTCAGGCCTTGTGATCTGCATATAACATATTCGTACGTCTAATAGCATTATTAAATACGTGTCTAGATGTTTCTTTACTTGTAATTCAGATATTCTTCGTTTGTAGTCACGAAGTGTATTAGCTGCTGCTCCTCCAGCAAGAATTGCCTCCTCAAGTTCTATAATAGTTTCGCTAAGCTTTTCCACCTCAAGAATCTTTTGACGATTCGTCTTATCAAGTATTTTGTTTTCCTCCTGCATTGAGAGGAATGACGTAGCCAGAATTTTCACTAAAGGGATTCAGGATGTAAAGAAGTAAACATACGAAAAAAGCTGAAGAGGTCCAACATCTGCTATATATAGATAAAAATAATTTTGATCTTGTATATACAGTGTAATTTTCCGCTTAAAACTCCTACCTGGAAGATTTCAATCTGTCTTCTAAGCTCAAAGTTCTGATTTTGAATCTCCTCTACTATTAATGCTCTTTCTAAAGAACTTTTTAGAATCCGTTCTGCTTCAAGCAACGCGACTTCTTTAGACCTCGTGTGTCTTTCCAATGACCTTGTATCCTCCTGTAATGCTGCAATCTAAAGAATTTGCCAAAGAAAACAAGTTAATGCTTGCCAAAGCACTTGGAATGAGTTTTATCATTTTAAAGTACCTCATTCTTGTACATCTTAATCTCTGCCTCGAGGGGAGCAATAATGGACTCGAGAGGAGGAGCATCATCGTCTTTCTGATCTGCGTATACTCTTCTAAGAGTTGCTTCAGCAGCATATTGTGCAGCCAGTGCTTCTTTCTTCTCGTTAACGAGTCTTTTCATATCAAGATTCTGCATTTTGAAGTCATAGCCAATAAGTTTACGCGCCCTATTTGCTTAAAGAAGTGGTTGCTTTTGAATAGCATTACCTTTTACACGAACGATACAATGACATACCTTTTGTTCAAGAACATTTTCACCAATTTTCAGCTTTTCCTCCAATCTTTGAAATTCATTTCCGAGCTGTGAAAAATAGGAATTGCATCATCAATATGATATCATAGTCAAATGTATGCCAAATAACAAATCTAATAGAGACTAATACCTCTTCAAGAGCCTTGTCTTTGAGGACTTCAGTTGCTTTCAGAGCCTTAATTTCACTTAACGCTACTCCAAGTTCTCGATCCTTCTCTGATGAAATTAACATCAAGAATTGAAAATCAATAGCTAGATTCCACTCTTATATCCATACGTAGCATTTTACAGGCATGCACATATATACGTCGAAGCTTCAGAAAAGCTAGTTACAAAAAAATTGATATACTACAGCCCGAAATCAGGACTTTAGCTAGTCTTTAAGCCAAAAAAAAACTATCTGATGATTATACGAAAGTGCAAGGTTACCTAATCAACAACAACTACACCTCAGTCCCAAACAAGTTGAGGTCTGTTATATGAATCTCAGGTCATATCATCATCATGCCTAATCGTTAAGATCATTTCGGTGTTAGCCTAGCAAGGACTACCTGAATTTTCTCCTCATTGCAGTACAAACTGTTGTTATTTTATCAGCATATTATTACTTGGCCTATTTTAAGACAAGCTAGACAGAAAGAATCAGAACAAACTTAAAAATATACTCAATTCTTAAATTGTTAAATTTTCAATTGTTTTTTCTGCTGACTGAATGTGACACCAACCTATGTTGCTCGAACTCTTCAAAATTAACACCAGGTACATGTCAGATTCTTCAAAAGTAGTGCATTTTTTGAGGATCTGACATAGATACGACAACATTTTTGGAAAGTCCGAACAACAGAGCTACTAAATTTGAAATCTTTTGGTAAAAAGGATGATGTAATGCTTGTCCTAAAACATCTTTGGCAGAGTAGTAGCACCAAACACACAGAAACTTGTTAACTCCTCTAGCAACTATTGTTATTGATCGTATGTCCAAATCAATCCAACTATGAAAGTAATAATAATAATAAAAAAAAATCATCAATTAAACATGTTGGATATTGAGAAAAGACAAAAAAAAGGGGCAGCTCAGTCCACTAAGCTCCCGCTATGCATGAGGTCGCGGAAGGGCCAGACCTTAAAGATGTCTATGTAAGCAGGCCTTACCATGCATTTTTGATGAATGTTGTTTTCGCGGCTTGAACCCCATGACCTTCTAATCATATACGGTTGCTCCCTTCATATAAAGCATGAAGGGGAGCCTTGAAGCAAGAGTAAAAGTTACCGCTATGTGATCAGGAGGTCATGGGTTCAAGCCGCAGAAACAACCGCTTGTTAAAAATGCAAAATAAGGTTGTATACATGAGACCTAATGTGGTCAACCCTTCCCCGATCCTCGCCTAGAGGAAGCTTTAGTACACCAGGATAAATACACAAAACTGTCATGGCAATAGGAATATATATAATACACCATCTAGCTTAACATTACAATCAATAAACACAACATAAAGTGAAAAACTAAAAGTAGTTTTTAACCTTTGAGTTGGTTCTGCAAATTATTGAGTTCCAAGATAACAGGATCAGGATGAACATTAAAAAGTTCCTCACCACAAACTTCATAAAAGCCTGACATTTCTTGTGTTTCTATAACTTGCAACTAAAAGCTACTAAGAAAGAAATAAGATGCTTATAGGACTTAGTAATTGTAGCTATATTTGAAGTGTCCATTTACTTATATAAAGAAAAAAATTGAGTTGAATTAAGTGAATGAACTTCCCTTCTTGTTAAGCAAACCTTAGAAAATAACAAATCAAAACCAACTTAATTATATTAAAAGTATTTTTTTAATCCTTTTTTTTGGGGTGAAAGTCTACTATATAATATTTCAATTGTACATTCTTTTTCCCAGTTTAACTACTCAACTTTGAAAAAGATAGTAATGATTATATGGAACAATATCTCAATATATTATTAGCTGTAACATATTCTTGAACTTTGTCTTTAGTGGAACAAAATTAAAAAAAGAAACAATTAAAAAAATGGAGGACAAGAAATATTATAATTTAAAAAATTGAGAATTTTAAATTAAACAAGACAAAATGCTAGGGAATAAAGGCTAAGTTGTCCTACACTTATCTGGACTTTGCCTTTTGAAGCTTTCCTTAAGCAGAAAAGGGGTGTTAGGTAATCAAGTTTCATTTTATTAAAATAAAATAAAATAAAGCTCTTTTCTTTTTCTACTTTGCCCCCTTCTTTTCTTATAGGAAAAGAGATTCTTATTATTTTTCGGAGGGTTAATCATCTGGTGTTTGAAACTCACGGGTCCAACTAATTCTGGTTCGTACTACAAAGAGTTCATTTAAGTGGAAAACACTCCTTACTAATTATGTCTTCATTTGCATAGCTTAAATCCACCATCTAATACTTGAAATCTATAGGTCTGACTAAATTAAATTTGCACATTGTAGGACTCGTTAAAAGAGGAAACATTCTCTATCATAAATTTCTTCATGCCAAGGACTCGAACATAGTCACTCGATTAATTCATATTCGTACCGCTTAAGCTATATTTAAGGGGGAAATTAAAAACTCTCCAACAAGACATGTCTTCATTTCCAAGGCTCGTATCCATCATCTGGTACTCGGAACCCACGCGTCGTCTGGTCAGACTAATCTGTGTCAAGTAGGGGCCGTTGCTTCTTATCGAAATTTTTTTATTTTCGAAGGTCGAACTTAAAATCTCTGGTTAAAGATAAATGAATCTTATTCATACCACCGTAGTATTACCTGTAGTATTACGGAATAGGAAAAGATAAAGGAATCTTATTCATTCCACCGTAGTATTACCTGTAGTATTACGGAATAGGAAAAGAGATAAAGATGTATAACTCTAATTTAATTAGCTAAGAGAATTTACTTAGGGATGGATGTGATATTTTCCAAACATAATCTCTAAATATTGATGGAAAGCTCCTTCCACTTTAGATTAAGAAGAAATTAAATTGCTTGAGCGTTAAACACTCCTTAAAATCTTGAAATCCTTGATAAAATTCAAAGAAAATGAGATGATGATGACAAATAATTGAAAAAGGGGATTTAAACTGAGTTTGCTTTAAAGTACATAAACAAACTTTGTTGCTTTTAAGTATGAATGACTAAATATAATTGAAGATAAGAGCAAAGAATTTTTTTTAACCATTTACTAATATTTCTCTAGTTGATATTATATATAAAGCTTTTGATAGTTGGATGACACTTGGCAAATGGAATTATTCAAGTTGTACATGATCAAATGTTTTGGTGAGGCAAAAAATAATAATAAGTACAACAATAACATATGTATGCACACTAATTTCATTGGTAAAGTCTACAAAAGATAGAGTGTATATACATCTTATCCCTTTCTAGAGTGGTTGTTTTCGAAAGATGCTCAACTCAAATAACGTATACCACAATAATTTGAAAAGGAAACAAAGAGTACAACACAAAAAAATCTTAAAATTTACGTGGACCTAATATTTACATCGAATAAATATATTTTATTATGGTTTATAAGTAATAACTTAGATTAAAGTGTACACCAAATTATTTATAGTTAGGTGATAAAAGACTATGCAGAAGATAGGGGCGGAACTACAATATTAAGTTCGGGTTTAGACGAATCTAATAGTTCTTGCTTAGACCTTTTATATATTTGCATTAGGAAATCTATTAAATATTTAATTGTGAACTCGATAACTAAAAACTGAATATGAATTTAATAACAAATATATAATTCATAAATTTCAAATTTTAATTCCGCTTCTAAGCATATATATGTTTACCTAAAAATAATAATGTGATCCTAATGTTCAAAACAATTATTGATTCAAATACTTAAAATGATGAGGAAAAAGAGCAATAAGATAATAAATATTCAAACATGTCCGGATTGGCAAATTAGTTTTCTTTTCTACATTAATTACTTAATGAAATCACAATATTTTATTGTTCTAAAAGTGATATGATCAAATTAGTGGGGTTTCTTTTCTACATTTATGTAATGAAATTCCCAGTTGTAAAGTGTCTTTAATTTTTATTTAATAATATCTTTTAATACTTAGCTTTAAGTAGGTAAATTATGATAAGGAATTTGTTCTAATAATTTCTTCCTTCTTTTTCTCTTTTTGTTTTTTTTAATATTTACGTATATATCACTCCATTATTGATGCCTTAAGTACTTTTATTCTTGCTTAATTAGGAGTCCATTATATTAATTATTCTCCGTTGACATATAAATCAAACTTCTTATATGGATAAGAACAAATTAATTAAGAAAGAACTTTCTATGACGGAGGACGGACTGACGAGGACTAATAAACTTTTAGGTTGACAAGTATTTATATAAGGGGTGCACATGATATCTTGGACCCAAGAAACAAATTCGTAAGGTCTATTGGGCCACTACGAACAATAAGTGTTATTGGCTTGGATCGTGTTTTTCTTTTTTGAAACTTTGATCTTTTAACATATTACAAGACAAATCTAATCATATAAAACTTTTGAAACTTCTAGTCTTTAACATGCATGTCACAACCTTCGTGTAACTATTAAAACTCGTCTTTAAAGGCAAAATGAGAAGTTAAAAAAAATTATTTTCCAATTTAGAAATGGATAAAAAAATATTATAACTGATTAATGAGGAAATATAATTCGGTTCGATTTTCCAATTTTTTATTTGATTATAATGGCAATTGAAACCGAACTAAAACAACTCCGGTTCAGTTCGATTTTGCAAATTCGATTGATTTTATTTCGGTTCGGTTTTTTGATTTAGGTATTAATCTATTATCATATTTGACATGTTACAATTTACAAACCATTAACAACACGGGTATTTATTAATTTATTTTAATGATGTTTTTGTTGATAATTAATGAAATTGAATATATCCACTAATGACATTGTGTCAAAGGGTTAAATCTTTATCAATGGACTAATACAACATTAAGGGTAGGTAATGATGTGTATGTATGCTTAAAATATCTCACCAAAACCTCCAAATTAAAACTTAATTTTGCAGATGTAGCTATCACTCTCTTTCTTCATTATCATTTTATTTTATTCTCCATCTATTTTTCCCTTTATTCTCTACTTTATTTATTTTTTCCTTCATCAATATTTTTTGGAGTTAATGTCAAAACACACACCAAAACTATTATTTTTTTGCGAGTTTGATACCTCCACTATCCATTGTTTCCTTTGTTTCTTCCTAAATTATCACTCCTATTGTATTATTACACTCCTCGATGATGACGCTTATTTGGTAGACATAGTTAAGAAATAAAATTGCACCTTTGCTATCAGCTATAATTTTTGACACAATAATAAACACTTGATCCTAACAAATGGTATCAGAACCAATGTAAGGGTTTGATTCCCTAGAGCGACATGCTGCACCAGGTAGGTGTTAAGAGGAAGATTGTAGGCTAATGCCAACATCGTGCCTATGACAAAGCCCACGAGGGGACTAGAGTGGCGGAGTCGAAATCATGATCACATTTACTTGGAATGCTTAGTTAAAAATTAAAGTTACACTCTTACTATCAACAATAACTTTTGCATGGTAAGCACAAACCTAGTTTAAGAGGTTTCCCATTCTCACAATTTTTTTAATCTTAGGATATCCCTCAACATGAAGAAATCTAAAGACAATTAAACACAAAAATGCACAATCCATTTAAATGAAAACTAAATGCAAAGGCATCAAAGATTAGAATTGCTTGTGAGACAATTTGGACACAACACAAAATCTTGTCACTTTGGACAAAGAATCTTTAGCACAAAGACAAAAACCTCTGTTCTTTCATAACACATTGTGTTTGATTAAATCTCTAAAAATGAACCCCAATATGGAAATCTTTGCCAAGATTTTGCACTACAAGAATCACATTGTCACATTAATTTCTTTATCAATTTTCATAACTTTTTTCTTTGTGTTGGCACCTAATATTCTTACTTATTTCTGGCCTCTTTTCCTCTCAACAACTATACTTTTGGTCACAATTCTTGCCTTCAACAATGTACCACCATTGGCTGTTGAATTCTCCAACGTAAAAGAAAGTGAAGGATCAGTACTTGATTTTCTTGCAGGGCACCAACACCAGCAACTTGAAGAGTTCTAATATTCGTTCGCGCAACGACCAGGGATCGACAGAATCTAGTAGCTTTGGTCAAAACTCTGTATTTATGTAAATAAATCTACTTAAAATGTATAAATAGTTTATTCAAGAAATTAGTAAGTGGCATTTTCTTAAAATTCTGGATCTGCCTCTACTTCTGGTGGCAAGTTTATGGTGAATGATTGATAAATGTACATTCTTGTCATGTTTAAAGAGCTACTAAGGTGATATTGGAAATGTAACATGTCTCAATTTGTTCAAATTTTACATGCCTTAAACTTACATTCTTGAAGAAAATTAGTTTATAGACGACATGAAAAAACAACGATAACTATGCCTAAATTTTAAACAAGTTTGTGTCGGCTATATGAATTCTCACTAATCATGTCTCAATCTGTTTAAATCATGGATTAAGTTACACTCTCCCAATGGTTCAAAATTGTGACAAGTTGTTGAATCTTGACTGTATCTATGATCCTTTTTTCCAAACACCAAGTGCATAGGATTGAAAGTTCGCAAAATTTTCTTTGCATTTTCCATAGTTCTATTATCTATGAACAAAACATAATATGTTTAGAGGGGTGTTTATCAGCTTTTGGATCGAGACGACGATTGCAAAAGTGCAATATCATTTTCAGTCAATGTGCCTGAATGATCAACATCAAGCAATTTGAAACTCTCCATGACTATAGAGATGTCTTCCTCAGTTATCTTCCCCAACTCTTTAAGTTTATAGACGATGAATTCTGCAGCGCTGGATGAAGAAAAATGAACGTGTTAATTAGAATGTAGCACAAAAACTTGAACGCGAAATAAAAACATCAACTATGTCTCAGTTCTAAACAAGTTGATGTCGGCTATATGAATTAATCCTCATTAACCATGTTTCTCTATTTAAACTCATTTGCAGCCAATATTATATCAAATAAAGAAAAGGTTTTAGTTTACTAGAAGTTCTATGTATCTTTGTACTGGCATAAGGCTAAGAGACGCAAAAGAAACGTACTAAAAAGATAGCCCGGTGCACTAAGCTCCCTCTATGTCTAGGGTCTGATGAAGGGCAGGACCACATTAGGTCTTATGTATGCAACCTTACCTTGCAGTTTTCCAAGAGGTTGTTTTCGCAGCTTGAACTTCATGGTCACACGACAACCATGTTTCTGTTGCACCAAGGCTTCCCTTCGTAAATGTACTAACATGACTAAAACATATTCCCAATTAATTATTATCACATACATAGATCGTTCTCTTCCGTTGTGCTTTTTCTTTCACTAAGTCTGTTGCACGCGAAATATAAACTTTGATTAACAACTTACCTCACTTCACTGTCATGATCAAGATCAGCAGCCTGGAGGTCTGAATTTGTCAATTCGCGAGTTAGAGCCCATCTGAACATAGATTTTCGCCTTTGTTCTGTATATAACTCAGCAAGGGAGTAAAATAACTGTCCCAAACAAATTGTGCTCATCAATATCCAAAAAGAAGCAAAAAGGCGCCCCCATTTCGTTGAAAAACTCTTATCTCCATACCCCAAAGTAGTAATAGTAGCACAAACACAATAAAAAGCATCAAACAAACTCAAATCCTCAACTTGGCATAGAAAAATTGTTCCAAGCATAGTATGTACAACAAGAAGTGCCAAAGTACTTAAAAACTTGTACTTTTCGATGTTCGTTTCTACCTCTTTCAAAACCTCTGTTGAACTAGTACAATCTTTCCTCATTTTTATGGCTTTGAGAAACAGGATTTGTTGCCTCTCAAGAAAACTATCTGCTGCTTTACTCAGAACAAATCCAACAAGAGCCATACCGGTGAACACAAAAACACACGCGAGAAGCTTAGCTAAGATGCTTTTTGGAACAAGATCACCATATCCAACAGTAGTCATTGTAACAATACACAAGTATATTGCATCAAGAATCCCATTTGTCTTTTTGCCCTCGATTTGATCGTTTATGATGAAGAAGCAAATCGCTCCGACTCCTATATAGATAGCCAAGAACAAGAGTACATCTCTGAGTCTAAAACTCTTTGTTGAAATGAACTCAGGGTAATGAAGGGATTCCTCATTATTTGTCTGTGTATGAGTACTAATAGTACAAGTGTTGCTAGATTGAGATCGCCTTCGCTTAAATGAGTTTATATCACTAAATCGAATCGATGAATTTACATTGCCTCGTAGTAGAGGTTCTTCAACATCGCCATTCGCCATGACAGCTCAAAAGAACATGATTTTAAGTACCAAAATCAAACTGCAATCAAGGTAATGTACATTATAAATCAACAATTTCTAGCAAAGTACGAGACGGAATATAAGTTAATTCATACATTTGAAACTCATGATCATAAATATAATCCCACAAGTGAGGCCTGGGTATAGTGTGTACGCAGACCATACTTCTACCTTGGGAGATAGAGAGATCGTTCCAATTGACCCTCGGCTCATGTCAAATATTCCTATGCATATGATTGTAATCTTTCTGAACTTCTCAAATATTAAGTTTCAATCATTTGTTTTCTTAAGAATCTAGTTCAATATCCCACGGGCGGAGCTAGGGTACCAGAAGGGCTTCGAATAGGGTTCATTTGAGCCCCCTTCATCGAAAGATTTATTATACAAGATCAAAAAATTATTTTTTTAGTATATATAGTTGATATTGAATCCACTTGACTTCTTCGTATATTTACTTCCTTAGATTTTGAATTCACTTAGTGAAAATCCTCAGTCCACCGCTGATAAAATCTTTAATTGATCCCTGTTAAGTTTCAATCTTTGCAACATTGGCTTTATACATAAAAATTAGAAAATGGGATTTGCATACACATATAACTTGGTCACTTGTTTCAATAATCCAATCAAAAAAGGTGGCGGCCAGGATTTTCAATTAGGAGATTCAAATATAAAGAAATAAAGAAATAAACATACGATGAACAGAAATCAAGAAAGCAACATTAATGAGAAAGTTTTCATCGAGTCCATAAAGGTGAAAAAAAGTATATAAAAGGCAATGCTTAATCTCATAAGTAATAACAGAGAGATCCAACATCTTTGAATAATTTTAAATCCAACTTCAAAACAAGAAACAAATGTGTTATAAAGAAAATCAAGAGAAAATTTCCAATATATATATATATAAAGTGGAGAATGTCATATTACCTTATGTTAAAAAACTATCATCAAATAGACCCTTTTCAAATCCATGCAAATATTCTTCTTCTGGATGAAAGGAAAGCAAAAAAAAAAGAAAAAAATCAGAGGGAAAAAGAAACAAAAGATTTTTTTAATAATGGCTACAACATTTGGGAGGAAAAAAAGAAGCAAAAGGGGTTTATGATTTGTGGATAAAAACAATTGGTAATTATCAATCACAAGTAAATTAATGTTGTCCACTTACCTTATAAAATTTATACTCCCTTCGTTCTTTTTTATTTGTCAAATTTTAACTTGGCACACTTATTAAGAAATCAATGATTGGTATAGTCAGTTTACCATTTTACCCCTAATAATTGATAGAGTTTTAAACATACTTACTCACTACATTTTTCAAAAACATTAACTTAATGTTAATAAATTGAGGATACAATAAAAAAAAAATGTCCTTTCTTGATTTGTCAAAATTGACAAGTAAAAAAAAAATCAAATTAGAAATTATTTAACAAGTAAATAGGAACGAAGAGAGTAGGAGGCTTGTAATTAATTCTAATTTTTCACCTATATTTGGCTCGATTTTAATTAACTTACAATATTTATCATTCAATCTGATTGTTTGCATGATTTTAATTTTTGCATCACTATTCTCTTTTCTTACCATCATGTATTCACGTGTGTTAGATATTTTTCTTTTGAGACGAGGGTCTATCGAAAATAATATTTCTATTCCACAAAATTGGGGTGTACAAAACCGAATCGAAAACCAAAAAAAAACTGGACTAGTAGTTTGGTTTGGTATTGGAAAGAAAAATCCGACTATACTTGAATTAGTTCAGTTTAAAGTATATAAAGTCAACCCGAAATCAAACTAATCTAACATTACCTTAATAATTTTTAAAATTTATTTTATACATAAAAGAGATATTTGTACGATCATTTGTTCCGTTCATTTTTTTCTTAATCTTCATGCCTAATCAAATAGGGTCACGTTAATTGAAACAAAAAAATTATATGCAAAAATTCAATTCAACTAAAACAATGATTGTACACTAGTAATTCGAATTCGCATCGGAAAGTCTCTCTATGAGCTAAAGCGCACCTTACTGAATGAAATTCTATTTTCAAAGACTGAACACAACTTCTGGTTAAGGATATAAAATAACTTTACCATCTATCGCACAACCGTTTGCTGGTTTCACCTGAAAATGTAATTTATCATTCACATCAACTTTACTTCTTTCCCTACAAATATTCCTTTTGTTCCATTTTATGAGATGCAGCATAATTTTTCAGAGATTTGTATCATCATCTGCAGAATTACTTTAAATCTATGTTGCTCAAACTATTTGAAAATGTCAACGGATTCGTGTCGAACTTTTCAAATGTAGTGTATATTTCAAAAAATCTGACACAAATGCGGCAACACTTTTAGAAAGTCTGAGCAACATAGCTTTAAACATAAGTACCTTATACGAGAAACAGAATCTTGTCCCTAAAAAGTAACAACACTGTTTAGTCACACGAAATTAAGAAAATAAACGCAAGGGCGTTATATATAAACACAAAAATTGATGTCCATTTCCTGTATATAGTACCCAAACTAATGAGTGAGAGCATAACTGCAGCTAAGACTAGAGCTAGATCGATGCAGATCCACTTACTGTATCGTCCCAAAACAGGACACCGTTCATCATGAATGACAGTGAAAGTATCTCGAAGGAAACAGCCTCTCTACCTCCCAAGGTAGGGTAAGGTCTGTATACATCCTATCCTCCTCAGACCCCACTTATGGAATTACACTGGGTATGTTGTTATCTTGAACTGAAAAATGTTCATATACCTGTGTGGCATTGCTAAGTTCAACTTCACCACTTGCACAATTCTGGTCACCAGTAGACCAGATTAGTGAATGCCACGAGAAAAGTAAGAGAAAGCATAAGCAGTTCGAGAGTAACCATAACGTTCTCTAATACAGCAACAACAGATACAAACTAGGAGCAAGCAAACGCCACATGGCACAAACCAGAATACAGCAATGATGAAAAGAGAAAAGTGTTAATCGATCAGCAGGCAACCTCGTGGTTCATATAATAACTGATCAATACAAGGAAACAATCCAATAGGAGGATTTAGGAGGTTCAAAAGGACATCAAACCAGGTATTGATAATGGCAGAGTGGCCTTACAGCCAAATATATTTGCGTTTAGCCGCATGACAGCTGTGGTTGTTATATCTTGTTAACAAGATACCTTCCAAGGGAATTGATAGGCTTGGTAGAGTCAGAATTTTGCATTCCCCTTTGTCTAATTTTAATTCGAGCAAGGTAATCTGCTGCAATCCACGCAAAACTTAACATAACACTATTTGAAACAGCATCTGGCAATTGCAACTTCAGTGATCTAGTCACCCAATGAGGATGGTAAGTGACCTGATACCACGCAGATGCCTTTCTTTCATACATACCATTCTTCTCATCAACGGGAAGCAGCTCAAAATCAGGCTCCATCTGCTCAAAAACATTCCTGAACTCCTTCCTCAACGTATTATACGCATGCTTCAGCCTCTCTTTTAATTCCCCTTGCTTCTTAGCACTGTACTTTGGCATGGACCATATATGTCCAGTAACCACCTCTTCCTCCCCGTTAACTTTGTATTGTCCTAAAAGCCCATTCAACTGACGATCATAAGAACATTTGTGTTTCCATGCATCACCTATGAAATCTTCGTCTCCCGGAATCTCAAGATTAGTGTCATATGGGATGTCTTTAGGGACATACTCAAGTCCAGAAGATTCTCCATCCTCTGCATCATATGCATCTATCACTTGCCTATATAATTTGCCCAAAATTTTCTCTGACTTGTATGATTGAAATTCCTCTTTCCCCATGAAGTCGGGATACATTTTTGGTTTGAGGTCATATGGCATGGTGACAAGTTTTCCAGTTTTGGGGAAATCAACAGCTAGAGCAGCAAGCTCTGCCAATTTAAGGCACTTTTCATCCAAAGCTCCAAATTCACTGAGGTCAGCATGAACCACATGTCCGTTGCAGATTTCTCCTAGACTCTCTTGGACCATGTTCTTTGAGAAGAATTCTATTATGTCCTGTAAAAAAAGAAGATAGTTAAAAACTGAAAAAATAAACAGCACACTGGAAAAATGAAATACAAAAGAATATTACGCAACCAGTTGAAAGATGCAACAAATAACAAGTGCCATAAATAAGACTTAAATTCCTAATCAAGTGCAAAATCTGTTGAATATACTCATATACCATAAATGATCACAAATATTGTGAACCATGAAGAACACAAGATCTATTGCAAGTGTCTTTAGCTTTTTCTTTTTATTCTAGTGAGTGTGCCTACAAAAAAAGAGCCTCCCTCTTCAATTACAACTAAATATGATCGAATGCAAAGGAAATTACATAATCAGAGAAGCGTCAACTTGGGATGCATAATACAAGACAAGTATATCTTACTGATGCAACAAAACTCAAAACAGCTATTAAAAGATAATTAGCTAAAGAACAAGTAATGCTATCTTTTCAAGAAGACTTGTACTTATTTCATCAGAATTCTAACTAAGTGAACATTATGGCGTAAAACAAACTTGTACAGATCTGGAAAAGCTAACCAAATATAGGAAGATATGAATCAAAGCTGCAATAAATATCATTTTAGTTGGGTAGTTACCGTATGCTGAACTTGACGACCCAACTGTTTAGCTTCTGCAGGTGCATAGTCCATTGGCGTCCAGCTTTTCTTACTGGGTGGGATGAGATTTTCATCCCAAGTCACGAAGTAGAGATCACCGTCAAGGTCACTCCCTGATGCTTCATTTGAATGTGGCCTATACCCTTTCTGAGGGAAGACCAGACAATCATAGAGATGGTGTAAACCAGGAACATCTACAGCCTCCAGAATCCTCACATCCCCGGGATGCAGACACGGGTTCTTTGCAATTACAACAAGGCCCTTTATTACTTGAAGATTTTTCTTGATATCAGAAAACTTTGGACCGTGCTTAACAAAACAGGTCTCCAAAGAAGGGCTTGACACTTGAATAAAGCATTGGCCTTGCTCAAGTTCACCTAATTCATCGAAACAGCCCATCAACCACCTTCCTGAAGGAACAAATATCCTTGCCTTATTCCTGAGATCACCAAGTTGAGCAGCTCTAATGCTAGCCAACATCCCCCTCAAATGAGGCTCACTTTGAGGTTTAAAGCCCGCACTCAACATTATAGCCGCTGTATTTCCTGCCTCAGCACATGAAGCTGTAATTATATCAAAAGCCACGTCTGAATCCACAAGTATCTTATCCAACCTTGATAACATTTCTTTCTGCATTTCCCAAAATATTTCATCTTTAACTTCCAAGGACGAGAGCAAGGTTATTATTTGCCGATTCAGAAAACCAGGCTGTAATCTCGTCCAAGAGCAGATTTCAAGGATAGTGTGATTTGAGTCAAATTTCTTCATACTAGTTCTCAGAGAAAGGCGGCTACCATCATTCTTTGCCGGCCAACATGCGACAACACCTTTATAACCAGCATACCTTATCTGATAAGCACAAGGAGGATTGACACTTAATTGCAACTTCTCTGCAACTTCTATACATAAATCTGCTGACATCATGCCGATTCCATCAGAGAAAACATACTCATTTCTTTTTATATCTGGAAGCTCGGAGTTAACCTCGCTTTGAAGGACTTCCACTGTTGCATAGGTTGATGAAAAGCACTGTCCCATCCTAGCAGCACATTTTGCAACATTCCTGTCACTGAACTTACCCATCCAGTTTAAGATGCTGGGCACCCTAATTTTCGGGGCTTCAGCAAAAAACCAGGCAGAACGATCCCTCAGCTGGTTAGCTGAGAACGCCAAAAAGGAGTACCTTCGACCACACAGATGAAATCCTTTACTCAGAATCCTTTTCACCCTTTGGAAGATTGCAGTTCTCTGGGGATTAGAATTTGATGTAATTTCTCTTACAATAGTAGCTGCATAGTATGTCAGAACATTCCTATTCAAGTTACGCATGCCCTCATCCATGAAAGTAACTCGCAAAAATCGATCTGAAACATGTTTATACTTCCTGAGGACTCTATTGGATAGCTCCACAGTTGGCGGAAGACAGTATGCTTTGGTTGGGGTAATAACCAACCTTCTAACCTCTACAACATCATCCAACTGTCCAGTTCTCTCGAGAAGGTTAGGATTATTAGATAGCCATTTCTGGACGCGTGCTAACTTCTGAATAGCATCATTGACAGGCCTTTTGTAGGAAAAGATGTGCTTCAGTGCAGCTAAATTAACCCCCTCCTGATGCTCTCTAAGCAAAGAAAAGAACTCAGTAGTCATCTGATGCTGATTAATTATGCCTTTGTGCAAAACAGCATTTACCAGAAACAAGACCTTAAAGCTTATTCCTTCATGGTTTTGAAAGCAAAAGAATGGTTCTGACACGGACACCCCAAAATCAGGCTCATCTCTCACCCGGAGACTCTGCCCGTTACACTGTTCTACCATGGGCACCCTACTTTCTCTGAAATAGTTCATGGCCTTCCTAAAAGTAGGACCATTGCGAGGTCGAATTGAAATACGGTAGGTATTAAGCCTACCAATGGCACCACTACATGTAATGTCTGTGGTTCGGATCCATTGATCATCATCGTCTAATAAGTCAAAAGCAACTGATTCTTCAATATCATCATCAGCAGTTCTATAGAAAACCAAAGGAGTTGAAGCCATCTGCAACAATAATACCAAAGACGCGAAGTCTTTGCATTCCTTTATCTCATTGATTTCCCTCAGCAAAAACTCAATCTTGAAGTTGCATTTTACAACGGCATATCTTCCTTCACCCTTGAAACAGAAAACAGTATCCCTTGTGAAAAGTATTTTGCATGTGTCATTGAATGGGTCCACAAGAAAGTTAACACCAGTATGAGGTCCCCTCCAACCAACCACAAAGTCATCATTACTAACCAGTACTCCAATTTCTACATTAATATCCGAAAACTTATAAGGCATGAAAGTTCTTCTCCTCTGATTCATATTAAAGGGATTCTCAGGACCCAAACTAACCTTCAAAGACTTTTCTTCTAATAAGAGTTCATCACGCCTAGCAGCAGCAATTGCATACTGTGCCGACTCTGAAGATGCAAAATGAACAAAAGCATGAGGTTCCACTTTTTCGTAATTGTTCATTCTTCGCACCCTCTCTACATCAATATCATAAGTTGGGTAAGAGTCAGGAGGAGTGGATGAAGTCTTTAATCTACACCTCCACACTTGTCCAACTTGTTCTTCCAGATATTCTGAAAGCATTTTCGCGTTGACATCATTGTTGAACCCACCAACACTAATTTGAGTCACTACGAGATTCCTTTCAGAACCCTCTGATCCCATCTTTTTCTTGAAGGAGTCACACACACTTTTGGACTCACTTATTCACACAGCCTCCAAGTTCACCTGTTACACGACAAAAAATTGTGAATAAAACGAATCAACAGAACAAATCTTATAAGATGGGCAATGTATGAGGCAACAAAATATTTAACTATTCACAGAATACGGATAGAGCACGTTGTTAAGAAAAGCCATCCAAGAGCTGGAAATCATAGTTCACAATCATACCAGTTGATCATTCATTTAGACCACGTAGATAACCTTCATGAAACATCCTTAAGCATTTCTACCTTCCAAGTGCAGAACAAATATTAAATAAACTAACCAATCAAGAACAAGAAGATAATATATATGTGCACTGCATTTTAGTAACCAGATGGTGATGAGACACTGTGAAAGACAATGATCAAGAGGACAACATGAGCTAATAGATCCACTTATTTCCCAGTTGAGAATTTGAAAAACAGACATCTGTAGATCAGTATTTCTATCTTTAGGTATTAATCATGTTTTTTCATGACTCCTATTCTGCATCTGTTTATCAGATATGTGAAAACATCTAACAACTAACCTTTCAATACCATTTATCTAGCTCTGTGAAATTAAGACATTCAGCTAGCAATAGCATATAACTAGACAAGCAATCTCAGTAAGGAACTCTTAGCCTAAATTTGATATTCTCTGAAGAAGAAAAACCTATATAAACACACAACTTTATTTGCAGTATCATTCCATAACATGAAGTGAAGCAAGTACAAAGAAATATACTATCCATTTCGAAAAAAGAAAGATTTTTTGTGTTCTATTAGTAATTGTGTTCTAGCACCAGCTCTCTACTCCTCCAGAAGATACATCCCAATCAGCGACTGAAAAATAGCTGATCAAACAAAATTATGCCTAATTCTTTTCCCAAAATCACCCCTTTTCCCTTGATTAAGGACAAATGACCAATTGATGTACGCAGACCTTACCGCCTACTTTTGTAGGGGTAGATAGTCTGTTTCGGATAGACCCTCAGCTCAACAAAAACAACTATAAAACAGGGTAGCAAGAACAAAATGTAAGAAACTCAACAACAACAACAACAACATACCCAGTGTAATCCCACAAGTGGGGTCTAGGGAGGGTTGAGTGTATGCAGACCTTACCCCTACCTTGGAGGTAGAGAGGAGGTTTCCGATAAACCCTCAGCTCAATAAAAAATGTAAAAAACTCAATTGAGAAAATTTGCATAACTAGCGAACCCCACTTTCTGTAACTAAGGAAAAAGAGAATACTGCATCAACAACAAAACATAAGTTAAGCAAATGATCAATTGATGCAAATTTCGGTTCAAAACTTCACCCTTTTAGAAACCAAATCGAGGAAAATACATAGAAAGAGAACCAAACTTTCTATAATTGAAGGAAAATACATATAAACAATGCAGTAAAGCAAATCAACCAAAGATGCAAATTAGGATCAAGAATTTCAACAAGATACAAAATTGAAGAAACCCAATTGAGAAAAATGGAAAAAAAAACCCATATAAACAATGCAGTAAAGCAAATCAACCATAGATGCAAATTAGGATCAAGAACTTCAATAAGATACAAAATTTTAAGAAATCCAATTGAGATAAATGGGAAAAAACAATGCAGTAAAGCAAATCAAGCATAGATGCAAATTTGGATCAGGAACTTCAAAAAGATACAGACTTTAAGAAACCCAATTGATAAAAATGGAAAAACACTATAAACCACACAGTAAATCAAATCAACCATGGATGCAACTTTGGATCAAGACTTCAACAAGATACGAACTTTAAGAAACCCAAGTGAGAAAAATGGAAAAATCATATAAGAAATGCAGTAAAGCAAATCAACCATGGATGCAGATTTGGATCAAGAACTTCAACAAGATACAAACTTTAAGAAACCCAATTGAGAAAAATGAAAAAACAGTATAAACCACACAGTAAAGCAAATCAACCATGGATGCAAATTTGGATCAAGAACTTCAACAAGATACAAACTGTCAGAAACCCAATTGAGAAAAATGGAAAAACAGTATAAACCACACAGTAAAGCAAATCAACCATGGATGCAAATTTGGATCAAGAACTTCAACAAGATACAAACTTTAAGAAACCCAATTGAGAAAAATGGAAAAATAGTATAAACCACACAGTAAAGCAAATCAACCATGGATGCAAATTTGGATCAAGAACTTCAACAAGATACAAACTGTCAGAAACCCAATTGAGAAAAATGGAAAAACAGTATAAACCACACAGTAAAGCAAATTAACCATGGATGCAAATTTGGATCAAGAACTTCAACAAGATACAAACTGTCAGAAACCCAATTGAGAAAAATGGAAAAACAGTATAAACCACACAGTAAAGCAAATTAACCATGGATGCAGATTTGGATCAAGAACTTCAACAAGATACAAACTGTCAGAAACCCAATTGAGAAAAATGGAAAAACAGTATAAACCACACAGTAAAGCAAATTAACCATGGATGCAGATTTGGATCAAGAACTTCAACAAGATACAAACTGTCAGAAACCCAATTGAGAAAAATGGAAAAACAGTATAAACCACACAGTAAAGCAAATCAACCATGGATGCAAATTTGGATCAAGAACTTCAACGAGACACAAACTTTAAGAAACCCAATTGAGAAGAATGAAAAACTTAGAGAACTCCACTAACCTTTCTGTAACTGATTGATCAAAGACACAAGGTGGACACAAATGCAAGAAATCAGAACAAAAGGGTGTAAAGAAGAGTGAGTGGACAGTGAACTGTTTGAATTTTTTATGGTTTTGCTTCTTCAGTAAGCTTCACACTGTCCTGGTTAAGGATTTACACGCGAGAAGGATGCTCCCATCTTTTATGGTTTTGCTTCTTCAGTAAGCTTCACACTGTCCTGGTTAAGGATTTACACGCGAGAAGGATGCTCCCATCTTTTATTTATTTTATTTTATTTTTTTGAATTTGGAAGGTTTCTTATATTATTTGGATAAATATAAGTAAACTTTACCTAAATCCCATAATGAAAAAGTCTAATTACTATACATTCTTTATCGTACCAAAATTATCCGATTTCCCCTTTTTTCTAGTTTTGCTGATACATTAGTTATGTATATGATACATCAATTTTAGTTGTAGAATAGTTAATGCAGATCATCTATTTATGGATAGTATCTTAATATAAGGTATGATTGGTTCTTTAAATCAATTACTAATCTAATTAATGGGATTAATTGGTTAAAAAAAACAACGGTTGTGTACATGAAGATTCAAGCAAAAAAACAGAGCATCAATTCAAATCAAAGTCGATTTTAATTTTTTTTCCAGTTTTGCTGATACATTAGTTATGTATCTGATACATCATCTTTAACTGTAGAATAGTTAATGCATATTAGCTCTTTATGGATAGTATCTTAATATAAAGTATGATTGGTTCTTTAAATGATCTACTGATCTAATTAATGAGATTAATTTATTAAAAAAAGCAACGATTATGTTCATGAAGATTCAAGCCAAAAAACAGAGTATCGTCTCGAATGGAAAAAAAAACATCAATTCAAACCAAAGTCGATTTCAATTTTTTTTCCAGTTTTGCTGATACATAAGTTATGTATCTGATACATTAACTTTAGCTGTAGAATAGTTAATGCACATCAACTATTTATGGATAGTATCTTAATATAAGGTATGATTGGTTCTTTAAATGAATTACTGATCTAATTAATGAGATTAATTTGTTAAAAAAAGCAACGGTTATGTTAATGAAGATTCAAGCCAAAAAACAGAACATCGTCTTGAATGAAAAAAACAGAGCATCAACTCAAATAAAAAGTCGATTTTTTTTTTTTTTCAATTTTGCTGATACATAAATTATGTATCTGATACATCAAGGGGTGAGACGGGATCTTCTTGATGACGTACTTTATTCCCTGCATTGACATGAAAAATGATTAAATACAACTTGAACTTTATACATAAGTACGATGTATCAGACGCATTAAAATATTTGATACATGAGAATCTGATACATACAGAAGATGTATCAAAAGCAGTAAAGCTTCATAAATTATAATCTGATACATAATAGAGTTCGAAATTAAATTCAATTTGATACATAATAGAGTTCGGAATTAAATTCATGTTGAGTAAGAAGTGTCAAGCAATATCAATTCGTGGAAATCTTTTACTAAGTATACCATACTATGCATAAAGTGATATAATAAATGAAATAACATTACTTGACAATGTGGATCAACGTCTAGTTTTTTTTTTTTTTTTACCCCTCTTTTGGAGGATTAATAGTGTTTTCACACTTCCCCTCCAGTGTGACTCAAACCTAGGACCTACCGATCGTGGGTGGAGGTGCTTAACCAACTGAGCAAGCCTCACTTGTCGATCAACGTCTAGTTTTGACCTAAGAGGTCGGAGGTTTGAATGATATATTTTAATTATAAATTTAATAATTAATTTTATTACCTTTTTTCTGTAAATATCGATCACGCTTATTGAAAATTTTGCTTACATAATGTAGAGTTACCATAAATAATGAAGTAAAGAGATAAAACATGATTATAAATTAATAATAAATAAAGACTAAATGAGGAAAAAAATAATACGATCCCATTTAATCAATTGTTATATAAAATAAGATTTTTTTTTCATTACGTAATAATAAATTTTAATCATATAATATATAATATTTAAATTAACAAACACAATACAGTGTCCTAGGTCACAACACAATACCTATTTGCTTTTTATTATTTGTTTAGTACAGAGAATATTTGCTGGAAAAGGAAAAGCAAAAATACATAGCGTTATAAATAATGTAGTCAAGTGGATGCCCAGGTGGGCCATCTACTGTAGCAATTTCTCCTGGCCAAGTAATATGTTACTTAAGAGCAAAGGTTCGTCCCACTCTCTCATCATATAATTGTTCGATCGCACATGTTTTGTCGGAGATTTTAGATTTAATTATTAATTATGATATCAGTCTTTCCTCCATCAGGAGGTCACGAAGGATAGGCAATTGAGCGAGAATAGAACAATAGCGACAGACACAAAAATGATAATATTTTGTACAATTTTGAAGAAAATATTAATTGAGAGCATTATTTGACTAATTAATTTTTTAATTTTTATTTATTTATGTATCTCTTAATTTTAAAATAATTAATAACAAGGGTAAAATTAGAAAAATATAATTAATTCTCTCTTGATTATTTAAATTGATAAATATTTTGAGATAACTATTTTTAATATATATGACAACTAATATGAAACGACAGGAGAATTCTTTTGTGTCTATAAAAAACACTACAAATATATATGAAGTACACACTAAAAAGTGTTACTATTCTTATTACTACTACTACTTTATGTTTTCCACTTCCTTTCTCTTTTCATTTGATTTTAATTTTATTTTAATTTTATAATACGTTATAACATGAAATTCTAATTTTTAAATTTTGAGCTATATTTTAGCCTCTTCAATATAAGCTGATATGTCTTGGAGTAACTGATAAAGTTGTTGTCATGTGACCAGGGGGTCACGGGTTGAAGCCTTGAAAACAGTCTCTGGCAGAAATGCAAGATAAGACTGCGTACAATAGACCCTTGTGGTCGGACCCTTCCCCGAACATTGTGCATAGCGAAAGTTTTAGTGCATCGAGCTGCATTTTTTTTTAACATAGGCTGATATGATAGTTACATCATGAATAATAATCTCACTTTCTTGGTGACATGACTCAATAATATAATTCTGTACTATCACATAATTTATTGGCATCAATACTTAACTGAATTATTAAACAAATAAAATTACAGTATATAGTTTTATGCGTGATAAAGCTGATATTATTAAGAGTTTAATAACTAAGATATTTTATTTTGACATCAATGATCATTGATCACATATTGTAGCATGTCTTACCATGAACTATCAAAGGCAAAAGAAAAAGTAGTTATTGCCTATAAAGATTATGTTCAGAATGAATATTAATTTGTTATTGATTGTGTGCCAAATGATACCTTGAAAATATTTTATCAGATCTCATTAAACATATATATATTAAAAGCAGAGGTAAAGCAAGAAAGGTGTTTTGCTTGCAATAATTTTGGTCGTAACAATAATGATATGATTTTCTCCTTGAAGGAGATGTTCACCATTTGAATGGTGTTATGCATTATGTGGTAGTACATAAAATTAATTAAGAGCTCCATAAGAGCTAAAATGTTATTATCCAGAGGAGTGAAAATTTGTTCATAATATTGAAATTGTAGTAAGTCTCAAAAAAAAACTTTTTAAGTTCAAAAAGTTTACAAGAAAAATTATTATAGTGAGACTATATATTATGAAAAGATTTTAAATCTTTATGCTACTACAATCGGAGCGGGTTATAAATATTTATATAAAAAATTATTTGTCTTTTTTTCCTGCTTCCACAGCAAAATATGAGCGTGATGATGAAATTGCATACAAAAGTAAACTAGAAATTTACTAAAATAAATATCAATCGGCATGACCGGTTGAGCACCCCGAATCAAATATGATGCAAAAATAATTGAGAATTCATGTGGTTATATATTGAAGAAATAATAAATTCTTCAAGAATTCTCTTATATTGTTTGTTCTTTTGAGTTTTGATAGAAAAAATTATCATTGTACTAGCTAAGGTTCGGATTGTATTCCTTGAATTTTTGAAATATATAAAAAGGTAAATATGCATGGACCCATTCATCTGCCATGTGGATTGTTTATTATTATATAATTTAATAGATGCATATATGTTATGGTCATGACATGTGCTTTGTTATCAACTTGCAATTTGATTTTTGCAAGGTTATTGCTCACCTTGTTAAATTAAGAGTACATTTCAAATTATAAATTATACTGATGATGCTGGTTTATATCGAAGTGGGTTTAAGTAGAAATTATATGCCTTAAATTATAGCTAAACCATTGGTTATGAGAACAAAACTTTCAAAAGAAATTTGGTATGAGATATGTTATTTATAATGTAGCAACACTTGTACGTATCAAGCCAACAAAGTTCCCCTATCATAATTGGTTTAGGGTCAGAAACCAAATAATTCTCATCTAAAAATTTAAATGTACGATATAAAATTTTATTGCTCCACCACTACGTCATATACAAAGATAAGTCACCAAATAAAATGGAGTGAATGTTAGATTTTCTACCATTAGGGGGAGGGTTGATAAGCAACTGAAAGTGTTTATCAATGCTTGATTGTTGCTACGAACAAGTTGAATGAGCAATTCATCTACACCGACGAGGTCATGAACTGAATGATTGTCAAGAATGTATTTGACTATGTTCAAGGACTCAACATATCCAAGAGATAAGAAAATGATATATCAGATCTATCTCAAGAATGCAACATCTTTATGAATGTCATTTAGTCTCAAATATGTCGTTAATATCAACGTCAATATCAACATTTAGAAAATTAAGTACAAGATTGGTAGGCATCCTTTACAAGAATTAAGTGATGTCTTCATCAGGGGAAGTAAATATGCGCTGTACTTTTTTTTCTCTTAATCAAGATTTGATCCACTAAATTTTTTTGGTAAAGATTTTTAATAAGGCAGCAAATAATGCATATTACTATAATTTTTTTTTATTAAAACTTTATTTTTACATAAACATTCAAGGGAGAATGTTATAAATAATGTAGTCTAGTGGATGCCCAAGTGGAGTCGCTCCACTACAGCAAATTCCCTTACCCAAGTAATATGTTACCTGTTTGTGTCTATAAATGACATTGCAAATGTAAATGAAATACACACTAAAAAAAACAGATTTACTATTCTTATTACTATTTTATGTTTTCCTTTTTCTTTCTCTTTCCATTTGATTATTTTTTGGCATAATAATAGTTATAGGGTGAGTATGATATAGTACTGAAAATTTCAATACAATAATTTTGATTTTCTTTTAAACAAAGATATTATATCATTATCATAGCAAAATAACTCAGTATGATTCATTATTTTAAAATTTAGTTTTGATGTTTTACGATGTGGTAAATTAGTAACTATAATTTGTTCAACTTTGACTTACATATGTTATAACTTTGGCTTTTCATGAATCGTCTCAATTATATCATACTATTATTTTACACATGTATGTTTTGTTCGACTTCGACTTAAGTCATAATTTGTTTGACTTTAATTTTTGTTGCTGATGCTCACACATTCATCTCAACATCTTCATTTCCACAACTTGCATCTTCTAAAAATGAGAATTTTTGACTGGTCAACACTCCACCACGTATAGCAAAATCGTTCTAACCAACACTCTTTATAACTTACCTTTAAATTTAGGTGATATTTTTTTATCACATAAGACTCCGAAAGCAAACCTCCACTTCATCCACGCTGCACTAATACGATGTGTGACATCATCCTCGATGTCCTCACTACTTTGAATTAAAGAACCAAAATACTTGGAACTATATATATCTCGGGGATAGCTTGAATGTCAAGTTTCACTTCGCGTCTACCTCATGCATTTCACCAATGCATTTGCACTCTAAATATTTCATTTTAATCCTATTCAAGGTGACCGTCTCCACACCCCAACCTGGCATTAGCTTTTCAACTTCAAACCAAATCAAATAAACCAAACACACACACATACATATATATTTAATTTTTTTATTTTTTTTTCAATATCAAATCAAATCACTAATTTTTTTTCCCGATCAGACTCAAAAAAATAAGTTTGAACATACACAAAAAATACTTGAAACTAGATAACATTATTATACATGATTTACTTTTGAGATATATTGCCAACATTTTATTTCTATCTAACTCACAATTTTCAAAATTTAAATTAGTAAACTAAAATAAATAAATTACATTATTCTACTAAAACCACTACATATTTAGGCCTTGTAAAATAAACAAGTAAGCTAAGCAGCCTTTCTTCCTCCCCCCAAAAATATTTTTGAATTCAGACAGCCCCAAATTTCCATCATCGCCCATCTCAGAGACAGTCAAGAAATGATTTTCTCTTAAATTCAAACATTAAATCTCTCCAAATAGGGAAAAAATCAATCCCCAAACTCCAAAAAACCTCATCTAAAATGGCTTCAATCAAGCCATCTTATCGGTATGCCAACGCCGCCACTTCTTCCATAGATTCTCTCCGATCTTCCACCAAATCCGACCCTTCCTCCTCCACCGACCTAACCCCTCACCCCCACAACCTCCATTTCTCCTCACGCTCTCTAACGCGCCCTCACGCGCCGTCCACGACAGGCCACAACTTTGGGTCCTTGGTCAAGAAATTGGTGGAGCACAAATCTGGGCCATCGAATAAATCGAAGCCTAAGGGTGAGCTGAAACTGCTTGTTCCGACGGATTTTGTGGCGAAAAGGGGAAATGGATTGAGTGCTTTGCATAAGAAGTTGTTCAAGGGAGTAGTGAAAAGAGATGAAGGAAGTGAGGAGAATAATAATAATAAGAAGGCTTTAACTGAAGTTAAAGCGAATACGAGGAGTTTAGCTATGGTGTTAAGAAGTGAGAGGGAGTTGTTGAGTATGAACAAGGAGCAAGAGAATCAGATTGATGAACTGAAATTGGTGATTGAAGAGAAAAACATAGAGGTATTTTCTTGAATTATGTTATTTGCTTAATGTTAGAGTTCTGTTAGATTGCGGAGCCAGGAATTTTATCAGTGCATTCAAAAATCTCAATCTTGCAATCCAAAATAAGTAAAGGGGGCTCAAAAATTTATATGAAGTGATGCTTGAAGAGAAGAACATAGAGGTGTGACTATGAATTGTGTAATTTTCTTAATTCTAGAGTTTGATTAGCATCCATTTTAGTGTTGATTTTCCCCCTAGTACTTGATTTAGTAGTAAGTCGAGGGGTTCAAAAGTTTATATATTTACAGAAAAAATGATTTTTGGACTACGATTTTCCAACAGTTGAACCCCTTTATTGGTTTTGGCTCCGCCATTGCGCTCAAGAATAGTGCTAAGCTAATTTAAACAATTTCATTTAGTAATATTTGACGAATTGGTGTTTGATGAGCTCAAATTTGATGCTTAAAGAGAAATGGAGAAGTGTGTCTATGAATTGTGTAATTTGCTTAATGCTAGAGTTCTATTAGAATCCATTTTAGTCTTAATTTTCCCCCTAAAACTTGATTTAGTGCTTAAGCAATGGTGTAGCCATTCAAAATTTGAGACCAAATGTAAGTCAAAGGGATTCAAAAGTTTATGCATATAGGAAAAAGTTGTTTTTGCGCTATTTGGGCAGTCCTGAGCCAAGGGTCAAACAGTCTCTACCTTCACGAGGGGGTAGGGGTAAGGTCTGCATACTTTCTACCCTTCCCAAAACCCCTTCATTGGTTGTGGCTCCGCCATTGTGCTCAAGAATAGTGCTGAGTTTTTGTAAACTATTGCTTTTAGTAATATTTGATGAATTGGTGTTCCCCAAATGTTCTGCTTCACAAATCTTGGAAAACAAATAACCGAGTCCTAATACTGCTGACTCCACTTGCCTGGGAAAGAACAATGAAAGGAAATTTGGTTTTTGACTCAAAACTGATATTTTTCTAATAAAAGTTAGAGATTTGTACTTCATGCAGGGGTAAATGAGAGGTCAGAGAATCCTTTAAAGTATCAATTATCTAGTACGCGAATGAAATGGCCTTCTTAGAGTGGAATTGATGTAGAGGATTCATTAATTTGAGATTGAGGATCGATTGATGGCTAAAAATTTTACTCTGCCTCGTCGTCCAATGATTGTGTACTCCAGCAAAGTTTTATAAGGGAAGCTTGTGTGTTCTACATTAATAATTGGATGGTAACTTGCAGTGAAACAGTTTGACCAACGAAACGGGGTTTGCCTAAAAGTTGCATCTTTTAGATTATGTAAAGTTCTACAAGCCTGAGTAGACTTTCAAAAAGTAGTATTAGGTGATATGTTATAACAGATTGCAAATCTTTTGGTTTCTTAGTGAAAGTAGTTTCTTGTTAGAACAATGGTATCATAGCGTGTTGACGTACATAATGACAACTAGTTTTGTTTTAGAGTATGTGGTGGATGATGGTACGTTCAATGGATCGTTGATTATATGATGTTTTCTTATCTCATTTGCTAAGTTATTTTAAAATGACAACAGGTTGAGAAGTTAAAGGATTTGTGTTTGAAGCAAAGGGAAGAGATAAAGTCGTTGAAAAATGTCGTACTTTTCCCAGATGTTATGAATTCTCAACTTCAGGAACTTTTGGAGAAGCAGGGCTCAGAACTAAAGCAGGCAAATCAGCTCATACCAAGTCTACAAAAGCAAGTCACTTCTCTTACAGGACAACTACAATGCCTCGCCTATGATCTTGCCAAGGTAACTTTGAGAACGTTGTTACCTGTATCCGCTTAATATGATTGAAGATTTATTAACATATGCATTAGTGAGTTGTTTAATATTCTTAATATAAGATCATAAGTATTTAGAAGAAGGAATGAAACCGAGTCAATTTTAATGGATGTTCTTCAATGTTTCAAATTTACTGCTGAATATATTCTCTTGGTGTGAGCCTGAACCAAACTCTTTAACTATACATAAGGGCGAAGAGACCATGCCTCTAGTTCTCTACTTGGCCCACTTCAAAAGAACGAGAAAAAGGGTCCAGTCTTTCCCCGGTTTCCTTTCAAAGGAGAGGCCTTGGCAAATTTGTAGGTCAATATATAATTGGATTTGAAATCAAACACTCTACCTTGAGCGGATAGGAATTGAGACTTTAAATGGTCCTCTCTTCTCTCCCCGTGATCGAAGTTGACCCCTTTACCACATAGAATGTCTTTGGATGTAATGATGCAAATATATTCACTCTATAATAAGACCAAAATTAGTTTTGAAGTGATTTTTTTTCATACAGGTTAAAGCAGATAAATACCCTCTAAGAGGGTGTTATGATTCTCTTGATAGCTCCCCAAGGTCACCAGAAAATGATCAAGAAGAAGCGATGAATTCTCTGGTAAGTACATTTTTATGATAAGCAGAAACAAAGATGGTGGTAAACAGACAACCAATGATATCTTGCATAAAAATTGGATATATGTTGTAATTTTTCTGCTCTAAGTTAAGATTCTTTCGGAAAGCATTTGGCTGTGATATTTCAAGCGTAAGCTTCAGAGAGTAACTAAGTTTTTCTTCGTTTTCCTCTAGGAATTCAGTTCAGAGAACACTATTCCCCCCAGTAGTCCAGATGACATGCTTCTCAAGGACTTAAATCCCTGCTTAACGCCTTATTCTGGCAAGACGAAGTCCAAGGTGAGTGTCTCATAAATCATGACCCCAAAAAAGCAGCACGACTTAGAGAGATCACATTTTTATATACTTAATTATGTTTTCAACGCACCTTTAATTGATTATTTTTAAAAAGTCAAGAAAGAGGAGTTTCTTTTCGATAATGAGGGACAATGTGAAATGAATCTAACACTTCTGCCAGCTTTGATACCATGTTAAAAGTGTGTGGTCATCTCATCTAAAAGTTTAAGCTATCAGACATGATACATTTTTATATACTTAATCTTTTCTACTGTCATAGTTTAGAAAATTTGAATAAAGTACCTCTACCAGTATAGTATTTTACTTGAGTCCAAAAGGGACTTTTTCAAAGTTATAATTCATCAAAGTGAATAGTTTCTGAATTCACAATCATTTGATGTTTTCAAGATTCATTTCAAAACATGGTGTTCTATTCTTCTTACCAAAGTGAACTCTATTTTTGATGCCTAATGTGATCTATCTTATGCCTAATGTGATCTATCTTAGGAATTTGTGTTCAATTCTCCTGATGACAAGAACTTGCTTAAAAACAATATACAAGTGTACTATGAGACTAGCTACAGCTACAATTCTTGTGCAAGCAAAGTATCGAAAAGTTCAGACAGTAGTCAATGTTCAAAGGCAGCCAACAATTCAATTCGTGCAGCTCGTGGATCTGATAAAAGCAAATACACATACAGAAAGCAGATCCACAATATGTTCTAAGGTTATCCTTGATCCTCAACAAGCATCTTTATAGCTTTGGGATGATTAAGGCTGCATTGAGATGAAATTAAATTAAACAAATATGATTAGTGAGTATTCATACAACCAACTCCAACTTATTTAGGATTGAGGTGCAAAGTTTTTTAAGGGTTTTGGTTGCATTACTACTAAGATTATGTGATGCACTTGTATATTTTGTTTACTTTCCATTGATGTGCAAAATTTGGAGCCTTTTGAGATTCAAAACCCTATACATTGCTCATTAGTCAATAAAAATACTTGTATGTTACTCCCTTTGTTTCGTTTTATGTCGTCTTAGTTTGTGTCAACGTGAAGTTTTAAGAATATAGAGAAGAGTTCTGAATCTCGTAATCTTAAGTTATAGTTGTGTATAACATACCAAAGATGTTTTGAATTTTGTGGTCTTAAACATTCCATGTCAGTTCTATAAGGGAGTGACATTAAAGGCAAAATAAAAACTATGAAATCCAAGAGTTATTGAATAGAAAGACGACATTTTTCTAAATATACTAAAAAAGAAAGTAAGACACATGGGGCGGAAAGTTGGAATTTGCTTATACCTATGTATTCCATATATTCCATCTATCTTGGTAGCAATCCACCATTAAGTGCCATCCTCACAACCTGGAAAATAACTGCCACATATTATCATGTTAGAACTTGTTTTTGCATAATATATGTTTTCTTTTTATGAAAGTATACAAATTATATACACTATCAATCTATAAAAATTATATGTTTCGTCTATATATTAACCATGCCAAAAATATTTACGCTTCAAATTTCTGAATAACTTCAACGTCATTACCTACAACTTGTGTGAAGACAATAACTTAAGATTCGGAGGCTAAGTAGGTCAAATAAATTAATCTTTGCAAGACCTGGTGTTGTGATGAAATGGAGTATTTGTAAAAGAAAAATCATATCTCATTGTAGGGTGCTCTAAATCAGTTGAATCTTAAATGGCATGAAAGTAGACTTCTAGAGCTACAATTCATATGAAGACACCAAATCCTAATTAGGAATTTATCTTATTCAAACGTAGCTCCAAAAAGGGTATTTCGTAAAAAGAAGATTCATCTTACCAACCATGGAAGATCTAGATCTATTTGATATCACCCATGACATCAATAGTCCTCCATTTGACATCAACCATGACATCACAATTCTCTATTAAATTTTTAGATTTTTCTTTATAACTATTTTAATTATTGCTAGGTCTCTCCTTCACACCTATAAATACTCACCTTATTTCATCATTTTGTTCATCAAACTTTCTCAAGTAACTCTTCTCTATATACACTTATTTACTCATTCTCAAAATATAGTTTTAGTTCTTAGTAATGTAGAAATACTATTCCGGTGATTCATATACTCTAGGTAGTACACAAAATGCTCCAACAAGGAGAAAAGGCTAGAACTCAAGAGTGTTCATTAAGTCTTTCGATTCAGAGTAACGCTTCGAATTCCAGGTATGTAAGGCTTCAATGAGAGTATTCCTTCCACTCTTATGCCTAATTTATTTTGATTATATGATAAATTATGTTTATTTTATTTAAGATTTACTCTAAGGTATGTGGGTGTTTATCCATGTGTTCTTCCACCCATGGAGTCCAAAACTCTTTCAACTAAATCTCTTGATTTCAAATAAGATTTTCTTATGAATAATTCTTATTTCTACTTAATAGCATGAATCATGGTTAAACTAATGATTATTGGTTTATTTTAATGCAAAATAATTTCATATGTATGAATTGATGGTTTGGTAGTAATTTCTCTATTTATCTCTTTAAAGGTGCTTGAAATTCATGGTGGGTTGTTTAAAGCATGGTTTTTAATTAATGAATTTCAAAGTATTTATGCATATTCATTTACATACATGTTTGAAAGTTCAAGTGATTTGAACCCACCTAGTTTTACTATATTTTCAATGAAGTTTGATTTGAAAGTTTTGACTCTAAATAAATATTTATGAAAGCAATGTGTATGATAAAAAGGGAGTCTTATAAAATAAAAGAATGATGAAATGCTATGAATGATGGATTCTTTATGCTATAAGGACAATTCTTGCATATTTGAATCACTAAAGATTTTAATCAGTTATTCCACCGAATGTAATGTTTTGAATTCTCAAGTTATATGTTATGACTATTTTAAAGTATTAAACTATTCTGTGGGATTGACTGAGCATCGAATGAGGCATTGAGGTGGGATTCGGTAAGGGAATCCTAGTAGTAACCCCTTGTTTCATTAACTATATGCCAACATAGGAGCCCTTGTAGGCTTAGGCTAATGGATCCATGAAAGCTCTTAAAGTTAAAGAAATGAATGAAGTTGATGGAGTTTTACCCGACAAGTAGTCCACCCGGCCAACGTAGGGGATTATGTTGGATTTTATGTAATAGCTCGCATGGTCTTAAATATCGGTTATGGTCATCTTCCCACAAAATGAATGTTTTAAAATATATCTGTATGATTGATTATGCATGTATTGCATTATGCTTCATATTACATAAATGTTTTAATATTTCCTTAATGTTCATGCATGCCTACATACTTAATACATTCAAAATACTAGCGCATACTCTTTTGCCTACATGATATCACTATGTAGGGACCAGTATTCCTCCTCGTTCTCCTCTACGTGGCTAGTTGAGATTTCGTTTGAAGGCCACTTTTGGTGAGTTCTCATGTTTTGGGAACAATATTCATTTGTCTTTCTAGCTTATGATATGTTGAGACCTCTAGACACTTACTATGACAATTCATTATATTTTGATTGAGGATTAGCTAGGGACTTGTCTTAGCCCCCGTTAAATCTAAAAGTTAGAGGTATTGTTGGACATTTGTAAGTTGAAGATTTACTATTATGGTTTTCGCTTGTTTTTTTTTATCATTACCTATGAAAGTTTAAATGAATGCTAAGAGGTTTGTTTGAGGTACTTTCAGGTTTCTTATTCACCGTGTCACATCTAAGCCCTAGGCTTGGGTCGTGATAGTATGCTCCACCCGTAGCTCCACCTGCTCGTTGTTCTTGTTTCTTGATAACTCCATAGAAATTTTACGAGGATCAAGTATAGAGGATTCATCAAATGTAACATCTCTACTAACTACAAATTTGAGTAAATATAAACACCAAAGTTTGTACCTTTTACTCCATCTACATACCCTACGAATATAGCCTTTTTCGTCTTTGGTTCAAGCTTTCCTTCATTAACATGATAATAAGCCGAACACCCAAATATTCACAGGTATGAATAGTTAGAGGGTTCACCTGACCATACCTCATTCAGAGTCTTAAAGTCAATCGTTGATGCTGGAGATTGATTGACAATATGAGAAGCAATGTGAACTGCTTCAGCCCAAAACACTTTGTACATTTTGACTTGTAAGAGCATACAAGGAGCCTTCTCAAGAAGAATTCTGTTCATTCTCTCGGCAACTCCATTCTGCTGTGGTGTGTGCCTGACTGTCTTATGTCTTGCGATGCCATGAATCTTGTAGAAATTATTGAACTCTTCACTGCAAAACTCCAAGCCATTATCTGTGTGAAGATACTTGATTTTTCTCTCCATTTGATTCTTAACCAAAATCTTCCATTCTTTAAATGATTCAAAAACATCACTTTTTGCTTTCAAAAAAAGCACCCAAACCTTTCGTGAAAAATCGTCAATGAATGTGAGAAGATACCTCTTTCCTTCCTTCGATGGAAGCTGAGAGGGACTCCATAAATCTAAATGGATGTAGTCTAGCACTTCTCCCATCTTGTGCTTGCCAGTGCTAAAACTGACCTTTTTCTACTTCCCTAGGATGCAATGCTCACAAAATTCAAGTGTGCTGATCTTCTCACTGTTTAAAAGGTTGCGTTTGCTCAACATCTCCAGTCCTTATGCGCTCATATGACCCATCTCATATGCCATAATCTTGCCTTGTCATCATCAGATAACTGCGGTAATGTAAATGTATTAACAGAGCCAGCAATAGTGCTTCCTGCTAGTGTGTAGAGGCCATCCTCCAGCTTGGCCTTCAGCATAACTAAAAAACCTTTAGCCACCTTCATTATACCTCCCTCGCTTATGTACTTGTAGCTTTGATTATCTAGAGTACTCAGGGATATCAAATTCTTCTTTAGATCAGGAATATGACGGACCTCTGTAATAGTCCTCACGATTCCATCATGTCACCAAACTCAAATTGAACCAATGCCAACTATTTTACAAGTTGCATTATTGCCTACTACTAGAGTTCCTCCACTTTTCTCATAGTTGATGAACCAATCTCTTTGGAATGTCATAAGCAGAGTACAACTAGATTCTAACACCCATTTGTTGTCATAGACTTCACTATTGCATGATGTTGTTAGTACATATTCATCATCAGAATTATGTACCTACTCAACAATGGATGCACTCGCCTATTTTTTGGACTTTGACATAGGACAATCTCGTTCAAAGTGTCCCTTCTTGTGACAGCCCCAACACTCCGCATTCTTCTTGTTCACACGAGATTTTGATCTGTGCTTTGATTTGCTCCTTACCTGTTGGCTAGTACGACCTATTACGAAGAGCCCACTAGCTTTATCATTTTTGTCTCCTTCAAAATGCCTCTACACATCACAAGAGTTAAGTTCTTGTCGTACTTTCTCAAGAGTGATAGGCGCCTTTCCATACATCATTAAATTCTCAATATTATGATATTTTGAAGTCAATGAAAATAGCAAAGAACATGCAAACGTCTCCTCATCCTTCTTAATTTTGGTAATCTGTAGGTCTATCACAAGTTTATTGAATGCATCTAGATGTTCTTGCAATAAAGTACATGACTCCCATCTTAAATGTGTGAAGACGCCGTTGTAAATTGTAATAACATCCTTGTTGTAATCGAACGGTACTGGTAAAGCCCTTTCAGCCTATCCCATAACTGTTTGGCCGTCTCCTCGGTACTTGTACTCACTTCACAGAGTATATTAGGTGCAATGAGTAGTTGGATTACACTCAATGCATCTCCTTCAATCTTTGCCTTGTCGGAAATCAATGTGTTATCGGAGTACTTTCCGTCAATCGTGTGGATTGAACCTTTCTTCCGCAGTAATGCCATCATCTGGTTTTTCCTGATATTGAAGTTGTTGTGCCCACTAAATTTATCAATTTCAAAATTCATGGAACTCATTTTTACTTGTTCTTCCTTTTCTACTACAAAGTATTTGGAAATACAGAAAACCAAAGCAATTCTTTTCTGATGTGAAAGCTCAAACTGTGCTGCAACCACAGAGCATACTAAGACATAACCTTGGTTCTTGGATCTAATACTAATTGTTAGCGGAAACGTGAAAATATAAAGAATAAGAAAGAACAATAATATTTAACGTGGTTCAAATCATAATGATCCTACGTCCACTAGAGAACAACTACCTTTATATTAACAAACAAAAGGGAGAGATTTCAAATACAACTAAGAGAATTGTTCTATCAATTTTCTACTCTTGTAATGTATTTTACAAATGCCTTAGAATATGAAAAGACGAGAGAGAAATGTTTTTGAGGTGTGTTTCAAATGAATCAAGAGTTATCTATTTATAAAAATAAATTCTTGCTCTTGATGTCATTCATGACATCACATTTTGTCAAAAAGTCAAAGTTTACCAAACTTTGACCTACCAAGTTTACCAAACTTTCACCTACCAAGTTGCTACATTGAGACTATCTAGAATCTTGTCAATTTTAACACGTTTTCCTAACGGTACTAATGATATTGAACCAAACGTTTGATGAAGGGTAAAGTTACCCAATTTTAAATAGTATAGGACCAATTTAGCCCCCTAAATAAGATGAGAATGTAGGAAATGATTAACTAATTTATCAAAAATATCCCCCCGATTTTAAATTATTTATCGTGAATTTTCTTATCTCGAATTATTTATCGTTTTAAAAATTTAAGAAAAGTTTAATTATTTTTGTTTTCTCATTTTACACTTAACAATAATTATTTTTGAAGACTACACACATCCCATAATAACAAATACATAAAGTAAATATTCAATGAAAAAAATTATATTTTAAAATATAAATAAGATTAACATAGATAAAAATTTCTCCTAATTAATGTTTGTTTTTTTAAAAAAACATATAAAAGAGAAAAATATTAAATAATTTAAGACGAAGGGAAAAAAACATATAAAAGAAAAAAATAATAAATAATTTAAGACAAAGGGAGTAAAAAACATTCATTACTATTGATAGTCACTGATGATTCATCGATTTTAATTTTTTTAATATAAAATTACTCTTATCATATCGTATTAATTTATAATTATAATTTATTTAATATAAAATTGGTGGACTTGGTCATCAATTTAGATGATCTAAGAATGATGATTTTTCATGGATCACATCATCATGACGCTTGTACTAATTAAATAATATTAGTAAATAAATAAACATTTGACTGAATTAAAGACTATATTAATTTGGGGTAATTTATTGACTTTTCTATTCTTCTTTTTTGGACATTTTGCAAATAATAAAGTACTATTTGAAAATCAATGTTTATCTTACTATATAGTTTCACCCAGTTTTTAGTATTATCCAGTTTTTAGTGTGTCATAATTTTTACAAATATTTTAAAGTAATAATATTATAGTTAGAGAATGTAATGTAAAACTAAAAGATACAGCAACAATAACAACCCAGTGAAATTTCATATCGTGGGATTTGAGGAGGGTAAAATATACGCAGACCTGACTCCTATCAATGTAGGACGATTGTTTCCGAAAGACCCTCGGCTCAATAGAAGCATAGAAAAAGGCCAGACAAAAATATTAAAAATAGATAAGTAGATAACGAAAACGGTCCAAATAATAGTATAATCAATGCACAAAAAATAGTAGATATTATTAGATAATAACATAAATATCATAAATAACATAAATCAGAGTACAAGAAATCATAGTGCGTTAATACGCCTACGAATAAGGGAGAATAATACCACTATGTACTAGTCTTCTACCCTAATGTGTGTCCTCCACACAGATATATAATATTATAGTTATTTCCTTTTTATAAATTTTCGTAACTGTTTCATTGGTTATTTAATAATATTTAATCTCCTTTGCCAATGATGTTATAGTCAAACCTTTACCATTTATAAGAGTAAGGGCCCAGTCTCAAAGTCAAAACTTCTACCATTACTAATGGTCGATGATTTGTGTTGTACCCGAGCTCAATAATATTAATTTTTATAATAATTAATTATATTTTTTATGATATATGAAATAATATTTCATATTTGAATGTGCTATTATTTTAGAAGTGAACTAGAAAATAAGCTACAAGTTGTTTTTCAAATTTGAAGAAAACCTTCAAATTAAATTTCAACTATTCACGAAAATATTAATTTTTCGAGCAATTTTTTTTTATCTTTTCTCTGTCAATAAAAAGAACACACAACTATTGCAACCAAAAGTCCTTTGGATTTTTGACTAAATCTTACCTCAGAGAAATAGTCGAAAGTTAACTATATTAAAATATATATATTTTTACTTCTCACTTTTATCATATCAAAAAACTAAAAAATATCTCGTAATGTATTTAATCATGAAATAAATTATGCTTCCATGAAAGCATCTACTCGCTTAGCTCATGAGTTTTTTAATGATATTACTTTCGGTCAGTTTTCTTAAAAAACTTTTACAGGACTCTCCGTAACAATCTGGAAAACAGTAAATGTAGCCTCGACATGATCCACACCACATTCTTAGCATTTAGGGGTCACTCAACAGGAATTGAATAATTTTCTGAGTTTTTCGTGTATGTTAGCCCATGAATTTTTTGGTGGTACATCTTTCAATCAGTTCTTTTGTAAAACATTTACAGGATCCTTCGTAACAACTCGGGGGAACAGTACGTGTACCTTCACACCACTTTCTTTAGTATTTAGGGGGCCACTCAACACGAATTAGACGATTTTCTCAATTTTTCGTGTATGTTATCTCATGAATTTTTTGGTGCTATGACTTTCGGTAAATTTTTGCAAAAACTTTAGATAACCCGCCATACTGACCTAGAGAAACAGTACGTGTAGCCTCGGCATGATTCACACCATTTTCTTAGTATTTAGGAGTCATTTAACAGAAATTAAGCGATTTCTCAATTTTTCGTGTGTGTTAGCCCATGAATTTTTTGGTTATATTGCTTTCGATAATTTTTTTTGTAAAACCTTGACAGAATCCTTCGTAACGATATGGGAGAACATTACGTGTAGCCTTGGTATGATCCACCCCACTTTCTTAGCATTTAGGGGTAACTCAACAGAAATTAGGTGATTTTCTCTGTTTTCGTGTATGTTAACCCATGATTTTTTTGTGATATGAATTTCGGTCAATTTTTTTGTAAAACCTTCATAGGTCCCTCCGTAACGAACTGGGGGAACAATACATGTAGTCTCAACACGATCCACACAAGTTTCTTATCATTTAGGGGTCATTCAACAGTAATTAGACGATTTTCTCGGTTTTTTGTGTAGTCAGCACATGAAAATTTTGGTAATACAAATATCGATCAATTATTTTGTAAAACATTTACAAAACCCTTCAAAATGACCTAGGGAACAATACGTGTAGTCTCGACATGATCCATGTCACTGTCTTATAATTTAGGGGCCACTCAACAGGAATTAAGCGATTTTCTCAGTTTTTCGTGTGAGTTAGCCATGATATTTTTGGTGATACAAATTTCAATCAATGTTTTTACAGAACCATCTGTAACAACCAGTGGAAAATTTCTTTGAACCACCTAATCAAAAATCCCCCTTTTCTCAAAGGAGAATAAAAAATCATATATATTTTTATACAGTATCTTAATTGAATTTTATGTAATGAGCAATAAATTAAGTTGAATTTTTATATCTACACATATAAAAAACATAGGAAAATCCGAATACCAATCGTCTCTATCGTTCTGCTTAAAAGATCGAATTTGAAACTTCATACACCTTAAAGTTCATATGACGAAAAGTGAATTTTTTGATATCTTTATACTCAATATGCTAGCACGTATAGTCTCGGCATGATCCACACCACATTCTTAGCATTTAAGGGCCACCAAAAAAGAATTAGGCAATTTTTTTAGTTTTTCGTGTATGTTAGCCCATTAATTTTTTGGTGATACGACTTTCAGTCAGTTTTTTTTCAAAATCTTTTCAGGATCCTCTGTAATGACCTAGCAAAATAGTACTTGTAGCCTCGGTATGATCTACGTCATTTTTTAGTATCAACCAAAATTGGGCGTTTTTCTCAGTTTTTCGTATGTGTTAGCTCAAGAATTTTTTGGTGATATAACTTTTAGTCAATTTTTTGCAAAACCTTTACAGGACCCTCCGTAACGACCTAGGGGAACAATACGTGTAGCCTCAACATAATCCACGCTACTTTTTTATCATTTAGGGGCTACTCAACAAGAATAAGGTGATCTTCTTAGTTTTCGTGTGTGTTAATCCATGAATTTTTGGTGATACGATTTTCAGTCAATTATTTTTGCAAAGAATTTACAGGACCCTCCATAACGACTTGGGGGAACAATACGTGTAACCTCATCATGATCCACACCACTTTCTTATCATTTAGGGGGGCCTCAACAAGAATTGGGCAATTTTTTAATTTTTCGTGTGTGATTGCCCTTAAATTTTTCGGTGATATGACTTTTGGTCAATTTTTTTTGAAACCTTTTTGGAACCCGCCATAAGTACCCCGGGGAGAAGTATGTTTAGCCTCGGCACAATCCACTGCATATTCATATCATTTAAGGGCCGCACAAGTGAAATTAGGCGATTTTCTCATTTTTGTGTGTTATTAGCTTATGAATATTTTGGTGATATGGTTTTCGGTCAATTTATTCCAAACCTTTATAAGATCCTTCATAATTATCCAGGGTATAAAAATATGTAGTCTCGTCATGATCCATGATATATTCATAGCATTTAGGGGATGTACAAGCAGAATTAAGTGATTTTCTCATTTTTCGTCTGTGTTAATCCATAAATATTTTGGTGATATGAATTTCAGATATTTTTTTTCTGAAACCTTTATGGGACCTTACTTAAGTACCCGGAGGAGAAGTATGTGTAGTCTCGGCACGATCCACGACGTATACATGCATTTAGGGGGCCACACATGCGGAATTAGGCAATTTTCTCATTTTTTTGTGTGTGTTAGCCCGTGAATACTTTTTTGATATGACTTTTGGTCAAAAAAAATTTGAAAACTTTATGGAACCCTTCATAATTACCCGGGGGAGAAATACGTGTAGCCTTGATAGGATCCACAACATATTCATAGTATTTTGGGGACGCACAAGCGGAATTAAGCGATTTTCTCATTTTTCATATTTGTTAACCCATGAATATTTTGGTGATATGGTTTCAAACATTTTTTTCTGAATCTTTATGATATCCTCTGTAAGTATTCAGGAGAGCAGTATGTGTAGCCTCGACAGGATCCACAGCTTATTCATAGTATTTAGGGGTCGCACAAGTTTTTAAGATAAAATAGATGTAGATATACACTTATTACATATAACTATACACATATTATACATAAAAAGTGTGTTTGGAATGAAGCAAAAACATCATGTCAAGAGAACCTACATTTAATCTAGCAAAACAATATGAATTTTCGTTGATATAATCATATACAGTATTATATATTGAGATACGTAGCGTAAAATTTATGTTGGACTGTATGTCTTTAAAAGCTATAAATTGTGTTCATATATCTTCATTTTTGCTTCTTTTTTTTTATATTTGAGCCAAGATTAAAGTAGAGTTTGAAATAATTGGTCAAAAGTCTCCACGAGTAAGCATAAAAACATCCAACTTAAGCATATAGGGGTCGCACCAGCGAAGTTAGGTAATTTTCTCATTTTTCGTGTGTGTGCCCATGAATATTTTGGTGACATGACTTTCATTCAATTTTTTCCCGAAATCTTTATGGGTCACTCTGTAAGTACCCGGGAGAGCAGTACCTGTAGCCTTGACAAGATCCATAATATATTCATAGCATTTAGCGGCCGATCAGGCAAAATTAGGCGATTTTTTTATTTTTTTCGTGTGTATTAGTTAGTTATAAATATTTTGATGAACTGGATTTCGTTCGGTTTTTCTTCGAAACTATTATGGACACTCCGACGTCAACACCATCCACAATGCATTCATAGCATTTAGGTGCCGCACAAGTGGAATTATGTGATTTTCTTATTTTTTTCGTGTATGTTAGACCATTAATAATTTAGTGAACTGGCTTCCGATCGATTTTCTTTGAAACCATTACAGGACCCTCCGTAGGTACCAGAGAAATCAGTACGAGTGGCATCGGCATGATCCACGGCATATTAATAGCATTTAGGAGCCGCACAAGCGGAATTATGCGATTTTCTCATTTTTTCATATGTGTTTAGCCCATGAATATTTTGGTGAACTGAATTTTGATCGATTTTTCTTCAAAACTAATATAATACCCTACCTAGATATTAGGGGGATCAGTACGTGCGGCGTCAGTACGATCCAAGGTACATTCATAGTATTTAGGGGTCGCACAAGCGCAATTAGATGATTTTTTCATTTTTTTCGTGTGTGATAGCCCATGAATATTTTGGTGAATGGGCTTTCAATCGATTTTTCATCGAAACCATTATTAACCCTCCGTAATTATTCAGTGGATCTGCACGTGCAACTTCGGCACGATTCATGATGCAGTCATAGCATTTTAGGGCCTCAGAAGAGGAATTAGATAATTTTCTCTTTTTTTCGTGTGTGTTAGCCCATGAATATTTTGGTGAACTTGATTCACATCGATTTTTCGTCGAAACCATTATGGGACCCTCCGTCGGTACCTGGAGGATCAATAGGTGCGGCGTTGGTACGATCCACCGGATATTCATAGCATTTAGGGTCGCAAAAGCGGAATTAGGTGATTTTCTCTTCTTTTTTATGTATGTTAACCCATTAATATTTTGATGAACTGACTTCCGATTAATTTTTTTCAAAATGATTATGGGACCCTCCATAGGTAACTAGGTGATCAGTAGGTGCAATGTTGACATGATCCACAACGCATTCATTGTATTTAGGGACCGCATAAGCGAAATTATGTAATTTTCTTATCTTTTTATTGTTTGTTAGCCCATGAATATTTTGGTGCGCTGTCTTCCAGTCGATTTTTATTCAAAACCATTATGGGACCCTTCGTAGGTATTTGAGAGATCAGTACGTGTGACGTTGACATGATCCACGACGCATTTATAGCATTTATAGGCCGCACAAACGGAATTATGTAATTTTATCATTTTTTACGTATGTTAGCCCATGAATATTTTGGTGAACTGGCTTTCGGTCAATTTTTTCTTTGAAACTGTTATAGGACCCTCTGTAGATACCCGAAGCATTAGTACAAGAAGCATCGACATGATCCATGACCCATTCATAGCATTGAGGTGCTGCACAAGCGGAATAAGATAATTTTTTCATTTTTTTCGTGTGTATTAAACAATGAATATTTTGGTGAAGTAGCCTTCAATCGATTTTTCTTTGAAACCATTATGGAACCCTCTCTAAGTACTCGAGGGATCCATACGAGTAGCTTCAGCACGATCCACGACATATTTATAGCATTTAGGGGCAGCAAAAGCAAAATTATGCGATTTTCTCATTTTTCGTGTGCGTTAGCCCATTAATATTTTGATAAATTAGCTTACGATCTATTTTTCTTTAAAACCATTGTGGGACCTCCTTACTTACCCCAAAGATCATTACGTACAAGATACGGATGATCCACGATGAATCATAGCATTTAGGGCCGCACAATCAGAATTAGGCGATCTTTCTAATTATTTTCATGTGTGTTAGTCCATGAATATTATGGTACAATGACTTCCGATCAATTTTTATTTAAAATCATTATGATACCCTTCGTAGGTATCCGAGGGATTAGTACGTGTGGCATCGACATGATCCACGGTGCATTCATATCATTTAGGGGCCGCATAAGCAGAATTAGATAACTTTTTTTATCTTTTCGTGTGTGTTAGTCAATGAATGTTTTGCTGAACTGGATTTCGATTGATATTTTCTTTGAAACCGTTATGAGACACTTCGTAGGTATATGAGTGATCAGTACGTGCGGCTTCAGAATGATCCACAACGCATTCATAGAATTTAGGGGCCGCATAAGCGGAATTAAATGATTTTCTCCATGTGTTGGCCGATTAATATTTTAGTGAACTGACTTTTGATCGATTTTTTCTTCAAAACTGTTATGGGACCCTCCGTAGATATCCAGGGGATCAGTACATGCGGCATCAATAGGATCCATGACGCATTCATAACATTTAGGAGCCGCACAAGCAAAATTATGCGATTTTCTCAAATGTTTTCGTGTGTGTTTGCCAATGAATATTTTGGTAAACTGACTTCCGATTGATTTTTCTTCGAATCCATTATGGGACCCTCCGTAGGTATTTGAGGAAATAGTATGTGCGGCGTTGTGTCACGCCCTGAGAGAGTATCCTAGGTGTGACCGACACTTGGAGACTATTGCTGACCCCAAACGAACCACTTGGTCTTATCACTCATTCAATCACTCAGCGAAAGACTTAGATGTCCAAAATAAGACACTCAAGTGGGCTAACATCTCAACAACTCAATAAAGGAATAGTTTTTAAGTAAACAATTTTAAAAGTCAACTAAATCTTATAAATAATAGTATGTGTAAAAATAGACTCAAAAGAGACATCAACTCCAATCTCTCAGTCTATGTCTATGAAGCCTCTATCAATTATCAAGAAGGTGACGAGACAAACCCACGACTACCTCAAAAGAAACAACTCATGAGCAATGAATAAAATACTTATGATTCCTCCAAAAGCAAGGAGTTCTCACCACTATCAGGAAGAAAATAGATCTTCAACGATACTTTTGTCTAGGATTTCTAATACTTGTATCTGCATCATAAAACGGTGCAGGTCAAATGACATCAGTACATGGAATGTAAGATATGTAAAATAGCCGAGAGGAAACTTACTCAAAGATACTCAACTCAACTCTGAAAATAACTCAATTCAATAAAACATGCAATATGTGTAAAAGAATGTTTTATAAAACATAAGTAAGTGAGTGCAACTTAGTATATAAAAATATAATGCTTTACTTCTTAGAGAATTTGTCTAACGGAAAACCATCACTTATGAGCTAGTGATGATACAACGAACTGTTGTCATTGCCACAACTGTCCATTACTTTGTCAAGGTAAGGGATGCAAACTCAATGGATCCAAAATTACTCAAAGTCCATCGTTTTGGGACTTAAAAAGGCATAACCTTTATCCTACGCTAGCTACATAGTTTATGGGCTCACTCCATATCGGTGCTCAATGCTACTCCCAAAATATTGTATTATGCTCATATACATCAAGTGAGATAATACTCAAAATACATCATTTAGTCTCTTTTAGACTTAGCTCAAAACTCAACTCATCTCAACTCAAAGAATGCATTTAAAATAAAAATATAATTTAACTTTTTAACTCAATCTCAAAATAGATATTTTAATATAACAATACTCGATTAACTTATTTATATTCATATTACTCATCCTCAAAATAATAATTAAGAGACTTCTCAAACTCAACTCATGCTCAAACTCTTTCTCAATCAAAGATAAATATATTCACTCTTTAAACTCAAAATAGTGTATAAAATAATTAATGCAAAACGTTCACAAATCATTCTAAAAAACCTCCACCAATGCAAAAAATATAAATGAAATCTCAATTAGGGTTCATGTGAATGCAAACACGAATCTATACTCTCAACAAGACTCAAATCAAGAAACTCATCAAGAAATATTGTAGCATAAACAAGAACATAATGGAATTTATATGCAAAACACAATGGGGATTATAATTGATTCAAGAACTCAAGAAACTAGGGCTAAAACTCAACTCAATTAATTAACGATATAATTTAGATGTGGAGCGTGTGGACGAACTCAATCCAACGCTATGGTTATCCTTACATACCTTAAGAGCTCCACAAATCTTGATGAAAAATCTTAATTTGAAGAAGACCAATCAAGAGATCCTTTCTTGAAATTCTTGAATTTGTTTTCTTGTAAACCCTATGGTTAAGATTTAAGATTTCTATTAGCGATTCATGTATATATGAAGGAATTTGGGTCGGAAAACTTGAAATCTACGAAGAAGAACTTACCTTGTTGAAGAATCTTGAAAGAGAACCCTAGCTCTTTCTCCTCTTCTTAGCCCTGGTTTCTTTTGCTTGAATACGTAAAAAGTCTAAGGAATGGGTTTAGAAACCCATATAAGGTCAAAATGGCATATATCAGTCATATGTTAAGTATAGGAGGGGTGGATAAAAGATCGGAATGCCCTCACTAAAACCGAAAAATGTAGGAAAAAAATACACATAAATCACATTCTAGGAATGCGTTTTCTGAATAAATGGTAAATCGCATTTGATAATTTTTTATGGCTTATTTTCGTGAAAAAGATTTCTGGCCCAATTTTGAAAAACAATTACACTACGGGGGAGCAAGTCAGCAACGTAGACTGGTCGCACACTTCTCTGGAATTGAAATTTTATTCAAAAAATTTATCTTTTGATCCGATTGGCCTAAAATTCAATCGAGACCACTTCCCTACATGATTTTCCCCCGATCAACATTCCAACCTCGGATTGGCCTAAAAAGTTAAGGATAATGTGTTGTGAAAGTGTCTTCCGATAAATTATGCAATTTTCTAATTTTTTTCGTGTGTATTAGACCATGAATATTTTGGTGAACAGACTTCCGATAAATTTTTCTTCGAAACAAATATGGGACCCTCCGTAGGTATTTCAAGGATCATTATGTGCAGCGTCAGCACGATCCACGACACACTCATAACATTTAGGGGCCGCACAAGCGGAATTAGCCAATTTTCTTATTTTTTTCGTGTGTGTTAGCCCATAAATATTTTGGTGAACTGAATTTCAGAAGAAATTTGAAACCATTATGGAACCTTCCGTAGGTGTTGGGGGGATCAGTACGTGCAGGATTGGCACGATCCACAGTGCATTCATAATATTTTTGGAGCCGCACAAGCGGAATTACGTGATTTTCTCATTTTTTTCGTGTGTGTTAGCCCATGAATATTTTGGTGAACTAGTTTCTGGTCGATTTTTCTTCAAATTCGTTATGGGACCCTCCGTAGGTACCCGGGGGATTAGTACGTTCGACATCGATACAATCCACGACGCATTTATAACAGAGGCCATTCAATAGGAATTAGGCGATTTTCTCAGTTTTTCGTGTGTGTTAACCTATGATTTTTTTGGTGATATGACTTTCGGTCTATTTTTTTGTCAAATATTTACAGGACCCTCGGTAACGACCTGAGGGAATAATACGTGTAGCCTCGGCATGATCCATGCCACTTTCTTAGCATTTATGGGTCACTCAACAGAAATTATGCATTTTTTTTCAGTTTTCGTGTATGTTAGCCCATGAATTTTTTGGTGATACGATTTTCGATTAATTATTTTGCAAAACCTTTAAAGGACCCTCCATAACGGCCTGGGGTAACAATACATGTAGCCTCGACAATGATCTACGCTACTTTCTTAGCATTTAGGAGCCACTTAACATGAGTTAGGCGATTTTCTCAATTTTTCGTGTGTTATATAGAGTTTCAGGTGTAAAAGTGTGGATTTCATATGGTAAAAAGAAAAAAGAGGGGGTGTGCTATATTCAAAACTTATGAAATATAGTAAATATCGTAAAGACAAATGTAGTGGAATTGCAAATATGACGATACACAACTTCGTTTGAAAAATATGACACTTAAAGTTGCAGAGCTGGTCGTCTTTCATATCGAGCCATTGAAACGGCGCATCCTGCTTTACACAATACTCATTACTTATTGCCCAAATTATTTTTCGAAACCTAAGATTATATAATAATTAATATAATTTTTCTGATAAAATACTCATATTAACCATTAATTAAAAAGTATATAAAATTTAAAGTGGACAAATAAAAAATAGTACAAAATATAAATGACGGAAGAAAATATGACGTTATTTTCATTTAGAATCAATTAAGAAAATTAAAATTAATTAATAAAAATTAAAGCTAATAAGTAAGAAAATATTATAAAATTAATTATTTATGATTATTAAAAAAAATTATCCACTATTGATGGTATACAAATGGACGATGGACAATAAAGCAACACAAGCAAGCAGACATGTTGCTCATTAGTTGCTGGCTTATTCTCACTTATATATTAGCAGTAAAATTAGATATTCAATGACTTTTGAGTATGTAATAGTTAAACATTGAGATATTGACAGTGATCAAAACAATTTATTTTTCTTAAATTAAATAGATTTGCATGAATATTATGTAAGGTCAGTTATTGACACAATTATATTTACTTGTTACGACATCTTATTTGTCGTTTTTGGTATAAAATTTCAGCATTTGTAGACCTTTTTTTCCATATATATATGTCATACCATAGATGATTTTGTCGTAAAAGACAATGAATTTCTTTCTTTTGATTTTATTCTTGACTGATTAGTTAGTTAAGATTCAATCCTTCTGGAAGATTAAAAAATTGAAGGAATCATTTGATCAGTGGAATAAAATAGATAACGTTATTTCATAGGTTAGGATATTTCATAGATTAGTTATTCCATTTCGTGTATGAAATAACTAATATCATCATTTTAATATAAATAATAAAATAAATAATTTTAAAATTAATTAATACGAAATAAACTAATTTCACAATTTATTTCAAAATTATTATACTTATTCCATTGATCAATGAAAAATATAATTACTTGATATGATCATATAGTGTCAAGTAAAATTTAGAATATGCACAACGTATAATTTTTTTTTCATATATAGATATAGATGTCATACGTTAGATGATTTTGTCCTAAAGATAATGAATCTGCTTTCTTTTGATTTTATTCTTGACTGATTTTGAAGGTCGGTTGATATCATAAATTAAGACATTTTATAGATTAGTTATCCAATCTCATATATGAAATAACTAATATCATCATCTTAGTATAAATAATAAAATAAATAATTTTAAAAGTAATTAATATAAAATAATCTCACAATTTATTTTGAAATTATTATTCTTTATCACACTTATTAAAAATAATATAGTTACTTGATATGATCATGTCAAGTAAAATTTGGAATATGCAAAACTTATAAGCTTTTTCTTTTTTGGCCAATTTTTTTTGGCAATATTAGGCTAGCCTTATCTTGTTGGAGAAAAATTTCCTTATATAAGCATAAACATATTACATCATTAACTTATTTTGGTCCATCAAGTTGATTCGATCCATTTATTGGTAGAATTATTTATTTGATTGCAGACATTTTTGAAGCACTTTATAATAAAGGGAGAAAGAGTCAATATTTTAAAAGAACTTATAGTAAAAATAAAATATAAAATAATAGAGGGCCATATTTTGGTCTTGAAATCAAGAAAATATAGCTCCCCTTTACAGCGACGATAATAACATGATTTATCAACTTATTAAATATGGTAATATATATGTCTTAATTTATGTAATGTTGGGGATTGCAGTTTTACTTAGAAATTTTTGGCCTAGATGATGTATATATGTTTAAGATTTACTTATTATGTTTGAGTAATTATTTATCTAAAATTCAGTAAGTAAATGATCTTTCTTTAATAAGTCCATAAATGATGTGACGTGTGACTCAAGCATACATCATGAGTTCAAATCTTACTACAAATAATCACCTACTTTGATAATTTGTTAAAGTTTAGTTAATTAGAGTCCCAACACACATAAAACATTCAAGGGTGATCTTTGACATTTGTACGAAAATCCTATCGTCCTTAAAACTATTTGCAATAAATTCTTAAAGATTTTTCGATTACTTGAAAAACGTTAATACATGAAAAAATCAAGAAAGGAGAGAAAAAGACATAACCATAAAAGCACACACAATTCGAATATATATATATATATATATATATATATATATATATATATATATATATATATATATATATGCATGAATAAATATTTGCTCTTTCTCTTCTTCATTGGTAAATTGTTGCGTTTAGGGTTTTGGCCTAATGGTAAAATCGTAACTCGTGTTGCGGAGGGCGGAATTACAATTGCATTTAGGGATTCAGTAAAATTTAATAATTTTGGCTCAAATAATGTATTTGTATTAAAAATTTACTTAATATGATTAAATAATTCATCTAAAAAATCAGTAAGCAAATAATATTTTTAATAAACTCATAAATAATGTGATGCATGACTCAAGAATATGTAAATCATACTGTAAATAAATATGATCTCGTCTACTTTCAAAATTTGTAAGAATTAAGTTAATCGAATTCACACATAAATAACATTCAAGTAAAAATACCTGACATTTTGTGTGAACAATAACAAAAACTTAGATTCATTGAATTTAAAATTACGCGTCATAAATTCTTGATTTTTTTTTTTGTTTATATGAAAAACATTAGTACATGGCAAAATCAAGAAAATAGAGGAAAAGGTAGAAGGGTCATTAATTTTTGTTCCTTATAAAAATAATACTTACTCCTTATTATTAATAATATGTGACATCGTTATAATTTGATATAAAATTTAATAAAAAATAATTTTGAAACTTGTGGTGTATTTTAATTTGACACTGCTTCAAACCCCCCCCCCCCCCCCCAACCCCCACAAAAAACGAAAATTAAAAATAAAGAAGAGAGCTATATCTAAGTTAAAATTGGAAATGAAAATCTTTTTTCCTAGTTTCCATAAATTTTAGATATTGTAACATTATAAATTTTTTCATTAAGAATTAAAATAATAATTTAAAATTAAGTTATTTTAGTTATAGAAATGTAATTTTCTTTTGAAACTGACTACCACAAAAATAGTGACACATAAATTGAACGTATAAAATAATTTTTTTAAGGGATATAAGTGCCTTTATATTTTTGTATCAAAATATTATATACAGGACATAAATATTTTTATTTTTACGTATCATAATATGACATGAGATATGTTCAAATATGACTTCAATTATATTAAAAATTAATTCTAAATAATTAAAATTAAGATCAATCCATTTAAAAAGCAAATCACTCAATTTTAGGCTACTCTAAGCATTACATCACAATTACGATGCAATATTTCCCTCTATTTCCAAGTCGTTTTTTTTTCTTTGACTATATAAAGCAAATACCAAAAACTCCCAAATTCTTCGTATTCTCAATCAGCAAAACTCCTCTTCTCTCTGTTTTAACAGAAGACAAAAAGGTTCTATCTTTCATCTTAATTTCTTTAAAAAAAAAAAAGACAACCATTTTTTTGATTAATTCTGTGATGTTGTGGTTACCCTTTTCTGTTTTTATTCATTGGGTGTTATATATTCTAGTTTTCTTGGAAAATTAGTCCTGCTAGGAAGTGTTTTGAGTTTTGTAGAAGTCAAAAAGGTTCCAACTTTCATTTGAATTTTTCAGAAAAAACATGTTCTTGTTTAATCTTTTGATTAATACTATGATGTTCTTGTTACACTCTATACTCAGTTGTTGAATGTTCTTGTTGCTCTTTTCTGTTTTTATTCTTTATTGGGTGTTATATAGTCTAGTTTTCTTGGAAAATTAGTCCTGCTAGGAAGTGTTTTGAGTTTTGCAGAAGACAAAAAGGTTCCAACTTTCATTTGAATTTTTCAGAAAAAACATGTTCTTGTTTAATCTTTTGATTAATACTATGATGTTCTTGTTACACTCTATACTCAGTTGTTGTATGTTCTTGTTGCTCTTTTCTGTTTTTATTCATTGGGTGTTATATAGTCTAGTTTTCTTGGAAAATTAGTCCTGCTAGGAAGTGTTTTGAGTTTTGCAGAAGACAAAAAGGTTCCAACTTTCATTTGAATTTTTCAGAAAAAACATGTTCTTGTTTAATCTTTTGATTAATACTATGATGTTCTTGTTACACTCTATACTCAGTTGTTGAATGTTCTTGTTGCTCTTTTCTGTTTTTATTCATTGGGTGTTATATAGTCTAGTTTTCTTGGAAAATTAGTCCTGCTAGGAAGTGTTTTGAGTTTTGCAGAAGACAAAAAGGTTCCAACTTTCATTTGAATTTTTCAGAAAAAACATGTTCTTGTTTAATCTTTTGATTAATACTATGATGTTCTTGTTACACTCTATACTCAGTTGTTGAATGTTCTTGTTGCTCTTTTCTGTTTTTATTCTTTATTGGGTGTTATATAGTCTAGTTTTCTTGGAAAATTAGGCTTACTAGGAAGTGTTTGAGTTTTGAGTTAGTCTAAGTTATTTCCATTAACTGCTGACTTCTGGTTTGTTTCAATGTGTGTTTAGCAGTAGACAAAAAGGTATCAACTTTCATTTGAATTCTTCAAAAAAACATCTTTTGAATTAATTCTATGATGTTCTTGTTACGCTTGTCTTTCGTAAACAGCCTCTATATGTCCACGAGGTAGGCTAAGATATGCGTACACTCTACACTCTGTTGTTGTAAGTTCTTGTTGCCCTTTTCTGTTTTTATTCTTTATTGGGCGTTATGTAATCTAGTTTTCTTGGAAAATTAGTCTTACTAGCAAGTGTTTGAGTTTTGAATTAGTCTAAGTTGTTTCTATTAACTGCTGACTTCTGGTTTGTTTTAATGTGTGTTTAGCAGAAGGCAAAAAAGGTTCCAAATTTCATCTGATTTCTTCAAGAAAACATCTTTTTAATTATTCTTTTGAAGGTTTGTCATACTATCTGAACTGATTTCTTGTTATCGTTTTTTCGTTTTTTTTTTCCTTTATTGAGTATATACAACTCTGGTTTTCTTGGAAAATTAGTCCTACTGGGAAGTGTTTGATTGTCTGTGGACCTTTGGTTTGTTTAATGTATGGTTTAGGTTTCTGGGGTTGTTAGTCTTTAATGGTTCTTTTAAAGTTATTGCCTTTTAGATATGGAGTCTGTTTCTGTTTTTTCCTTGGAGTTTCGTTGATTCTTGGTATAAGGAAAGAATTAAAGTAGAGTCGTTTAGGTCAACAACATACTCGGTATAATCCCATAAGTGGGGTCTGGAGAGGGTAGAGCATAAGCAGACCTTACCCCTACCTCATAGAGATAGAGAGGTGGTTTCCGATAGACCCTCGGCTTAAAAGAAAAGTAACAACAACCAAATAATGCGAAATGAAAAAACAATATACAATAGAAAGAATAGTAACTACAACAAAATAAGGAGGTGATAACCAAACTTTTAGGTCTTTGTTTCTTTTAAACATAAAACTAGAGCTTTGGTCCTTTGTAATGTGGTCCTATTGGTTTTCCTTTTCTATATTTCAGTTTTCCATTTCTAAGGTAAACAGCTTGTATCTTTCTGTCGTTTGCTAACTTAAGGCTCAATGTTTCATGCTAATTAATCAGTAGAACTGAGTTTTTTTTTCCACATGGTGTTTAGTACCTGCATTGGGATCACGACTAATTCAGATTTGCCCGTGTAAGGTCCATTAAAAAGGAAAGCGCTCCCTACTGGATATTTTTTTTCATACTTGGGGCTCTATCCAAGCCATTTGGTTAAGGGTGCCTATTGAAGGCCGAGGGATCATTATGAGTCAATGATCTGAGTTATCTTTGTAAAGACATTGTTTTGTTTTTATTGTCCATTTTTTTTTTCATTTTTTAGGTGCTGGTTGGGGTTAGAAACTGAAAAATCTTAATCTAAATAGTAAAGAAACTCAATGTAGACCTTGTTAGTTGTGCCAAGCGCGGATTAGGGGTGGGGGTTGAGGATAAACAAACACGTTGATTTATTCCTAGTCAAACTGTTCACTTCTTTTTCGTCGTGTTTCATTTAATTTGTTATGGACTGTATAATGGAAAAACCAGCTAACTACAGTTTCAACGCTTACCTTAGAAAACAAGAAAGACTTTTATTATATGGAGTCTATGTCTCTGTTTTCCTTGGAGTTCAGTTGATTCTTGGTATAAGGAAAGAATTAAAGTAGAGTTTTTTAAGTCTTTGCTTTTTTAATAAAAATAAAGGCAAAAAGGGGCTAATATGTACCACTTTTTAACGAGAGGTATCTCCGCTCTAAGTCACAAATTTGAGGGGTATTTTTGCCCCTTTTCCCAAAAATAAAACTAGAGCTTTGGTCATTTGTACTGGGGTCTTATTGGTTTTCCGTTTCTGTTTGTCTGTTTTCCATTTCTAAGGTAATAAGGTTGTATCTTTCTTATTTTTTCTTTCTGTCGTTTGCTAACTTAGGTTCAATGTTACATGCTAAGTAATCAGTAGAACTGAGTTTTTTTTGTTTTCACCCGGTGTTTGGTACCTGCATTAGGGTCCCAAATTAGTCTGCGTAAGGCCCATTAAAAAGGGAAGCACTAGCGCTCCCTACCATGATATTTTTTCATACTCAATCTGAGCCTTTGGTTAATGGTGCCTGTTGTGGGCCGAGGGATGTTTATGAGTTAATGATCTGAGTTATCTTTGTAGAGAGAAATTGGTTTGAGGTGCTGGTTGGGCTTAGAAACAGAAAAATCTTAATCTTAATAGTAAAGAAAGGGGAAATCAATGCAGACCTTGTTAGTTGTGGAAAGCGAGGGGAAGATCTGTGGGGTGGGGTAGGTGGTAAGGGGGGTTGAAGATAAACAAACACGAAGATTTATTCCAAGTCAAACTGCTCACTTCTTTTTCGTCGTGTTTCATTTAATTTGTTATGGACTGTATAATGAAAAAAACAGCAAGCTACAGTTTCAAAGCTTACCTTAGAAAAGTAGAAAAGACTTTTTTTTTTTATAATTAAGAGGCTGAGTTATGGAAATGGAGCTTGAAGAGCATAGCAAGCCATGCTAGCCTAGGTTGAGGTTTGTTAATTTGTCGATGATCTTGCTGGTTCTTTGTGATTGTGCTTGAATTTGAAGATTTATGTCTTTGTTTAAATATCATCCACTGTTTCTAGTCTATAAAAGGATATTTGATGTTAGGCGTATCATTTTGAACAAAAAATCAGCAATGGGGTTTCTTGTTAGTATTTTTTTCTGTAAGTTGGTAAATCCGCTGCTGCCTTTGTGTTTTGTATCACGTCATTTTGGGAGTTACTGACCTACAATTCTGGTGCATTTGTTGACTTTCTTTGTTCATTTACTAAATGCAGGTAGTTAAATTTAATCCTCAACTAACTCGTCGTTCCTCATTAAGTACTGCAACAACAACTTCTTTGATTAGTCTCCCTTAACATTTTCCCTAATTCTTTCCTATATATGTGTCTTGGTCAAGGGGAGAGTAGCAACGTTTTCATCAGGATGACATGTTTGAAGATTGATGAAACTGTTAGATTTACTGATCTGATATGCATTTTCCATTTCTCGAATGGTTTAGGCCTTGATGAATGATCATACTTTGTATATTACCATTTTTGGGTATATTCTTCTTTTGATTCTATCCTTTCGTACTTTTCCATCAAAACGGTGTGGAATCTTGTTATAACATTTCCTTATTCTGTGTTTTTTTTTTTATGAGCATGAATATCGTCCACAACTTCTTTGACACTGATCAAATTTGCATTGTCTGTAAAAGGAAGGCTTCTTTGTTATATTGTGACAATCTCTTGTGATCTTTAGTATTCGTTTTAAAAGTTCGATCTCACTAAGAATACTGATCATGTTTTACTTCTTGGCAGATTTTGCTGGCTCTGATGATTTCATCGACAGTGTACTGGAGATATCCATTCTAGCTCTAGTGCTTCAGATTCAGCATATTTATTCTCTTCTGAAAGAACCTTTGGTTTTTGAGATGTCATGACTAGTTTTAGTGTAGACATTTTCTGATCAGTGTGTGCATCGTTCACTAAGTGTGCGGTTTAGCAAATTTAATAGGTCTTCCTTTGCCACAGCCCACAGTGAGTGAGTTACTTATCGTCAGATGCAAGCATCTCAGGGACCTCGAAGGTCGTGTAGTGTACATAAATTGTACCATCAGCCGATGCAGCAAGTTCAGCTATACTACACCCCTTCCCGTGCTTTTGACAATAGCATTTATGACGATAGTAGCAGCTCCAGGACACAGGTTTCTTTAAAGACACAGAATGAAAAGTTCTTCACTATGGACTCATTTCCGGCTACTGACTGTGCCATCTACGATGCAGATCCTTCCGTAAGCATCTCTTCCCTCAGGAGTCCTTTCTCTCCTCAATGTTCTCAGTCGTACATGTCTGAGAAACATCGTTTCTATGAGAACACTGGTGGTTCACCTGTAAGTGGGTGTTCAGGAGTTGATGATGGCAACGGAAAGAAGCATGAGCTGAGGGAACTGACTAATAAGTTGTTAAGGCCTGAATCCGATATTGATGACAGCTGCAGTTGCTCCTTAAATGTAGTCTCAAAACATTTTTCCTTGACAAGGCGGAATCAAGTATTGGACGTAGCCTCAAGATTGGACTTGAAAGAGTTGCTTGTTGCCTGTGCTGAAGCAGTAGCTGAAGCTGATATCTCGACTGCAGAAGCTCTGATGAATGTCTTGGAGAAAAGGGTATCGGTTTCTGGGGAACCTATGCAACGATTGAGTGCATACATGTTGGAAGGGCTAAGAGCACGGTTATGGTCCTCCGGGAGTAACATTTACAAAAAACTGAAATGCAACGAACCAACTAGCTCAGAATTGTTGTCCTATATGCAAATTCTCTATCACATAACCCCTTACTTCAAGTTCGCTTATATATCCGCCAATGTTGTCATAGGCGATGCCATGAAGAACGAGAATAGAATCCATATCATTGATTTTCAAATTGCACAGGGAAATCAATGGATGTTCCTCATCCACGATCTGGCTCGTCGGCCTGGTGGTCCGCCATTTCTCCGCATCACAGGCGTTGATGATTCCCAATCAGCTCATGCACGCGGTGGAGGACTTCAGCTAGTTGGCGAAAGGTTAGCAAGCATTGCCAAGTCCTGCGGAGTGCCGTTTGAATTCCATAATGCTGCATTGTCAGGATGTAATGTCAAACTAGAGAACCTAGGAGTTAGACAAGGAGAAAGCCTGGCAGTTACCTTCCCTTTCATGTTGCACCACATGCCAGACGAGAGCGTAAGCACTATGAACCATCGAGACCGCCTATTAAGACTAGTCAAGAGCTTGTCTCCCAAAATCGTGTCTCTAGTTGAACAAGAAATGAACACCAATACCGCCCCTTTCCTTCCAAGGTTCCGTGAAACTCTAGATTACCACAAAGCAATGTTTGAATCAGTTGATGTAGCCCGCCCGAGGGATGACATGCAGCGGATCAGATCAGAGGAGCATTGTATTGCACGGGACGTTGTCAATCTCATAGCATGTGAAGGGGCTGATAGAGTGGAAAGGCATGAACTTTTTGGCAAGTGGAGGTCAAGACTTTTGATGGCTGGATTTACACCATGCCCGTTGAGTCCATTGGCTGGTGAGGCCATCAAGGACATGTTGAAGGAGTATAGCTCAAATTATAGGCTTGCTGAAAGCCAGGGGGCGCTTTATATCGGATGGAAGAACAGAGCTTTAGCAACTTCTTCTGCTTGGCAATTACCTCGTTCGTTGCCTTTGGAATCTTGATATTAGCATTCGGAAGAACAGAAGAAACTAGAGAGTTTCGTTGAAACTTTTTTCTTTTTATAGAGAGGTAAGTCTCTGAAATCTTGAGCTTGTACATCCCAGTGTAGGAAATAGCAAAGGAAATAGTTAAGCTTTATAGTAGACACCATCAACTCAGCTGGCATCTCTAAATCAAACATGAAATTAGCAGAGAATTTTGTTGCAATTGTCAAATTTTACCAAACTTCCAGCTTAACCAGAAGTTGAGCTTGTAATATGTTGTGCCAACTTGTAATGATAAATCTGTTTTGGGCATAAAGTTTCTATCTTATGGTGTTCTTTTAGTTTACATGTTCTCTATGGTTTTCATTTGTCCCTATCGTAGTTGAAAGCTACGTTGCTCGAACTCCAAAAATATTGTCACTCATGTGTAGAGTCTTTTAGAACTGCACTACTTTTGGAGGATCCGGCACACACCTATCGATATTCTTGAAGAGCCTGAGCAACATAAGTTAACTTGCCAGCTTACTTAACCAGGATTTAGAACTTCTGTTGAACTAGTATTCTGCTGTGCTAACTTTGTAATGATAAATCTGCTTTGGGCATCCTCTAAAGTTTCTATCTTATTATTCTTGTTTTTGTTTATATGTTCTCTTTGTTTGTCATTTGTCTTGACCATAGTTGAACACTACGTTGCTCGAACTTTCCAAATATGTTGTTGTGCTTGTGTCGAATCCTTCAAAAATGCGCTGAAGGATTCTATCCTATTGTTCTTGTTTTTGTTTATATGTTCTCTTTGTTTTGTCATTTGTCTTGAGCATAGTTGAAGGCGAACTTTCCAAATATGTCGCTATCTGTGTTGAATCCTCTAAAAATACGCTTCAAACTTTTGAAGCATCTGATACACACATAACGACCTTTTGGAAGAGCTTGAGCAACAAAGGTCGAAGGTATGTACATTAGTGCTATGTCTAAATATTTTGACTAGAGGTCTCGAGTGTGTGAGAGGAAAATATATATTTTGATATCCCGCTTGGTGTATATTATTTGCTTTATGATAATGACTAATTCAGATTTGCACCACGTAAGATTCATTAAAAGGGGAACCATTACTTACTCGAACTTCTGATTTTTATTTTTTAAACATCTAACTCGAACTTCTGATTTTTATTTTTTAAACATCTAACTCGAACTTCTAATTCCATCTCACTGCAATCCTTAGTGAGGTGAGAAAAACATTATAAACTTGGGAGGTTTGTTAAATTAAAATCCTAAAATAGTTGTTGACTTGTGAATTGTGATGTTGCTATTGGAACTGTTCGAAAGTGACTCTTAAGTAGTTGTCATTTGAATTCCTTAACACATATATTTAAATATTTTATGATAGGTTGTAGATTTGCCACTAAATCTCAAATATATAACGTGTCGTAGTTATTGAATTTATAATTAGATATTTATTTATATTTAAAAAAATCTTAAAACAATCATAGGATCTAAGCAAAAGCTATTGTTCATTTAAACATGTGCCTAATACAATAGATCCGCCTTTGCGAGATAACTTTCCGCATCTAACACTATAGATTGCACCTCCAGTATAGCTTTTCTTGTTAATATAATAATTCATCGTGAATTGACTAGATTTACGCGGACTATCATCTATTGCTACTTTCCTCCTATATCCGCTAACGCTAAGGGTGTGTAAAAACCGGATCGATCGATAAATCGAACAGAAAAAAGTGTTATTGGTGTATTGCTATTGGATTAACAGTTATTTAATGATTTGATAAAAATTAATTATTGAGTTATCGGTTTGGTATTGGTTTTATAATATTGAATTATTGGGTAAACTGATGACCCATTAAGACTAATAGTTTACTAGTTTAATTTTTAATTTTTTACTCGTATACAAATATCAAACAAAAAATATTAATATAAATATATAATCAGTTAATTACTATATAATACTATTTAGTATTTAGTATTTAGTATTTTAGTATTTGCCCTTTAGGCTTTGCCGCTTTAGGTTTCGCAGTAAGGATTTGCAAGTTGCTACGATGACGGCTTCAGGATTCGTATATTTATTTTAATTTTTTTTCTTATTGATTAAATCAAAAACCGAACCGTTAAAAATAATAAACCAATAAAACGAAAATCGATAACAAATATCTTATTGGTTTGACTATCGATTTAGCATATTTAGAACCGAAAATTGATAAACCGAATTGATAATATTTAAAATCGAACCACTTAACCGATACACACCCTTAATATCCGCCTTGGGACTGACCGACAATATAAACAAATTCAGATAGTCGATTTCAATCTAGTTAAGGACTAAGACATAATTGTTGTAGTATCTTTCCTCATTAATCCCTTTCTCTTTCTCTTTCGCTTTCTCACCGATATTCAATATCTTTATTAGATTCGATTAAATTTAAATTTGCATTGATAAATTCCATATATGGGGTAGGGCACTCCCTAACACGTTAATCCCTTTCTTGTTGGTTGCATCATCCATGTGATTGTATTAAATCTTTATCCTTTTGGTATTTTTTGCGTAAATTAATCAAGTCTTAATCAATTAATTGTTCCATTCTTTCTGAGAAAAAACAAAAATTCTTTAATATATTATTATTATTATTATATGATGTGACAAGGTGCCACCGTCCAATATTTGAGTTGGGGTTCATCCCTTTCCTCCACATGAAGGAAGCTAAGCCACAAATACTTTTGAATGATTAATTGGCTTAATTTATTCTCATTTTAATTATTGCAATTAATTATCTAAATTTCTCTTTTAAAAAAAAAAACTTTTAAACTTTTAAATATTTCTGAGAAATATTATATAATAACAACATTTTCAGTATAGTCTTATGAGATGAAATTGCGGGGGTGGGGGGGGGGGGAGGCATGAATTGAAATTGTGTTTGAATGTTATTTTTTTCCAAATTGACTTACAATATATTCTTCACAATTTCGTCAATTAAGTAAATAAAAGGGTTATATTTGCTCCTTTATTATTGAAAATTAGTTATTTCGTTTAAAATAATTATCATTTTAAAAATTTGAGGTTAAAATTATCTAACACTAAAAAAGTAATTCTTTTTAATATTATTTACCAAAAACATTTCATAAATGGAAATATTTAATAAATTATACTTTGAATTAATTAATAAATAAATATCTAATAAAATTTAGTTTTGTTGCATAAGGAAAAAACAAAGAAACTGCAGGAGAAAATTTATACTTTGGACCAACAATTGATTTTGAAGGTTCAATGATATCTTTTGGATATAGAAAGAGAAATGAGAGTGATTCATGTGTGAGGAAATATTATTTTAATTATATAATTTTTTCACACAATATTAATATAAAGACAAAAAGTAAAAACATTATGGATGATATGTGTTTATAAATAAAAATGCAAAAACATTATGAGAAGTCATTTTGAAGAAATGATTTCTCTGTTAACTTTTTATAAAAAAATTCATTTTGAGAGTAAAATGTCTTTTCAGAAAGTTATTTGAATTTAGAAATTAAATTCAAGACGTCTGATTATTTTGTAGTATTTAAAAATAAGATAAAATACATTTAAATATCATTTATTTGTGAGTTTTACGCATAATTGTTAGTTATTTTTTTCTACCTAAAATATCAATCACAATCTACACCTCAACAATCAATAATTCTTTTTTTATCTGAACGATAATGATAATTTAGATAGAAAAAAAAAGTAACTAATAATTGAGATCTATTTTAATATATAAATAATGATAATTCAAAAAAATAGAAATAATATATAATTAGAACGTGAAATCTGTGAAAAATAATAATTCACATATATTTTTAACGGTAAACTGAAGTATTAATTTGTTCAAACTTCAAAGTATGGTATAAAATAAAATCAAAAGTCGCCATCTTCCACCCTCTTACCAGCTTCTACATTTTCCCACCAAGAGGATAGCCAAAGAGGCTGTATCATTCACACTATAATACTAAATACACACACACACACACACACACACATATATATATATATATATATATATATATTTACTTGTTAGTTATTTGCAAATTGTGTGTATATATATATATACTATATAATATAAATTTGAGCCATTTCAGATTGTGAATCAGTTCTTTTTTTTTATACCACACTCTTTTTTTCTCTTACCTTCATCTTTCTCCATTGATAAAAACTCCAACAATTTGAGATAAAAACTGAAAAATCTTAGGAAGAAGCAAAAAAATAATAGAGAGGAAAAAGAAAAAGAGGGCATTTTAGCCCTCTGCCTTTTGCTTTATGCCTCTCTAGCAGATCTTGAATTTCAATCTTGTTTTTCATCTGGGCCTTTATCTTTTTGGTAAATTTGACCTCTTAAGTTCTTACATACTGATATTTTTTTTGGATGTTTCATGTTAAAGATTCAATCTTTATGGTTTAATAAGAATTCTGGTTTGTGGGTCTGTCTCTTTTTTCATAGTTTTTGGATGTTTCATGTTAAAGTTTCAATCTTTATGGTTTATTCAGATTTCTGGTTTGTGGGTTTGTGTCTATTTTCATAGTTTTTGGATGTTTGATGATAAAGTTTCAACCTTTATGGTTTATTCCGAATTCTGGTTTATGGGTCTGTCTGTTTTCATAGTTTTTGGATGTTTGATGATAAAGTTTCAACCTTTATGGTTTATTCAGAATTCTGGTTTGTGGGTCTTTGCCTGTTTTCATAGTTTTTGAATATTTCAAGTCAAAGTTTCAATCTTTATGACTTTTTCAAAAATTCTGGTTTGTTGGGTTTGTTGAATTTGGATTTGTTGAAGGTTATAGATCTCTATTTGAATTGTAGATGATACATTCTTTGATTGAGTATTGCAATCTCCAAGTTCTTTGTAGTTTCTTTTGTTTGAGATGCTATTGTCTTTACTTGTAGTTGTATGATTTAGGTATCGCGTAGTTTCTTTTCTCCGATGTGTATTAATATCTGTTGCTACATTTGCTTTGTACATTGCTATTTTGTTGTCTCTTTTCTTTCTTACTTTCCTTGCATAGGTGACATTTCTTTTGAACCAAGGGACTATCGGAAACAACATCTCTACCCCACAAAGGTCTCTCTACCCCACAAAGGTAGAGGTAAGGTCGGCATACATCCTAGCCTCTCCAAACCCCACTTGTCGGATTACACTTGGTATGTTGTTGTTTTGATCCTATCTCAAGCCTTTTGCTTTGATCAAGTGAATGATTTGAATTATAGTTGGAAGATTGTCTTGTGCTGGCTCAATCAATCACAATTTTGTTTAGTTTCATTTTCAGATCAATGATTTCGTAATGTTATCTGCAGAGAGGAAATGGAGAGTGGCAAAGTATTTGTTGGAGGGATTTCTTGGGACACAAATGATGATAGGCTTAGAGAATATTTTCAAGCTTTTGGTGATGTAGTTGAAGCTGTGATCATGAAAGATCGAATCACTGGCCGTGCTCGTGGTTTCGGTTTTGTTGTCTTTGCAGACCCTTCCATTGCTGAAAATGTTGTTAAAGAAAAACACATTATTGATGGTAGAACTGTAAGTAACCTCAGTAATTCTTAGACTAATTAATTTTTGGATTACTTCCTATATGGTGTTCTTTTGGCATTTTCATTGAAATGTTATGTCAAAATTTTGAGCAAATCCGCATGTTCTGACTATGAAGCATATCGAAGGTTAATTGTGTTCGTTTGGCATATTTATTGAAATGTTATGTCAATTCTTTAAGCAAATCCACATGCTCTAACTAGGAAACATATCGAATGCTAATCATGTCCGTATTTTCTTCAAATTCTCCCTCTGAGGTGCTTATCAGTGAGAATGCTAGTTGTTGTTTTCTTGAAGAGCTGTAATTGCTTAAGATTACAATAGGATTCATTGGAAATGCACTTTCGTGAGATTTACACAGTTCCATGTGTTGGCATTATGTAAAATATTGGCATATTGCATCACTTCACCAAGGAAATTGATTCAATCTGATGAGTGTTAGTATTACTTAAGTGAATCCGTTTGGAGCTACATAATATGGAGGTAATGCAAGTGTCGAGTTATAGCACCATTGGTCAACTATCTTTGAATGATCTATATATAAAAGATCGAATGTTGGAGAGCTATCATGTTGCATGAGATGAACGGATGTAGTAATTAGTACTTGGAAATGTGGATCGAAAACCTTACTCAATTAATCAGAATTAGCTCTGCCAATTTAGGCTATTTATCATAAAATTATCTTTGAATGGTAAAGACTTTGTTACCACTAAACCAGAAAACTGTACGTCCGTAGCAAGGTAAGGAAACATAAATAGTTTAGTAATTGTATTCTCAGCAATGTGTGTTCTTTTAAAAGTCAGATATAATGTGAAGTCTTATGATAAGAAACGAATGTATACTTTGTTGATTATTCCCTTTCAAAAACAGGTAGAGGCAAAAAAAGCTGTTCCGAGGGACGATCAGCATGTTAATAGAACCAACGGAAGCATACAGGGTTCTCCATGTCCTGCCCGCACCAGAAAGATTTTTGTTGGAGGTTTGGCATCCTCAGTCACCGAGAGTGACTTCAAGAAGTACTTTGACCAATTCGGGACAGTCACAGATGTCGTGGTGATGTATGATCACAACACACAAAGGCCTAGAGGTTTTGGATTCATCACGTATGAATCAGAGGAGGCAGTTGATAAAGTACTATACAAAACATTTCATGAACTTAATGGTAAAAGGGTCGAGGTCAAGCGTGCTGTTCCAAAAGAGTTATCGCCTGGGCCAACCCAAAGCCAAATAGTAGGTAGATATAACCATGGTATGAACAGGGTAAATAATTTCCTTAATGTATATGCTCAAGGTTACAGTCCGAGCTCGATGGGAAGCTATGGAGTTGGAATGGAAGGTAGATATAGTCCAATTCCTGTTGGTCACAATGGATATTCTTTGTTTGGTCCAGCTGACTACAACATGGGAACAGAAATAGACTCCAGATTGAACTCAAGCTATGGGGGAAGTGGAAAATTCAGTTCCATTCTTGGTTATGGACGTAACTTAAATTCCTTTCATAATGAGAATTCAAACAAATACAATGTCCCCATCGGGCATGCCCCTGGAAGAGTTGGAAATGGTCCTGTGTTGAATTCAACAGGTCAGAACAAGTGGGAGAATGAGAGTCTTTTTTATGGTACAGATTATGCAAACACTAGCACGTTTGTTGGTTCGGGAAGCGGGAATGCAGGACTATCTGGTGTTTTTGGAGGTCTTGGAACAACATGGGGTACCTCTTCAATTTCTGGCCAAGGTGGACGTAATGGTTTTTTTGGCGATGAAAACATCACTCTCAGCGTTGGAGAGAACGGATTTCCCCATGGGGCAGGGTATGGACAAAATGCAAGAACCAATGCTGATGCTAAATCATCATATACTCCAACACAAGGTGTTCATGCAAACACTTTTGGGGATTTTAATGGGATGGTAGGCAGTTCGATTTTTGAGGACTTTACTTGGGGTGCATCATCTCCGGAGCTAGACAGCCCCGAAGCTCTTAGTTATGGACTCGGGAGTGCTGACTCCCTCAGCTACGTGGGTGGTTATAGTGTTGCAAATAGATCAACTAGAGGTAGAAGTAATTTCCCTATTCTACTTTTCGGTCTTTCTATTTTATAGTTTTTGATATATTTTTAATGAACAAGAACTGATTAAATGGTACGTACAAAATGGAACGGAAAACAAAATGAGGGGTGAGGGGGTAGAATTTAGCCGGAAACCAAATGATATTTTTGCTGATTTTGCATAGAATATTGCTTTCGTTTCTAGGATTAACTTGGCTTTCATAACCCCATCATAAGCACTAACATGCTTGGTGTTGTACACTATGTTGCTCGGATCCTCCAAAATTTCCACCACACCATATCATATCCTCCAAATATGAATAACTTTTGGAGGATCCGACACACACCCATCTACATTTTTGAAGGATCCAAGCAAACGTAAGTTGTACTAGATACTAAAAACGTAAATTTAGCTAAAGCATAGACCATGATGTTTCATGTCCTGCATTTACTATGAATTTGCCTTGTTGGTGCCCTTCTTACGTTACTTAAATTCTCTTGTTTTTTCTTCAGGTATTGCTGCCTAGGAATATTAACGTATGGAAGTTTGGATATCGAACATATTATGTAGGTGGAAACTATAGCATGATCAAAGTCAGAGATTGTGGATTAAAGCATTCCTTTTGGGGAAATACGTCAGGCTAAAGGTACATTCACTTAGAGCTAATTCAATACCTATTATAGAACTTATTGTCAACGATTGTTTACAACGAAAAGGGACTTCCTTGTAACATTTGAACATAGCGTTTCTTTGCTATAGGCCTTCATTTTCTTACTTCTTTTCTACATTTGGCATTTGATTGAGATGTAAAGTTGGATAACGAAATATACTTACGATGATTGTACCAATGCATATCGAGTGATACCACGAGACTTAAAGAAAAAGTTCATTTTCTTGTTGGGATTCTTTTCTTCGTTCCTACGTTCTCTTCTAAAGTGTCCAACAACCTTTCTGGCTGTTGTTGAGTTGTTATCTTCCTCTTTCTGGCTATGTTGCTTGCAAATTCGATAAACTTTTCAGTTTCTTGGTGAACTTTTAGACGAATGATGTTAACGAACATGTTCAAATTCTTTTACACTGTTGTGCTAACAATATTCTGTTACCGGGATCATTGTTTCATGATGTTCAGTGAGGATTCATATAGTTGATCTCAATTTGTTTGAGGCAAATGTTTCTATTCCCGTAGTTAAGGAGCAAATCTGGGCCAGTCTACTAACAGATGAAAAATATGTTCTATTTCCCAAATTTGAGACAATTTTTGGCCCCTTTGCCCTATTTTCTTTTGTTTATACAAATTTAGATTGATTATAAAATTTTGTCCCTTTTCCCTATCAACACTTTCAAAATGAGAAGCATGGTTGGGATGGTCCATCAAGAAAAGGTAAGGGGTCCAAATCAAATTTGGTTACAATTAAGGGGGAATCTATGAGTGCTTGACATATATTTGGCTTATTATCTATCAAAATTTAAAAGAAAAAAGAAACTAAATATAAAAGAAATTTTAACATATTGTGCTTATCTTGAAAAGCTCACTAAGCATTAAGTCTATCGTACGAAGTTTTTCCTTGCATTCTACAGAAAAATATTTTCACCACATGAACTTGTAATCTCATGATCACATGGGGATAATTTTACTGTTACATCGAGGTTGAATAGACAAAAAATAGCTCCAAAGATATGAAATATGTCTCCTATTACTGATTTTGTGTTAGGATTAAGGATGTATTCAATATGGAGGAAATAATTTTTAAAAAAACTGAGAAAAATGACGTTCCTAGTAAAAGTATGAAAAATAAGTTTCAGTAGAGGCATTCTGCATTGATTGTGTGTCCTCTCCATTCTTCAACACACCTTATCTTCACTTCCATGCTTGCAACCCCCACCTCCACCAATAGAATTCATGGAATCAAGAAATAACATGTATATATTTATATGGATAGGTCATATCAACTGTCCATATTTTTCTCTACGATTGGTAGAAAACTGAAATAGAAAGTGAAATTGGCCTATCCAAACAGAAAGACAAATGATACAACTTCTTGTGACAACTAATGCTCTCTTTATCTGTTTCTTTGTGTCAAATGTACTTACAGAAACAACACTTGCATGTTATAACAAACAAGGTATTTCTTCCGTCTCAATTTATGTGAAAGTATTTGACTAAAAACAAAATTTAAGATTGAAACAAAGACTTTTAAAATTTGTGGTTTAATAAGCCATAAATATCTGTATGGGGATTGGGGTAAAATAACTTTTTAGTTAAAATATAAAAAAATGTTTTGTTTTGGACTGAGACCGACTAAAAAACAGAAAGAATGTCACATAAATTAGAATGGAATACGAGGGTAATTTGTTGTATGGTAAGAATGTCACAAATTAAAATGGAACACGAGGGTAATTTGTTGTATGGTTGGTAACTACAAATATTATCATAAATTGACATGCACCATGCACTCAAGGTTATGACATGATAGGAGGAGAACCATGATAGGTTCAAATTTTAGCGAAGGTAAGATACATTAGACGATTTTTTCCTATTTGTCTAAACATGGGTTGCAAGATTACATGACACTTGTACTGATGAGAGACTATAGGTATCCAGAGAAATAATCAACGCCATCACAAGTTGGCTTGGACATCGCCACCATTTAAAAAATAAAAAGAGCCCACACTGTTTGCACCATTTTGTATAGGTCATTGGCTACAAAGCTGGTCCTGGTAGGACCAACCCCACAGCAACTTCTATACCCTTTACAACAAGGAGTAATAATTCAAAAGGACCCACCCCCACCCCTCCTCCCATGCCTTTGAGCAAATGCAGTGCTCATTTTGGTCCATATGAAAGTGGAGAGAACAATTAAATATCAACTGTCACAACCCTTTCTATTTGTACTACTATTGAATGATTAATGACTCAGAGAGCTTTATCAAATATATCATATGCCTCATTTTGAGAGTTGTGATTCTGGCATTATAGGTACTAGTATTCCAAAGGGTCACATGGCATGGTACATAAACAAAAAACTATTTCACTATCACCTGAATTTAAATTTAGGGAGCCAAATAGAATTAAGTGTTGGATTATAAAAAAAAAAATGTATAACACGGGACACACGCCCGATGAAATGGTCTAGTGGTCAATGAAGTGAGAGAATAACCATGAGTTCTCGGACTCCGGAGGCAAAAAATATTAGGTGCTTCCTTAGAGGTATGAGATACCTATGCTGGTGAGAGATAGCACATACTCCCGTCAATGAAGTGGGAGGAGAACCATGAATTTTCAGGTTCAAATTTGGCAGATGTCAATGAAGTGGGAGAAGAACCATGAGATCTCAAGTTCAAATCCGAATGCCAAGTGATTTCTTCCCACTTGCCTAAACTTTGGGAGATAGAGTTATCAACAGGTATTCGGTTGAATAGTCGCACAAGCTAGTTGGTATACCATTGTAAAATAAAAAGGGTTGGAGGACCACATGGTGTGGCTAACCAACTCATTTAAGCATATCTTGAACACATCTCAATTGACTAAATCTTAAGCAAACGCTGCCAGCTAAAAAGTCACAATGCATTAAGATATAGACAAAAATGAGCATAGATAATTACAAATAAAAATTAGGAACAATGATGCTAATAAGGAGAGGTGGGGCTGCTGCACCCTCTATATTCACACCAAGGGGGAAAGATAGAAATTTGATACTCTTCTTCTAGTTGTATAGATGGAGACACAAATTTAATAGCTGTAAAAGAATACCAACAACCCAACCTTGGAGAAAGCATTTAAGCTACCAATGTAATCTTGTTCAAGAACCAAAAAATCAAAAAAAATATCTCATTACTGGCCAAATATGTTTACAGTCATAAAATCAAGAAACTACCAATGTAATCTTGTTCAAGAACCAAAAAAGACTCAAGCATACTGAAATAGTAGCTTTTTTACACACTAAAGAATCAGAAAATTAGTGACCCTTTCAGAAGAATTTGGACCACCCAAACAAAACTAAGGGATCATTATCAAATTCCTACCAAACAACCTCATAGATAATAATTCAAAAGGGACATGAGAACCCTTCCCACCACCCCTTGCAACTCCTATGTAATACCTAGTAAAAGATTTACCTATATAGGTCAGTTTCCTTAAACTAACTTCATATTTATTTTCTTGATTACCTTGACATATGTCATGAACTTCTAAATTTATAAACCACTCTGTACAAACTCTTCAAATCACATCCTATAAACAGAAAATACTCAAATGTAGAAGACCATCTAAGCTACCTCTCTAAGGAGTTGAAGTAGAAGCTTCTTGTCTTGGTTCCCTCAAGTATGCCAATAATGTTTCTGCCTGCCAAAAACAACCAAGCTTCATTAAGATCAAATCATTCCATAAAAAGACGACTATCTGAAAACTACATCTTCCATTTCATGGACCAAAAATACAAACGCAAGATCATGCATCACAATAACTGAAAGGCGAAAGCAACACTGTTACCACTTACCAGCACTCAGTGTCTAATATCATAACAAGCACCGAGTTTCAAAATATGACACTAACAAATTCAAGTAAACACATTATTCATTAAAGGCACATGGCAACTATAAGGGTCCATATCCATAATTCCTTGGATTTTTTTTCCCCATCTTTTCCATGTTCATCTACCATTTAATAGCCAAAAATAGGAACACTCCATGTGACTATCGTTAAATTAAAAGTGAAAACCTTGACATATTTCACTACTAAGTACTAACGTTCAAAACTTAAATTTGAAGTTCGACCCTAATATTTGTTATAAGTTGGTACCACTATTCAAATAAACTGCTATTTTTCTCATCCCAAAAGCAGACATGAATCAATCAATCAACTAAGCATCAATCTCAATTAGTAGGATTTGGCTGTAATATTCCTTTGAATCCGTTAAACTCCATTCATGTCTATCTAACAATTATACCCAAATAAAATGGTCTTTCAGAATCTCTACCTCTATAAGGTAGGGGTAAGTCTACGTACATTCTACCCTTCCAAAAGACCCTACTTTTGGGATTTCACTGGGTATCTTGTTGTAAATGGCGATATAATGGCATATAAAGGATAAAAAGTCAATCTTTATGGTAAGCAATAAACAAAGTAATTGATCAAGATTTCTTCTTCATGGTAAACAATAAGCACAAGTAAACAATCAAGATTTCCTCTTTATGGTAAACCATAAGCACAAGTAATTGATCAAGATTTTGTTGTTGTTGGTATCAAACAAGAAACTAACCTTGTGCTTAGCTTTGGCAGTTCCAGTCTGCGACAAGGCGACAAGAGGAGGAATTCCTCCTTCCCTAACAAGAAGTCCTCTATTCCTTACACTATCAACACATAGCTGCAAAAGAGTCATCACTGCAAATTCCTTCCCTTTATCAGATCCATCTTCAATAACTTCCACAAGTGCAGCAATTCCTCCTTCCTCAACTATACTTTCTTGCCCCATTTCGGTCCCCGTTAAGCTACTTAACACCACCATAGCCTTCTCAGCTAACCCTGTTCCCTCCTCACACACTAACCCCACCAAAGGTTTCACAGCACCAGCACTCACCGCCCGTTCTTTATTCAATCTCACCGTGCATAGCTTATACAACGTCGTTAACGCATCCTTCTTCCCCCGATTCGTTCCATTTATTAACAGCACAACTAATGGGGCAATAGCACCACAAGCACCGATGGATAATTTATTCTCATCTATCAAAGCTAAGCTTAGCAACCCACAAGCTGCATTCTGTTTCGACGTTTCAGTGCCCGTTTTCAACACGTAAATCAAAGATTTTATCGCCCCGGAATTCGTAAGTAAGGTTTTATTGGGTTCATGAAGTGAGAGATTGAGAAGAGCTGTTACAGCGTGTTCTTGAGTCCATGGATCAGAGCACCGGAGAAGCGGTAACAATGCCGGAATAGCACCTGACTCTCCGATTAAAGCACGATTATCAGCTCGATTTTTAGCTAAGAACCTTAATTTCTCCGCCGCCGATCTTTTCACAGCCACCGACGGTGAATGTAAACTGTCGACGCAGAGTTTCACCGTCGGTTGAAGATCCTCCGGCTCAATGCTTTCTATTATCTCCGTCGAAAACAGTACCGGTTCCGGGTCGGGTTCAGTACCGGAGCTTCGATTCGGATCCGAATTGGGGATGTAAGCTAAACGTTCCAACTCGCCGGAAATATCACTGCTACTCGCCGATAAATCACTGAAAGTTTGCGATAATTCCAGAAATTCCACATCGGAAGTAGAAGATTTATCAACCGTCGGCTTCTTCGCTAGCTCGGAAAGGCGAAAATCAACGACGGAATCTGTAAGGTTCTCGTAAACCGGACCAGAGTTTTCGCAGTCGGGTTGGTACAGATTGGACCGGATAGTGCGCATGGACCGGCCAATTGAACGGTGGTGAACTTTACCGAAGGACGGCGGTGGAGTATAGTAATAATGCCTTGTTTGGGAGTAATGGGTAGTAGAAGAAACATGAGAATGAGAATTTTCTAGCGAAACCATATTTGGGAACTTTCACAAACAGAGCAAAAACCAGAGTTTCAATTATTCGAATGTGAGTTCAGAATTCTCAGATTTGGCGAAAAGGGTGGCTTTTTCCCCCCAATGATTTCAAGAAATTTTCATGGCGTAATTGCTTGAATGAGTGATGAAAATGGTGGATTTATAGATAGTGGAAGAAATGAAAATGAGTGGATTCGTCCATTTGGTGGCTCTGTGCTATACGGCGGTTTCGTTCCATTCCATTATTTGATTTTATTTATTTATATCAATTTATTAATTTTTTATTTTTAAATATATTAAATTAATAAGATATTTTTATTAATTTTTAATTTATCGATTATTAATTCTTAACGATTTGATTTTCGATTTAATTAATAAAAAAATTCATAAAATAAATATACGACTTATTCAATAATTTAACGTGACATGCTAATATTGTAATTTTATATAATATTACTAATGGATAAAGTAATAAATTACTATCATCTTAATAAATTATCAATTTACCCAAACCCAAAATCAAAACTGAACCGATAATTTGATTTCAATACTTCTTAAATATTAGATATAAAGATGTATTTCATTCATGTTATAAAATTAGGAGTGTATTTAAGTTTAATTAATCAAATAATAAAATATTTTTAAAATTATCAATAATTCAAAAATAAAATTAATAATTTACTTTAAATTTAAAAATATTTTCAATACTTTGCTTTTTCTTTAATAAAGGTCATAGTAGTAACCAATATTTGTTTAACTTATCAAATTAGCAAGTGTCACTGTCTTACCGTCATAATTTATTATTTTCAATTTTTCTCAAGCATATAATTCTATTAAATTTTCAGATAAAGAAAATACTAATTTTGTTGGATATTTCATTCGATATTATGTACTCATATTGAAATTCACTTAAATTTAGAATTGTGTCAAAAAAATACAATAATAAAAGTTAATGACAAAGTTATAACTTTCGAGATAATATCAGACTTGAGAAATAGTCTACTTCAAATCTGCTGAAAAAACTATATTTTGCAGGTGAGCATCGCTATATATCATGTCAAGACGGAATTTCAATTTATTTTTAAAGAGGATCAAAAAGATTTGATAAAAATCGAACATACATTCGAGAGAAAGAATGTTTAATTTAACTTGGTTATGCAATTGATTATTATTTAAGTTTTATTTGGGTGATTTTCATGTTTGAGAATGGTTAATTTGATCTTGATAACATAAACTTGTTCGTAAGAAGTTTTAAGTGTTCAAGAAGACGGTGATATCATTGCTGGAATATTAATCATGTTCCTCAAAGTTCAAGATAAATGTAAACCATTTTGTATAGTTTAAATGTTACATACTTAGTCAATAACAAGAAATTGAATTAAAGCCCATTTTGCCTACAACCTTAAACCACCCTAAAAAAAATAACGTTGTTTAGAAACAATGACCCTAATATTTCTATGGATTGTACTAAATTAATGCAACACGGTTGAATTTATTACAACTTAAACCATAATTTTCTATTGCTAATTAAAAGGATCATGTTTATTCTTGTTTTAGTACAATGCAAGTACATGAAAAATACCAAAACGTTAGATTAGACCACGACCAAACAATATTAATTATATCACACACTATTTGTAATCACATGATATTTGACATGTCATACTCATTAATTTTGTCGTTGACAAATTTGAGGAAGATTGATTGAGGGGTGTGATCGGTAGTGAAGAAAATATTTTTTAGGAAAATAAATATGTTTTCGAGTTTTGATTCCGTCGTGATTTCTAATTTTTGATATTTTAAAACGCTAAATCATAATTTTTGGAATTTTTTGTGTGTATCAGCACATAAATTTTTTGAAAAATTATCGTCGAGTTTGACTTAAAATTTGAAGGGTCCATCCCAAACGAGCCTGGGCTTTGCCGTGACTATCATAACTTTTATTTTTTATGTTTCGAGGTCCTGAAATTCAAAATTAGGATTAGTAAGGCTTTTAGTGTGTATAAGCACATGTATTTTTTTGAGAATTTGTCATCAGACTCTTTTTGCCGTGAAATCTGAAGGGTACATCACAGAAGACCTGGGCTTCACCATGATTGGCGATCTTTTATCTTTTTAGAGTTCTAAAACATGAATTTATGATTATCGAAGATTTCATTGTGTATTACTATATGTAATTTTTGAGAAATTATTGTTGGGTTTTGTTCTTCTTAAAATTCGGAGGACCGTCCTAAACCGCTTGGGTTTTGTCATGACTAACGTCACTTTTACTTCTTTTTTTCAGTTTTGAATCCTAAATTGTCAAATCACGATTATTTGAGCTTTCGGTGTATATTAACATATTAATTTTTCTTTGATAAATTGTCACCAAACTCCATTGGCCCTAAAAATTCGAAGGATCTTTCCCAAACGACATATAATTTGCGCCATACTTTTGTGGGTAGTTTATGAGGGGTTGGTAACTCGATTAAGCCTCATAATACAAAAGTGTATGTATCATTCGAGATGACTATTCAAATAATGAAGAATATATTCATGTCATCTGTTTTTTACCTAAAAATACTCAATTCATTCTAATTTATATGATAATTCAAATTTCGAAAGTCAAACACAAAAATATTCGCAAAAACGCATGAATTAGTCGTGTTATTTTCTCCATAGTATTATCTAGTTTTAATCGGTAGTTGGTGAGATTTACTTCTTCTTAATTCAAATCAAAAATTATTTCTAATAGAAAAAGGTTCACTTTTTCATCTTTAAAATTATTAAATATTAGTAGTAGGGTTACTACTTTTGAATTTTTTTTGTTTTGATTCTCCGACAATCTTGAACCCAAATTAGACCTATTTATTTAATTAATTCACTCCAAAATAATATTTCTACTTATACTATATTGTTGTAAAACTGCCAAAATAAATTAGACCTATTTATTTAATTAATTCACTCCAAAATAATATTTCTACTTATACTATATTGTTGTAAAACTGGATGTCCACTTTGTGGACATTCCTTTCTTCTTTGCTTTTTCTTTTTTTTCTCCTCATTTTTTTCCATCAACTTTTGTCGTCCAAGTTGATTCCTCAACTTGTATCTTGATGCGTTCTCAAATTTGTAATGGCTATTTCTATACAATTAAAGTATAAGAACAGAGAATTCTCTCATATTTTCCTTTATTTTTTTCTCTTACTCTCTCCTTATTTTACTAAGTTAGTTTATTTTATAACACGTTATCAGCATGAGCCTCCATCACTTTGAGCTATTTTAAGAAGGTAACAAAAGGGTAAGAATTTTATTTTCTTAAAATGTCTAATATCTCTAAACATGAATTTGTTGCTCTTGATATATCTGGAAAAGGCTACTCATCATAGGCACTAGATGCCAAAATACACTTAGAATCAATGGATCTGGCAGACACCATCAAATATGACAATACGGCATCTAGTCAAGACCGTGCCAAAGCCATGATATTTCTCTGCCACCATCTTGACGAGGGTTAAAATTATAGTACCTCACATTAAAAGACCCCCTTAAATTGTGAAAGAATCTAAAAGAAAGATATGACCACCTGAAATTGGTCATCCTTCCACAGACACGTCATGATTGATAAATTTGAGATTAATAAATTTTAAAAATATAACTGAATATAATTATGTCTTGTTTAGAATTATAGCTCAGTTGAATTTATGAGGAGAAGAAATGACTGAGCAAGACAAACTTAAAAAAACATACTCCATATTTTCACCAGTGAATATGCATGCTCCTGCAGCAGCAATATCGCGAAAAGGGTTTTAAGAAATATTCTGAATTACTTTCTCACCTTCTTATTGCTGAACGTCACAACGAACTGTTAATGAAAAATCATGATAGTAGGCTTGTTGGTTCTTTGCCACTCCCTGAAGTGAATCAAACAAACTATAACCAACGAGAAAAACGTCATGGCCCCAGTCATAATCGTGGTAGAAGGAGAAATTATAATCATGATGCTCGGCTGACACCAAGAAATGATCAGCAGTATAAAAAGAAGAGTGAAAAGCCAGAAGTTATACCAAAGAAAAATTCAGAAAGTATATGTCATAGAGGTGGAGGTATGGGGCACTGGTCATGGACCTGCTGGTCATGGACCTGCCGGTCATCAAAATATCTGGTTCAACTATATCAGGCATCCTTGAAGAGGGCAGAAAATAATCCAGAGACATACTTTATCTCTGAAGATAATATTAAGCCTATGCATTTGGATGTAGCTGATTTCTTCAATTTTTCAGAAGAAAATATGAATATTGATAACTTTAATAATATTTAAATAATTTTCTTTTTATTTGTCTGTACTAAATAATATGTTTGTATTTTTTTAATTCATGTAAATAAATAAAATTTGTATAATGATACATGTTTTAATTATAATGTTTACTTTATTTTTTTTTTGAAAAAAATATATGGATATACTTCAAATTTTGTTTGGATCAATGATCAATCACGAGAATATTTGTTTAATTGATAGTGGACAATTCATGCCATTTTTAAAGACAAGAAATATTTTTCCAACTTGCTTAGAAGAAAAGAAAATGTTACTATAATTTCTGATAATTAAAAATAATTGACGGCTCCGAAAGAGCTACTATATTTCTGCCTAAGGAGATAAATTATTATAGAAGATGCACTTTTCTTTTCTAAATCCCCAAAAAACTTGTTAAGTTTTAAAGATATCCGCAAAAATAGATATCATGTTGAGACACTAAATGAAATGAATATTGAATACATTGGCATAACGAAGAGTCTCAGGCCAGAAATATATTTTGAAAAAATTATCAACTTTGTCGTCTGGCCTATATTATGCAAAAATTAGTGCAATTGAAGCACATTTGATCGTAAATCAGAAGTTTATTAATCTAAATATATTTGTGTTATGGCATGATCGTCTTGGATCAATAATGATGAGACGAATTCTTGAAAATTCAACTGGACATCCGTTAAAGAACCTGAAGATTCTTACGAATAATGAATTTTCATGTGTTGCTTGTTATCAAGGCAAATTAATTACTTGACCATCAATCCTGAAGGTTGGCATCGAATCTCCTGGCTTTTTAGAGGGTATACATGGATATATATGTGGACCTATTCATCCACCTAATGGATTGTTTAGATATTTTATGATCCTAATAGATGCATCATCTAGATGATCTCATGTGTGCCTGTTATCATCTCGCAACCTGGCGTTTGCGAAGTTGTTAGCACAAATAATAAGATTAAGGGCGCAATTTCCAAATTATCCAATTAAGGTTATTCTCCTTGATAATGCTGGAGAATGTACATCCCAAGTTTCTGATGATTATTGCTTATTAATTGAGATAAAAATTGAACATCATGTTGCTCATGTTTATACTCAAAATGGCATTGCAGAGTCATTTATAAGCGCCTACAATTGATAACAAGATATTTACTAATGAAAACAAAATTGTCGATTTCTGTTTGGGGTCATGCTATCTTACATGCAGCAACACTTGTATGTATCAGACCGACAAATTATAATAAATACTCTCTGTCACAATTAGTATTTGGTCATAAGCCAAATATAACCTATCTACGAATTTTTGGTTGTGCGGTATACGTGACTGTAGCACCGCCATAATGTACAAAGATTGGCCCTTAACGAAGGTTGGGTATATATGTTGGGTTTGACTCACCTGCCATAATTCGATACCTTAAATCATTGACAAGAGAATTATTTACTGCTCGATTTGCAGATTATCGGTTTGATGAAACAACTTTTCCACAATTAGGGGGAGAGAAAAAGGAACCCAAAAGAGAAATTGTGTGGAAAGTTTCTTCACTATCCATTTTGATCTCCGTACTCACAAATGTGAGCAGGAGTTCCAGAAGATCATTCACTTACAGAAAATAACAAATCAAATGCCACATGCATTTACTGATTTGCAACGGATACCTAATCACATATCACTGTAGTGAATGTGCCTATCTGGATTGGTGTCCCAAAAGGATCATCTACTAGTATCATAACTTTTGAATCTCAAACACGTCTGAAGCGTGGTAGACCATTGGGTTCAAAGGATAAAAATCCTAGAAAGAGAAGCGTGAGAAATAATAAAGATGATACTATAAAAAAACCTCCTAAAGAAGGTCAGAATTTGAGTAATCCTGATATTCCTGAAAAAATCAATGAACCTGACACTCAAGTGAATGAAGAACTTTCAATAAGTTCTACCGATGATGAGATAAATTTAGATCGATCGAAAATCACAATTGATAATGTTTTTGCATATAATGTTGCACTTAACCTCATGCAAAATAGTGAGAGTCTTGAGCCTAATTCCGTAGAAGAATGTCGACGTAAATGTGATTGGCCAGAATGGCAAAAGACAATTCAATTAGAATTAAATTCACTTACTAAACGTGAGGTTTTTGGACCTGTAGTCCAAACCCCTGTTTGTGTAAAACCAGATGACTATAAATGAGTTTTTGTGCGAAAATGAAATGAGAGAAATAAAATTGTAAGATACAAGGCATGCCTTGTTGTACAAGGATTCTCTCAAAGTCCCGGGGTCAACTATGAAGAGACATATTCACCTATTATGGATGAAATAACTTTTTGATATCTCATCAGTTTAGCTGTACATAAAAATCTTGAAATACATCTAATGGATGTAGTTACAACTTACATTTATGGTTCACTTGATAATGAAATTTACATGAAAATCCAGAAGGATTAAAATTGCCTGTAGCATGTACTAAGTCTCGGGAGATGTACTCAATCAAATTACAAAGATCATTATATGATCTGAAATAATCAGGGCGTATGTGGTATAATTGCCTTAGTGAGTACTTGATAAATGAAAGTTATATAAATTATGTCATTTGTTCGTGTATTTTTATTAAGAAAACGGAATCATAGTTTGTTATACTAGCCATTTATGTTGATGATATAAATCTCATTGGAACCCCTAAAGAGGTCCAAAAGACGATTAAATATCTAAAGAAAGAATTTGAGATGAAAGACCTTGGAAAGATAAAACTTTGTCTAGGTCTGCAAATTAAACACTTAGCAGATGTGGTCTTTGTCCACCAATCTGCCTACACTGAGAAAATCTTAACACAATTTTACATAAACAAAGTACATCCATTAAGTACTCCAATAGTTGTTTGATTACTTGAAATGGAAAAAGATCTATTTCGACCTCCAGAAGAGGATGAAGAACTTCTTGGTCCTGAAGTATCATATTTCAATGCTATTGGTGCACTTATGTATCTTGCTAATGCAGCCAGAACTGATATAACATTTTCTATTAATTTTCTAGCAAGGTATAGTTCATCCCCAATGTGAAGATATTGAAACGATATCAAGCATATTTTGCGATACCTAAAGGGTACCATTGATATGGGTTTGTTTTATACTAACAAAGGTAGTGCAGACCTTATTGGTTATGCAGATGCAGGTTATTTATCAGACCCATATAAATCTCGATCGTAAACAGGCTATCTATTTACACACGGAGAAACTGCTATATCACGACGATCTACAAAGCAGTCTATTGTTGTTACTTCTTCAAATCATGCTGAAATAATAGCAATTCATGAAGCAAGTAAAGAGTGTGTGTGGTTGAGATCGATGATACAGTTCATCAAAGAAAGATGCGGCCTCGAAAATAATGCCAAAGTACCCACAATTATATTCGAAGACAATACCATGTGCATAACTCAATTGAAAGGTGGCTTCATAAAAGAAAACACAACGAAACATATTTCACCAAAATTATTCTTCACACATGATCTCCAGAAGAATGATGATATTGATGTACAACAAGTTCATTCGAGTGATAATCTTGCAGATTTATTCACAAAGGCATTACCAACATCAACTTTGAGAAGCTAAGATATAAGATTGGAATGCGTCGTCTCCAAAATATCAAATGAGGTTTTCATTAGGGGGAGTAAAATACGCGTTGTACTCTTTTTTTCTTAACCAAGGATTTGTCCCACTGGATTTTCCTGGTAAGGTTTTTAATGAGGCAACAATCACGGAGTATTATCAAATGTGTGTACTCTTTTTTCTTCATTAAGCTTTTTTCCACTGGGTTTTTCCTAGTAAGGTTTTAACGAGGCACAAGATCTATGGGTGTTCAGGATAACTATGTACAATGTTTCTTGTAAGTTTTTAATGAGGTACACTAAACGTGGACATCCAAGGGGGAGTGTTGTGAAAGTGGATGTCCACTTTGTGGACGTTCCTTCTCCCCTTCCTTTTTCTTTCTTTTCTCCTCATTTTTCTTCTCCACCAACTTTTGTCGCCCAAGTTGATTCCTAAACTTATATCAACTTGCTACGTTCTCAAATTTGCAATGGCTATTTATAGCCATTGCTGCTATACAATTAATGTATAAGAACACATAATTCTCTCACCTTTTTCTTTCTCTTTTTCTCTTACTCACTCCTTCTTATTTTGCTAGGTTAGTTTATTTTATAATATATATATATATATATATATATATATATTACTATAATGAATGTTTGTATCAATATGGATCGTAATGGAATGATTCAGAAACCTCAAACCTCATTCTTAACTAGAAATCTCAAATTCGAGCCTCAAATCACCAAAATTCAAGATGCAAAAATGAACTTTTCAGTCTTTTACTAATTTTTCGATATTACAAAAAAAGGAGAGAAATAGTAATGAAGTAGCTACAAATTTAATTGCTTGTATAACGTCAAGCTAAGTTCCATTGATAGCTTCGTTTCCTCCTCGCTTTTCAATTGGGCCATTGAAAGATAACGTATTTTATTCTCATTCATATTTCATTTTCAATATCATAGTATCCCTTTCTTAGATGATGTTTCCTCGAAATTTCATATATATATTTGGTTTCTTAAAAGGGACATTAAAGAGAGGAAAAATATTATTATTATTATTATTATTATTATTATTATTATTATTATTATTAATATCAGTCAGATAGGGAGACAACATTATTATAGGATGTGTGTGCAAGAAACTAGATGTAAACCCACGTACTTCCTTCTAATTGAATAATATAAATATACTAATATAAATAGACTTTTTTTCTAGAAAAAAGAAGTTAACGGCCCAAAAAAATAGTTAATACTATTATTTTTTCATGAATTTCATATCTTAATTATTCATTATTCACTTTACTCACCTAAACTATTAAATTTAAATTCTGAATTCGTCTCAAAAAATTTAATGCACGAGTAATGTCCAAGTTGATGATGGGATTCACTTGGTACTTCTCCTCTGCCAAATATTAACTGTTTATTGTTAGGTAATGTGTGATGTTTCACATCCTCTTTATACATTTTTATTTGCACACTTTAACGTGATCAAGCAACAAAATAAAATTACCACTTAATTTTAGTGAAATATAAAACATTCTTACGTTTCAATTTATATGACAAGCATTACTAATCACTATTTTTGCATCAAATTCTTTCATTAAAAACTGTTTAGTGAAAGAAAAAAAATAGTAGTGTTTTTTCACATGAGAAAATTAAAAAACTTTTTAGTATTTTATGAGAATCTATTTTTCATCATGCATTTTCCTAGTGAGTTGGTTCGATGAAAATAAAGTGGAAAAATCATATTTTGGAACACAAATTTCTCATAAATTCGCAGTGGAAAAAGTCCTTGTTGGCGTATTTATGCAATTTATAAAAGAAAAAATTAATGACTTTTGAAATTTGCAGTCTAAAAAAAACTATATACTTAAATCATGAATCAACTTCTCATATTGTCCATAAGCACTTAAAATCATTAAAATGGAGCATAAAATACATGATTAGTGTCTTAATACCAAAGATTCATACATAATTAAATATCATGACTAGCATAATTAGATACTTATTAATATACACATTTTAGCGGCTCCTGCTGAATTCCTTTGGCTTATAATGAAAGTAAAAAATAAAAAAACAAATCAATTAATTCTTTTAATCATTTCAAATTAGAACCATTGCATAATGCCAATATTAATTAGACACAATATAATGGACCTAAGATTTCTAGTGATTTGTTTCTATTAAATGCGACATTGCTGAGCTGTTTATGAACTCAAACAAGATTTTTATTGCTAATTAAAAAGATTATGTTTGTCCTTTTATAGTAAACTGCTACGTGAAAATTATCAAAAGTGTATTAAGGTACGGCCAACAATATTTTGCCAAATGCACTTGTAAATCACATGATTAGAGACATGTCACACGCGTTAACTGTGTACTATAAAATTTTAATATTTGTTTATTGGCAATAATATTAGCACTAACTATGATAATTACATAAATTACTTTGTGCATTGGGTTGAAGTTTAAATGATAACCAACAATATATGCCTGATAGATCCTAAGCTTAAAGTAGAAGTATTCGACGTGGGATCGTAAAAAAAAATAAGATGGTAAAATAGCAAATTACAAAATAACTGAAGCAATATATAGTAATACACAACGAAGGGTATGAAACTACACGATAACTAAATAATGTTACTAGAAGGAGAAAAGGAGAGGAATGGGCTATAGCCCCTACACTCCCACATAATGAGTGATAACACTAAGCTATCTACTAATTCTCTACCCTGATCCACTTATCTAAATTTCATATCCTCAATCAGGTGAAGCTATGTTATATTTTGTCTAACAATGTTGTTACCCCAATTTTCATCTTCTGAACGAGAAAATTCTTGACTGGCCAACACTTTGCCTCATACAACAATCGTGGTCTAACCACCACTCTGTAGACTTTACCTTTAAACTTTGATGTCATCGCACAGTACCCCGGAGGTAAGCCTCCATCTCACCAACCTGACTCCAATACGATGTGTGATATCATTGGCAATTTCCTTGTCTCCTTAGATTATGGATTCAAGATATTTGAAGCTTCTTCCCTTGGATATGACTTGTACCTCGATCCTTACTTCCACTTTTATTCAATTACTTCACTGAACTCGCCCTCTATTTTAGGCCTACTTAACCTAAAACATTTAGACTCTAGGGTCTTTCTCCGAATTTTCAGCCTATTGTTAACTCCACTGCGCGTCTCAATATTGTCATCTGTGAATAACATACCACGACACCTGTTTTTGAATATTTCATGTCAATTCCTCCATCACTACGGCAAACATAAACGGGCTTAAGGTTGATCCCTGGTGCAACTCCATCACAATCAAAAAGTGTTATGCGTCTCCTTCCACTCTCCTAACTCAAGTCTTCACTCCATCATTCATCTCCTTAATAACCCTTATGTAAGCCACACGTACACCTTTAGACTCCATATATTTTCAAAGGACTCCCTATGGAATTTATCATATGCCTTTTCTAGGTCAATGAACATCATATGCAAGTCCCTCTTCTTGTCTCTATATTGCTCCAACAGTCTCCTGGATGACTTTTGTAGTCGATCGCCCTCGCACGAATCCAAATTAGTTCTTGGAGATAAACACTCTCTCCCAGACTGTCATAGTTTACATGATAATCATCTCATCACTTTGAAGGGGATAATCTTAGTCCCTCAATTATTGATTAACTTTAATTTTAATCTTTGTTACGATGAACAAGTAAATTGAACCTTTAATTAACAAAAATGTGGTTTTGGTCCCTTTTACACTACTTTTAAAATAATATTACCCTCAATATTGACTAATAATACAAAATTAACATTATACATGGGTCATAAATACCATAGCGATTGATAATTTGGTAAATTCGTAAATAATCGCAAGCTAAAGGTTTAATAGTGGATCACTTCACTTAATTGGAGGTTTAATGTACTTAGTCAAACATCATAAAGATTAAAATAAAACTTATCACTAATATTTTTTTGGTTATATATGGCCTATTAAATTCTCTTAAAATTACTAATAAATTTAATGTAATTGGAAAAGTAGATCAAATGCTGCTTTAGGTGATAAATTCGAAATTTCGAATCCCAACTATAATCCGTTTATATAAATTTTTGGCTCCGCCACACAAAAAATTGGTAATCCACCAAAATCGAAATTCTGGTGCTTCTGCCAAATATCAACTGTTCACTTTCTTGTTAGGTGATATTTCATTCTCCAGATGCATTATGGTCTAAGATTTTAACATTTCATCTACTCTTTGAAGAAGAGTTTTAAGCAAAAATAAAATGCCGCTTTTAATATTTTTTTTTAATGAGAAACTTTTATATTTAACACAAATACTATGGCATGTTTAATATCACAAGTTTCATAATATTTGTTGTAGTTATTGTTATTTAAGAATACAAGTTTTATAATTAATTAGTAAAGTATTATACCATGTTTTAGAGTGTAAGTTTATAAGTAGATCTATCTTTTTCAAAACATATTTGATGATGAGTTAAATTATGACAAACAAAAAGAAACGAATGAATATTTCCTTCCTTTGTTGCCACTTGTATATTGTGAGTCAAATTAAATTTAACTTATTAGCTAAAATATTAGATGCATTTTTTGTCATCTCACTACCGACTAGTAGGAAATATGCATTTTTGACAACCAAATAGGAAACCTATGGCTCTAAACTAAAGTCCAAGTCTATGAAAGAAACATTAATACATAATATGGCATATGTTGACTTTATGTCTTGAATTGTGGTGGATTCGAATTATGAATCGATCAAGAAAAGTTAGCGGTGCGATCCAAAATTGGAGGGGTAAAAAGGGAATGTGTGACGGTCGCGAAAATTGAGAGACGATAGACCTAAGATTTTGGAGAAAAAAGGGCTCATGATCAGCCTTATTGATAGTTTGTGGTTAGAGTGTGACTACGGGAGAACTTGTTAGAGTTGCACGATCACGGAAGAAGTACAAAGGGTAGTTTGATCCTAACGTGATTAGAGCATGATCGTGTGAACTCATTTCAAACTCTGTTGAGTCCCACATCGGCAAGATGGGGAGAATCTGGACCTTTTATATGGTCGTGGATAATTCTTCCTCCATGAGCTAGCTTTTGGGATTGAGCTAGGTTCAAAGTTCATTCGACATGGTATCAGAGCCATGTCCTATCTCAATTTATGGTTTAGCAATGTTGGATCCCCATATTAAATTGTCCACATTCCAGATGTTCAACCTTGGGCGTGAGACTAGCTAGGTGTTAAGTCTCGCATCGGTGGAATGAGAAAAATTTGGACTCGTTATATAGTTTTGAACAATCTTCCCCTTATAAGCTAAGCTTTTACAATTGAGTTAGGATGTTGTCTTCAGTTTTGAGGCCCATTGACCTTGCAGGTTTAGGGAACACTTGTTAAGGGACTATGATATTTGTGGAGAACTTGTGGTAACACGTAAAATTGCTTCCTTGAATTTCTAAAGCTGGCATTTGAGTTGACAAGACCTCACTTTCATGCCAACCTCATAGCTTTATTGTTATAGAGTGTTCAAACTGCACTATTTTCTATTCTAATAGATTCCACTTCGCTTCCTTGCATGATTTGCTAGGTCAATAAATAAGGACAACAAGGTAGATACAAATGTCAACATAGAACAAACCTTTGGTTGTTATCTGGCCTAATCGTCCCAATCATGATATTGAAGGAAGGAGGAGACCTTTTTGTTGATGACTATGGATCCTGAATCGAATCCAAAGCATGATTTGAGACTTATATCCTTATTGTGAATAACAAACGTTAGAATTTTTATTACCAAAACAAATATGCTAGAATTCTAATCTTGAGTGTGTACCTTGTTTTAGTAGGCATAACTGTACTATCCTAAGCTAGAATATGGGTTGTTAAATGTTCGAACAAAATCCCACATTGATAGCTAAAAAAGAAAGTGGATTTACCCCTCTACTCTTCTCCACTTAACACCGGGCTTTTTGTCTATAACAAAGTTCAAACTCATGACGTGCACCTTATTCACGTATCACACGCTACACTCTTACCACTAAAGATCTAAGCTAAAGTTACTAGAAAGACAAGAAATTTGCAAACTATGTTTTTATCATTGATGTCAGATTCTTGCAAAACAAAAACAAAAAGACATTTTTGGAGGTCACATATGAGCTTTACAAGAAAGTTTCTTACAGCATATAGCAAGATAACAGTAGCTACTAAAAGAAAATCAGTAGCAATATCTCAGCTAACTATAATGATTTGGATGAAACTTGTAATGCAGGACAAGAAGTGAATTTTCTTGAACTAATACGCTCACATCCAGAAGATGGAGCTTTATCAAGTTCAATAATGAAAGAACTTAACTGGTTCTGGATATCGGCGTTACATTTCCTATGATACTCATTCGGATTGCTGCAGGGCTGCGATAAACGCTTCCTTGAGATGAGGGTTTGTAGCAGCTACACGTTGAGCTGTGATGTCAAATTCCGAACCAGATCTGATTCAAAAACAAACACAACTACACATCAAAGGCTATTCTTTTAGTGTGAAATAACTAACTTGAAACTATTTTCATTAGACATTTCAAACTTCCTGTGCATTTCATGCCGGATTTTTCTTATTGCTCCTTCACTTCAGGAGTGAACCTAGTAAACTTAAAATTTTGAATCCGCCTCTGCTTTACTTAAACACTTCCATAAATGATTTACTTTACAAGTGTAGTTAATTATTTGATTCAAGAAACCTTCATTTTTCAAGGCAAGTAGAAACATTCCATCAGCAACATATAACGCTGTCTCAGGAATAAAATGTGTTACTCACGGATCAAACAGGACGCCTCCAGCTTCCTTCACTATTACAGCGCCACCAGCCACGTCCCTGTAAGTAGAAACATTCCATCAGCAACATATCGTATGCAATTAGATTGAAGAAATTGCCTTACCAAGGGCCTCCGAATCCAACTAAATAGAAGAGTTCAAGCCTTCCACATGCCACCCAACAGAGATCAAGTGCACATGAACCACACATTCGGAGGGATCTAACCTGTAATATAACATTCAAGTTAATTTTATTTTGTCTGAAACGCGTTTCTTAGCTGAACTTTGGACGCCTACCTTGAAAAGCAGGTTATTGATTCTCCTTGTTGTGGCTTCTACAGTTAAGTTATCCCTCGTAGTTCCAACCTGTTTGAGTAAACAAAATTTGAGTAGATTTTAAGAATATCAAGAGGTAAACAGCAAAAGCGAATCAGCATATTTATACATGTAATTTCAGATACGGTCTACTATAGATGATCGTTACTAAATCTTACGTACATCACCAAAATATGATCCTATTTCGTACATCACCATAATATGATCCTATTTTTCTTAAAAATTACAACTTGTGAATCTAGCAATGAGAAGAGACTTTTTAAGCAGTCTTTGCTAGAGATTGGACACCACACAATTTTCTTTGCCGCAAAACAAATATGTTTCATATTTCCAAATTCAAACAAAGCAGGCTTAAAGGTTTAGTTGATTGGCAGGTTCATTGTAGTTACATCTTTATAGAAGTCGGAACCAATAACTAAATTTGGTCAAAATGATTTGAAGCTTTTATAGATATGACACATGAGTCCAACTCAACCCCACAAAGCTAGCTCAAGAGGGGAGGATTGCCCAAGTCCATATAAGCAAACCACTAGTTCATTCCCCAACTAACGTCGGATTCTAATCCACTCTTAACATCCACCTTCACGCTCAGACCCAACTGGAGCATGGACCGGAGCTCAAACAAGGATGGACTTGTCTCTGATACTATGTAAAGATATGGCACTTGGCCTAATTCAACCCCAAAAGTTAGCTCAAGGGGGAAAGATTGCTTAAGTCCATAAAATTTGAAAAATGCCTTCACTTTAACTGTAATTATATTCTGCTTCCAAGTCTATCAGAACCTATCCGGAGTTGGACAGTAGTCTTGAAAACGATTACTCAAAATTTCATCATGACAACAGAATAATCAAACTGCAGAAGTAATTGTGTTTCGTTGCCATTCATGAACTAAAGGATGCTTGCTGAGATCAAATTATAAAGCAACTATAGAGACCGTCAATTACCTCTGTGCCAAGGAGGGACTTTACAAGTTCGGACTGTGAAGATACTGTATATATTAAAGCATTAGAGATCAATAGAGTGTAAACACAATGCAATAAGAGGGATGCTGCGTTTGATATGTGACATACCTTTGATAGATTTCCCATTAAGAAACGCACCTTTCCCATCAATTCCAGTGAATAGCTACATGTCAAAAACCAACCTCTTTTACTACATATCAGCAAAAGATTACTACTTGCTGCTCTTTGTTACTGTTTGGGAGCACTAAATATCTCACCTCATCGATAATTGGGTCATAAACAACGCCAACTGTTGGAATCTTCCCAATTGTGAGACCAATAGAGACACAGACAGAAGGAAACCTACAACGATCACATCGTGCCAACAAATGGCTCGAGAGGCTCAGCTAGCAATAATACAATATAAAGTAGCTTGTCACGGAATATATAAGTTATGCTTACCCATGCACAAAATTAGTTGTGCCATCAACCGGATCAACTATCCAAGTCGGTTCATCAGTTAACTCGAAATCCCCAGTAGCAGCAACTGTTTCTTCACCTATGAACTAAAGTGAAGGGATATTATAGTAAAGAATGAGAAACAGAATAACTGAATTTTCAAATATAGTACAGTTAACCAAATGCTATCGATAGAAGTTAACCTTGTGACCCGGAAAATGTTGCTTGAGATGATTGAATATGAGATCTTCACATGCCTTGTCGGTCTCTGTGACCAAATCCACCTACATTCAGTAAAAGGGTAAATCAAAGCCTATAAACCCAATCCTCCTACTATAATGTCTTGTAAACTTGACTTTAAGTGTTTCCTATATGATTGGTAATATTTTTCCGGGAAAATGCTTTCTTTGATGGTATCGTTTTCCAATGACTTGAACTTTCCGAATTGTTTTCGTCAAGAAAAATATTGTCAATCGAAAAGGGAACAATGACTTCTCTCAGTTATAGGCAACATGACTAATGTAATAGAGAAGTTATGAGTTCATCACCACTGTATATGTACAACAAAATAGATTCTGTACTCAATACATCAAATAGACTCTGGTGGAATTTTGAACGGCGAACCCATAAAGTTCAAATCTTTGGTATGCAGAAGTCATTTTCCTTCACAAATATCACAATTCTAACTCTAAATCACTTGCTTCGACCAAAACGTAAACATTGTTATCGCTTTTCATACTCAAATATATGACAAACACTTTCCTTATAGCCTATACTACCCAAAACACCAATCATCATCTATAACAACAACAACATAGCCAGTGTAATCCCACAAGTGGGGTTTGGGGAGGATAGAGGGTACACAAACCTTATCCCTATCTCATAAAGATAGAGAGATCGTTTCCGATCAGTGGCATAACTACATTGATCCAAAGGTGGTCAATCGAACACCATTCGTCGAAAAATTACATTGTGCTTATAGAAAATAATACTATGTATATAGGTAAAAAGAACAACTCTTTAGAAAAATATACTAAAGTACTGAACACTCCTAGCAAAATTCCTAACTTCGCCAATGTTTCCAATAGAAACTCGGTTCAAGTAAAGCATATCAAAGCAGTTTGAAAAATAGAACACATAAATGAAAACAAATTAACAACAACAAAATGTAGCACAATGGAAAAAACAATACATAGCATACTTAGGAAGTTACAATAACAACAAACTAGTGTGATTTATAAAAGCACATGAAACACAAATATTTTTTTTTTTACATATATTAAAAAAAAAATACCTGGCCTTTGTGCACCACATGCTTAGTCTCGTGAAATCCTTTGCAGATTATCTGAAAAAGACCAAAAAAATTGAGACAATAAAATCAAGAAAACAGAGTAAAATAGAATTAATCAATTTGGATGGAAATTAAATAAATTAATTTAATCAATTTGATTAAATTAACCTCTCCAGCTCGTTTAGCTGCATCAACTGCAACAGCCAAGAATTCTTCTAGTGAACCTGAAATTCATTTTTTTAAAAAAACAGATTTATAAACACATCAAGACATACCAATTACAATGTGTGTGAGTGTGTGATTTTTGAAGAATAGAGTAATGGGGAGTGACCATTTTGAGCCATCTTCAAATATTATTTTGCTGGGTGATGGGTTGGAAAAGAGTCAAGTTGATGCATTGAGTTTGTTTTTAGGTCATTTGGATTTTATTCCTATATTTTAGAAATTATGTAAATATAATTTTTGGGAAATTATAATCTCAGGTTTAGGTTTAATGTTTCCTTATATATATTGTTGTTATAATACAATTTGGTTAAGTAAGCAATTTAATTTTGAGTGTGCACATTATAACACTTCAATTAATCTTTATGATATCAGTTAAATACTTTAAAATTTATGTGTCACGTTAATATTTTATTACTATAACACACTAAATTAAAAGTGTATAGATCTAAAAATTTTACTCTTTTGACCACCACCTATTTTTGCACTTTTTTTGTGGAAGTGGGGGATTGGGGGGGGGGGGGGGAATTTGTCTCCTGCCCACCTAAAAACTTCAATGGGTGATTTTAAATTTTTAAGTGTTAACCCTTGTTTGTATCTTGGATAAATTTGTCAAAAGTTAAAATTTGTTGAACTTGAAATTTTATCTACAAGGTGAGCAAGAATTAAAGTTCAAGAACAACTATTTTCAAAATTATTCTTGTAAATCACCTATTTAGTATTTTGCATTCTTTTAGAATTGGACTAATATAAATTTAAATCATGTAAGATTCATTAAAGAGACTGGACTCATTTTCTATTAGAATTGTTTTTATTTTCTCAAATTTAAACACAATACTTATCTCTTTGGATTGTGTATGGCTTATTAAAAGGATGAAATTATTTTTATTTTTCAAATCCTTTATCTTTTATCAAGAATGATGAAATCTTATTCATATCACGACAATTATTTTGATGTATAATGAATTGACAATAAACTATCAAAAAAAATTATTAACCGTGAACAATTCAGTGGAAGATCAATTGTGAAGTTTGTAGCTAATTCTATTTTTTTTATATGGTGGCATAATATTTACATGTTTCACTTAATATCCGATGTATTTTACCATATGGCACATATAGTTCTTTTTAAAAAAAAAAAATTGGCCGCAAAATGGGGATTTTACTTTCTTTTTACAATGGTGTCACGTTATTTATGCAAGATTAGTTGCTAAATTTACAAATTTTAATTCAAGTTATTGAATTTAAAAAGTCTTCAAGAAAAAAGATTTTAATTCAAGAAGAAGATTTGCTTTTAAAATTAAAGTAGTTTTGCCATTAATTAATTAAAGGGATCCTAAAAAGAGAATGAACACAACAATTCTCGTGATGCTAAAATGTCCTTTTCTCTCTTATTCAACTCACATGACAAGCCTACTTTGCACTTCATGACAAATTTATCAAATTTTTGTTTGCTTTATTAACCATCTTCCTATTTGAAATCTATCGTTGGATTAATTCATATTCACATTGTACTGGATTTATTTAGAGGAAAGCGATTTTTATTAGAAATTGCTTTAATTTCAAAATTTAAATTCAAGATCTTTGATTTACAAATAAAAGAGTTCAATTTATTTTATCACATCCCTAAGTGACAATCACATAATTTCAAAATAGAAGAGAAACCGTCTCTAAAAAGAAGTTCAAGAAAATCAATTTTATTGTAAATCTTATTGAATTAGAATGAAATTTATATAATTCCTAAAAAAAAAATCTTAAAAGACAAACAATTTGCTAGTGAATTGAAATAAACATGAATAAGATAATTAATTATGTAAAATAAATTTAAACAATGCGCCATTTAGCTATTGTTCTTGAGAAATAACTGAATCTGATCTATTCCTCGAAAAAAAATTATACAACCTTATATAGAGGAGATTCCTATAACAAACTACTATTGATCAAAGATTGAGTTGTAGTTGATTGATCAATTGATAAGTGTAAATCCACATACATATACAAATTTCAGAAGGGAAAAAAGCAGAAGGCCTAAATTTAAGTGATCACAAAACATGCATTGTACATATTCATTAAATGATTATAGCTTGCAAAACATATCCATACAAATTGAAGATTCTTTTCATTAACTTCTAAAGTATACGTTACATTTCTTTCGAAGATTAAATACTTCGTTTAGATTTAACGTCTTTATCAACTAAAATTTAAGTAAACATACATTTTTGTTCTCCATTTTCTAGGCTACATTCTACAAAGGAAGTAAGGTTCCTAAATTTCTCCCATGGCTTGTCCCACACCTCTGCTAAGTAGTTATGTGGCGAGTCACCGTCCTTAGCGGTGATGACCAATCGATAATTTGTTCCAGCAACGACTTGGCTTTCTCCTTTTATTATTTTCTGAAACTCTAATTTTGTCTTCGCCTCTTTGTTGTGTTCATCCACCGCAAATTTTCCAATCTCCACCACTTCAGGATCAGTCAAATTGGTTATGGGCCTCATACCACCTACGATAGCGTCTTTCCGATAGCCTTGTACGTCGGAGACATGGAGGAGAACGGTGGCAACCACCACAAAGAGAGTTCCAAGGATGGGATTGAATTTGATGGCCATTTTGTTTTTTCTCTTTGTAAGAAGAGAATGGATGGAAAATATTTATGTTGTGACAAATAAAAGACTTCATTGGGTGGACTTATTTATGGTGAAGAACCCACACTTGTCAAGTGACTTGAATTTCCGATTTTGCCCTTTCACAAATAAATCTGTATATATGAAATAATTTTTTTAAAAAAAAAAAAACTTGTTTCCCTCCTATTTAACACATGACAAGGCTATACTTACTTTTGCACTTCCAAACAATTATTTATTTCGATGATATTCTAATATCATCCAAGTTAGTATAGAATTCCCTAATATATTAGGAATAGAAGTTGCTTCTAACCTAATTAATTAATTCGACTCCTTGTAGGATTAAGAAAAATTAATTATAAATAGCACAAGTATGTTTATGAGTCCCCACAATATATATACTACAATATACAAATTTTCTTACGTCTAGAAATTAGAGTTCTTCAATGGATATTGTTGAAGTTGATCATTATGTTGCTTTGGATTTACCCTCTGGTGAGGGTTGGGAAAACTTTCTGAAATCGACATATCGAAAGTCTATCGAAAGAAAGCATTAGAATTTCATCCAGACAAAAGACCCGATGATCCAATCAATGCTCACATCAACTTTCAAAAGCTCAAGGCTTACTATGATATTCTAAAGGATGAGAACAAAAGAAAGTTATTTGATGATCTACTCCGCATGAAGCGTGAGATAATCCAATTACAACAACAACAAAAAGAAGAAGAAGATTCAATGCGTAGAAAAATGCATGTTTTTGTACCTGATATTACTTTGGCTCGACTAGAAGAGGAGGAACGAATTGCTATAAAACTTCTAAGCAAAATTGCTAGAATTCGTGAAATATTGTTTTCAAAGAAAGAGTCGTCGTCAGACATGTGTGTAGACAAGGAAAAGGTGCTTAAGGTATCTTGGGGTAAAATGGGTGAAGATTATACTTGCCAAAGATTGAGATAGTTATTCAGCAATTTTGGTGAGGTTGAACATGTAATCATGAGTTCTATGAAGAAACGTCACGCTCTTGTTGAAATGTCATCTAAGATGTAGCTAAAGCAACCTCTTGTGTCTTGGGCGATCTCTTAATTGTGCCTCTTAACCCTGCACAAGTGAAGATAATATTTACAATTTGTAGTGTTGAATTTAATCTAAGATATGATTAAGGAGGTATATACATGCAGCTAGCTAGCTTATAATTATAAATTTTTGCTTATTTACCATTACATAAAGTCTAGGAATAATTTCAGAGACCTCTCTCAAGGTTTTGCTCTATAACACTCACTTCTCCGGTGATTTATGATATTATGTCTACCTCCCTTATCTTGACTTTTTTGTAATCTTTCAAAATGGTAAATCCTTATATGTAGATTCAAAACACAATTATTCTTGTGAGATTTCCTACAAAAAGAGGGGAGCTGCATTTTATCCATATTAACCTTTTCTTTGGCCTCTTGTGTGGGATTAGGGATATGCTAAAAGAATAGGACTATAGGAGGAAGAATATTAGTAATTAATTTGTACAAATAATAAAGCCTAACAATTCACAATTTACGATTGAGAAGACTTTCTGGCGAAGAAAATTAATAAAAATGATATAAAGGAATAAAATAAAATAATTGGCCAACTCCTAAATATTTGATAGAGATTTTGTTTATTAAGGTATCTTAAAATAATGAAAAACTCCATGAATCCATTATAGGAGAGATTTAGAACTAAATACCTTTGTGAATAATGAAATTGAGTTAATCAAGGACTCCTTTCAACTTATTATGGTGATTTTTAAGAATTTATTTTTTTTCAGTAATTTTTATTCTATAACCTAAACATAGTGTTTACGTATTATCTTTTCTAGATTTTATTAGAAATTTTAATGTTAAATTTTTTAAATTAGAAATTTGATTTGGGTGTGGGATCCTACGTAAACTTGAACAATATAATGCACCCTTTAGCTATTGTGCAAATTTCAAAGCCTAAAAAAAGGGTAAAAAGCTATTGTTCCCCTCATATTTAACACATGACTAGGCTATACTTTGCACTTCCAAACAATTATTTATTTATTTATTTAATCATCTCGTATTCCAAATCTATGCATTGTGCGGATTAATTTAAAGTCACATCATGTAAGACCCCGTAAGCTGAGATAAACTAAAGCAAAATATTGAACCTCCTTTGCCACTGAGTTAATCCCTTGGCTTATGTTCAGGGGGTTCAATGTTAAATATATACTCATAAATTAAAAAATTTATCTTATATATACAGTGTAATTTTTTAACGAAGGGGGTTCGGATGAACCCCTGGATACCACGTGGGTCCACCCCTGGACCTATATACATAAAAAAATACTCTTTATTAAAAAAATTTAATAATTTTTAAAGTTCGAACATGAAATATCTAATTAAAGATGTGAATATTTATTTGTGGCAAGTTGCAACTATACTACCATCAGGGTTGTGGTGCAGCGGTGGGATTGTTTCACCATTAAACAGAGGTCTTAGGTTTGAGCCCTGGATATGGAGAAAATCATGTTGGGAGTATTTTTCCCGAATAACCCTGCCGTGTGCGATTCAAATTTTATTGGGACTTTAATGCATGCTCCTAACACCGGATGAAAAGAAAAAAAAAAAGAGCTCCAACTATACTTTTATAGAATAGAAGAGAGATTGCCTCTAAAAAAAAGCTCAGGCGATCATGTTTTAAAAACTTATAGGATTAGTATGATATTTATAAAAATCCAAAAAAAAAAAACTCTTTAGAAGACAAAATAATTTATTGTTGGATTGAAATAAACTTGAATAGTGCTAACCTTATCAAGTGATCACACACCATCAAATAAAATAAATCATCATGCAAAACATATCCATACCAATTGAAGATTCATTTCATTAAATTCTCTAAATTACATTAGATTTCTTTCAAAGATAGACAACATACTTTGGTTCATTCAAATCTAACATCTTGAATTTATCAATGAAATTTAGGTGAAAATACATTTTTGTTCTTTGCTTCTAATAATTGTTTAAAGGAAGTGAGGCTCCTAGATTTCTCCCCTGGCTTTTCCCACACCACAGCCAAGTAGTTATGCGTCAAATCACCGTCCTTAGCTGCGATGACCAATCGATAATTTATTCCCTCAACGACTTGAGTTTCTCCTTTTATTACTTTTTGAAACTTTAACGTTGTTTTGGCCTCTTTGTTGTGTTCATCCACCGCAAATTGTCCTATCTCTGTCACCTCCTCCGTTATATTGGTTATGGGCTTCCAATCTCCGGCCAAAGCCTCTCTCCGGATGCGTCTTGCGTCCGAGACATGGAGGAGAATGGTGGTAGCCACCACAAAGAGAGTCACAAGGATGGGATTGAATTTGATAGCCATTTTTTTTCCTTTTGTAAGAATGGAAATATAATTAAGTTGTGTTTGTGACAATATGAAAAGACCTCATTGGTTATAGTCTTATTTATAGTGGAGGATTTTCAAATTAATCATTTCACCCCTAATACTACAAATTTTCAAAATCTATGAAATTCGACTAATTTTGAAAATTATATAATTAGTTTACCATAATTTCGTTTTTCTTTATTTTAATTTAGGACTGGAAATCTAGTCAACACTTGGAAGTTAAAAAAATAATAAAAAAAACTTAAGTAAGTAAAATGTTTGGGCTAAAGCCCAATTACAAAAAACACTTGGGGGGCTTCAGGCCCAAATTCTTTTTCGGTCTGGCATGGGCAAGAGAGGCCCAAGTTTTTGCACGGATTGTCCCTATTTAAGGATGGTCTTTAATTTTTGTCCCCAATATTCATTTAATGAAAATTTATAGATTAAAGTACCATTAATTATGACTTAAATTTGCTAGGCTGATTAATTTCGCTAGAAAGATTTTTTTTAGAGGATGTATGCCTTGAGGTATAAAGTTTTGTAGTATTTGATTCGCATGCAACTTTTGTTTTCGTGCATAACTTGTAGCAATAAATTTGTGTCATTTGACATAATCTGTGCCACAGAAGTTATGTCATGGGGTATAATTTGGGCCACTAAGCATAATTTGTTTTGCCTTTAAACATTAATTGTTCCTTTTAGAACTACTTCATACGTAGGTGACAAAGTTGAAAATTGTGTCTTAGTTCAGACATTTTTATTTAAAGTTTCACCTAACGAAAGCCAAACATTAGAGAAATTTGTTTAAAATTTACATTTTTTTGGACATGTGATATGAAGTGGTGATTTCAAATAAGCATTTGAACATGATTTCAAATTTCCAAATTCTCCCAAAAATATGATTTTGAAATTTTAAATAATGAGTTCAATTTTTTTGAAATAAATCATGCAAAATATACTCATACCAATTGAAGACTCATTTCATTAATATCATTAACTTTATAAATTACACTAGATCTCCCTTAAAGATCATCATATCTAGTATTTTAATCAATTAAATTAATCAAACATACACATTTACACAACTCTATAGTCTGTACATGGTTTGAAATAAGTGAGCTTCCTAGATTTTCCCACAAATCGAATCAAATCGGAAAAAAAACCCGACTAGTGGTTTGGTTTGATTTGGTTTGGTGTTTGGAAAAAAATCCGATCATTATAAGGTTGGTTTGGTTTTAACTAAAAAAAGTCAAACCGAACTCAAACCGACCCGATTATAGATATATTACTTTATAATTATGCTATACATAAAAATATTTATTAAAATGTAATTTATAAATATTCTCTTAAAATTTTCATAATTTTTGTTTTCTTTCTTACATTTAGATTTGGATTTGAGAAGCACATCTAAATAATATACAAAAAAAACTCATAAGGAAATGAACACTGGAAGCCCAAAAACATGTTATGTAATTAGAAAACCCTATTCGACTACAAATGGTTTGGTTTGATTTGTAAAAAATTCGAACCAACCCGAAAAACCCAAAAAAAATTGATATCAAAAAATCCGACTTATATTGGTTTGGTTTGGTTTATAGATTTAATAGCCCGACACAAATGTCTTGGTTTGATTTGTAAAAAATCTGAACCAATTCGATCCATATACACTCCTACTTATAATAATGTGGCTTATCAACGTCCTTAGCCATGATGACCAGTCGATAATTTATAATTTCCTTATCAACTTTCCTTAATCCCCAATCTAAGTTCTGAAACTCTAATTTTGTTTTGGCCTCTTTATTATGCTCATCAATCGCGAATTTTCCTATCTCCACCACTTTAAGGTCTTGTAGGTCTGGTATGGTATCCCAATCATCTCCGTTAACTTCTTTCCGGCCGCCTAGTGCCTCGGAGACATGGAGGAGAACGGTGGAAACCAACACTAAGAGAGTGCCAAGGATGGGATTGAATTTGATAGACATTGGTTTTTTTTTCTTTGTAAGAATGTAGAATATAAGTTGTGTTATGACAATAAAGGACTTCATTGAGTGGTCTTATTTATAGTGGAGAACGGATACTTGACAAGAAATATGAATTTCCAAATTTACGCTTTGAAAATTTATTATTTTTGAATTTTGTCATTAGTATACCATAACTTTTTTCTTCTCTGTTGGTAGAGAACGATTTAATTGCTTTAAGAAAAAATAAAGACAAGTTCAATTCAAGTGATTGTACAGTTAGTGTGGGATAAAGATACACTGATTTGTGGATTATCTGTTGATTTGTTTATTTATGATGAACATTTAATAATTAAGATTGTCATCATTATTACAATTTGCTAGATTTATTTTCTGTTTTGCTAGATTTGACCAAATAATCCTATATTCAATTAACACATTACACTTGTCCTATTTTTAATTTTTTTGTAATTTAAATATTCATCTAGAAGTTCCAAACATCTGAAAATAATTTCCAGTTTGTCAATATCAACTTTTGTCCTTCCCTTACTTGTTCCTCTCTAATTACTATTTGTCATGTCACGCCCCAAAAGGATATCCTAGGTGTGGCCGGCATTTGGAAACCATTGCTGGCCCCAAGCAAACTGCTTGATCTGATCACTCATTAAATTACTCAGCGGAAGACTTAGATATACAAAATAAGACACTCAAGTGGGCTAACAGCTCAACAACTCAATAAAGGAATAGTTTTTAAATAAACAATTTTAAAAGTCAACTCAATCTCATAAATAATAGTATTTGCAAAAACAGACTCAAAAGGGACATCAACTCCAATCTACTCAGTTTATGTCTATGAAGCCTCTATGAACTATCAAGAAGGTGTCGACACAAGCCCACGACTACCTCAAAAGAAACAACTCGAGCAATGAATGAAATAATTATCATTCCTCTGAAAGTAAGGAGGTCTCACCACTATCAGGAAGGAAATGGATCTTCAACGGTACTTCTGTTGAGGATCTCTAATATCTGTGTCCGCATCATAAAATGATGCATGCCAAATGGCGTCAGTACATGAAATGTACGGTATGTAAAATAGCTTAAAGGAAACTTACTCAAAGATACTCAACTCTGAAAATAGCTCAACTCAATAAAACATGCAATATGTATAAAAGAATGTTTTATAAAACATAAGTAAGTGAATGCAACTCAGTATATAAAAATATAATGTTTTACTTTTTGGGGAGTTTCTCTAATCGAAAACCATCACTTATGACTTATGAGCTAGTGATGATACAACGAGTTGTTGTCGTTGCCACAGTCGCTTATTACTTTGCTAGGGTAAGGGATGAAAACTCAATGGATCCAAAATTACTCAAAGTCCATCATTTTGGGACTTAGAAAGACATATCATTTATCCTACGCTGGCTACGCTGATACCAACTCTTGTAGCATCCCCTTTTAGGAGAATACCACTTACGAAACAAAACTAATTATTTCTATTATTTTACCCTAAAAAAAAACTTATTGAAAAACAATATATGAGTTTTATTTTAAAAAAATGATTTCCAATTCAACAATACTTCAGGTTCATAAAATACACAAAACTTCAAATAAGTAATTATCACAAAAATATTATATTCCTTCGTGCATAATGACAAGTCAAAATATGACCTAGTATATTGCATTACTTGAGTTAAAAGCACACTCTAAAATAACAAAATTAGTCACATGGTTTAAGTTACAAGCCTTTAAAAATTTCGTACATAAGTGTCACACATGTATCATGTACAAGTCCCCAAAATAATATACAAAAACTAGATGTATATGCATATGTGATCTTCAAAAGAGCTCCCAAAAAGTCTACTCCACATGACCATCTTCATATCCCGCCTTGCATATCACCTACGATAGGAAACAACTATCGCTAAGCATAAAGCTTAGTGGTGTATAACCTTTGGACTTAGAGCCATTAAAAATTCTCAATTTTCTTTTTCATCATAAACGGTTCAATAAGGTAGCATTAAGTCCAAGTGAACAAGTATATCAAGTATCAAATACAAATCTTAGAGAGTTTCAAAATACCAATACTAATATTCAAAGGCTTAAGTACCAAGAATGCTTATAATTTAATTCAAAAGAGTAGTCAAATAATCAATTTTACCCCATATGTACGTCATGCCTTCACACTAAGCACAATCAATATCAAGACGGACCGAAGCCCCAAAATCAAGAAGTGTCCATATCAAGAAGGGTCGTCACCCAATATCAAGAAGATCAAATACCATGTTGAAAGTGGCTTTTCACTCGTACTCAAAAATGGGCGAAAATCCATCGTCAAGACGAAATGTAAATCCAAAGTCAAGATGGGCAAGATCTGAATCGAGAGGCATGCCAATATCGATGACAAGTCACCGTAACAAGAAGGACAAATTCCCAACAAGAATGCAAAATGATCAAGCAATTCGTACAAGTGGGCGATTCAACGAAAGTTTTGCAATACTTGAGATAATAGTCATACCAAAATATAAAACAAGGAGTAAGGAAACAACCCAATAAAATACTTTAAATTTCTGAAAAATAAAATATTTCAAGTTCAAGTTTATACACGAACCTTGGCGTTTTAGCATACAACAAGTTCTACCACCACTCGCGGAGTTCAATTTCTCTATGTCATAGATCAACCAAAATCCACTTCGTCAAACAATTCCTCTTAGCTTGTATAAGAGAATATACACCTTAAATACACAATCAAACATCTACTTAAGTTTAAAAGCTCCAACATATCGAAACTAAACATAAAATCACTGAAAATCAACCCAAAATATCAAAACAGAAATTCTGGGCAGCACTACTGTCTTGTATTGCTGCTCAGTTTCGAAGGGGTAAATGGGATAATTAGGCTTTGTGTCCTCAAAGAAAGTTATAGCTATATGTCTTAGGGTCATATACAACTTTGAATCACCCCTACAGCAATTATGTACAACAAGATATGCTCAAAATACCCACAGCAGTCCATGTAGGACTTTTAGACCAAAATCTGGGCAGCACCTCCCCTGTACTTCATCACCCTTTTTCGAGTCAATAAAAGCAAAACTGGATTTTGGATCCTAAATAAAAGTTATAGCCCTATGAAATAGCTTTCCAAAACATCTTGAATTACTCAAAACTAAGTTTTACACAAGGAGTTATACTACAATTACTAACAGCAGTCCCAACCAAAAACGGGTTTGCAACCAAAGTTTATTCCCCCAATTTCGACAACAACAACTTATCAAGAACATCAACAACAATATAAACAATCATTCTACTTCATAACTTAACTAATTCCACCCATTTAATCCAACCAAAACATCCCCTAATCCATAAATTCCAACAAAGCAACAAACAAGTTTATAACACTATTTTCTCCGTTCTAATCCGTTAAATCTCTAAACAAGTTTGATAATAAGGAAAAACAACAACTAAATCTTACCTTGAAGTATAAGTCAACCACCTTAATACACTCCTTCTTCTCTGAATTTTAGCTCAAAATGAAGACAACGCAACGTGCAACGTTTTTCTCTTCATGAGCTTTTGAAATCGGAACTCGAATTTGGGTCAAAAATGGATTTTAATTCACTCTCTCTCTATCTCTCTATATTTCTATGGTGTTCTGGAAATATTTTGGATGAAAGGAAAGAGATAAGGCTGAACTTATCTCTTACATGGAAATAAATATGGGCTGACCCGATTTGGAATCGGGTTGGGCCAAATTTTCTTCCTATCTTGACCCTTCTGCCTTGCAATGTCCATAACTTTTTATTCCGATGTCGTATATAAGCCCATGACCTATGGTTGGAAAGGTATTTCAATTATCTACAACTTTCATTTTATGGGTTTTCCCAAATTTTCAAATTTTGATAGGGTTATGCCCTCCTAAAGTCAGATCATCCAAAATATAACTTAAAAAATAAATAAATAATTCTTAAAAATAAATTGGGGTGTTACATTATGTGCTCACCCCATATCAGTGTCGAATACTACTCCCAAAATATTGTATTATGCTCATATACGTCAAGTGAGAGAATACTCAAAATACATCATTTAGTCTCTTTTGGACTTAGCTCAAAACTCAACTCATCTCTTCTCTTTAAAATAGGCATAATCTAAACTCGTGAATGCATTTAAAATAAAAATATAATTTAACTTCTCAACTCAATCTCAAAATAGATGGTTTAATGTAATAATGTTCAAACCATTTATACTTAAAATACTCATGCTCAAGATAATAATTAAGGAATTTCTCAAGCTCAAAATAATAATTAAGAGACTTCTCAAACCCAACTCATGCTCAAACTCTTTCTCAATCAAAAATGAAAATAGTCATTCTTTAAACTCAAAATAGTGCATAAAATAATTAATGTATAAACGTTCACAAATCATTCTTTAAAAACTCCATCAATGCATAAAATAAAAATGTAATCTCAATTAGGGTTCATGTGATTGCAAACACCAATCCATACTCTCACTCAATTCAAAAAACTCATCAAGGATTATTGTAATATATAAACAAGAACACAATAGGAATCATAAATAACTCAAGAACTCAATTTATGGAACCTCGAAACTCAACTAAACTCGAATCAATGAAGATGTAGGGCATGTGGACGAATTCAATCCACATTATGGTTAGCCTTACATGCCTTAAAAGTTCCACAAATCTTGATGAAAAATCTTAACTTGAAGAAGAACAATCAAGAGACCCTTTCTTGAAATTCTTGGATTTGTTTTCTTGGAAACCATATGGTTAGGATTTAAGATTTCTCTTAGCGATTCATGTATATATGAAGGAATTTGGGTTGGAAAGCTTGAAATCTATGAAGAAGAATCTACCTTGTTAAAGTATCTTGAAAGAGAACCCTAGCTCTTTCTCCGCTTCTTCCCCCTGATTTCTTTTGATTGAATGTGTAAAAAGTCTAAGGAATTGGTTTAGAAACCCTTATAAGGTCTAAAACGGCCTATAGCATTCATAGATTAAGTATAGGAGGGGTGAAAAAAGGCCAAAATGCCCTCAATGAAATCAAAAAACATAGGAGAAAAAATTTACACATAAATCGCATTCCAGGAATGCGTTTTATGAATAAAGGGTAAATAGAATTTGATGAATGCGTTTTATGGCTTATTTTCTTGAAAAAGATTTTTGGCCCAATTTCGAAAAAAATTACACTATGGAGAAGCAAGTCCGCGACGCGGACTGATTGCGCACTTCTCTGGAATTGAAATTTTGCCCCGAAAAATTATTTTTTTATCCAATTGACCTAAAATTCAACCGAGACCATTTTCCTACATGATTTTTCCCCTTGATCGACATTCTAACCTCGGATTGACCGAAAAAGTTAAGGATGATGCATTGTGCGAGTGTTCTTTCGTCTAGGGATATTTTGATAATTTTATCGAGCATAACACTATTATAAAATATAGAAAAAATATATAAATACATTTTCTATATGTATAATGGAATATGCCTGGAATGTTCTTTGGACAATTGTGATGATTCCCAAGCGAACAATCAAGATGAGTTTGATCAAGAAATTAAAGATCTGATGATGATTAATGATTAAGATGATTTCGAGAAATAAAAAAGAGAATAAAAGTCATGTCCTAAATATGAGAGAGATAGTATACTTACCCTTTGAAGATACATTTCATTGATATCATTAACTTTTATAAATTACATTAGATCTAGTAACTTTATCAACTAAATTAATGAAAATGACATATGAATCCATGTTCTAATCCTTGAAAATAACATTCATCAAAGGAAATAAGGTTCCTAGATTTCCCCCATTGCTCGTCCGATTCTTCAACAACATAGTATTTTGGTGAATCACCATCCATAGTAGAGATGATTAATCGAAAATTTCTAGTTGCCTCACTAATTTTAATTTGACTTTGTCTCGATATTACTTTTTGAAATTCTAATTTTGTTTTTGTCTCTTTATTATGCTCATCGACTGCAAATTTTCTTAATTCCACCACTTTAGGATCTTGTACATTGGGTAGGTCAATCCAATCGTCTACGATAGTTTCTATTTTTCGACCGCCTTGTGCTTCGGAGACATGGAGGAGCATGGTGGCAACCACCATTAAAAGAGTCCCAAGGATGGGATTGAATTTGATAGACATTTTTTTCTTTGAAAGAGTCTTGAACATGAATTGGATAGACTGAAGTCTTTCTTACCCATCCGATAAGCCTTTTACAGACTCAGCTCTTTCAAATTCTTTGAACAATAATTGCCTCTATCAGCATTTTCTCTACTACAAGCATCGCAATATAGGCATCCTTCTGATGGATGAAGTTGACGAAGATTCATTTTCAGGGTAGTTGAAAAGAGCTATAGCAGCTTACAATGCAGTTGATTCGAAAACATACGATAGGGCTGTGGGTAGGGAGTCAGATCAGGCCAACGCTCGTTTGCTAAGCGGGCTCATAGTCCAAGCCTCTTTGTCCGAGGAAGGGGAACTCTATCGTGCAGGCTTGGCATAGAAGGACGTCTATCCAAAAAGTTTTTTTCGCATGGAATTGATCTCGAAGAAGCGATTGCCCACGAAAGCCGACCCTATTCCTACCATGGGAATATCTATCTTTCTTTTTTCTTTCATATCTATGGTTTAGGATAGAAAAGCGATCCTCTCCTTTTCTTCCAAAGTGCTTATTTGGTTTTAGGAGTTGTTGAATGCGTTGTTCCACCAGCTCCGGAAAAACCTCAACTAGATAAATTCATTTATTTCACGCAATTCTTCAAAGGATATCTTGTTGGATTGTCATTTAGGTTTAGGATTCTTATACTTTTTCCTTGTTTAGGATTCTTTGCTTCCTTGGTTTTTTTTTAATTTAGGTTTAGAATTCAATTTAGGTTAGCAAAACTGCGGTAGATTTAGACTGTTTGTTATCCCAATTAATAGGTTTCTAGAATTTCAAAAATCAAAATAATTTAGAATAAAGAAAAGTTGTTCACTTCTATAAAATAAAATAAAAACATTCTACTGTTTTATTTTATCATAAATATTGATGTTTGCAAAAGTTAATTTAATTACTTGTGATTTGAGGAAAACTTCAAATATGTCATCTGCTCTTGATGTTATGTAATAATAGATATATGTTGTTGTCAATCGTGATCGTAACATTAAAATTGATTAGGTATTCTAATTTATATCAATTAATATTTTTATTAATTTTAGAATTTATTTGTTCTATTTTATATCTAAATTTGTTCCACATTTCACTTATGTTGTACAACAATAATATTTAGGATATGGCGTACACATGCAAATTTTTTTCTTATCTTATGTCAGATAGAAACAAAGTAGAAAAACTATTTCATATAGATTCCAATTCAAAACAGTATTTTAAAAAATAAATTTGACAAACGTAAAAGTATTCATCGAAACGAATAATATTGGATTGACATGCATAATTAAATCTTATCATCTCTATATGATAAGTCACCCCAATTGTATTGGGCTGACATATAGCAATAATGCTAGAAAAAAAACCATATATATACACACTTGTTTGGCAACAATTTTAAGGGGTTTATTCCTACATATCGTTTAATCAATCAATTAACTGCATATTAATTTCCATCTCAAATTCATTTATTGGATTCTATGAAAATATTGTCGCGTTCATATCGGATATTCAAAAAAAAATATTACTTTGAAAGATTTGATACGCTTGTGATCATAATATTTTTGAAGAGTCCATAAACCTCGAGCTTAAATCTTTGGATAGGGAGAAAACTTAAAGTAGTTAGGAAATGCTTTCCTTCTATAATAGGCGCTATGCAATGCAAAATCTAAATAGCCAGATCAATAAATAATAAAAAAATATATCTTACTAATTGTTGACCAAACAAAAAGCATAAGAAAAAGATGCACAAATGAAAAAAGTTAAAAATTAAGGGTGATTGATCATAGACCTCGAATTCAAATCTTGATAATAGAGAAATTCTTGTTAATTAGGAAGCTCTTTCTTTTTTTAACAAATCCTACATTGCGCCTGATTCTAAATTAGTCGGACCAATGAATATTAAAAAAATTAAAAATGAGCAAAAGTTGAACAAAAAAATACTAGCACATTCTCATGACAATATAACAAAGAAAAAGAGTATTCTTATTATTCAAATACAGTGAGATATCAAATCTCATGTATCAAGCTAGCACTCTCAACTTGCTAGAAATAAAAAAAAAAAAAAAAAAAAAGCACTCATAACCAAACTTTATTATGCTTAGATACAAACGTGTTCAAAAAGCATAATAATACAATTATTAGTACTTACATAGTAATTAAATCATTTACTCTGAAGTCATTTCAACTGGAACTTCAGTACTTTCTTTTTTTCCCTCACCACCTTCAGCAGCCACGGCAGCAACTGTTGTTGCCATTGCTGCTAATGGGACTTCAGACTTCGTTTTTGGTGCCTCTGTTGTTGTCTTCACTTCAATTTCAGTTGTTGGAGTTGGCTCTAATACTGTAGCCGCCGACTTAAAATTCACAAAAAAAAATTAAAAAATTATCATTGACAAATAGTATTGAAAGAAGAGTTCAAATTTCGTGCACTAATCATATCATAAAATACATATACATAAGCAAGTCAGGATTTATTAGGTAAGTACAAGTATCACTACTAAAAAAACATATTTTCAATGGTGTCATCGGTCAGAAATTAGCTTAGTATCATTTGTCATTAATATTTGCATTAGAATATATTGTCTACATCATATTTTTTAAAATAAGGATTTTTCACTGGATCTTGCTAACGCGAGATACTTTGTGCACAATGCCAAGGAGTCAATTTCCAATAGAATGTATGTTAAAAATTCACATTTTTTTAATAGTGTAAATCTGTTGATAGACATTAATTGAGATAATTTAATTCTAGTTTAGAGAAGAGTTTATCTATAAATCGCGCTCTATCCTGCTTGATGTATGAAATCTTCTCTCTTTTTGAGTTTTCATTTACACAATTAGATCATTTAAAATACATGCAAGTTGATTTCTTGATAGATATAAAGTTTTAAAATGATAAAAATGGTAACTGATCTGCTAGCACAATTAAAATTTTACTAATACTATAAAGTAAAAATACAAAAATTTAAACGGTTAGTATATATAGCTTCAACTCTAAACAATTTTGGTTGGATCTTGATCAGAGTGCTAGAATTTAATCTGTAAAATAGGGAGGAAAATAAATCAATTATATAAAATTAAATTAAAGTACCTGATCAAGACTTGCCATTGGAAAAGGAGGAATAAATTAAACTTGAGGATAAAAAGATTGGGAATTAAAGGGAAAATAATAAAATGGTTAAAGTGATTTTGGTTTTATGAAGAATAAAATCAAGAGGAAAGAGCTATTTATAGAGAGAGTAACATCAACTTTGTTAATAATTTTAATGGAAAATTGAGTAATGGTACACTTTAACAAATAGAAAAAGAGAAGTGAGAATCTTGAAAGCTATACACAAAATGACATTTCATATGATGACTCACATTAAAGGAACAAATCAAAAATTAGTTGCAAAAGTAAAGTATAATTCCTTAATTTTAATCAGATATTTTAGATTTGATCAATATTTGAGGATAAATTCGCCTTTAATAAAATAAGTTTTACTCCTCGTATAAGATTTATTGATATAAATTTAAATTAGGCGGATTTAGATCAAATATCAGACGGAAACTAAAAGAAAAAAATTAGAATGTTTAGTTGTTAATGTGTTTACGTCTCTATATACTTTTAAATTAAATAATTCAACAATCTTTATTATTGTTTCTTCTCTTTTTTTTCTTTTTAAGATTAGGGTCTTAGCTTTTGCAGACATTACATATTTTCGTACTCCATTTTATATGAAATTGCTTTTTTTTTTTAAAAAAAAAAAAAAAGAGAGAGAGAGAGAGAGAGAGTAGCGAAAAAAAATATATTAACGTAATAGTTGAAGTGTTATTGTGAGATATATGTTATGTTGGAAAAAGACGGTTTAAAATTAATTTTAATTTTTATAGAAAAAAATAATTTTAGAAAAAGAAGAGTCGCCACTTAATTTTTTAAAGAAATTAAGAAAACTTAATTTAAAAGACCCTAACAGATTTAAGTCTTAAAAATTAAAGAAAATGGGTAAGGATTCAAATTTCCACTTTGAGAAGGTGTTAGCACTCAAAATGGCCGTTAACATGCGGTTATCCGACGATTTGAAAATTATTTGACTAACTTTGGAAAAATTACTTGTTAGTAATAAAGATAAATATATTTATTTGAGCAATAAATCAACTTGAAATACTTGAGATAATTTATCAAGAAAATATACTCTATTATATAACTAAGTAAATGAATTTTAACTATGTTTAAAGAGAAGTAGTAGATCTAATGTATTTTAGCTAAATTAAAGGCGATTAATACTTTGATTAAATAAGGAAAATCACTTGAGCTATTTAGGGAAAATCTATTTAGAGAAAGACACTCTAAACTCAATTGATTTGAAAGAACATCAACTTAAAAACCTTTAAGATAATTTGGAAGAAAATTATATTTGTTGAAACGTCTAAGTAAAAGAAAACACTTAAATGAGATTATTTTTAAAGAAGAAATTAACAGAAAAATGGTTTCTCTTGTAGGGGGGTTCAATTAAGTTAAACAAAACTAAATCAATTTATACGCAAGTATAAATAAACGTAAATAAACAAATAAATTATTACAACCCGAATTAAACATAAATGAATAAAGTATGAAAATTTGGTCCAACACTTAGTTTATGTACGCCTAAACTAAGTTATTGGGTCACCTGCGTTTTGGGCCTTAAGCCCAATTCCACTATATATCACGGATGTATATACATTATATATCAGTGTATACAACACTATTTTCATGTATATCGGACTGTATATACACTATATATAACCTATTTTCAGCTCCAGCAACTTGTAAATCAGCATCCCTTTCCATTTTTTTTGAAGATGATGACTCGAAAAAAGAGGGTACTTGGGCATCCGTGGCTCAACGTCGAATGCAAATAATGGAGAAAGTCCATATTGGACTTGACCGATGGTTCATACAATAAACAAAATGGATAACATTAGTAAATAAATAGAGAGAAAACAATTGAGATATGATTCTTATTAATTGAATAAAGGATACTTAAACATCTCATTTTAAGTGTAATCACTAGGATCTAAAGAAAACCAATATGAAACTTGCATCTAAGGACGAGATACCTTATTAATTCTAATTAATCATGTGTTATACTAAGAGACAAATTCATGCATAACATTTAATAATACAAATATGAGTTACTGTATATTAACAAACAAACAAATAAACTTCACAGTAAATGAATAGGGACAACACAACTCATGATCAAATTACCATTAAATTCAACTTGATATGGTGAGTACTTGAGGTATAAGAATGAAATATCAAAACACGCATGTGTATATATGCATAACACTTAAAAGAATCACATATGAACATAATAAAATAACATAGTGACTAACAACATGCATATATCTAAAAAAAAAGAAAAAAAAGGAAACATAGAAATATATCCGAGTAAATAAAGGGCATGAAATTAACGTATACATTATACTAACTCAAATCTCAAAGCAAAATTTAAATCAATTAAGCCATGGAAGTTCTAATTAACAAGCAACTTAAGCATATATTTATTATCTAAATGATGATAAAAGAAGAGATTGAAAACGTAAAAATCTATATCGTCAAAAAAAATACTTGAAAAAATAATGAATGAAACTAAGCGTTTTCACATATTCGATAAAAAATATCACTACACTTCAAGCAAGAAAAGAAATTTCTGTCATTAATCTAATTAATCCTAACATATGCTTACTAAAAAAACAATATTACAAATCGACAAATAGAAGACATGAAATAATTATTCATTAAATAAAATAAAGTCGAGAAAAGATTTTTATCTATTTTTGGGCAGCGACTGAGACGATGAATTTAAAGGCGATAAACTCCTTGAACCCACCAAAAAATGAGCGAAAGAGATAAAAAAAAGAATTGAAAATTTGAGACTAGAATTTTTTATGATTTTTTTTCGTCTAATTTTTTTTTGTAATATTATGTTCTTGCTTCCCTTTTTTGTGTGTTCTTGTATGTTTTTGAATGTTGATGAATATAGATTTATTCTCTTTTTTTTTGTGATATATGTTGTTCTTCCTCTCTTGAAGAAGATGAATGTATTTTTTTTTTTTAAAAAAGTGAGCTTGGTGGGAGTAATAATGAGATTTCTGAATAATGATGAGTTTGATGGGGTGATAATGAAAAAAAAAGGAAAAAGAAAAGGGTGGGGTAGGAGAATAATGATGTTTGAATATTTTTTTTAAAAAAGGGGATTAGATGGGATTGGAGGTGAAAAAGGAAAAAGAATAAAGGAGTAAGGTTAATATTGTATAAGTATAATATATTTATTGTAGTAGTGTAGGTTGTTGTTGTTATTGGGTTTGTAGAGAGCGAGATGACAATATTAGGTTGGGATGACTTTGGGCCCGGATTTTGAGCTAAATAATGACTTGAAATTTGGTTAAGGGTGGAGTGAAAAAAATGATTAGATTTATAAGGAAAATGACCACACGAAAATTGATTTAATTTGTGAATTCAGCTAAAAATTAAATAAGATGAATCGATAATAATTAATTAACGAACTTCTTAATTCTAACCAAAATGAATTAATTATCTTAGTTATAAGCTAATTAATTCAAAAATATAAACTACATAGATACGAAACAATAAAATAAAATAAAATAATTATTATTATCTTATCATTTTTGAATATTTATAGAAATTAATAATTATATAAATAATTATATAGAACTGTATATATATAAACTTGAAAAGTAATTTGTATTGATTGATTGACAAATAAGTGTAATTATGTAAATTAATAAAATGAAAAAGATGAAATGACAACTTACTGAAAATAAAGATTGAAATGATAATTATTTTAAAAAAGAGTTTTATGAATTGACATTCTAGTGGAAAACTAATAAGTGCAAGGTGCAAACTAATTAACAAATCACAAGGAAAATGAGAAAGAAAAAGAAGAAGAAGATTGAAAAGACAACATAAACAAAATGAGGGTCCTTTCAACTTGCAACTAATTTATTAACCACCCAAATAGTTAGTTAGATGCTATAATAACAAATCATAATGTTTTTGCATTCATAGTAAACAAGAAAAAAGCATGAGTTATGGGTTCATCTGATTGTAGTAGAGTGATAAATATATTATTTTGTTTTGAATTTGAGCTCAGAGTATGAAGTTGGCACAAAAAAAATCTTTTCAGCGTAAATTTGTATTAATCGAACTCAAATAGAGTACAATAATACAACAAACGAAAAATCAAACAAGAAGTTATGAATTCGTCTGACCTCGATATTTTATTTCAAATTTTATATATATTTTGAAATATTCATCAAATACATAAAAAATAAATATTCAATATCCATTTTTGGTCAGATTAATTAGATGTTTTCAGTTTTAAACTGAATATCAAAAAAAATCTTAATAGAGATCAAGAGACTCTCTTTTTAATGGGTCATACAATAATAATAACATAATCCGCGAGAGTGGTTTGGAAAAGTGATGTATACTCAACATATTCCTATCTTATTGAGGTAGAAATGTTATTTCTCTTTTTATGGGTCTTACACATCCGTAAATCTAATTTAGTCCGGAGTTCACTTGAAAATACTAAACAAAATTAATTAATTTTAAAAAAAATCTAACAGCCAATTAGGCATTAAAAAAAATCCTAAGGGTCCCACTTAATTATTATAATCACATTAAACTACCAATCACTTCCATATCTGCTTACCCTCCTAATTATTTCCCCATTGCTTTCTCCCATATTTATCCATAACTGAGCCCATGAGATATTAGTGCCCTTTTATTTTTTTTGTGAAAATTAAATTTTAAAAGGGCATTTTAGTCTCTAACACCTTAAGAAAACAATTGATTATATTATTTTTGGAGCTCTTATCGATTAGCTTTCAAACAAGGATGAAGAAATCAACGATATCTTTTTATGTTTTGAGTTATTTTGTGTCGAATTGATCATGCGGTTGATAGAATGACGAATTTTAAAAATCAGCGATAATAATATTTACTGAATAAAAACAAACCTTTACTTTGTTTCATCTCTTCATGAATGAGGCTCTATGTGGCATAAATCAAATTAGTCGAACTTAAATATAAATATCAAATTTTAAACGAAAACCAAAAGAAATAATAATTAAAAAAACTTCTTGTAAGCTCGTACTAAACCAAACTAAACTTTTTGTAAGCTATATTACAAAATTGATTTCATAGATATTCCTCCTTTGAAAAGTCCGAAATTAATTATGCACCTAACTTAGTAATTAAGAATACTTTAAATGCAAAAGGACCCCCCCCCCCCCTTCCCACCCTCACCCCCAAAAGAAAATTATTTACTTTCTCCGTCTTCGCAAATTATCTGTTGTGATTTTTTTAAAAAAATTATTTTAGTCAAGACAAAATTAGTTACTTTTTTCATTTTATTTTTAATTTAATTGCTCTTAAGAATATAAACACCTATTTCAATAAAATAAATATTTAATAAAAAAATATTATATTTTACAACATAAATAAAAAAAATAAAAATAAAATCCAAACAACTCTGGATTAATATCTTTTTAAAAAGCGTAAAAAGAAAAATACGAAAGATAGTAAGTGCATGATAAAATGGTATACAAATTAATGTAAATGACAAATGGTGTAGAAAAAATTACCCCAAATTGAAATTCACGTGAAAATTCATAGAAGGGTCATATGAAATGTCCAATCTACTCATTAAATGATATATATATATATATATATATATATTCTTGGTGTCTTTCGGAAACAGCCGTCCTACATTGGTAGGAGTCAGGTCTGCGTACACTCTACCCTCCCCAGACCCCACGATGTGGGATTTCACTGGGTTGTTGTTGTTGTATATATATTCTTGGTAAATGACAAATGGAAAACATAATTGATAACACTATAGATCTTGAACACTGTTTTGTTTCTACTGAAGTTGTAAAACTAAAAATAGAAAATTTGTAAATTGTATAAATGTAAGATACTTATTTGTTATAGGATATGAAGTTAAATGATCCAAATTTTGAATCTCATTATTAACAATTTGCTAATTTTTTTATCGACTCTTACTATTAATGTGACATATAAATTTTAAAAATATTTAAATAATTATTTTATAAGATGAATTGAGATGTATAAATGTTATAATCTATCGTCTATGTATTAATTATGCCTTTAATTTGATATATACTTTAGTTTAAAAATGAAAAAGAAAAAAAAAGAGACTAGTGTCTCAATCTAAATCCAGTCTAGTTTTGCATGTGAATCTAAAAACAACGACCAGAAAAAGTTAAAAGTAACGGTTATTGTGCAATTACATCAAACTACAATAATATAATATGCTTATATAATAAGAAAGCTTTAATAATTTATTAGGAGCCCTTAAATAATGAGATTAATGTCTAGTTAGCAAAACACACTAAAAATATTGAGTATATTAGAAAACAAGCTTTAGACGACTAGTGACACGTTCTGAAATTACGAAAAAATTCTACCTCAAAACGCATACAGCATTGATTAATTGAGTTTTTCTTAAACGTCTATTAAATAGTTGAGTTTGCAACATAAAATATATTATTTTTTTTAATTATATATATCAGAATCAATTGAAACATAATTGAGATTTTATCATTTATGGATTATTGAAACTAATGTATATAACTAAAGAATGTGATATATTTAAGTGGTTAACTTATCCACATCAACAGACACTTGAGAACACAAGTAAGAATTTTTCCAAAATTTCAGTCTAAAGTATTTAATAAAAATATTTTATCATATATTCAAATAGTATTTAATGAGTTATGCACATTCATACACGTCACACAATTCCTCTTCATTATGTCTGTTGAATATTCCAACTTACAAAAATGATCATTTAGACCCTTACAAAATTTATGTTTCAGTCAGTATCGAGTGTCCACAAAATACACTGAATATCAAGGATGAGTTAGAATGTTTAAATATTAGTTGAAATCAAATTAAAATATCTAGATATGCGCTCTCATACATTTTTCTAAATTTGAGTGTTTATTTATGTATCCGAACCAAAAACTTTAATTGCATTTTTTATGTTTTATTATTATTATTATTATTATTATTATTATTATTATTATTATTATTATTATTATTATTATTTCTCAAAATATTCGGATCATCACAGGACTACTACCTTTATGGCGCCTTTTATTAACTTCCTCAAAATAACCCCTCATTACTCTCTCTTTTTTCCCTTTCATTCTATTATTTTTCTCTTGCTGTATTTTTCCTCTTTAACAACTTTTATCCTTTCTGGGTATTATTATTTTTTAACCATTTTTTCCTCATCTAATACGTTCTTTTTAATGATGACCCACTTCTTGTATTTTAATAAAGATTGATTCTTTTTAGGTGTCTTGAATTTATTTTCTTTTTCCTTTTTGGAATTTTCTAGTTCTGTTATTATCGTTTTGAGTGAAATTAACGTGAAGTGGTAAAGCCTTTTAAATTTGTGTAAAATTTCTTGTCAAGAACTTGTTTTTTGGTTCATGTCAAGAACCTGTTTGATAAAATTCCTGAGTGAAAATTTTTTAGATTAGAAAGTATGGGTTTTGATGACAAAAATAAGGAGGGTAAAGAGGAATCAGCCCCTGTTTGTGAGGCAAAGAAAGGTGGAATTGCTGATTCTGATTCTGAGATTGAACATGAGGTTCATGAGAATAAAGTTAGCAGACAGATGAGTGAAAGTTCAATGTATACTACTGAGGATGAAGAGGAAGATGAAAATACTAATAAGATTGAGTTGGGTCCTCAATGTACTCTCAAAGAACAATTTGAGAAAGATAAGGTAAGGTGTATTTGAAAAAGATAAGGTAATGGTCTCTTTTTCATATATGTTTGAAGAATAATTTGAGAAAGATAAGGTGCCTTTTTTGTTTCTAGAAAAAGATTGCATCTTTATGTTTGTTTGGTGTTTAATTGTCTGTTTTTCATGTGGTTTTTGTTTGTAAGATATGATTTGTATGTTCATTTTTTGGGAATTTAGGATGATGAGAGGTTGAGAAGATGGAAGGAACAGGTTCTTGGTGCTTAATTGTATGCTTTTCATATGTTTTTTAGTTTGTAAGCTGTGATTTGTATGTTCATTTTTTGGGAATGTAGGATGATGAGTGTTCGAGAAGATGGAAGGAAAAGCTTCTTGGTGCTTAATTGTATGCTTTTCGTATGATTTTTTGTTTGTAAGTTGTGATTTGTGTGCTCATTTTTTGGGGAATTTGGGATGATGGGAGTTTGAGAAGATGGAAGGAACAGGTTCTTGTGCTTAATTATATGCTTTTCATATGTTTTTTCGTTTGTAAGCTGTGATTTGTATGTTCATTTTTTGGGAATGTAGGATGATGAGAGTTTGAGAAGATGGAAGGAAAAGCTTCTTGGTGCTTAATTGTATGCTTTTCGTATGATTTTTTGTTTGTAAGTTGTAATTTGTGTGCTCATTTTTTGGGGAATTTGGGATGATGGGAGTTTGAGAAGATGGAAGGAACAGGTTCTTGTGCTTAATTATATGCTTTTCATATGTTTTTTCGTTTGTAAGCTGTGATTTGTATGTTCATTTTTTGGGAATGTAGGATGATGGGAGTTTGAGAAGATGGAAGGAAAAGCTTCTTGGTGCTTAATTGTATGCTTTTCATATGATTTTTTGTTTGTATGTTGTGATTTGTATGCTCATTTTTTTGGGGAATTTGGGATGATGGGAGTTTGAGAAGATGGAAGGAACAGGTTCTTGGTGCTTAATTATATGCTTTTCATATGTTTTGCTTGTAAGATGTGATTTGTATGTTAATTCTTTTGGGAATTTAGGATGATGAGAGTTTGAGAAGATGGAAGGAGCAGCTTCTTGGAAGTGTGGACATTAATGCTGTTGGAGGTAATTTAACTTATCTTTTTTGGTTCAAGATTTTCTACCCTCATAAGGTAGGGGTAAGGCTGCGTACACACCGCCTTCCCCAACCCCACTCATGGGATTTCGCTGGCTATGTTGTAGAAATTTATGGCTTTTCTTCTGCCTTTTTGTAATATTTTTTGTCATTACCCCTATGGGATCAATGACTATCCCTCTATACAAAATGACAGTTTGAAAGAGCATATCATGTTATATGAGATTTTCCTATTGACAGAACATATTTTGTAGTTTTTAAGTTTGATTTATGTGAATAAATCTTGGGAAGGTAACTTTTAGTAGTGTTTCTCTTTTCTTCCCTGCATGATCTTTCTTTTGGTACGAGCAGTGCATGATCAAATTAGTAACATTCAAATGTATATCTTATATCAGAATGTATTTTGGAATATCTTAATAAGATACAAATCATATCCATATCCACGCTGGTGGGAGGATGCACATACACAGTAGAATAGTTGAGGTCCATGTAAGCTGACTAGTCGCGACTGTTATTAGCAAAAAATATATGGAAAAACACAAATCTTGTGAAATTTGGACATAGAATGGGTCTTGTTTCACTGGGATATGTTTAATTAGATGGATCAATAGGTACATTTTGTAGGATATTAAGAAACAGATTTGCTTTGGATAAAATTAGTAGATACGGTAACAAGATAGAATTTGGTTACCTTTAGTGTTAATAAAAGTCCCACAAGTCATGGCACGAAATTCTAAGTTCTGCTTTTTAAATCGTGGTAGTTCAATTTTGACATTAATGTAAAATTCTTCCTCTGAGAGTTGCTGTCATTTGCATGATGTGGTGTGCAAAATGTCACAATTCAAGAAAATTTTCTCGAATTTCCTGTTATTAGCTTATTCATGCAAGAAGCGTTTCTATTTCTCCTACGAACCATGTGTTTGATAGAATATTCTGACTCTTGCCTCTGCTGCTTAAAATGTAGAGTCACTCGATCCAGAAGTGAAGATCTTGAGCCTTGAAATTAAGTCCCCGGGTAGAGCTGTTATTGTTCTCCCAATCCCAGAGGATGGAAAACCCAAAAGTCCATGGTTTGTCCTGAAAGAAGGGAGTAAATACCACCTGAAATTCACGTTCCAGGTCAACAACAATATAGTGACAGGTCTCAAATACACAAACACAGTTTGGAAAACTGGTATCAAAGGTACTACGACTGCACCTTTAATTTCATCTCCATCTCTTTATAAAATGTCAATGTGAGGCCTAAAAATTAATCTATTTTTACTTTTTTCACAAACCTTATCTCAGTGGACAGCATGAAAGAAATGATCGGGGCCTTTAGTCCTCAAACTGAGCCGTATACACATGAGATGCCAGAAGAGACTACCCCGTCTGGCATTTTCGCAAGAGGATCTTACTCAGCTAGGACAAAGGTGATTATAGTTCTCATTTCATGTTTTTAACATATTCTCATCTACCATCTGACTTAGTACGTCCTGTGTACCCCAGAAATTGAATTTTGAAGCATCCTCTAGGGTGATGGCTTAGTTTTAAGGACATTCAACACGCCTATCGTGTATTAAATTTGGTGAAGCAGTCTTTTCTTCATTATGATAGATTGACAGTAATGTTGCAGTTCATTGCACATGGTCCTTATCTTTACCTTATAGTAAGGGGACCATTTGAGCTTCTTTGTCTGTTGTTTTCTACTACTCTTTAAGTAAGTGCAGGACCAACAACAACAACATACTAGTCTGTACATAGACCTTACCCCCTACCTTGAGAAGGTAGAGAGGTTGTTTCCGATAGACCCTCGGCTCAAGTAAAAGCTTAAGTAACCGTAAGACCGGTTTATGAAAATGCCAAATGAAGCAGAGTCATGGTTATGGTTTCAGAAGCATAATTTTAATTTAGGCATTCACCTGAAGCTGAAGTTTGTGGTATTCTAGACACGTCTTTCATCTCACACGCTATTGTGTGTATCAACTAAATTGTATCGTGTTTTTGTGTCTTACTTTGTAGTTCCTTGATGATGATAACAAGTGCTATTTGGAGATCAACTACACATTTGATATTAAGAAGGAATGGCAGGCAATATGAAGCAAAGAAATTGTTGTTGTTCTAATCGTTGCCCCGGGACCTTCTTGTTTTAGTTCTTGATTTTTTGTCAGTTTTTTTCAATTGAGGAAAGGGGGGGGGGGGGGGATGATAGCTGATTTTTGTTTTGGTGAGTGTCATTCAAATAAAGCTGAGCTTTGTTTATGATTAGATTAACCAAGAGTTCTTTTTTCTTCTTTCTTATATGTGCTTTAGATGTGATTGGTTCATTTTGAATGTCTAGAAATCAAGAAGAGATTATTTCTAAGAAGATAGAAAAACTTTCGTTCACAATTGTTACAAGTTTATTGCATTCTTTTACTTTCCTTTCAACTAAAGATTTCCAATTTAGGATCTTTGGCTGCTTTTCTCTTTAGCCTATAGTAACTTGTATCTTTTGCTGGTTCAACCAACCCACCCCCCACCCCCAACCCAACCCCCATCTTTCATCTTTCCTTTACTTTTCCATAACTGAACTGGCATGATTGCTCATCATTTCTTAGTTACAAGCCTACAAAAGATTGACACTTGTTTGTAAACCCCCAAGTGTTATATTGCTAGTTGTTGTCATGTGATCGGGAAGTTACCGGATTGAGATGTGAATATAGCTTTTTGAGAAATGCAAGCTAACACAACGTACAATAAATTCTTGTGGTTCCACTTTTTTTTGAATTTCATACCTGACGAAAGTTTAGTATATCGAGATGCTCCTTCTTTAGGTTATCTTTCCTTTATATGAAGCAAAAAATCGAAGAGATCTTTCCATTATTTTGACTCACTTGTTGCGTAAAAATAATTGAGAAAACAAAAAAGAAGATAATAGCAAAATGATTTGGGTCCAAAAGAAAAATAAAGAAATTTTGAGGTTGATTTTTTGGTACCAACTACTCAAATCAAGACCACTAAAGATAGATTGCTCAGAATGAACAAAAGTTATTAGTCCATCTGTCTCTCTTTTTCTTTCATCTCCTTTACTTCAAATTCATTACTAGTGGATAAACTTGGGGAAACATACATATCATGACAAGTCCCACCTTTCTCCATTCCTATCATAATTAAAAGCGGAGAATCTTAATAGCTCGAGGATATCTAAATTTTTACGTTGTTGATAAGAGTTTAACTTCAATTTTTAATTTTGTATTTTTAATCTACAATTTTAAATGAAAAAAAATCATGACAAGAATTGCCTTCACCATCTCATTTTAATTAGCGATTTAGCTCTTTCATGCTCATTAAGAAAAATAAAAAATATAAGACTTACCTTCATTTATTATATGTTTTGAAAATAAATTGAAAAAATATTTAAAAAGACTTTCTTTAACGTTAACGGTATAGTTGAAATTAGTTGCAACTTTGGTCTTAAAGTGATATTTATTTTGAATTTTTTTTTTAAAACTAAAGTGGCCATTACAATAGGACAAAAGAAGTATTAGTTAGTGAATGAAATAAGTGTCACACAAATGACATTTAGTCTATGAAGATTAGAGGGGCAAGTATAGAATAACAAGGAGATGAGGCACTATTGAGCAAACCAAGACAGCCAACTTTTAACTGCAATGTACATTAAATTGGACTTAAATACTCATAAAGACCAAGACCAGAGAGTGATAAATTGTAAGTTAAAATCTGTGCCAAAATATGAATTCTGTCTAACAATTAAGGAAAAACTTAATATTTACCTCAAATCAATTCAATTAATAATAATTAAAATTGACTTAATAAAGTGAAGGAAAAAATTTTATTAAGAAAAAAGAAATATTTCATCATTTAATACTAATTCAATGTCAAAAGTTAGCTCAAGAGATGAAAATTATTCAAGTACTTTTATTAAGAGATCACCCGCCCTGTAAAATCCCGATGTAGGATTCTTCATCCCCTCCCCCCTTCCCATATTCATTGGAATTCCCAAAAGATACTTATTTCGGATCGGTCACACCAACAAAATGAATCAAATGAGTTATGCATCATGAACTTTGTATTGCGCACCCGTTCAGAGACTGCACATTTGGAGCGTGAACAATTTAATATGGAACTAACGTTTGGATAACAAGAATTGAGATGGATCTGCTCTGCTACTAATTGTGTTCAACAAATACTCAACATTGACTTCCCTCTATAAATAGATCTCTTCCCTCTAGTCACCCTCTCATTACAAGTCACAAAAGAGTGTCTATAAGCAAAGACATATACAGATTATTTTTATTGTATAGAAGAGAGACAAATGGGAAAGGGAAAGAGGCTAACAAAGACATTACTCTTTGAGTGTCTGATAATTCTAATAATAGTGTGTGACATGATCATTTTGCCTAGTTCAGGTTGTCCTACAGATGGTGATGGATGCAAAAATTGCATTGTAAATCACATGAAAATCGACTGTCCAAAATGCGCGCCTATGATGCGTTGCATGGCCAAGTGTTTGTGGTGTGGAACATCGCGTTCCAAATGCATAAGCAAGTGTGATTGCAAAGGTACCTACCCAAGGCTTTCAGATTGCAAGAATTGTTTGTCACAATGCAAATGTAGTTGCAGCTCTGTGTAAAATATGTCTCATTTTGCATATGTAAGTTCTATGTTGTATCAAGTCATGTAGAGAAATCAAGAGAAAAAGGTTGTTTGGAGGGACTAGTTTGTCATGTTATATGATGTGAGAAGTGAAATGAGCAGCTACTGTATCAATAATAAGAACTTATTTTATTTCATTGAAATGAATTGCACATGCTTTGTTAGAGGACTATGATATTTATAGCTATCACATAGGTGAGGCATCGCCTCACTTAGATCGCCGGGGTTGGAGCTTCTTCGACCTCTAGCCATGACGCTCCTCCCTTACCTTGGGCTCATAGCCGCGGGAAGCCGCACCATCATTGATTCATTCGTTAGTGTCCACTTGTGATTTGACCTAACTACTACCGTGGTTGTTGCCAACGGGATCCCCCATTCCGAAAGGTTACTAGGCCGGCCGTTAGGTCCAAAGTTGTATACCACTGCTATGGTGCCGATAGATTCACTACTTAATTTTGAAATTGCACTCAATCAACATAGTTTCCCCGGGCTTCCCTTTCATTACTTCTTTCACGACGGAGAGGTCCCACTGAATTCATGATTTAAAACTTAATCTTGTTTGGTTTCCCATCCTGTGTCTGATAGTCTCGTTGGAGTATGGAGTAATCTAGATTCTCGTTGGGTACAGTCCAAGTTGACAAGCAAATTCCCCAGAAAAAACTACAAACTAGTCAAAGGACTTGGATGTGTTTGCGTGTATCACTATTAGTCTTCAATGCTTCTGTTGTTAACTTTGGCCTTGACATTAAACAACTATCTATGCATGTATTTTCAGCCCCGGAGGGATATGGAAACATTGATTCACCAATTTTCTAATGAGGTGCTCTCGAGGAACTGAGGGACCTTCTCAAGCAAAGTGCGTTTATTGTTGCTTGTATAGCTTTCTAGAGCAGAGATCCAGTAACACATTCTAGGCAAAAATCATAGGAGGAAGATTCCCCACTCTGAAGTCGAGTCTTTTCTGGAGCTCCTTCCAAAGAGGTTCATTTAAGGGGAAACACTCTCTATCAAGATTTTTCCCATATTGGGGCTCGAACACAAGATTCTGGTTAAGGGTGAAGGGATCCTTATCCATCCCACCACAACCTTGGTGGTAACTTGATGGGTTCATCAACCATTAAGTCTTGCCACTTAACAAGTTCATATTTTTCATGCACTCCCATCTTTCTTTTTTCTTATCAGATCAGTGTTGGTATTTTTTCAAAATTTTACAATAGGAAAATGCTCTTTATAAGACATACTCATTAACCATAAAACTTTATGTTTTTTGTTGTGGGGTACATCATGAAGACTTTGATTGCAACTCTCACTTTGGTACACTGGAGAAGTAATTTGTACCCTTTGACAGAAACAGGCGGAACAGGAGGAAAAATGTACAATCCATGCCTTATCAAGTTTCCTAGTGTAGGAAAAAAGTTTCTAGAAAACATATAGAAAGAAAATGTCACCATATGTTGCTCGGACTCTTTGAAAATGTCGATGGATGTGTGTTATAGTGCACTTTTGAAGAATTAGACACAAGTGTGACAGTAATTTTTAGAGAGTTCGAGCAACATAGGTTATTAGCACAGAACGAAGGCAAGAAGGAAAGAGAAGTCATATACAACAAAATTACAATCCAGATACATATATAGATAACATATTAACATATATTAAGATCATTGATCGCGGAGAAACCTTTGTAGGCATCGAAAACCTAAATGCTCAGCACAAAACGTCTCCAGTTCATCGCCACCGCCTCTCTCTTTGCATACATCCATTTCCATCCTCTCTACAACATCATCCCAATCCATCAGAAATCCATCCCAGTTTTGAATTTTAGTGTCAGAAACAGCATCTAGTATCTCTTGCAGCCCCACAATCCGGCGGCTCAGGTCTCGCCTCAGCTCCCTGACTGTTGGATCAATCCCTGGAACTGAGTCTAATCTCAATAGCAGACTCATTAGTGCCTCATTCATCCTGATTCTCTCTCGTTCACTGGACCTTACAGCGTCAACTGTGTCCTGTTATCAATAAGTTACATGTCACGAACGTGATTTTAGTGGGATCTGGAGAGAGGTAGGATATACCTAGGCCTTACTACTACCTTTGTGAGGTAGAAAGATTGTATCTTACACAAATGTTCGGTTCAAAAAAAAAGGAAAACAAAACATGTTTGCAAGAAAAATATGACAGCAAGATACAAAGCAAAAAGTCATGACCAAATTTCATTCGCGAATCATGATCTTGCCAAATCATGAGGGATGCGAGGTTTGGGAACTGGCTGCCCCCTTCCTCTCAGCAATACCATACTCAGTGTAATATGTTCGATAATACCAAAATTCTGCCTATGGCAATGCCCACAAGCGGCTAGGGTGGCTCAGGTCGGAGTCATAATCGAACATGATGCTTGCATAGTGGACTTCATTAAAAAATAAAGTTGTTAATCCACAAGAAAGAACTGGAAAGGATAAGACATACGCAAATCTTACCCTAGCTGGGTGTAAAGAGATTGTTTTGGACAAATCCTTTAGCTCAAAAAAGTAAAATCAAACCAGGATCGAAAAGAAAATAACGGAATCCCAAAATATATATACATAATGGCAACATTTCATCAACTCACACTAATTGTGACTACAATACCAGCTTCAAATTCTGGATCTACCTCTTTATTTCAGAGTATATGAACTAAAATAAACTGAAAATTACAGAGAGCAATAGTAAAGTGGTAGAATTAAATGATCAGTCAATACCTGTCGTTGGATGAGACGTTGTAAATAATTGGCTTCCGAATTGACGGCTGAGATCTTCTTTACAAGGTTTCGAACTACGTAAGATCTGTAAGCTGACTGAATCTTAACAGCAGCCTTCCCGATCCGAAGTTCATTATTTCCCGGCGGGGACTGAATTGGAATTTGAATAATCTTCGGGGTAGATTGGTCATTTTCCGCAAAGCACGTAACCGTAGCAGCACCAACACCAACACCAGCACCAGCACCAACACCGACAGAAGAGTAATAGCTATTTTTGCGAGAAGACTTCATAGCTATTAATTCGACTAATTTTGGAAAGGGGAAAGAAGAGGGGATGAGTGTAGAACAACTATATTTATTAGTGTTAGAGATCATACTTTTTGGCGGGTAATGCGCATTGGGACCGTTAAGGGACCCGCTTTTTTATTTTTATTTTTTATATTAAAAGAAAAGCTTTTACTTTAACGGTCTTGTTTTCTGGCTTTTCAGGCTTGTGGCTGTCGGTTTTTTTTTTTTTTTGGAATTTATAATTATTTATTAGCTGATTAGAGTTACTCATGTATTTAGTTATTTCACCTTCTATAAAATAATACATGAATTCTCTTATAACTTATACATGAATTAGTTATATGAATTTCTAAATTGCAAAATGAACATTATATTTATTTTATACGTGAATAACTTATCTCTTTCCCCAACTACCAAATATGATATTACATATTTAGAATTTAATACCTGCATAACTCACCTCCAAATTAGCTACTATTTTTTTTTTCTTGTGTTTGATTATTAAGGAGAAAATATTGTTAGTAGAATATTTACTATTATAACCTCAAACCGAGACGTGGCCCCCACCCTTTACCACTGACCCGGACTACGATCTCGACCTAACCCCATTATTCAGAACTTATTAATCAGATCAATTTAAATTCATGTTACACGGAATTTAATTATTGTCAAATTGTTCTTTATGAAAAAAATTCCATTCTCAAGACTGTCGATTATTTTTAACATTTTGCTTAGAGTGCATCATTAGGGAAAAAAAACTAATTCATACATAATATATGTATCAAATTAGTAAGGAATGAGTACATGATATGCATCTTTTACCTATGGTTTATCGTGCGTCGTGTCAATACATTAGGTGTAAAATGATAGTGAGTGACAGACGTTAAAAGAGAGCTAAAGTAGACTTAAAATCACATGAAAGAAAGTTTCATCCTTTGCTCTGTCCTCTATATATGAACATTGGAAGAGCAGTTTGCTTCTGTAAATTTAAAAACCTACTAAGAGTTTGCAAATTTTATGGATTTCTATAATGACGTCAAGTTAATACTACACTAATAATCAGGTTCACCATCAAATATTCATATATATTTAGTAGATTTCTTAATATATATATATATATATATATATATATATATATATATATATATATATATATATATATATATATATATACGAGATTTGGACAAAAGCTATTATGTTCACATGAACCTATAACCACCCAGCAAAATCTGCTCTTTATCTTGGCCTCAATGCTGGAAGGAAAGAGGCATAATTATGACAACAGGAAGGGAAAAAAAACATATACTGCCAGGAGCCAAGACATATTTCCACAATTGAATAGTTTTATTGCTCGAATTGTTGATACTGCATATATAGTTCGCGGTACATGTTACAAGTACAAGGATTTTATGCAAGTGTTTGCTCGTATCCTCCTGGTTTTATTTTGACGAGATTGAAGAAGACTGGATCGGGGTAACAGATTCATGGTCTCAGGATGGTGATGGAAGAATTTTACCAGAGCATTTTCCGAAACCAACTGTATAGCCATTTCCCTGCATACAATAATGTATCAAGTCTCATCAATTTTCAATGCACCATCAATTATGCAAACAACAATTCGAGAGTTGCATACTTCTGATGATAGGTGATCTAAGATAGGAAATGAAACTTCGAAAACATAAGATAAAGGAGTTAGCTCGTTTAACTTTTTCATTTTGTATAAACGAGCAATTTGTTACTTTGTTATGCTGACATGCTGAATCTAGTAGTAGTACTTCTGAAATTTACATGTCTAGTCGATATTTTTATGCTCTCTCTTATATTATCGCTCATATGTAGGCTAATATTTGTTTTGTTACCTTCTGCATGATACCTGGTTATTTCGATCCCAACAATTAGGTGATAGATATAAAAAGGCTCTTCCTAATTGTATCAAACAAAAAAAGATTCTGTATATCGAACCTTGCAACACCCGGTGAATATAACTTCATCTCCATCTTCTATGAACGTACGAGTAACTCCACCTAAAGACAGAGGTTTTGTTCCATTCCACGTTAGTTCAAGAAGGCTTCCGTAAGTTCCTGGTTCCTGGACGGAATATTAAGCATTACTTCAGAATACCAACAAAAGAAGAACATTCCGAGACTTGACTTAACAAGACATGAACAAGGAAAAATGGAAGACTTTAAATATAGTTGACCATGAAATCTTACAGGTCCACTCATGGTTCCGGATCCAAGAAGATCACCGGGCCTGAGGTTGCAACCGTTGACAGTATGGTGAGCAAGTTGTTGCGAAATTGTCCAATATCTGTACCACCAAGAAAGAAATAATGTCACCACTTCCTAAGGAGAAACCAAGACAATATTAGTAATTCAAAAACATAACTACTCCGGACTTTTGTGATCACGAGAATGATTGTGGTGGAGACAGAATTCTTACAAGTGCTTGAAATTGCTTTTCGTGACAGCATAGGAGTGTTCTTGTCCAGCAGGTTTAATGAAAACCTTTAAGCATAAGGAAATCATCAAATCCACAGTAAGGAATTATATAGCACTATTAGATAACTTGTGCAGACAATGACATATAGCAGAAACGCTAGAATACCTCCAACTCTATGTCGTAGTTTCTGGATTCCTTCTCCGCAAGATATGGTAAGGGAGGAGGATTCTGCTATGTAAAATGTATTAGTATTTGATAGCATAATTTCTGTGGTGACTAAAGTACTAAAGCTACCTGCTTTGGACCATCACAAACAAAAGGTTCCAGAGCATCTAAAGTCACAATCCAAGGCGATATAGTTGTGCCTGATACAAATTTGTTACCATGTAATTAGAGAGGGAAGATGTTCACAGCAAAATTGATGTAATATTTAGGAATGAAGATCTTTTAGGAAATGTGAAATGAGCCGACAAGTTTATATCTTTTGCAAATAATGTGAGCAACGTAAGTAGCAAGTACAAAATTCCTTACCGAAGCTCTTCCCAAGAAAGGGACCGAGAGGTACACATTCCCAACCCTGGATATCTCTAGCTGCAGAGCTCAGCTTCTAATTAGTATGTTATCAACATTTAAAGCGGATGAAGTAGAAACAAAACGAAATATATGATGCATATACCGCTCCAATCATTCATCAAGACGAGGCCAAATATGTGATCTGCAGCTTCATTAACATCTATAGGATTTCCGAGTTCATTTCCCGGCCCAACTACAGCAGCCTTCAACCACAAATTAGAAAATTATTGAAAAGGAAGTCTAAATTAGTGTTATTGTAACAGTCATAAGGGCTCTTACCATTTCTAGCTCAAAGTCCATTTTACGAGATGGTCCAAAATATGGCGGTGAATTCCCTTTGGGACGATCCTGTCCTCTAAATAAACATAGGAATAGGGAAACATGAGAAGAAATCCAACTAACATCTGTCTATGAGCAGTGAGCCTTTCAAGGATCAGAGAAGTTCAATAAGAAGTCTTCAGATAAGAACCGAGACTTCTCTTAATCTTGATCGGAGAATATGTCTCACCTTGGTCTTATAATGTCAGTGCCCGATACAACAACAGATGAGGCACGTCCATGGTACGCGATCGGAAGACAAAACCTGACAGTAAGTTGATAAATCCATTAGTTAAAGAACACATAAAAGAATAATAAAGTGCTTTACTTTTTCATTTTTGGAGATCTCATTGGGATATTGACATCTGGTTTAATTATTTTAGTCTCATACCAGTTTGGTTTAATTGGGTTCTCCGAGCCACGAAACATGAGCCCACAATTCGTGGCATGATTAATGTTCGAATAGAAGTCTGTATAGTCTCCTACTGCAACAGGAAGAAGCATTTCCACTTTGTCCTACAAAATTACGTATAAGCCAGACCAACACGAATAGAGTTCTCTATTACATTTTGATGAATCTGAAAATGTCTTACCATAGGCTGAAGAGCTTTTTGCCTCAGACATGCATCGTCACGCAATGTTGGTTCAGTATCTATAAGGATTAAGTAGAAAACATGAACCTCGAACATTAGCAAAGTTGATCCTCTGCTGATAGAGAACATAGTAAACTTCAGGCAGATGTAAAGTAGTTACTAAACAAAAATGCAGACCAGACAATAGCTTTTGTAATGTAGCACGAGCTTCCTTCCATGCTGGCCGTCCCAATTCCAGGAACTTGTTGAGATTAGGCTGCACCATCGATGAGAAAAATTAATACCAACTCTGGCTTCCAATCCTTAACTCAATGAAACAAAATGTAAGACACTTATAAAAGAGCAAGATTTAGTCTCGTAATAAATGAGAGAGCCAAAATGAATAGTAAGCCAGTGTGTAGTAGTTCGAAATCTTCAGTCTCGACCATCAACAATATCAATCTACAATACTAAAATGGTTCCAATTGTGTTCTCTTGCAGAGTATATTACAAGAAAGACAAAGGTGATTTATATTTTTCGGAAATGTGATTCTATAAATAATCAAGAAAGTGAAGTTGCTACCAGAAATGATTGATGATAAGTTCTATTTGGCTAACTTTACATCAACATTTTAAAGTTGGGGTAAATAGTAAAGTTGTTGTCATGTGAGCAGGAGTTGTGGTAGAAATACAAGGTAAGACTGCGTTCAATAGACCCTTGTAGCCGGGACCTTTTTTTGCACCCTGCGCATAGCGCGAGCTTTAGTCCACCGCCCCTTTACATCAAAATTTTCACATTTTGATCGAGGTGCTTGTAAGTTACCTCCAACCATGACTAGCAAACTCAAAGTCTAACTTTTCACCTAATATATTTAAGAAATATTTTGGTACATTCAATATATTTTTTTTTGTTTAAGATCACTGGTTCAAAAATACTTTTCTTAAACTCCATATTTAGTTAAACACTATCTAAGAAGATTAAAAAAAACGGAAGAAGTGAATAAATTGAGAAACCTGATTGAAACAATCAGAATTTTTGGGAAGAGGACCGTCAAAAAGACCGGCGGAAGCAATAACGGAGAGGTCCAAAACGTAATCTCCGATGGCAACACCAGTTCTAGGTTCAGAATCCGGCGCCGGCCGGAAAACACCGTACGGAAGATTCTCGATCGGAAATTGGGAATCCGATTGAACTTCAACGAACGATTTCATTCCCATGCTTACCGGAGAACGGCACCGTTTTGAGCTCCGGCCAATAGTACAATACTAAAACAGTGCACTGAAAATTAGGGAGGAACAATAATGTAGGTTGAATTATAGTATTTTTTTTTATATAGTGGAATTAAACAATGGAAATAATTGAAGAAGATTACATAATTTATGACACAAGCCATGAATTTGAATAAAATAAGCATAACCTATTTTGAGAAATGTGAAGCATATGATAAATTCAGTGAAATTATTGCTACTGTAAATGTTTGTCGTTGCATGTATCATCACGAGCAGTCGCACTATCAGAATTTTTATTAAAAAATTCATAACATAAATTGTATCTTCTGATCGCATTTTATGTCTTCTTATACATTGTTCTATTTTTTTAATATTTGAGCCGAGAGTAAAATAAAATTGAAAATATTGGATCAAAATCCGTCCGTCGAAGAAATGTCGCCAGCACTGAGATTCTACAGACTACCATGCCTCCACCTTCGAGAATGCATACAAGGAATGGAGCTCGTCTGTCTAAACATACGATGAAAGCATGAATAGAGTGAGCGCGTAAAAATATACATAAAAGTTTTTCTAAAATTTGAGTGAAGATCATCGTAATTCGAATGTCTAAATAATAGGATATCGTAGTATCCCGTCATTTTTTTTATGTTAATTTATTTACATAAACACTTAAAAACACCAAGCGCAAAAACTTTTTCAAAATTTTAAATCGAAAATATTTAATAAAAACACTTTATTATGTGTCTCACCATGTCTCATTATAATAAAATATAATTCTAAATTTAATTTTACCAATAAATTTAAACAATTGTCCACGTATTCAACCATATTTCAATCAACGTCGCAAGCTAATTGAATGGTAAAATTTCGATCGTATTTGGTGTGTCCAGTACTCAAATGATATAAGATACTTTAATTTTTAATGCTTTATTTTATATAAATATCGAATATTAATAAATTTTTACGATACACGAAAGTATCAATAATTGGACCACTTATATAAGCATAGTATCAAACAACTTTTCCTCTTTGATTTGACCATATCCCTTTAATATTTATCTAACAAATTAAAAACCCTATGAAAACAAGTATAGTATCTTAAAAACAAAATTTGTTCACTATATTTAATTTCAAATCATTATTATATTGGAATTAGCTTCAATTGACAAGAGTAAACGAAGTTAAAAGCATAGATTTATTTATTTATTGTTCCCTACGTGGGGTTTATTTGATATAAACCCGTTTGGTGGTTTTCTTCTAGCATTTTTACCAACTAATCATAATTGAAACAACCATTTAATATTGAATAATTATTTGTAATCTCACTAGTGGAGTTTGAAAAAATAGATTGTACGCACAATTTAGAGAGGTTGTTTTCGACGATTGAAACAGGATTATTACCTTCGTACCAAACACAGACAGACACCCTCATTGTTCAAAACTCTTACTACTACTTGGGGAGTAAAATATGATAATATCTGCTTCTTCAGGTAACCTAAAAGTCACCTTCTTCTTCAATTTTCCACTTGGACTTTTACTCATTGCTTCAAAGTACTCTAATTCTCCTCCAACATGATCTTCAACAACTAATCTTTCAGATGAAATATTAATTCTTGGAGAAAACAAATTATCTTTATTGATCATGAACTCTGGTGAAAAGTAAACACCAGGATTAATATTTGATGAAGCAAAGAGGATATCTTTCAAAGTTTTGTGAACTTGAAGAGGACTAGTTGTATTTTCAAGATTTCTTGAACAAGGGTCATTTTGTTTGATCTTTTGTGGTTCATGGACTTCTGAATTTGGCTGGTTGAGACAACAGAGTTTTGCACCCATAATTATAATGATTTTGTTCCAACAAGAAAATAGATAACAGAGGAAATCAATTATAGACGCTAAATCTTTGATTCAGATGGCAGAAGATGTTATGAATTTGAAGTAGGCTCTTGGCTTAGGTTCATACTTTCTTTCGTCTCTCTTTCCTCGAAAAGACGTTTTATCCAAGGATAGAGAGAGGTTGGAGAAAATGTTGGAAAGGAGATTATAAAGGGTCTTTTTGTTGGAGATACCTAGAGAAGAATAGTGGTCTCTTGCTCTATGTTGTCTTAGTTAGTGTCATACGAGAAATTGATTCCTAGTTTTCCCAAGATTGGTGATAAAAGCAAAGCAAACTTGCAAAGAAACATTCCTACACATTATCAATAGTGTTCTTAGAGAGTAAAGCAAGAGCCAATATGTATATATGTTACTCTTCAAAAATGTGGACGGCTGTGTCTAATACTCCAAAAGTAGTACATTTTTCGAGAATCCAACATGAGTGCAGTAACATAGATATGTAGACCTTTCTAGAATGACCACTAATTCCATGATATACATTGGTTAAAGAATTTTAATTATGAAAAAAGATTTCACAAAAAATTCACCACATCAAACTTTACTGTCTTCTCAAATAATGCAAGAACTGAAAAGAAAGAATTTTAGGGTGTTTTCTTGTATGCACCTATAGACGCCAACTGCTGGAAGTCGAAGCAGTCAGCCTGGAAAGTGCACAGATGATTTGGTTTTAGAGAAGGGTATTTTGAAAAAGCTAAATTCTATGCCATTTCCTTCTTCTACCCTTCTCATCCAACAGCCTAATATCCTGTCTGTGTTGTGTGTGTGTGTGTGATCATTAAAAATGAACGACAACAAGAATTGGAAATGTAAGAAGTTCGGTAAGCAGACATGTCGACAGCAGAACAACAACCAGCCAGTAAACTCCTAAAAATGAATTCATGTTGCTACAGCCACATTGGCAAAATCAAGATCAAGGGTACACAATTTCACCCTTTCTTGGTACATGTAACTTTCAATCAAGAATAACATCACATATTGTGTACACAAACACACATAATGAGAGAAGCAAGATATCAGAGCAAGAAATATTCCAGATTGTGACACTCAACATAGCTAGTAATAAAGAATAAATAGTTCCGACAGGGAAAATCTCATATTGCATACTATAATTTAAGATGATTCTCATCAACAAAATCTTTAGTAAGAACACAGACAGAGATAACAAGATCAATTCAACAAACAAGAGTACTGTAGAATTAGTTAGCCTAAAAAACTAGCTCATGCACTTTCATGCCTGACTTGAGTGAGAACCTTGCAGACAAATAATCCTTCAAATCAGGAACAGCCTCAATGGCCTTGACCAATGATGCATCTACGGCTTTCTGGTCATCTTTCTTTTCCTGTGGAAGCACATTCTTCTCCTGCAACAGATCAGATTCATCAGTATCTCAGTCAAAATCGATCAACACCACCTCAACTCTGATATTAGTTAATCTCAGCTACATGAATTCTCCATAAACATTTTAACAAGGGAATTCTACATATCTTTCCGTCCATTTAATTCTATTACAAGTAAATGAACTACAATTAGTATTGGAAATGTAAGAAGTTCGGTAAGCAGATAAGTCGACAGCATAACGACAACCGGCCAGTAAACCACTCAAATTGAATTTTTTTAGCTACAGCCACATTGGCAATCAAGATCTTGGGTATTGATTTTCACCCTTATCTTGGTACATGTAGCTTTCAATCAAGCATTACATTTCTGATCTTTTCTGATATCAGAGGCAGATCAATCATTTATTGCCATTTTCACAGTGTCCACATGTTTGATTTATAAGTGCACGAGCAATGGTACTCCCCTGCTAACATCTTAGATGACAATATAACTAGTCATAACTTTGGAAGTTAAAACGTTTTGACCAGGAAATCTCACATTTCACGTTCTAAACTTCTATTTAAGATGACCAGCTTTGGGAATTCTCCATATCCATTTTTACAAGGGAATAACACTATATCTGTTCCATAACTACAACTAATATAGGAAATGTAAGAAGTTCGGTAAGCAGATAAGTCGACAGCAGAACGACAACCGGCCAGTAAACCACTCAAATTGAATTCATTTGGCTACAGCCACATTGGCAATCAAGATCAAAGGGTACTGAATTTCACCCTTCTCTTGGTACATGTAGCTCATTACATTTTAATCTTTTCTAATATTAGAGACAGATACATCAATTATTGACAAACTTGCAGTGCCAACACCTTCAAAGACAATATAGCTACAACCTCAATCCAAAATTAGCAAAGCTTAACTATTTAAATTCTGCATATCCATTTTCAACAGGAGATCTATCTATACCCGTTCTACCTTATCCGTGCCCATTTCATTCAATCACAGCTAAATAACTCATCTTTTGAACATGTTTAGGGTCTATAAGAATCAAACTACCCCCAAGTTGCAACCTGCTACCAGCTACATGAACTCCCCTCTTCCACTTCACTCTATTTGTATCCATTGTATAAAAGTTCTGTCCTTTTAAAGGTAATTTAGAATATGTATACTTAATTTAGAATATGTATACTTTAGCACAATATTCAGATCCAAACCATTCCAACATTAGTAAAAATTTATTATTTGAGTTAATCTAAAGGCTTCACAAAACTAGAAAATCACTAAAAATTAAGACTTTAAACTAAAATCAGTTAATTTAAACCAGAAAATGAACAAACCTCTTTCTTCTCTTCAAAAAACTCCCCTTCACCCTTCTTCTGCTTCTTCTCAGCTTCTTTAGCAAAATACTTATCATCAATCTTCTCAACATTCACACCATTTACATCAACTTTCGTTGAAGTAGCAATAACATAAGCTTGATTAACACGTCTTAAAGGAACCCCATTAAGCTTAAAAGGTCCAGTAACAAGAAGCAACCCAGAAAAAAGCTGTTTCAAGAACACAACTCTTTTCCCCTTAAATCTTCCAGCAAGGATAATCAACACTGTCCCTGGAGTAAGACTTGCTCTTAGCTTTGTGGGTTTTGGTTTGTGTTTGTTTACAAGGGGTTTTTTCACGTCATCAGCTGGATAGAATTTTGGGAGTTTCTCAGTTTGTGGAATTGAGATTGTTTTTTTCTGGTGTTGAGGGAATTTTCCACCGTTTTTCTTCTTGATTGCCCATAAACCCTTTTTGTGGTACATTTTGGAACGTGAGAACATTCCCACGCCACGTATTAGCTCTGGGTTACGGAGTGTCTTCTTGGCCGCCATTGTTGAAGCTCTGTAGAGAGAGAGAGATAACAGTTAACCTAGCAGATTGTTATATAGAGCTAGGGTTAAATGTTGGTGCCTAAAATGTCAGCTGGGCTTGTTTTGGGCTTAACTTAGATTTAGTGGATCATTTGGTGTAATTAGATCCGGTCACTATAATAATATGGATCGTGGTGTAGTGGTGGAATTATATCACCCTAAATCAGATTTTGAGTTTGAGCCTTGGTATGAAAAAAAAATTATTGGGAGCGTCACCCCCCGAATAGACCCTGGAGTGAGCGATTCGAATTTAATCGAGGCTATGCGAATTCCAAATATCAGGTAGGAAATCAAAAAAAAAAAAAAATCATTAATGGGTTAAGTTCATAAATGACCTTCGAAGGTGGCGATCATAATTTTCTCGTCTCGCTTAATAATTTTTTTTAAAGAAATGACCTTTGTTTTAGAAAATTCATTTGGCAAAGCTTTTGTTATCCATCGACATAAGTTGTGGACAACAAAATAGTTTTACTTATAAGACTTTTAGATATTTCAACATGATGAACTTGTTTAATTGACTATAAGTTTTGTCTTATATGCAAGAGCTTGAGCTTATGTGTGATAGAGCGAATCCAAATGAAGTTCTAATAATTTATTTAAGAAAAAAGAACGAATAAATATTATACGATTGTTAAAATAACTTTTTTTTAAAAAACGATGATTAATCATTTGATTCTCACATTCCATGAGTAGCCGTGGGCATTGAGGAATATCCTTAAAGTCGTTTTGGGAAGAAGGACGATTATGTTTTTTCTCGCATGTCATTCTTTGTTCATGATTCAATATTTTGGTGTTTTAAGCGTAAAAGAACCACACCAATTTATTCTAAATTTGATGTTTAAACTCCGCTTAGGGAAGGTCCCAGGGGAAAATAACTCGATGCCATAATGATAAAAAAATTATCACCTCCCATTATTATTCTTTTTGTATTAAATTTATCAAATATTTATTTTTAAGCAATAATAAATGTGTGTTAGATCAACTCAATATTACAGGTGTTTAAATACAAAGTAATAATTGACGTATGAAATTTACAAAAATATAACAATAATTTAAGTACGTAAAAAAAACAAATGCTATAGTTTAGATTTATTTTCTTTACATCAAAATAGCAAAACTGTTTATTTTGCTCCCCAGCTAAGCACTTCACAAAAAGGAAAAAAAATTCCATTAGAATATCAAAAAGGATAAACGACTGATCGGAGAAGAAACAATTAGCTGCCGAGATAACACCGGTTCGCCGTCGTAAATGGATGGAGTAGGTGCCAGGCTCGGCCGGTCATCAGCTAGGTACGCACCAACAACTGTATTTACTGGTCCGGTTCGTAGGTGGAAGAAGAAATGGATCCACGGAACGCCGCCCAGCTCCGGGAATAACCACGGTAGAACCACTGCTAACGGCGGAGTTAACGGCAGTAACGTTTCTCATCTCTTGCTTTTCAAGTGGATACCAGTTACACCGAGCCAGAACAATACTGACAACTCCGCTAAAGACGACGTCGTTTCGATGGAGGAACCACCTAAACGCAAATTCAAGTACATTCCGGTACTAATCTGACTAATTTTACTTCTTTTAATCCCAAATTTGTATGTATTGTGTGTATGTATATATTTTTTTGCTATAACATCCGGTATAACGAACCTACCAGCCTGAATAGTCCAAATTGGCGCTGTGTATTGTATATAACATATAAGCATTCTTCAATATTGTGCAATTTGAACCAGCTTTAATGTTTTTTTTTCTTTTTGTGGGATGTATTCTGGAAAAGATCAGATTTTTTCGAAGAAATGAACTAGGTGTTTAGGGTTCTGGTTTATAGTTGGGTCTGGAAGAACTGATTAGCATTGGCGGACAGAGTGTTTCGATTAAGGTCATGAGACTGTAGTAAACTGGAGTGGACATGAAGTTTCTTGCGTTAGCTAGATCTCGTGAGTGCCACCCAATTATCAGAAGTTAAAGCAGCAGATGTGTGACGTTTGGAGTTGTGTTTGCAACATCACACATTGGTTTCAATTCGACCTGATAAGTTCAACCATTGTCTTGAGAGAGTAGTAGGCATAGTGATACACTAGATAGCTTCCTAAGCAGGATTTTCTACGAGGTAAAGGCTCGGACGTGTGAAGCAAGAGGAAATAGGTATTGGTTGGATCAATAAAAGAAAGATAAGGGAAGTGTAAGATCACAATCAGGCTAACCTCTGAAGGAAGGTGGCCTAGAGGAAGGGTATTTCGAATCTCGATCAAATAGCTTGCAGTGACTTAAATGTTGGATCTGTCTTTGCTTCTAGATACTAACAGTGTATCTGCCCGCGTTGCATGCGGCTGTGGAAAAGATTCCCTTACAAATACAAAAAATTGTAAATTTAATGGAAGAAAAATGAGAAGTCCAAAAATTTGACGTAGATAAGTAAAATAAAGGTATGGACAGTAATCCTACATTTAGTCTAAATAATTGTTTCTACCAAAGAAATAAAAGTTTAGGATATAAATGTTGAAAACTTAAAACTACCATTCTAATAAAGCATAACAATTCTAGATTTAATGACAAAGAAGAGAGAAATATGGGTTAAAAAAAAAAGACAAGTAGAATAAGAACACAAACATAAAACCCGACAAATATTTCTGGGCTTCTGATAGGCGTTGTCTTAAGTAACAGCTGTGGCTATTGATAGTGATTGTTGGACTCTCCAGTAATGGCTTCTCCTTTAATAATGAAATTTGGAATTTTCAAAAAATAATTAAATGAAAAGAATGAGTAATAAATGCAAGAAAAATAAGAAAAAAGATAAATAGGAATGTTGGGCATAGAGAGATGCCATATCACCGAGTCTATGCTCAACTTCATATAGATATATAGATTGGTTGGACATAAGGGATATGTTCTTACCTTCTATAGTGAGCTTGCAAAAGTGCAAAGCTGTAGAACTGATATGCATAGTTTTCCAAATAAACATGAAGCACAGATTTAGCTATTATGTCCTGAAATGTGGTAATATCAGAGCTCTTTAAGTTGATATATAGAATATGGATCTCTTCATAAATTGGGGAACAAACTGTAAAATCTTCAAAATCCACTGTGGCACAATAATCATAGAATTGTTGGTGGCATGAATATTTTTTGACTTCTATATGGTAGTGAAGTACAAGCTTTTATTGACAACCATTTTTCCCTCTCTATGGCACCAAAGAAATTTCATTTTTATCTCCTCGAGAAGTATAATCTCCCTTCGTTTCCTCCTACTTTAGTTTGACTAATCTATGTAAGACCAATTCATTCATTCCTTTCCATTTCTATTTTCCCCTTTTCCGTTGTGCAGATCCAAACATGACAGAAGGCTGAGAAGTATACTTAAGATATCCTACTGATAAAACAGAATTACTATTAGACTTCCTTATGTGATTATGTGGTGGTTCTCATGCCACTGATTTGTTTGTTGTGTTAATGAGGAGATTAGCAAGACAGTAGCTGAGCCAAGGATTTTAATAAGTATTAGAATGTCATAGTTGGAATTATGGACATTCCCAGTATGCCTTATTGCCTGGTGGATATAAAGAGGCAATGCCAAATCTAATCTGCTACAGCTAATTGTGTGAGTTATGCATTGTCCGTATTCTGGTGGTGAAGCGTACTTGATCTATACCAAAGTAATATGCACTGTGCCAATTTTTTTAATATTTCTTTCCTTTAAGTGGATTGCTTCTTGTATGTCAGTAAAGATAATAGGATTGGTCTGTGCTGTGCGAGTATACTTTTTCATTTTTTCTGAAAATGGTTGACATAGATTAACATGCTTGAAGAACAAAAGAATGATGTATCAGAACAAGCTGAGGATGATATTAAACCATTTGAGAGTGACACAAATAGTGAGGAGCCAACATCGCAGGCGGATGGTTTTGATGAAAAACCTGACATCAATGACGTGCCCATGGAAGAGAATCAGGTACTTCAAAATTTTGAGACTGCTGTATGAATTTGTGAAAAACTAGACTTGAAGGAAAAGAGATTAAAGAAAAAGGTAGCATGGTTATTTGCTGTTTGCATTTTCATTTCTAAATGGTTTCTCTTTCCCTCCCTCGTTTTTTCTTCTTTTTGAACTGTATCTGGTTATGCACTCCAGTTGTCTGGCTAGAAACACAATCCAGATTTCATGAGTCTAAACAATGAACATGAGATAATGTGCACGAATGTCTAAATTGAGTTTTTATCTTTCAGGCTCCAAAGAGAAAACCTCCAGAACGACAGGACTTAAATGAAAGGACTTTGGACTTGTCTTTGGGCTAGAAAGTTTGCGATGAAACCAATTCCGACTCAAAAATAGGTCAGGCAAGTGAACTCCCGGAGCACCAAGCCAAAAATGTTGCCTGTATCAGTTGAGTGATGACTAAACAGCCTGTGTCTTCATATGACACTGGCTTAATGTAATTGTATTCAGAAGCTATTGTGTTTACTTTGTAGAGGATTCAATTTTTCTGGGAACTATAGCAGAAAACTTTAATGTTGTTCTATCACATTGAAGTGCTAGAGCACAATGTGTGAGGTGTCGGTTAGGTGCATGTTAAGGGTTCGAACCTTGCTTCAGACAAGAAGCTTGGTATTTAAATAGAGAATAGTAGAGGATTGAACTCACTAAGGGTTCGAACCTTGCTTCAGACAAGAAGCTTGATTTCTCGGTTATAAAAAAATCACATTAGAAATGACCAATGCTTCCAGTGTTTGATGTACTCAGTGCTTACATGAATTATGTCTAACCATCTAGATTCCCAAATATATCTGTCTGACTCATTTTTGGCTGATTCAAATTCGCGTAAGATTCGGGGAAGCACTTTCTACGGAGAAATTCTCCCAATCTTCTAATTGGAGTTAGCTAACATCAACTATTTTATTTCATTATGATGACAATGTACAAAAATTTCACTAAAAAGGTTATATAACTTTTGTGCATCTCAAAATTATGGCTTACAAAGAAAAAAAGAAGGTGACAATTGATTAGTGATTATAAAAATTTCATGTCTGTTTGAAGTTCCTACATACAACAACATATATTTGTGAGAGTAGCATGTTAAAGAACCTTATCCCTATCTTGAAAGATGGAGAAATTATTTCGATAAATTCTCTTCATAAATTTCTATGTAAATGAAACGTCCTATATAAGTTTAAAAAATCATTCTAGCGGAAAAATACTAGGTGATTCTTTTTCTGGTGGACAAAGTTACTTATACTCGTGAAATTAATTCAGATATGCAAAAACTGATCCAAACACCACAATCATTCATAAATGGAAATAAATAAAGTTTAAAAAATCATAAATCGAGAGAAATCAACTTAATTTGGCACAGGCATTTTAAATATTTACCCCAAAAATTATTACAAGTCAATTTAATAAGAGCTCGTTTGGATTGACTTATAAGTTGTTTTCAACTATTTTGAGTGTTTGATTAGTTAATTTAAAGTTTTTTTGTGCTTAAAATAAGCCTCAATAAATAATTGAATTTGTTTGGATGGACTTATTTTAAGCGGCTTATAAGTTGAAAACAACTTTATAGGGGTAGCAAAATCAAACCCAACCCGCCCAACTCAACCCAACCCGTTTAAATTTGGATTGGTTATTGACCCGCTCATTCATTAGCTCAACTCATTTCAACCAAATCCATTTCAACCCATAAAAAATTGGGTTGATATATAACCCGATTTTGTTCATGAGAAATTTTGTTAAAAAATGTTTTAATTTTTTTTTTCAATTTGATATGTTATATATAGCCATAATAAAGAAAAAAATAATTTTATTAGGTACTAAAATAGTTTAAAACAACAAATTAAACAGTTAAGCTTAGTAAAAATTGGGTTGGATTGGATCTTAATCCGTTATATAATTCATTACCTAACTTATTTTAACCTAATCCATTTTGACCCAAACTAATTTGGGTTGGATTGGGTCTTAACCAGTTATATAACCCATTACATAATCCATTTTTGACCCAAACTAATTTGAGTTGATCCAATTATTATTTCAATCCATTATGATCCGTACTCAACACGCCTAATTGACATTTATTTTTTTAACAGTTTTAAACATATAAGTTACTGGAGAAAATGAGGTAAAAGGAATATTTGAGAGTGGAATGAAGGATATAGGATTTCTATTTCTTTTTCCTTTTCTTTTGTTATAAAGATTTAATTAGGGGTTAATTATGAAGAGATGGGGTTGAATTAGAATATTTAAAAGTTTAGGGTAAAAATTAAAAGATCAAAAACTTTTAATAAAATCCTAAATTCCATTCAATCCCCCCATTTTTTTAAACGCTGTTCTCCTCTCCTCTCCTCTCTTCTCTTTTCTCCAATTCTTTCTCCTTTATTCATTTTCTTTGTTCTCCTCTCCTCTCCTCTCTTTTCTTTTCTCCAATTCTTTCTCCTTTATTCATTTTCTCTGTTCTCCTCTCTTCTCTTTTCTTTTTTCAATTCATTCTTCTTTATTCAATTTTATCTGTTCTCCTCTCCTCTCTTCTTTTTTTTTTCTCCAATTTTTTCACTCCGATTTGATTGTGAAAATTATAAAAAAAATTGATGAAAAGAGAAGAGAAGAGAGGATATGTTGTTAATATAAACAGGAGTTGTTCAAGCAACCAAGAGATATTATTTAAACAACCCTAAGTTGTTTAGTTCAAACAACAGAAGTTATTTAAACAACAAAAAATTGTTTAAACAATCAAAAGTTGTTTAGTTCAAACAACCAGAAGATATTTAAACAACCCTAAGTTGTTTAAGTGTTTTTTATGATTCTTTAGTTAAAATAATTACAATATTTTAAATATCAGCTAGTTATTTGGAGAAATATAAAAATATTTGCTAATTGTTTTAGAGATCGAGATATGAAAACATTTATTAATTATTTAGGCAAATATTTAAACATCTGCTAGTTGTTTGGAGGCGATGATGACGTGGAGGATGAGAAGTTAGGGGAGGATGGGGCTGAGGGATGGATGAGGGACACGAAAAAAAAGAGAGGAGGTCTTTTATAAATTAAAAGTTTTTATATATTCTTAAAATATGTGTCATTATCACTGATTAATAAAAAGTCCTTTTAGCTAATTTTTAAAATTTGTTGAGATAATTCTCTTTTAATTCCAAGCCCCAAGTTACTGTAACTTATACTACTATTATGCGGCTCACATAACTCCGAGCAAAATCCATCTCCGTCCGACCGACCGGTGACTACCTTTCTTCTGCCACTAATTATCTCCGCCGTCTAAGGTAACGTATGATTGATTTCTCACTTGTAGATGACGATAACAGACACTCGCCGTTTTTTTTTTGTTTCCTTTTCCCAGTTATGTATATTGAGTGATTTTCGGTTATAGATTTATGAACAAATTACTGAGAAAATTATTGAAATTAGGAGAGAAAGGTATTGTAGGTGATGCAATTAAGCAGCCAAAGTTATGAGTGATGAATTTCCCCAAAAATTGGAAAAGAGAGAAGATGAACAAAGATTTGATGAAGTAAATGGAATATGAAATTGGTGAGATTTTTGAGAGTGTAGGAGAAATTTGGAACTGAGAAGTTAAATAATTAGTGAGGTATTGCAGATCTCATGCTCGGGGCTACTGAAAGACTCGAAAAAGCTCGGAGCAGTTTCGAGTGAATGGCTGGCTACTACGAGATAGAAGGAGAAAAAATGATTTTTTGATTAATTCAACTTATAAGACTTCAAAACAATTAGAAAATTACAAAAAAAACGAAACCATTCAGTTTGAACAGCAAAGGGTGATTAATCAAGTCCGACAATGGGTTTGAGTGTGGAAGGAAATAGCCACTTTGCAGAAATGCAAGAGGAAGACAGTGAAATGGTAGGATTACTTGTATGATAATCAGCAGGTCTTGGGGGTAAAGGCGGAGCTAGGATTTGAAGTTTATAAGTTCAAGAATCTAGTCCTTGATCGTTTGGTATGGGGATAGGATAGACAAGAATTTCCCATGGGATAGATAATCTCACCATTTTAGTACATATCCCATGAAATTGTTATCTCGTAACCTGCCAACGAAACGTAGGATAAAATGATCTCTTATCCCATCAACCAAACAATCCCAAGTTATTGGGTTCTAAATTGATAATTTATAAATATTAAAATAGATTTCTTAAGACAAATATAGGGTTTGGACGGAAATTGTTGATTTTGGCGAAACCCGTACCTTGGAAGAGTATAGGGTGGTAAGTTTAATGGACATAATACTTATTAGACGTAGGTTCTCTTCTATTTTCCGATTGATTACAGAAGGTTTAGGTTTCTGATTGTTCCTTAATTTTGACTGCAGAGACCTCAGAACCTAAATCTCTGAAAACTGCACTGAATCAGGTTTTCTAGATTCTGTTTAATTTCTCCACATCTAGCTCGCTCTTTGGCGTTGGAATTCAGTAATCTTTTTCACCTGTCCTGACAACTTCCCTCAGAATACCATGGATTCGCAAAGCCAGAATACTTCATTGCAGCGGCTGCAAAATGTTGAGAAGGTAAATGTTTTACAGAATTATAGACTTAAGATGGGTTGATTTCAGTAGCTGCTACATTTGCATCTTTTTCATCAAATTACTTTCAAGTTCTGATTTCAGTAACTGATACTAAAATATTATTGCTTCCTTACCCGAGTCCTTGTACTTGCTCTCCTATCATGTATACCAAAATGTTTCAAGAAAGAAAGAGAAAGAGGAGAGTGCTTTCTAAATTTTGGTGAAATCCATATTTCATTGATTGGGTGAAACACATAGACAAGCTTGAAGATATATGGATGATGTTACGCCTCGGAAACGGACTCCACCATCGAGCTCTCCTAAGCCTTCTGGAGTTCCGGATCCTTCGCTTTCTGGGACAAGAGAAATGAACGAGAACAAGAACTGCTTGGCCAGAAAACCATGACTAAGAATTTCATGTCACCCGCCTATATCTGCAGCTTCCAAGAAAGCAAATTCTGGCTTAAAGGAATGAGACATTTAGCTCTTGTGAAAGCCACCCTCACAAAGCCTCAAATCTTGGGTCTAAAACGAGTTCAGTAAATTCAACTTCTCATTGTTCTTGAAGAATAACTATTTCTTCCTACAATTATGCGTCTGAATCTCACAATGGTCAATATAACAACTATATTTTTTATTCCTCCTATAAGCCATTTGATCCTCTGGCTAATTACCACTCCCCTAGGCCGAATTATCTAAACTAATAGCCATATAGGTGCCGTGGGATCTTCCTCCATCAAGAAACCGTGAGAGGATAGGATGACAATGCTGTGGGATTCAAACAAAACAGTTCTCTTAATTCCGAAAAATCTAATGATGATCAAGGGCCATTGCAGCAAGCTCATGACCCCTCAAATCAGCCAGAAAAAAACATAACTCGAAGTCAGAGAATGAAGATGGGAATAGTGTTGATGACGACAATGATGAATAAATGAAAGAGGTTGTGGACCGAGAATAGGGTCTGAAAGGGCTATTCAAACTTGTGCTTCTATTGGTTCTTTTCTTCCTGTCTGGCTCATTAAGTATCTTCCACAAACTCCTGGCTGACCTTCAACAGTTGGGAAATCAAATTGTTTTCTAGATCATGCTGTCATATGCCCTTAATATCTTCTGACACGAATCTTCTCTGGTCTAGTGGAAACAGCATCTCTTTTGTTTCCTAGTCTTTGGTTTTCTTCAGATTAAAACGTGGGATGATGTAGCATGTCAAGTGCAAAGGCAACTAATTGTAACTTGATGAGGAAATGATGATCTTAATTTTCAATGGGGAATCAGTAATCACTTTTCTTAATAAAAAAAATGTAACTGAAACAGTACTGACACATATCATCTGTTGCTGTATCTTCCTAACATGTTTGCAGAGGATAGTCAGAGTTCTGGAGCTAGCAGGAGGTGTAATGGATGAAATGGCAAATCCGAGCGGCCCCAGGAAGGAGCTTATTAACAACCATTGCAGTGAGTTCATGCAACTAATCAAGGTTAGGACATTCTTTACTTCTTTGCACCTGGATATTCTTGAAATCTTTGTAAGAAACTGGAAAGAAAACCATTTAAATGTGTAATAAGAAGCCATTAAACTTTCTTGTTGTCGCTCCTGGCATTTGAATGTATGATTCGATGACTATTCTCATGTTTATGTACTGTTTTTTTGGTCCTCCTTTTATGTGTATTGATTTGCTGTTTAGTATTAAATTTGAAATTTTGTTCCATGTATACAAGGTAAAAATGGACAATTCTGGCTTGGTTTGTGAACTTTTACGTTGCGAGCTAGCTAGTCTGCTGTTGTCATGGCCAGTTTAACATTATCTTTTGTCCGGAAATGATGTCTGTAACTTGAGATCTGATTGAACTAGCTCAGTTTGAGAACTAAATGGATGATATTTTACCAATTACAACAGGACATTCAGGTCACACTTCGAGAAGAAATCAAAAGTGCATGTGAATATCGTCCTTTCGAGAAGTGTGACTATGTACCAAGAATATCAAACGAGATCTGTTGCAAGAAACTAGAGTATGTCATTTCTCAGTTTGATGATATGAAGCGGACAATTGAGGGGTATCATGCTGCAGCATCAGACCATATGGTCCTCGATTAGTAGGTAATATACACGGTGTTGCTTCTTGTTCATGTGGAAACATAAATATCTACGACAACAACTACTACACCTCAATTCCAAGCAAGTTGGGGTCGGCTACTCTCCCCAGGTTTATTTATTTAGGCTTACCCTGGTCTTGGCCGTTCAGCAAGCAAAGATGAGTTGACTTACTTGAATCCTGAATCAAAGCTTCTCTTTAAAACAATTCTTAAATGTCCCTATGGTGCTGGATTTGTATCTTATTCCATCAATACTTTAGCTCAGTATCTGCTGTTGAATTGTGGTCGTGGCACATTTTGTATCCATATTGTTTATGCAATGAATTTTGCTTAATGTTGCAAAGTTACTATTAGTTAACTATGGACATCATCTACTACATTTCTTGTTTTGACTTTTGCTGGACCGCTAAAGTTCAATATATTCACAAGATGAGTGTTGCGGAAACGTGAATACTAAGATGGATGTGCGTTCATTCATGATCATATCTGATCATAAGATGAGAAATGGCAATAGTCGCTAGAAGGTACAAGTAGCACTCATTGAATATAAAATGAGAGAAGGTGGTTTGAAATGATTGTCATGTTCGTACCTACGATGCATTGGTGAAACTATAGTGAGTGAAAGTGTAAAAAATCATGAGAGAGATTTAAAATTACATGAAAGAGAATTATCTCAGAAGATTTACAAATTCTTGAAATTACTACAAACTTCGGTAAAGATATAATATGATGGAAGAATAAGATTCATATAGGTGATATCTACTAATGCCAAATAGGATTTAGTATCATTAAATAACTTTCATGTTGATTATTATTATTTATATATTTAACTTATTTTTATTTGATATGATAATGACTTTAATTAAATTTAAATTAAAAAAAAATAATAAATTCAAACTAAGCCACAAATATTATGACAAGTCAATTCTTGTCCACATGTGAACATATCCCCAAATCCTATCATCATTCATTCACTATAAAATCCCCCAAAAAATTGTCATCAACTTCTATAAAACTTAGACCTCATCAACTCTTCAACCACACACACAAAAAAAAACTCATTTCTTTCTATTTTCTTCCTTTTCCCCCATTAATATTTTCAATTTGAAAATATAACTATGAAGAACAATCTTTATAGAAAATCCACAGTTGATCCAATTACTCAACCATTAATATTACCAGACCAACTTTCTTTATTACCAAATACAATCTTGACACTAACATCATCTTTATCTCAAGAAGACAAACAAATCTTGTCATATTTTATTTCCTGTTCTTCTAGTAATTTCTCCAACAATCTTGGAAACTGTACTATTCACAACAACAACAACAACAAAAGTTGTTATTGTTTTAATTGTTATATGAGTTATTGGGTGAAATGGGATTCATCTCCAAACCATCAACTTATTCATGAGATTATTGATGCTTTTGAAAATATGGGGTTGGAGAAAAAAAAGGGAAAAAACAAGAAACAGAGGAGGAATAAGAACAGAGGTTCTTGTGGAGTTGAGAAAAATTCTGAAATTTGTGAATTTGAATGTTTAGAGGAAAATTCAAGAAGTTATGATGGTAATAGAGAAGAGGAATTAGGGTCTGTTAGAAGATTTGTGAGTTTTCTTGGTGAAAGTATTTGGAGTGTTTGGCATGTCTGATTTTTTTTTTAAGGTAATATTGGGACAATCTAGGTTGTTTTTTCTTAGTGTTCGTTATTTATATTGGGATTCCACGAAATATGAATTCGCGCGTGAAAGTCTAAAGAAGATTTCATACTCAGAGCTCGTATTTGAACAAAATTCTGGTTAAGGATTAGGAATATTTACTACTTCACTTCAATTCTCACGGATGTTTTTTTTTTCATCTGATGTTCGATACTCGTATTGGGTCTGATGAAATATAAATTTGTGCCTAAAGTCTCATATTGGAGCTAAGTGCTCCCTAATAATAGAGATTTCATATACAAAACTCGTATCTGAAATCCTGATTAAGAATAAAGGAGTAATTATCATTCTGTTGCGACCCTTATGCATGATTTTGCTCATTTTTCACTTCTATAGAAGTTTTGTTGTTTCTTACTTTTCTGTGTTCCCTTTTTATTTTAATTTTAATTTTAATTTTTAATTTTTTGGGTTCTGTAAATACCTTCTTAACAATGTAAAATATGGTCCTTTTTGAATGTTTACTTTTAATTTTATTCTGTCTTCATATTGTCTTATTAATGCTTAGTTAGAACTTCCTTTTAATTTTCTTCTTTTCCTTAAGAGACTATCTATGGAGTAATTGAGATGACAAATAAACCAAAAATGAAAAAGTGAGTTTGCTTCTATACGAGGAAATATTTTGTAAAGGAGATACATTGTGTTGGAATTTTACTGCTTATAAATTCAAAAAAAAAAATAGAAAACAAAGAGAAGTGTTAAATCTTTAGTTATATGTTTTACATTCTTGAAAAAATGGAATATTAGGTGATTGTGTTTATTTATTTGATAATAGAGAAATTCTTGAAGGTGAGTTTAATGAATTCATTTCTCTACTTTTTTTCCCATTTAAATATAGATTTAAACAGTGATGCACCGTTCAAAATTAATTAAATAGTAGACATGACCTCTCTACTCTCTTTTTTTCCACTTAAATATAGATTTAGAGTGACAGACGTTTAGAGCTTCATAATTAATGGACACGTTCCTTTACTTTTTTCGCTTAAATATAAATTTAGAAAGGATATTATAAAACAAATTAACTTAATAAATTAATAAGAAGAAAATATAGTAAGTGAAAAAGAGAAAGTTGAGTGTATTTTGTATTGCAGATACGATATCTTTTTATAGGCAAGATACAGTAAAAGTGAATTTCATAAACATTTATTTTTTTCGACTTTTTTTACAACAAGAGAGTGATAATGAACTCATTCTTTTACTTTTTTTCACTCAAAATTTCATAGATAATAGAGACGTTTTCTCTACCCTATTCCCATAAATACCAGAGTTGGAGAATTTTTCTTATTTATGGCCAATGAAAGAGGATGGAATTTTTTGTCATCTTTGAAGAATTAGAATAGGTCAGCCACAATTACTTTTAATTTTTTTTTTTTTTTTGTGAAATTGAAAAAGTAGTACTCCATTGACCTTTTATTAGCCTTGAGAAAATGACAAGGACAAAAAATTGTGTGCTACATTTGGCACCAGTCCAACATTGCAAAATATATTTATAAAACAATCTTTTTAAAGAATTTTTCATTTTCGAGGACTCAAATATGAAATTATTGATCAATAATAGAAAAATCTTAATTATCTTATAATAAAATTGGGATAGGTCATGTTCCCCTCTCTCTTTAACAGCAAACTTGCTCCCTGCATCAACACTATCTTAATTAAATTAAATTAATTATTTTAGTATAATTATAAGTTTTTCATTATTATACTGATCAATTATTGTTACTTAATTAAAACCCCACATTTTTTGTTTGGTGAAGAATGTTGGTCTCAACTCCTATTCCCTCCATAATCAAATTATTATATATTGTTATCAGAACCAAACCTCTTATTTAATGATATTATAATTCTTCATTATATGTCCCTGTTTTTTAGTTAAGGAACTTGATCAAGTCCCATTCCCACCAATCTCCATCATCAAATTATTAGATGTTAGAATAAAAATAATCAAAACGTGAGATATTTTGTGTATGAGACTGATTTTTTATTTTTATTTTGAATAAAAGAAAATAACCCGAACCCAATATTCAATTTAATGGTATTATAGTTCCTTGCCATATCTTATATATTTTTAAGAAATTATTGTTTTGGTAAGAAAATTGATCGCGACTCTTATCTTTCATCGTTAAAATGCGAAATATTTTGTATATCAGACTGATTTTTTTATAAAATAAAAATAATCAGAATCCAATATTTAATTTAATAGTATTATAATTCCACGCTATATGTCAGTTTTAAGAAACTATTATTTTGCTAAGAATATTGATCTCAACTCCTATTCCGTCATCAAATTATTTAATGTTGCATAAAAATAATCAAAACCATATCTTTAAATATTTATTTGTATTATAGCTCCTTGCCATGTGCCATTTTTTTAAAAGGAGATAAGGGTTTAAAATGCCCTTCAACTATTCGAATTGGTATAAAATTATCCTTCATTCATCTTTCGGCCCATAAATATCTTTGACGTCAATTTTTTGGCTCAAAAATATCTTCGATATTAACCCTTTGGCTCATATCTGCCCTAATTTTTAACAACTCTCCTCCTAACATAAAATCATTAAATATTTATTTATTATGTTACCTAATTTGATTGGTCCCCAAATTCAAATCATTCTCAAATAAATAACAAAAATCATATATAATTCATATTTTGACCTGATACGCTTGAAAATAATATTCAAAAATTATATTAATTTCATGATATATTTCTATTGGCCTATTTTAGATTATACCCAATTCATTATAACCTAACTCATAACTGGAGATTCATCTAAAATCCGCGCATGAATGTCCGTTTAAAAATATTATTATTTTTTATTAACACGAATTTTTCTGTTAATTATCCAATTGCCTTATTCATTCCCTCTTTTGATTCATTTTTAATCTCTTGTTCATAATTAGCATATCAGAGACTCAAACTTGAAATGAACCTAGATGTTTATATTCTTTTAATTTATATTATTATCATGGTGGGATTTCACTGGGTTGTTGGTGATGGTGGTGGGGTAAGGGCGGGGATAGGCGAAAAGTTAGTTTTTTATTCGTTTATTTTTAAATTTTGGGCACCCACAAAATAAAAGATGCTATTAAATTATTTTCTATCGAACTAATTATTTTTATATGAATGTCTTCATTATTTTCTTTCCTTTTCTCCTTTATTTTGTCATAAGTTTAAAAAAATTAAAATTTAAAATTGTGAACAAGATTCCAATAAGAAAAAAGGTGGAAGAGAGAAGAAGTGAAAGAGTGAGAAAGTGATTTTACTATTTAACGGATAAGGGTCCGAAGTACCCTTAAACTATGGGATTTGGTACAATATTGCCATCCCATCCACCTAATGAGTATGGACCGTTAAAAATAAAGGTATTTTTGAGTCAAAAAATTGACGTCAAGAGTATCTGGATGGCATTTTAAGCCTTTCTCCATTTTTTAAATACTTTTTTTGTCCTACAATCATCAAATTATTGGATGTTGGATTTTTTTAATAAAAAAAACTTCAATACTTTTTTTGTCCTACAATCATCAAATTGTTGGATGTTGGATTTTTTTAATAAAAAAACTTCAATTTGATGATATTATATTTCCTTACAACATGTCAGTATTATAAATTTATCTTAGGTTACCTTAGCATTATATATACATAAAATATATTTTAGACTTTGGGAATACAATGTTATTTCGAATTGCTTAGTATGTCAGTTGGTGAAAATTAAGCATCAAAGATCATCATGATCTTTATCATTAGTAAAGATATCGTAATTAAAATGAAATGAGATAGTCATAGACTTTATCTTTGAATTGGTCATTAGTCTATATTCTATATCACTACAAATTATCAAATATTACACATAACTGTCATAAAGGCTTTTAATTTTCTTTATTTGACTTATTAGTGAATTATGACTAAGTAAAAATTAAATCTACTGGTTGTTTGAATGAGTCTTTCCACGTATGAAACAAGTCAAGAAAAATGTTGAAATTAGTGTTTTTGGTACTATGGACAGAAGTGGAAAATGTTTTCCATTATAATATTAGAATATAGGAGAGTATATATTTTGATGAAAATTTTGGGTCCTACAGAATAATATTAAAGTTCATATTATTATATATTAGTTCGAACGAATAATATGAAGTTGAAATTTAAAATAAGTGTGAGGAAAGTGATTTTTATTCATAAATGAGGAGAGTTATTTAAAGTATGACATCATTAATCTTGAGTACAAGAAGCATCAAGAGATGTCTCCCTAGTGTGACGGACGGTATGTACAAGATCCGAAAATGAATTAAGCGGATCAGTGATTATCAACTATTTTGGCTTAATGCAGGCGAGTTGAAGCCTGCAATTTAAATTGAGGATGGGTTTTTAGGTCAACTTATCCTTGGAGGATCGCGATCCTTTGTTCAGTCAATTATAGCACGTCTGTCACCCGTTACACTATGGGAGAATACATTGATCATATCACTTATAAAGTAATTACAGAAAATCTATACGATATACAATAAATCAGTGACTTGATAAGTGAGTCACTTATAAATTAGTTCCAGATAATCTGTATGATATACATTAATTAGTGATTTAATAGAAATGATAATTTGATAGAAATGATAACTAATCTTATAATAGGTTAAACAACATGGATCATATAGAAAATATTTACACTATCAAAGTGTATCAAAAGAGTCAATTAACCCTACCACTCTATAACCTTTATCAATTATTAGTTCAAGAAAGTGAATGCATGAAGAGAGAACAAAATTCACAAATAACCACTTCTTAAAATTTATCGTAGAAAAACAGTCATTATTGTCACGGAGTTCCAAATTCTACAGATGAAACTCTAAACTCTATGACAATTCTAGAGTTTCACCTGTGTAATTTGAAACTCCAAGATAGTGACTATTTTTCAAAGACAGAGACGTAAATAGTGGCCTAGGGGCTCTATTTTACATGAGATCATTCACAATAATGTTAGACTTTTCTTCAACACAATGTTACATCAAATAAACACTATACAAGTAGCTAGTTAATTAATTTACCAATGTACCTATTGAACAATTAGAAAGATATATTAAATGACTAAGAATTATTATTGATTGATTGATAAAAGATTCAGACATTTACAGGTATAGATGAAGAACTCATGGATACACAACCTTTCAAGCGTTCAATAATGGCGTTCCGGCTAACTAGCCCTGAATGAAGGGTCATTGGAAGCCCTTCCTTGACACATTCATCGTACTTTTCGAGTGCAGATACAATGTATGTGAAATCTGGCCTCTTCGAAGGGTTAGCTGCCCAGCAACGCTTTATAAGTTGTGCAAGCGCGAGTTGACAACTTGCTGGCATGGGTGGTCGTTCATTCTGCAAAATAACGAACGTTAATCAATCAACTAAATCTTAGTCTCAAATATGTTGGAGCCAGCTTAAATACGAAAAACTATTGAGAAATGTTTAGTGTAATGATAAAAGTAAAAGAAACTAAGGCCAAGACTTCCATTTGGCTGAAAAGGTTCTAGTATAGGCGGATTCAAGATCCAAACTAACAAATATTTATCAATCAATCAAGTACAAGTAATCTTGACACCAACTTAAAACGCGAAAAACATTTGAAAAATGGGGATGACTTCCATTTGGCTTAAAGGTGGACCATCACCAGGAACACGGTTCTACCAGAGGTAGATTCAAGATTCAAAATAACGAACATTAATCAATCAATAAACCAACCAACTACATCTTAATCTCAAACCTGTCACGTCTATCTAAGAATCAGGTAAAAGTAAAAGAAACTAAGGTCATGACTTTCATTTGGCTGAAAGGTGGCCTATCACTACGAATATGATTCTAGTAGGCGGATTCAAGATTTAAGCACGATGAGTTAGATCTTCATATTCTTACTACTCAACCTGCTATAACTTTAGAATTATGGTATCAAAATGTAACATATATATATATCTAAGCTCCGTGTCAAAAATGTTGGGTTCGGTTGAACCCCTAACTTATTATCTACGTCCTCCACCGGGTCCTAGGTAAGGAAAAAACTTCTGATGTAATGTTGAAGTCAATTCTACTTCTCATACATTTGGTTGAGACTTTTCTCAGTGTTTTTTGTGCTTCTAGGAACATAAACTATCCAACACTAATACCTTATTCAAAAGAATTTTGAACTCGAATTCATTAAGTTCAAATTCTGAATCCACCTCCGCAAGAAGTAACATTTAACAAAGGCAATTTGCACCCTTGGCTACTTGGCCTAGCTCAAGAAACAGGTCAATTTGCCAATTTCAATTAATCTAAAAACACAAAATCAACTATGAAGTCATAATATGGAAAATAATAATTGAGTTTTGAATTAAGCAAACCTTTTCAGCAACAGCAAAAGCAGCCTGAACTGGTGTCATTCCTTGAAATGGTAACAAAGCTGTTGTGAGTTCCCACAACACAATCCCGAAACTGTAAACATCAACTTTCCGCGTATAAGATTTCTCCTTGATCATCTCTGGTGCCATCCATCGATACGTTCCCATATTACCTTTGGCCTCTCTGCATTGTGTTTCAAGACACGACGTGCCAAAATCTGCAACCTTAACTCGCATCTCATCATTTAAGAGTAAATTACTCGATTTCAGGTCTCTATGGATCACCCCTTGTGAATGAAGATACTCCATTCCTCGTGATATATCGAGGGCTAACCTCAGAATTGTTTCTGTTGAGAGTGAGTATGGCTCTTTCTTGTTGAGGTACATCCTCAGAGTTCCTTGTGACATGTACTCTGTGATGATACAGTATACAGGAGGTTTCTTACATGCGGCGATGAACTGTAAGATAAACAAGAGATATTTTAGTAAGAAAAATTGGACTCATTAGCAAGCATTTATAACTCGCTATGTTGCTCGGATCCTCCAAAAATGTTACTGCACCCGTGTCAGATGCTCTAAAAATGCATAACTTTTGGATGGACCAACACACACTAACCGACAATATTTTTGAAGATTCCAAGCAACATAAATGCTATGGTTTAATTTGCTGAAGCTACATCAAATTTATTAAATTTTCATGTTGAATATAACTACTGTGTGACAATGTTCTCTGTGAACTTTCTACAAATAGGTCTTGAGCAACTTCTCTGAAACTGAACAGGAAAAATATTAAAAAGGCAAATCATGCTCCTTTATACTTGGAAACAAAAAAATATACTAGATGTGAATGTACCAAGTGCTATAGAGAAACTTTAAATTGAAACAAAAAAAGCATAATACAAAAAGGACACTCAAACTTAGTTAGATGACAAATAAATACTTCAATTTTGAGTATGTACATTTAGATACTTCAACTCATCTCAGTGTATCAGTTGAACAATCATCTAGACACCTCAACATCGGCTGTATACGAGACAGAGTGGGACGAGTTGGAGTATTTAGTTACTAATTGAAATCAAGTTGAGGTGGTTAGACGTGCACTCTCTGAGTTGGAGTATTTATTTGCCAATTCAAATTAATTTTAAGTATCTGTTTATGTATTATGCCAAAAATAAAAATATTTCAATTCAACTATGATTCTTTCTTAAATAATCATCTAAAAACCTTTACTTGTGAATTTGTAGGTTCTGATTGTGCTTTCAAGTTTCAACCGGAAGACGACAAGTAAATGTTATACTCACTCTGTTCCAGTGTCAGCATTTCCTTTTTATTATGTTCCGAAAAAGATGAAACATTAAACAATTTAACTTTAAACTTTCCATTTTACACAAACGTTGTTACATGTTTAAGATGTCGAATTTCAAAACACTTACAGCTATACAAATGTTACGACACATTTTAGACCACAAATTTCAAAAGTCTTATGGTTTCACTAATGTTATGATATGTTTAAGACTACAAATTTCAGAATACTTACGGCCACACAAACGGTACAACTTATTTAAGACAATGAGTATCAAAAGTCTTATTATCTACACAAACGTTATTACTTGTTTAAGATGATGAGTTTCATAACACTTGACCACACAAATGTTCCCACACATTTTAGACCACAACTTTCAGAAGTCTTATAGTCATACTAGTATTATGAGATGTTTAAGACTACAAGTTTCAAAACTCTTACAACCACACTAATATTACGACATATTTAAGAATGCAAGTTTCAAAAGACATACATCCACACAAATGTTACAACACGTTTTAGACCACAAGTTTCAAGACTCTTCCTTTCTATCTTAAACTCTATATCGAGTCAAACTACGTCACATAAATAAGAATTAATGGTATATAAGTAAAGGAATTTGACCTGAACTATATTGGGATGATAGAGTCTAGAAAGCAAAGCAACTTCAGACTTGAACTGTTGTTCAAGCTTAGCTCTAGTCTCCTCCTTATGAGTTGGAATCCTCACCATTTTCACAGCTACTGCTCTCTGCTTGTAAATCCCTCTATAAATCCTGCTATGTGCACCTGAGGCAAATTTATTACCAATAAAAAGCTGAGATAAATCAGCTGTCCATTCTTCTTTTTGATCCTCCTTTGAAGTTTCCCAAGTCTCAACATTATCAGATTCCAATATCATTGACCATGACTCCAAACTATCAAATCTTTTCTTCTCCATTGTTTCTATATTGGATGAATTCCACTGTGTTCTTGAGGAGGAGGATGGAACTGATAACGGTTTTCTCCTTGATCTTCTCAGCCTAAACGGATTGAAACAAGATGTAGCCATTGAAAAGTTGAAATAGAAACCAATTCTTGGTTACAGATCAAGTCTTTTTCACTTGTTTCAGGCTAGAAAGATGTTGGCAAGTGTTAACAAGAAGTTGCCATTAAGACGGAGACCAATAGTTGGTTGAAGATCAAATCTTTTTCACTTGCTTCAGCCTAAAAGGATGTTGGGAAGTGTTAACAAGAAGTAGCCATAAAAATGGAAACCATATGTTGGTTAAAAATCAAATCTTTTTTACTTGTTTCAGCCTAAAAGGATGTTGGAAAGTGTTAACAAGAAGTAGCCATTTAAATGAAGACCAAATGTTGGTTATAGATCAAGTCTTTATCAAGATGTTGGGAAGTGTTAACAAGAAGTAACCATTTGACATAAACCAAACATTGGGTAAAGATCAAATCTAATCTTTTTTTAGCCAAAAGAAAGATGTTGGAAATTGCCAAAATAGAGACACTTTCAAAGGGTGTTTGTGTTTTTGGATTTCAAGAAATGCATGAACTAATTCAAGAAACATGGACTTCAAAAGGAATAAGTTAAAAAGAAGTGAACTTTATTCATGTATCTGTGAAAAAAGAAGGAAAGATGAGTTAATCTCCAAAGAAGAAAAAAATCCATCAAGACTTTCAACAAGTTACAAGAAACAACAAAAGAAAAATTGGTTAAAAAGATCAAATATTTTTCACTTGAAAAGTGTCAAGATAGGAACTTTTCTCAAAGGGTGTTCTTCTTCTGGATGTTTGCATTGATTTCAAGAAATGCATGAAGTGATTCAAGAAACATGGATTCCAAAAGGGGAAAAAAAAGAGTTAAATAGAAGTGAAGTTTATCAAATAAAAGTTAATCTCCAAAAAAGAAAAAACTCCATGAAGAGTTATAACAAGTTACAAGAAACAGAAATGGAAAAAAGTAAAATTGATAGTAGTAAAGAAGAAGAAGGCTCATGAAAATGCAATTAAAAAGCAGAGAGTTTTTTCAGGGATGTCTTGTGACTGTCTTAAAAAAGTTCTTTGTATGTAAAATCCAACTCTTTCTCTTGTTTCCCTTTGCATCAAACAATTAATGTTTAAAAGTGGGAAAGTGGCCACATAGTCAAAAGGTTTATAAATTATCACTTCTTATTTTTATTTTTATTTTTGAAAATTTTCTCGATTTTCAATGTAACAACAACATACTCAGTCTAATCTCATTGAATCTGACAAGGATAATATACAACAACTTATCCAATGTAGTCCATAGGTGAAATCTGAAGAGGATAGTATGTAAGCACATGGGCAGACCTACATGGGTGTCGGGTTCACCCGAACCTCCTCGACAAAAAATTACACTATATATATGATAGATTTTCTATGTTTTTGTACATATATTAATTTCGAACCACCTAAATCAAAGAAGAGAGATAGCCCAATGGTACTACATTGTGCAACTTGGGCCACAAATACTATCCCTAATTTGTAGGTTCAATTCTTGGTAGGTGTGACATTTATATTTTTATTTTTTGAACCCTTGCATGAAAATCCTGAATCTGCTACTGTGTACACATACGGATTAGAGAGTTTATGTAATCCCACAAGTGGGACCTGAATATTCAATTCCTAGATAATTAATCAAAAATTAAGAGCATCTTTAGATTAATAATGTTGAAGAAGATTAAACCACCAAGGGTTATGATGGAATGAATATGATTCCTCCACCTAATTAGAAGTTTGGAATTCAAGCCATAGGTACAAGAAAAATTGTGGTAGGTATGTAGCGCTTTCCCTTTAATGAATCTTACACAATGCGAATTTGAAATAGTCGTGACCCTAAGGTGAATACCTAATTCAAAATTATATATCAATGTTATAATTTTTGAAGTAAGAATTGTTTATTTTTATTAAGACTATGTTAGCCTTCCATCCCTTTCTTTGATTCCCTTCATGTCTATATTACATCTTATTATTTTTTTGTAGTATAATAAACTACACAATAATTAGTGACAACTGCATGGAAAAAAAATATTCAAGAACTATTTGTATATGGTATTAGCAATTCATCAATGTCATTTCAACACTTTTTATATTCTTAAGGATAAGAGAAGCCTTAATAGGCAATCCTTTACTAAAAAGTTGATTATTCTTGTTAATATTCTATTGTTTGATTTGGAAAATTTTGAATCAAGATATAGCTAGGAGATCCTAAATTAGGCAAGGGAATCAAAGTATAGCCTCATGTGTCTTCAATTTGCTTGTGAGATTAGTCTACTATTCCAAAATAATTCCTATAAGCTTGGAATTGTTTCAAGTAGGATACCTTCCTATTTAAGACAGGATAAGATCATATTCTCGTGAACAGTTGATTGAAGAAAGAGAATTCTTAATTCAGTTTTTCACCTTAACGTCAAAAAAATAGGATCAATTAAATTCTATTGAATTTGTTTCGTAGTGATCATTTATCAAAAAAATTACCCTAATTTCTTCACGAACATTGTCACAAATTCTTCTCTTTTTTTTTGTCTTCAAATGACAAAGAGCAAGATGGTATACAACGCATTGTCATTTTTCTCCAAATTGTCAATTTTTTCCATTAATTTTTAAGAAGGCACAACACATAGTTGAGAGTTAAGAGGGTCAATATTAACCCTTCACTCCAAGTGATCGTAGATGAAAAGAACCCTTTTAAATCACTCTATTAGTCTAAAAGAATCGGGAAGGGGGCAATCATTTGCATTACCCCAACAAATGTAGCCCTATCTGTATCTACCACTGTTAGCCTGTTTGGATTGACTTATTTTTAAGCAGTTTATAAATTTTTTTAAAAAAATAGGTGCAGACCAACTTTTTTTTACAGCAACTTTACCAGTTACTCCAACGGTCCCCTTCGATATGGTACAAATATGGAATAAAATAAACAATAAGAAATATACAAATCTCATAAATATTTCATTTTGTAAGATGGACAAATAAATATTTCATCTTGGGTTTAAATTTCAATTTGTAAGAACAACCAAAAGATGGTCCACCAGGAAGATGATGGATCTGGAGTGACTTCAGGCCCAACACTTGAAAACACAAAATTGTTCTGGGCTTAGGAGGAAGCCCAAATAAATGTTTAAGAAATGATCATCTTTTTATTTCTCTTATAACTCATGGACATTTTAGACTATAGTAAAAATACACATCTTGTTGAACAAAACTAAATAACTTATGTCAAAACGTTAGACCTTTCGTGTACTAATGTGATTTCATAAGTGGGGTCTGGAGAGGGTGTTGTGTACGCAAATCTTACCCTTACATTGTAAAGGTAGAGAGACTATTTTCGATAGACTCCCGACTCAAGTAAAGCATTTCAAAGCTAGTTTGAAAAAAAAAATACTAATAAAAAAGTCATATAAAAAATAATGAAAACGTTAGACCACGCTCAAAACATTATAGACTTAGACGACAATCTAATATTATATTTTTCTCCAAAGGCTATATTGGCACAAGTTTTAGAAATAAGTATAATATCTACGTGATGACCTAAAAAGGGACATTTACATAAATCAACCATAACTAATTTATACTCTTTTTTTTTAAATGCAGCAACACTATTTACAAAATTTAATTGGCAATACCAAATTTATTTTCTCCTAATAGGAAATGAATGAAGAGCCCCCACTAGTTTGAATTTTGAAATCACATTTCTCCTTGTACTTAATTTTGTTGACAAAACACCTCAAATAATTTGAAAATTATACATCTATCGATTTTCATAGTTGGTAGGTACTCGTGTTAATAAATAGTAGAGAATTTATACCTTTAAATGAATCATTATCAACTAATTAATAAAGTAAGAGATCAAGAAATGAATATGATTAGTATCAATCATTGGTTAACCTTTCTCTGATTAAATCATAATACTCTCTACTTGAGTTGAAAACACAAATTTCAATAAATTTTGAAAAAAAATAATTATAAAGGTGATCTTGTAATTAAATTCAAATATTTCGTTAAGAGTTTCTAGCTAGAAAGTCATTTTGTTATGCTTAATTAATAACATGGATGATTTAGGGGGGACGTAGAGAGTTCAATCAAATTTTCTTTATCAAGAAATTATATTATATATAAAAGGTTAAAATATTTTATCATATAAAATAGATGCTAAAGTTTGTTGGCTTTTCATGTATTTTTTAAAAATATTTTATTTAGTGAGAATTTTGAATTCGCCGTTATTGTTAATTTTAATTGATAGAAGCTAAGTAGCTAACTATCATAGTTAGTAGCTAACAATCATCAATTGTCTATAATAATGAGTACCAAACATAACTTACAAAAATAGCTTTCTTAAGCCTAAAGTTAGGTATTTGTATATTCCTTCGGCTCAAGTTTTCCTATGATAATTTTTTTCATTCGATATTCGATATTCACATTAAAATTTGACTAAATTTAATTTCACACATTTAGAGTTTAATTTTTAGGAAAACGCTTTCAACACGATTTCTTCATTCTTAGAAGTCAAAGATTGAGACTTTTAATTAAGAGTGAAGAAATTCTGAACCATTTCAACCACGACCCAGGTTGATTCCTCACAATTGATGGTGTTTTATTAAAATTATTAATTTTTTGAAGCATATGATTAGCCAAAGTTATTTAATAGAATGATTTGGTTGGTACGATTTTAAAATTTTAAAATTAGAAACCTTGCCCATGTTTAGTCAACAAATGCATTAATTTCTGTCTACGTCAAATAACAACCTTGCTATTTTAAGAAACATTAAATAAATAAATACTTACCAAGTTATAAATGATCTGTCCCATAAAAAATTACAAATTGAAATAAATAAGTACAAAAAAAACAAGTTATTTCATTTGTATAGTCACTTGAATAGATTTCTTGAGTCCTTTAAACGTGTAATTTTATTTTATTGAACAATTTTTCTAAAGGAAAATGTATATTATAGACTTGTTAAAAGAAAATTTCTATTGGATATATTTATCTCAAATTTTGTATACAAAATTGAAATTGGTGGAAATCTAGAATTTTTTTTCTCATTTTGTATTTGGTATTTATTTTTGAGGATCGATTAATTTGAATTTGCATTAAAAAAAACTCATTTCGCGCCTAATTTTCATACTCCACTTCAATCTCCATATTAATAAGAGTGATATTTCTTATCTTTCCAACTGCAACAAAAAGTTTCCTATCATATGGATTTTTCAAAGTGTTTTATTGTCAAGCATCAGTATACTGTAATTTTTTTCAATTTATCTATTAAAACATAATTAATAATTCTTTTTTTAATTAATATATATAGTCTTTGATCATCAATAATACTTTCAAATGTTTAACTGATCGACGTATACTTACTTTCATTATGTCAATATTAATCGCTATTGCTGGTGGTGAATTGCTATATCAAGATGAATTTCATTTTTCGGAAGCAGATTTAAAATTTTTGATTCAAAATGAAGGACACGTATCACCTTATCATAACTTTTGATGGTAAATTCGAGGATATTTTTGTTCACCACTACATTATCGTATCTTGGTATATTTGACTACGATGTGATAATTGCAAAATTGTCCTATATTAATGTGGAGTTTATTAAGCTTAAAAAAAATGAATGTGTTTCATTAATTTGAGTCCAAATTGTGATAACAAAAGGTCAACCACCCTTTTTGGACACAAGATTTGAAAGTGACTATTAAGTTTAACAAGAAATTCAAACATCAATTATATGTCTTGCATTTCATTTGGGTACCTTCTAAATCTCTAATATAGATTCCTTTATAACGATTTTATTTTTTTTTAAAAATAAAACGTATAAATCTGAATATAAATATCATTATTTAAAAATTGATGAATATAAATACATAATCAAAATATTAATAATACAATTAATTTATACGAGTAATTTAAATTCTTTTTGAGGATCAATCGGAATGAAGTGAAGGACATATAAGAAACTCAAATTTAATTTAAAACACAATTATGTAACTAAGGACTGCGTTATAGTGACATTTTGCTATTATAGACAAGTTTTCTTTGAAATTAAATTTTAATGTACGTTATATTATTTGTCCTCTAAAATAACATTTTGTCATAGTACCTAAAAGATATCTGGAAAAACGACATTGTTATAAAGAAAATTGACTATACCTCCTTTATAATATCCGTAATAGAGATTACTCACTAACCAAAATCTTACGGGATCGAACCGTGAAAGCAATCACTAATGATAGATTATTTACATCATATTTCTTAAAGTGTGAATTTTTCTCGGATCCTGCGTAAATACGAAAAAGGCTCTCCATGGACAGTGTTTACTTTGGCTCAAAGCAAATAGAGTGATAGTCTTAAAGCGAAAAAAAAATCTTTAACTATTTTATATCGATATCTTTTTTTACCTCTAATTATTTTTTTAATCAAACAAATTAATCGACTAAACGAGAATTCACATTAAAAGCTAAGTCCCAAGTGCACCGTATTGTTCCCTTTACTCACTAATCGAAATTCCAAGTTAAACACATTATTTACTAAAGGATCTATTTATATCTATTTAATAATTTAATTAAACTTTGAATAATATAATAATAATAATACGTAGGGGACCTTGACCCAAGTTATTCACATGATAATTCTAGGACATAGAGATCCCAATAGTTTTAGTATTTGCCACCGACACAAATAAAATAAAAAAGAGAAATAAAAAAAATATAATTTAAGGATTATTTAAATTAATCATCATAAAAAGCCAAAAAATTGATGGAGTAAACTGTCAAATCAAGATATGTTGTCTAACGTCATTGTTTTTTATATTAACACAAAAAACAACGTAAACAGAAAGTGCTTAACAATATGGATAGTTGAATGATGGTTCGATCCGATCCCTTTATTCTTAATCTAAAGTCTCGAAGTTGAGCTTATGAAAATAAAAGAAGTTTTATTGGAAATATAGATCGATTCTATAATGTGGTTGAATTTTAATAGTTATGTTGGTTATCTGAACTTTTACTTTACCGTAGAGAAATTTAATTTCCACCTTATAATCCTTATTTGAACCCCAATCCTAATATCATATATTGATTTTAAAAAATAAATATTATTATTATTGTATATACTTATGATTTTTTATATGTATTTTATTTTGATTGTATTCATTTCGCGAACAAACTCACTAATACTATATAAATACAATTGCATGGCAACCAAATTTTACTACAAATTATAACTAGTAAAAATTTAACTAAAACTCGTAATATGCAACCAAACTATAGTCATTTTTAAAATTTTCTCTTTCTACTTCTATTTTGCGTCACGAACGTCATATTTTCTCTGCAACCTTCGTATATTTCAAAGAACATAATAATATTGTAATTTTTCTTATTTGATATTTAATATCTATATTAAAATTTAATTAAATATAAATTCATTCATTAAAGAATCTATTTCTGAAACAACACTCTTTATCAATTTTTTTTTTTTTTTTTTAAAAGCTCGAACACGAAATAAAGCTTTAAATTTGAAGAGCGCGTAATACAGCGACATAACAAAGTAGTAAGACAGCTCACGTTGTACTGAAAATTTATAGACGAGGGACATAAGCATCATTATCACTAATCTTCATGTCCTTTTTCGTCTTTTCACAGTTCCATCACCTCCATTTCTCATCACCATTTCACACTCACTCCAAAACACTCTGCTTCTGCAACTTCACACTCAACACTCTCTCTCTCTAAAAAATGGGTTCTCGAACCGGGTCACACCAGCTAAGCAACGGGTTGATAGTATCGGGTCGACCCGAACAGCTCAAGGAACGTCAGCCTACAATGGGTTCCCGTGCAGTGCCGTACACCGGCGGTGATGTCAAGAAATCCGGTGAGCTTGGGAAAATGTATGGTGTTGGGGACTACCCGGGCCCACCACCCATTTTGAAACCCTCGTCAAGGGGATCATCTGCTTCACAGCATAACAGTGGATCGGTGAGATCCGGTCCGAATTCCGGTCCGGTTGGTCATAAACTTACTAACTCCGGTTCGATGCCGAAGAAATCATCTGGGTCTTTCTCCGGTCAGCTTATGACTCCGATTCAACCTACTGGTCTGATTACTTCTGGTCCGTTGAGTTCTAATACGGGTCGGCGGTCGGGTCAGCTTGAACCAGCTGGTTCGTTTAAGAAAGTTGTGTATGGTTCGTCGGTGACAAGCTTAAATGATGAGATAAAGCTGGGTTTTAGGGTTTCAAAAGTGGCAATGTGGGTGTTTCTGGTGGTGGTGTTGATGGGTTTAGTAGTGGGTGCTTTTCTGATGGTGGCAGTGAAAAAGGCGATAATTCTTGTTGCAGTAGCTGGAGTTTTAGCTCCATTGGTGGTGATTTTACTGTGGAATTTCGCGTATAAAGAACGAGGATTGTTGGGTTATCTGAAGAGATATCCTGATGCTGAGCTTAGAGGTGCCATTGATGGACAATTTGTCAAGGTCACTGGGGTAATTTCACATCCATATTCTAGCTTTGCTTATATTAGTGATTTCATTCTAATTTGCATTCTTGTTTGTCTGGTTTTGACTTCAGACGGAATTTATGAAAGTGAAGAAACTTTTGAATCTGAATCTCTTTGTCTTAAACTAATTACACTCAAAATGTATTAAAATATACTTTAATCTTGTGTGGTCTTAAACATGCTAGGTGTAAAGTAATTAAAGGGTTGCCAAAAAAAGTAAAGACACATTCTTTATGAAGCGGACTAAAAAAGAAAGTATGACAAATAAATGGAAACGAAGTAAGTGTTGAGTATGATTTGGTGAGGTTGATGTTCTAATTCTTGTCTTTAGTTATGGTTTTGTCATTAGGTGGTAGTTATTAACTTAATTGTAGTTGGTTTAGCAGGACATAATTAATGCTAGTTTTGAGATTTACCATTTTGTCCTTGGAGGTATAGATTAAGAAGGATTGCTTATTTATGTTCTGGAATGAGATTCTATATGTGAGGATCTTTATTGTGCTTTGATTTTGAGTTAGACAGAAAAATATGTCCCTATTGGTTTAGTTAGAAGTAACCAAGATTCTTCTTAAGGGTGGGTTAAAGCATATAACTTTATCTGTGGTTGCAAAAGTATAGATACTCTAAAGAGTTTCTAGGTTCTTAATGGGGGCAGATTTGTTGTAGGAATGTCAGAGGGGATAGTGTCATGACACAAACTATGGGATCCGTGACAGGCACCTGGCACCACCCTTGCCGAGCCAACCTGGCCTATAATCCATAATATAAGAGTATACTAGCTAAATAAATCCCACAGTACGCTGATATAATCCAAAGTACTAGTTTGGACCTAAGTTACTCGGACTCGGGTGCGGGTGTCTGAGACGGATGCGAATCCGAGAGTTGGATTCGGCAAAATCTAAATTTTAAGATTTGGGGATGCGAATCTGTGTATGGATACGGGTGCGGGGATTTGGCTAAAAATATTCAATATTATAAAAATATAATTATAAAGATAAAAGATATTCTTCCCCTCAGAAAAGATAGAGAAAGTCATTCAAGACCTTCAACCAACTCTCCTTACAAACCATTGTTACTGTCTACCATAAGTCGGAACACAACCGCTTGAATATTTAGCGTCTCTTTGTTTGGCTTGAAACATGAAGCTACGAATATTGACCAAGAGGAAAAATATCTTGGTCAAAATATCTGATGTGGGTTGACTGCACCCACACCCGCACCCACACCCACATCCGTGGTGTTTGATGTATCTGATGTAGGTTGTCCATGGACTCGTGGTCAAAGTATCCGATGTGGGTTGACCGAATCCCACACGTATCCCGCATCCGCATCCGCACCCGCACCCGTCTCGTGTCGACACGGGTGCAGCAACAAATATGAAGAGTCCGCGCAACTTAGGTTTGGACACAACTCAATGACATAAATGAAACAAAAATAGAAATTAAGCAGAGCCACCACAGTAGAAGAGTGGATGGCTCACCTCTGTGTGGAAGCTCGATGTAATCTACTAGCCACACTGCTCACTAATGCTAGGCACCGAATCTGTATTTTATGCAATTTTTGGTCGGAAGATTTTTAAATATATTTCAAATTTAAGAAAAACTGAAATACATTGAGTCAGACAAAAATTCAGTGGAGAAAGTATTTGAATATATGTAAGGTTAGTTTTTTTTTTTTTTTGATGAGCAAGAAAATTTGTGTGGGTCCAACAGCAGTCTTCGAAACTCGGGGTTAATGAGTTCGCTCCTCTTAGCTTCTCGTCTTATATATCAGGTTTAGTTAGCATGGTGCAAGGCTCGATCATGTGACCCAAGTCAGAAGTCCTTCAACCTTTGCCACTAGAACTAAGCTCTGGGAACTATGATTGAAGGCTCTTTTAAATGTGAAATGCTTTAGTAGGACAACTCTGTGTAATTGTAGAGGTGTGTAGCAACTGGCCTGGACACCGTAGTGATAAGAGCACAATCTGTGATGTGTCGGTTAGGAGTATGTCACAAATTTGAATCCTGTTGGTGATATCTTTGTATATAAATGGAGAAGGGTAGAGGGACAAGTCCATTATTCACCAAGCATCAAACCTTGTTTCGGCTCTCCCTTGGAAATCGCTCAGTTATAAATCAGTTTGCAGGAGTCCATTTTTAAGGTTCCATGGTAATCATCCTTCTCAGACTGCAAGAGTACTTAGAGTATGATGGTTAACCTGTGGGATTGAACTACTTCTATTATCCAAAATGAATTTTATATTCCTCCTTAAGAATTACTCTCGAGTTCAGAAATTGGGCATATGAGGTGGGTTCTACATATTTGGCTGGACACTATACAGAATTTCTTACACATTTTTCTGATTAAATTTTTTTCCCCACATTCGAGAGCCTTTGAAAGAGAACTCTACAGAAATTAGCTCACAGTTACTAATGTTTGTTTGAATTTTCATAGCATGCTGTTAGGGTGTAGTCAGATATCCAATTATACATTAAATTCCGACAATTATATGAAGGGTATATAATATATTGTTTTGTGTAGGTTGTCACTTGTGGAAGTATACCACTTGAAACTTCTTTTCAGCGGACACCAAGATGTGTATATGCTTCTACAGAACTGGATGAATACAAAGGTTGGGGTGGAAAATCAGCAAATCCTAGCCACCGTTGCTTCTCATGGGGCCGCAGACATTCGGAGGTTAGTTTTGCATATATTAAATATTGCATTTATAGGCTTATTTGGAAGACTGAATTGGTAGTAACCATGTCGGTGTTTTATTTCAAGTATCATATTATTCTTTTATAACACAGTTGCAAAGATACACTTGCTGGGTCCTTGTATGACTTTATCTCCATGAGAAGTTTTGTAATGCTTCCAAGTGACTGCTATAGTATTATAGTTTTATTATGTAGGAACTTAAATGAAGTTCTATTAACTTTATGAGCAACCTGATAGGTTGGGAGCCAGGGCATGTGGGAGCCCATAGACTGTTACTGTTCAAGGTTGAACAATTAGGAGTCGTTTGGTAGAGTATATATGAATAGTGCGGGATATGATGTATTAGTAATGTTGGTATTAGTTATGCTGATATTATTTCTTAGTGAGGCATCTTAACCCTTGCAAGTTCATAGAATGTCAAAAAGCCTGCCATGGGCTGGCCATCACTGTTCAAGGTTGAACAAATTTACATGACATGCCAACTCCTGCAAGTTTGTATAATGTCAACAGGCCTCCTGATCAACATCATATGCTAACAATTGGACTTATTAAATATCAGTAACTTCATCATATGGTAAATTCCTGACTAAGGCTTCGGCTGGTTAGCTTTTGCATGGCTGTTGACTTCTGTTGCTGCAGTATTAGTGATAGTAAATTCTTCTTGTGCTGTATTAACACCCAAGACATAGATGCTTCTTGCCAACCGGGTTTCTGCATTGGCACCAACTCCAAATATTTTGTCCAAAACTCCTATCGGAAATTCATGGGTTGTTTTTACCTTTCGATAACAGAAATATGTGGCTGATTTCTACATCTCGGACTTCCAGTCTGGTTTAAGAGCTATCGTGAAGGCAGGTTACGGAGCAAAAGTTGTCCCATTTGTCAAGGCAACTACAGTCATTGATGTAACAAAGAGTAACAAAGAGTTGTCTCCCAACTTCCTGCGCTGGCTTGCTGATCGGAGCCTCTCAAGTGATGACCACATAATGCGCCTCAAAGAAGGGTAAGTTGTGGATTGTGGGTTTATCTCAGCCATTTCACAAATTTGATAGCTCATATTACGTGCTTTCATTATAAATTTGTGACAACTTTCTGAGACTTGGCTGATTCTTTATGGTGGCTCCTAATGACAGTTACATCAAAGAAGGAAGCACTGTTAGTGTAATGGGGCTTGTAAGGCGCCATGAGAATGTCCTAATGATTGTTCCACCAGTAGAGCCTATTTCAACAGGATGTCAGTGGACCCGTTGTCTTCTCCCTACTTACATCGAAGGTCTCATCTTGACATGTGACGACACTCAAAATGCAGATGTGATCCCTGTATAAGTTTGCTCATATAGTTTCAATTTTGATTTCTGATGAGTCATGGCGAAAGATTTGAGCAGATGGCAATGCGAGGACAGCATAGCCTCGATCGGTTATTCCCCTGATAATACCCATAGGGAACATGAGCAGAGAAAAACTGAAGATTGTAGATGTCTAAAGTTTATCTTCCCACGTTTTAGCTGATATCCGGAAAATGAGGAGGATAAAAGCGTGCTATATCTTGTGTGATTTCAGCTACTTACTTTATTATGTACATAAAACTATCAAGGTGTTTATATATGTTCATATCTTTGTTTAGCTTTCATTTCACATGCACATTTGCCTGTGGGTTTCTCTGTAGAGTATTTAGTTTCCATATCAGTGTAATGATTCAGCTTCTCTTATAATTGTATAAGTTTTACTATTACTATTTCATTAATTCCTAATATCTGCCTTCACCAACTAGTAATTAAGAATTTATTTCTCACTTTTTGCTGTACTTGAGCCGAGGGTTCATCAGAAACAACCTCTCTACACTTGCAAGGCAGGGGTAAGGTTCCGTAAACACTTCCATTTATTTTTAGTTTTATGTCCTCTTTATACATATGACATTTGAGAAGATCGTTTTCTTCTATTCAATTTATAAGTGATCATTTCCTCGGTAAAAGCAAACAAATGCTAGTGTGCTACACGGTATGACGTGGCTTATCATAAGCAAGTCCAAAACCAGAAGGGAAAGACACCACAATCAAGTGATTAAAATCTTTGTTTCGTTCCAATTTTATCGGTTGTCCCCAAATAAAACCGATCAAGAAGTTAAAAAGTCCAGAAAGCATTCCCCCAGCGACAACCAGAGTTTCTCCTGTTACAGCATAATCAGAAGCCAAATAAGCAACAGCTGCAGCCTCTAAACACCAGTAAATAAGTAAACAATGAATCGTCGTATTATCACAATTGTGCTTTGGCATGATCATTAGGTCATCCTAGGACCTAGATAAATAATGATGAGATAAATCATTGAAAATTCAAATGTCCTATAGATGCATTTTCAATGCTATGTGTGTTTATTATCATCTCGCAATCTGCTAACTACTGACACAAATAATTCAATTCAGAGCACACTTTCCAAACTATCCCTCTAAGGCTATTCACCTTGTAATGCTAAAGAAGTTTCACCTCAAACTTTTGATGATTTTTACCTATCAATTGAGATAAAAATCTTGTAGCTCATGCTCATGTTATTGTTTCAGTGCTAAATAAGTCGAGGTTGACTATATGAATATCATAATGCATGCAACTACTGGACAAGACACGGTTTGCCTCTGACATCATAATAATGTAACCCTGCCATTTGCTCTCAAGGTGAAGAGAGCTAAAAGCAAGAAGTTCTACAAAAGTGGTTTAAGGAATAAGGTAATGAAATTCCAGTGTGGGCTTCTGTTGTTGTAACAACATGCAGAGAGCAGTGTCTTATTGGTCTGATTCATGCTTCCCCTTGGTACCGGTCACAGGACTTGCATAACATCATAAGCATGTCCCTCCTAGCCCGACGCAAGCGAGCTAAAACCACAAGGGGAGGCACTGCAATCGAGAAGTCAGAGTCTGGAAGGCATTCCTCCAGCAACAACCAGAGTTTCTCCAGTTACATAAGCAGCATCATCAGAAGCCAAATAAGCAACAGCCGCAGCCATATCTTGTGTTGTTCCAAGCCTATGGAGTAATGTCTTACCCTCAATCTCTCTCCTCTAACACAATCAGCAAGTTGTTAGTAAGTAAATAGTTAGTAAGTAAATAGTGAATATTCATCAGATTTTACTATGACTAAGAGATTTAATTTAATAACAACTTACCACTTGTTCATTACTCGTGATGAAATCAGCAAAATGGGTTGGTACAAAACCTGGTGCTACACAGTTTACACGAGTATCTGGACTCATTTCAGCTGCAAGAGCCTGGCTTTCCGAATAAGAGAACAAGAACAAAACTTTTAATAGGATATAGTAGTTATGTGCCAGGGACGCCAAGTTAAACATTAGTACCTTTGTAAGTCCGAGTAGCGCAGTTTTTGTCACCCCATACATACCCATTGAAGCTGGTGGCGAGTAACCAGAAATTGAGGAAATTAGAACAACTGATGAACCATTCTTAAGGTAAGGAGCTGCATCCTATAAACAGTATAAAGAACAAAATATTAAGTGCAAAGGCCAAAACATGAAGGAATTCGGGAATTAGAAGTAAATGGAAATATGTGATACTAGAACTAGTAGTCATTGCCTTCCAATGTATTCAATAAATGCTACACGAAGTAACACATGCATTTGCAATGTTGTTCTCGTGAAATTTTTCTCACCAACTTACTTGTAGTAATAGTATAGACGCTTTGACATTGATATCCCAAAGCTTGTCAAGGACTGATGCTTTAGTTTCTAAGATTGCATCTACTGAAGGATTGACAGCGGCATTTGACACAACCACATCTAGTTTCCCATATTTCTGAAAAATTATAAATTTCAATTGACAAAGTTAGATCGTACAAAGTAGAAAGCATTGACTTCTCATTTTCCGTAGTTAGACATCAGAAAAAGCAATTAGCTTTACATAAATTGTTAGATCAAAAACCATTCCCAAGAAAATAACAGACAATTGACTCCAAGATATGCAAGCACAGACCAAGAAATGTTAATTTAAGACAATATCAATTCAATTCATACCTGAATAGTCTTGTCTATCAAATTCTTCCTCTGTTGTGCATTTGAGACATGACATACTAATCCCAACACGTCAATTCCTCCATCTCTCAGTTTCTTTACTGCTTCATCTACATTTTCCTGTAAAATGAAATAGACAATACCTAAAGTCAAATCCCCGATATGAAGGGAGTAAACAATACACAATTACAGAAAAGTCCCAAAAAAACAGTGACACTCTTTCTATTTCTTTGATGCTATTTTTGTTACAAATTACTTGTAACAAACAGGTACCTACTATATCCCACCAAGGCTTAGACATATGCGATTTGAACCTAAGACCTAAGACACTAAAACGTTAATTGCCGAATCCACACAGGTAACTGCCCACCAAGGCTTGGACAAATGCGATTTGAACATTGACACCTAAGGCACTAAAAAGTTAATATCCGAATACACACGGAATTAGATGTGTTCATCCTCTATGCAAACAAAGTCCCACATTGGTAGTTGAAAAGATTAGGAAGCAACATATGAGATGTAGGATCTCTTAATGGTGTAAACCTTTCTGAGGAAAACTGTGAGAGCTTGGCCCAAATTGGACAATATCACACCATGTTAAAGAGTATCTTTGAGCTTATTTAACCCAACAATCCGCCATTCATAGGGATCATGTGTGTGTGTGAGAAATTCTAAAAAAGATCAAGTTCTTCAGTTCATCAAACACCCTTTGTTATCATATATAACCAGATGAAAAATAAAGGCATTAACTTAAACAAAATCTGCAAATACCCATTTGAAGAATCACTCAAATCTTGGCAAGAAACAAATCTTTTAGCATATACAACCAGATAAAAGGATAAAGACATTAACTTTAAGCAAAATCTGAAACACCCAATTGAAGAATCATCCAAATTTTGCCAAAAAAAAAACAAACCCCAAAATTTTTTAAAAAAATTGGAGCGAAGAAAAAAACCTGTTTGCGAGAGGAGATAACAACAGAAGCACCTTCAAATCCAAGTCTCTGAGCTATGCTAAATCCAATACCTTGGGTAGAAGCTGTTACAATCACCACTTTCCCTTCAAATCTTTTCCCAATTTTCTCCATTGTTATATGAGTTTTGTGATTATAGAGAGAGAAATAGGAGATTTGGTTCTTCTTCTTGGATAGACGATGAGGAGGATGTTCTGAATTTAATAATCCAATTATAAAGATCATCGAAGTCAACTGTAATTAGGCGGAACAATATGTCATGACATAGCTCTTTCTTTTTTCTTTCTTTTTGTTTTTTTAAGAGAATTTTTGGTATTTTATTAATATCAAAATAAATACAAACTCATTTGGGCCTATTACCCAAATTCATAGTACAATGCAGAAAGAAAGAGCAAAAAAGAGAGGGAGCTTCTTTCACCTAAAGCCCATTTCCGATATAGCCCATATCTCCTCTCTCTATAAACATATACACAAAGCCTAGAGTTTCCTAATTCTGTATAATTTCCTCTTCTGTCTTCTTTTTTTTTTTTTTTTTTTGAGAAAATAACAGTAGCATATGCTCCCCATGCTCTGCCTAGCCATATTTTTCCTGTGCCATTAATAGCACAATTCAAATGAGAATGTTGAAGACATTACTATACAAGGAGACTAGAAACGTCATTCTTAATGGACTCACAATCAAAGGTTGTTTTGAGTGTGTTTAAAGGTCTGAAAAATTAATGGACTCACACATATAAAAATAAATAATTAAAATTTCAAATTTTTATTTGGCGATGCTAAAATACTGAAAAATAGAGACGTCATTCATGAAAAGGTAATAAGTACTGTCCTCCATGCTTGGTCAAGTTTGGACAGTGGATTAACATACAAAAAAACACTTAAAATTTTAAATTTCTATTTTGTAACACCAAAACGATAAAAAAGAGACATCATTTGTTAAGATGAAATGCGTACTAGTCACTGGGACCGTGAGGCCCAATCTGGACAAGTTTGGGGCTAGAAGAGTAGATCAAATAATTTTCAAAAAAATTGTGGACTAACACACATAAAAAACCTCTTAAAATCTTGAATTTCTATTTTCTGACACATTAATAATGAAAAAAGAGACACCACTGATGATCATTCAATGAGTATCGATCAACAGGTTTGTAAGGCGTAGCCTAGCCAAGTTTCGAAGCCAACAGGTTTTTTGGATTAACACACAAAAAAAATACTTAAAATTTTGAATTTCCTTTCCATGTCCTTTCTTATTAAAGCTCATTTCCTGTTCTGCATCTAAATTCCAAGAATACAGTACATTCTCAATTCACTAATTGTTTATTTTTTTTCACACTATCACAGAGAGTACAAAACAAGTTTATTGAATACAAATAAAGAAGCTAATGAATAAAAAGCAAAATAGTGCAGCTAAACACCTTTATTAATTTCTTTATAGCTAGCATTCAAAACATAATTACAAATAGCTAAAAGTAGAACAGGTTCAAAACCACTCAAATGAAATTACAGACAATACATGACTCCAAGTAAGTACTATACGATGACTTTACTAAAGAAACCAAAAAGCATCAGAAAAGAACGCTATCGAAAGAGATGCTGATCACTTCTATGTTTCCAGAAATGTGTTCTTGATTTTGTTAAGCCTCTTGACTACTTCTTTCATGGTTATTCTTGATTCTGGCATTTCCTTTGTGCAGTCTAAACCCAATTCTATCATGGAGGCTATGCAGATTTCACTTTGGGAAGTGATCTGTTCTTCCTCGGAAAAAAGATTGGCATCCACAACGTCCATCATAGTCCCTGAAAATGATTGTGTGATCCATTTCCTCAAGTCAAGATTTTCATTGCATATCTCTTCATCTGTTGGCCTTCTTTTGGTCAAAACCTCCATCAACATGATGCCGTAACTATAAACATCACCACTAGCGGACACTATTCCCTCCGAGCCATATTCTTAAAAAAGGATTGAAGAAAAGTTACTCAATCGAAATACAACAATAATTTTGCATAAATAAAAACTTGCTCTTTTTACTTTGTAGAATTTGGAGAGACTTAATTATGATAAGAGAAAATCAAAAAGAGTAGATTTTTTATACCTGGTGCAATGTATCCAAGAGTGCCCAATGTCTCAGTATAAGCCATGGACTTGCTTATGGCTAAAATTTTAGAGATTCCAAAATCACCAACACGAGCCACCATATCTTCATCCAAAAGAACGTTGGCTGGCTTTAGGTCACAATGAACAATTGGAGTAACATTACCATGATGTAGATATTCAATTGCCATAGCTGCATCAAGCATTACGGCGACTCTTTGATGAAGGTTCAAGTGGCAATCTTCTCTGTACAACCAATTCTCAAGACTCCCGTTGGGCATATATCGCAGAACAAAGGCTCTTATATAGTCACTAGAACAAGTAGTAATCACCGGAACAAGATTTCTGTGTCTAACATTTCTCATCACTTCGCATTCAGTATCAAACCTTCTGCATACTTGCTCATTTTCCAAATCTAGAACCTTTATCGCCACTACACTTCCACCAGATAATGTGCCTTTGTACACAGAGCCAGAACTTCCCACACCAATTAAATTTGATTCATCAAAATTATTTGTTGCTCGTTGAATCTCGAGATAAGAAACAAATTGATAAGTCCCGATCTCCGGTACTTTTTCCACACCTTTGGACTTTCCTTTCTTCTGTCGTTTCATTATCCAAATTGAAACCAACAAAAATATCAGAAAGGATGAAATAATCACTGGAGTAACAATTTTTAGCACAATCTCCTTTAGCTTTGATTGTTGTCCAGGATTGGTGATAGCACAAGAAGGAATCTCCAATATGTGTGCTCCACATAGACCCTTGTTCCCGAGAAATGATTGCAAAGTGGAATTTGCAAACACACCGTCACCGGGTATTTCACCTTCTAAACCATTAAATGAAACATTAATGCTTTTCAGGGACGAGAGTTTTTCCAATGACTTAGGAATAGTACCTGACAATGCATTTAAAGACAAATTCAAGAATTCCAAGCTTATCAAGTTGGCAAGGGATAATGGAATTTGGCCAAAAAATGAATTGTTCGATAGGTCAAGAGATTGCAGGTTTTGGAGTTCCCCGAATCTGGTTGGTATCATGCTTGAAAAGTGGTTACTGGAAAGATTTAGTTCTACAATGGCTTTCAGTCCTCCAATATCTGATGGAACTTCTCCCTCTATAGAATTTTGTGACACGCTTAGAGAGAGAAGGCCACTCATCTTCCAAAGGCTCAATGGAAATTTTGATGAAAATTTATTAGAACCCAAATAAAGCTTTTGTAGCATGCTAAGATTTCCTAAGCATTCTGGAATTGATCCAGAGAGCTCATTACCATGCAGAAATAATTGAACCAAATTGGATAAATGGCATACCGACTCTGGAATATGTCCCTGCAATTTATTGTTTTGTAGATACATCCCTTGGAGTTGCTTAAGCTTACCAATCTCAGAAGGAATATTCCCTGCCAAGTTGTTTCCTTGAAAGTCTAGGCTCATTAGACCGCTTATGTTGCCTATACTTGTGGGGATGAGGCCGTTGATGTGTGCATCTGCTATATAAAAGTCTTCAATTGTAGATGAAAGATTCCCAATAGAATTGGGCAGAACGCCATTCAATGGATTGGCACCCACTTGTAGATATCGCAACATCCTACAGTCCGCCAAAGAATTGAAGAATCGCAACTCACGCTCTCTTGGTTGATTGGTAAGTTGATTATGATGTAGGAACAGCGCTCGCAGCTCACGAAGATTTCCTAAATTAGTAGGAATAGCGCCTGTGAGAAAGTTCTCGTCTAGTGCCAGTATCTCAAGCTTGGAAGCATTTATTATGAACAATGGAATTTCCCCTTCCAACTGATTGTTATCCAGGTAAAGTCCTTTAAGGTTCGGAAGATGAAGACCTGTAGTGGCTGGAATTCTCCTCGAGAGGTTATTGAAATCAAATGCAATGAATTCCAAAGAAACATATTAAAAATAGCCTCCGGAATTTGACCAATAAGATTATAATTCTGCTCAAAGTTTAATTTCCTCAAATTTGATAGCTTCCCTAATTCCGGAGGAATTTGACCCACTATGCGATTTTCTGCACAATCAAGAAATTGCAGAGTGGAAATATTTCCCAAGGAAGTGGGAATAGTCCCATTTATTGCATTAACGCCCATTAAGAACAACTCCAACTTGGATAAACAACCAATATTTCTGGGTATGTCTCCAGTTATGTTGTTGAAAGATATGGACAAAATTTTGAGCTCTGTGAGTTGGCATATATTGGAAGGAATGCAACCAGAAATTTGGTTGTAACTTATACTTAAAAACTTCAGATTTGACACAATATTCCCTTCATCAAGCAAGAGACAGCCAGAAAGGCTATTGTTGTACAGACTTATGGCAAGCAATGATGAGATATTAAACAGTGCTGCAGGAATGGAACCAATTAATTGATTATGAGTCAAGTACAAGTCTGCAAGTTGACTCAGATTACCGACCTCCTTTGGAATGTTGCCACTGACTCTATTCCCAGACAAACTAAAGTTCATCATTTTTGTGGCATTTCCGACAGAAGGAGGGATTATACCTGTGAGGCTATTGTTCCTGAGATTTAACACTCTAAGTTCGGGTACATACCATGGCCCTTTCCACATTTCACCACCGAGTTTATTGAAGGCCAATGAAATTACTTGAACTCTCCGGTGTTGAAATAAACTTGTTGGTATACTTCCTTCCAGCTGATTGTTGTCGAGATTGAGAAGACTGAGAAAGGACAAATTGGCCAAAGATGGGGAAATTGTGCCTTGCAGTTGCAAATTAGGAAGAGCCAAGGCCACAACCCTTTGCCTTTTTGAACTGCAAGTGACACCGAACCAAGAGCAAAAAGAAGTATTGTTGGTCCAATTAATGGCCAAAAAATGAGTGGGACTTGTAACAAGATTTTGGAAAGCTAGTAAAGCTTGTTGGTCAGTCTCATTTGAGGAAGCAAGTGATATAGAAAATTGAATTACAAAGAGAAGAATCAATAAGACAATGTTCTTCTTCATTCTGTTACTATATATAGATTGCTGCAAAGGGATTTATGTTTCAAATGTATTAATCCATTATATATATATAGCACCACTTATGTTGTTGACATGACAGAGCAATTGGTCTTTTCCCAAGTCTTCACGGCATCAAACATTGGAAATTATATTTAATTTTAATATATCATTTATTCAATTTGAATTGATTGTATTTAATTTTATTTACTTAACATGGTAATTTATAATTTCTTCTTATACAGAAGATTTATTTATTGTAAGAATTACTACACCAAATCATTGTATTTACACATCTATAAGATAAAAAATTACACCTAACCCTTTAATTTAAACAAATTACATTAACCAAGTCTCAATAGTAGTGTCTATATCAAGTTGAGTCGACTAAACATTAATCAAGCTTTTGTAGTCTTGCTAGGACTAGTAGTATGTAGTCTTTAATATGTCATTTAGTCAATTTTCTCTTTTAAAACTCTTCATTACCCCCTATACAATAACTCTTCGACCAATATGCCCCTTTTTAAAACTAGCCAAGCGTACATGTTTTGCACTTGCATATCACGTTAATTAATAATAAATATATATAAAAATAAATTGTTATGTGTACGTTATATTATTAATTACAAAACTTTTTAGAGGTCATTTTTTAAAAAGTTATCTTAGAGTACAATTAATTTTAGGAGATTTTTCTACCTTACGTAATTTTCTAACATTGCCAGAAAGGCATATAATAACGTTGTTAGAAATAATTTTCTACGTTTAGGAGACTTAGACTTCTATCTCAAATAATCTGTGTGTTCTCTTTTTTCCTTTTTGTCATTAGAAATTTCATCCTTACTCAATAATTAATTAATAATTTATAGAAAATAGTGAAAAGATAATTTTATCTAAAATAATTTTTTTAATAAAGGACAAAAAGTTCAATCAATATTTTAAGGATCTTCATGTTTTTAATATAGTACAGATTATTTGCTAAAATTAATATGAGTTGTTAAAACATGTATGTTTCAAGAAAACATATTAAAATGTTATCATAAATTAGTAGAAATAAATTTTAAATTATTTATGTGTAATTTTTAGGTAAAGATAAATTGGTTGTTAAACTTTTTTGAACAGACCAATAAAGGTGAATGGTTGTGATTTCCACAACCTTTTATGCCATCACGTTGAAGAATACATTGGTCGACTTTATAAAGGTGAAAGAACAAAGAAGACAGGTGAATTGATAGACAAAGAAAGAAAGAAAGAAAGAAAGAAAGGAAAAAGTATATTTATATTATATGGTCATTCATTTACTTACATTTTTAAGAAGGAAAAAACTTAAATATGTCATCGAACTTTGAGAAAAAGACTTATTTTTGTGTCATTCGTTAAAAGTTTTGCTTGTCCATGCCATTATTTTTTAACTCCGATTTTACAAAATTATTTTTTATACGTGGCCAATTATATTTTGGCCAGTCATTAATTTTTTTTTAAAAGGCAAAATTCTAAAATCATTTGTGGAATTAAAAAAATCCACCCTTATTAGAAAAAATATTCCAAAAACAAAATGGAAATCCGTTCCAAAATTTTAAAAATCTGCTTTGATTCGTGTTTTTATTGTTGTTTCTGACACTAGATTCTTGTTCCCTAGTATTTTTTTGAGTCTGTGTTCAAAACTTTAAGTGATTTGGAGTTGTGGAATGGATTCTACCGTTAAAGGATGTTAAAGTTTTGAAACCTTGAAGAAATTTCAAGTGGTCTTGTTGAGTTAGGTTGAATTCGAGCTCAAAAGATATTGAATTTTGATATCTAGCTCGGAGGAACGCTACTCTTTAAGGTGATTTTGCGAAGAATTGAAGAAGTTGGAAATTTGGGAGTTCTTGTTGTTCTTCATGTGTTATTGAGGAAGAAGAAGCAAAAAGAGTACATTTAATCCAAAACTTCAATTGAAAAGTGTTAAACGTTGTCTGGGGTCTTGTTGAGTTAGGTTGGGTTTTTTTAAAAAAGAATAAAAATTAATGATGTGCTCCAACTATAATTGGCCACGTGTAAAAATGGTTTCGCAAAACTGGAGTTAAAAGATAATGACATAGATGAGTCTTTTCTCGAGAATAGATGAGCCAAACTTTTAACGAATGACATAAATGAGCCTTTTTTCAAAGTTCGATGACATATTTGAGTTTTTTCCCTATTAGGAAAGAAATAGAAAAACATATATATATATATTTTCTCTTATTATATAAGAGTGAGTTGAGGTTGAATCAGACACGTCTCCGTCGACGTGCTTGCTTCAGTAAGGACATTTTCAAAAAAAAATTAAAAAATGTTTTTTTTTGTTCTACTTAAATTTAATCAGTGTACAATTTTTTCAAAATTTTGGAACCTGTTTTAGTTATGACCTTTAGTTTTAAATACAAATTCTTTAATTATGGCTTTATTATTTTGAATGTCGGTAACATTTGTAAAAAAATTGTAATTACTTTGAGTGAAAAAGAACGTTTAATAAAAAATACTTTAATTATGTACATTTCAATGGGTCTCTTCGCATTAAATTTGCGCAAAAATATAATAAAATGATTTACTACCACACAAATGTATATTGTAATTTATTTTAGAGTAAAAATTTAAAATTATTTTATCAATACCACATAAAATCTATCAATATTAATAATATTTATCGAATATTTTTTTTGGTAAATAAAGCATTTGATTACCAAGTATGACAGTTTAAAGCTCAAGTTTATGTATAGGAAAACAGGTTTGGACAGGCCCAACCCCTGTTATATCCCACTACTACATACTCCTAACTTTACAGACTATGGATAGCAAGTAAGTTTTTGTATATGTTGTCTCTGTTGTGGCTTCAAATGTGCTGTGAAATACACTTCTTGGGCTATCTGTTGCAAGATTGTATCAATGTTGTTACACTTCTTCTGAAATATCCTTTGGTTTCTCTCCTCCCACACATGATATATTGTTGCTGCCAGGGCTATTTTGTAGATCTCAGCCATACTACTCTTGCCTTTACACCATCTTTCTGCCCATAGGTGTTGATAATGCTATTTGCAAAAGTGGCATCAAAACAAGGTCCAAATCAAATAAGTCTCAATGATTAATACCATATGCTGGAATGCAAGGAGTATTGATACTCAAGGTTCACTGGATAGACTCCAAAAACTCAAAGACTATCACAAAATATCTATGATGGCAATTCTTGAACCATTCTCAAACCAATCACACCTCAATTCCCATAAAATTCAGCTTAATATGGACAGTGCTATTCATAATTCCAACAACAAAATTTGGCTCTTGTGGAATAAAGATGTAGCATGCTCCATTATAGATCAGGATGAGCAGCAGATTACCTGTGAGATCAAACATGTTACATGGCATATTACCTATCTCACAACCTTTGTTTATGCTAAATGTAAAGATCATTTGAGAAGAGATCTTTGGGATAAACTACTGTTATATTCCAGTGTAGGCAAACCATGGTGTACAATAGGGGATTTTAATGTAATCACTGGCATTGAAGAGAAGCTGGGGGGCATACCCTACAACATGAACAAAAGTTTTGAATTCATAAGTACTATTGAAGCTTGTGGACTCATAGACTTGGATTTTCATGGTGCAAAGTATACATGGTGTAACAATAGAGATAATGATGCCAGGATTTGGAAGAGACTAGATAGAGCTATGGTAAATGATAAGTGGTTAGACATGATGCCTATGACTACTATTACTCATTTAGCTTCCACTGGATCAGACCATTGCCCTTTATTCATGGAGTGTGCAGAGAGACAGAACAATGCCCCTGAGTATTTTAAGTTTCTACACTGCTGGGTTGATAATGATAGCTTCCTTGATGTAGTGAAAACGTGCTGGGGAAAACCTGCTGCAGGAAATCCTATGAGAAGATTTCAGGAAAAAATGAAAAGAGTGTGAAGCACTCTGAGTAAGTGGTCAAGACAAGAATATGGTGATATTTTCTCTTCCATCACTGATTTTGAGACAAAAGTTAAAGAGGCTGAGGATGCAATAATCAGTGATAACTCCGAATATAATAGAACCAAGTTGAACTTGATCAATGCCAAATACATCAAGTATCTAAAGATAGAGCAATCCATCCTCAAACAAAAAACTCAACTCCAATGGTTTAAGGAAGGGGATGCCAACTCCAATTACTTCCATGCTATCATTAGAGGGAGAAGGAGAAGACTGTATATTCACAAAATTGAGGATGATTAGGGTAATAGTATTCAGGGAAATGAGGAAATTGCCAAGGCTGCATGTCATTACTTTGAAAAGATATTTACTACAGACAACAAGAAAATCAATGAAGATTTCCTTAAGTACATACCTAGAAAGGTCAGTGACAATCAAAACCACATGTTGCAAAGGGTACCTACTAAAGAGGAGTTACAGAAAGTGATTTTCTCTATGAGTGGTACTTCTGCTGCAGGTCCTGATGGGATGAGTGACAAGTTTTTCCAGGTATGCTGGGACATTATCAGTGAGGACCTTTTGGAGCTGATTCTGTTTTTCTTTAATGGCCATGACATCCCAAAATACGTCTCCCATGCATGTCTGGTTCTACTCCCAAAAGTTGAACATCCTAATAGACTATCTGAATTCAGACCTATATCTCTCAGCAATTTTAGTAGCAAAATAATCTCCAAACTCCTTAGTAGCAGACTGACTCCCATCCTTCCACATCTTATTTCTGATAATCAGTCTGGATTTGTCCAAGGAAGGAGCATATCTGAGAATATTATGCTGGCACAAGAAATTATGCATAACATAAACAAACCCAAAATTGGAGATAATGTAGTTATTAAACTTGACATGGCCAAGGCTTATGATAGAGTCTCATGGTCCTTTATCTGTCTTGTCATGAGAAAGATGGGATTTGGGGAAACCTTCATAGACATGGTATGGAGAATAATGTCTAACAATTGGTACTCTGTCATCATAAATGGCAGCAGGCATGGTTTTTTCCACTCAACAAGAGGTCTCAAACAGGGAGACCCACTCTCTCCTTCTCTCTTTGTTCTTGGTGCAGAGGTGCTGACCAGAATGTTAAACAACCTTCATCAGCACTATCTATACACTGGTTTTCAAATAGAGAAAAGGGGTCCTCAAATTAACCACTTGAGTTTTGCAGATAACATTATTATTTTCACCTCAACTTCCAAGTATTCCCTTCAACTCATCATGAAGACTCTTCAGATGTATGAAGGTATTTCTGGACAGCTTATTAATAAGGACAAAAGCCAAATCTTAATCCCTACCAATACACCTGATGATATAATGGATAGAGTAGTGACCATCACTGGTTATAAATGCACTCATGGGCCTATGACATACTTGGGATGTCCATTGTATATAGGAAGACAAAGGGTCATATATTTCACTGGTATAGTTTCAAAAGTGATTGCTAAAATTCAAGGGTGGCAGACAAAGATGCTAAGCTATGGGCGGAGAGCCACTTTGATCAAATCAGTGCTTCAATCACTTCCTATACATATGTTATCTGCCATAACCCCTACCAGAACCACTTTGAAACAAATAAAATGCCTTATTGCTGACTTCTTCTGGGGTTGGGATAAGGAGAAAAGGAAGTACCACTGGGCCTCTTGGGAAACCCTTAGCTTACCATATGAGGAGGGATGTATTGGTGTAAAAAACTTGGAAGATATATGCCTGGCAATGCAATACAAATATTGGTGGTTGTTCAGAACTAAGAGATCTTTATGGGGGGATTTCTTGAGAGCTAAATACTGCCAAAGAGCTCACCCTGTCACAAAAAAGTGGCACACAGGTCAATCTCTCATGTGGAAGAACATGATGAAGAACAAAGGTGACATAGAACCTCACATTAAGTGGACCTTATGTTCAGGGAACTGCAGTTTCTGGTGGGATGATTGGATGGGTATTGGCCCTCTAGCCAATCACTATGAATATATTCCAAGATTCAACAACTCCACTGTCTCCATGTTCTTGACAAATGGAAAATGGAATGAAGAGAAAATGAGGCAACAGGCCCCTCAACACATGATACACACAATTCTCAATACTAAAATCATGTACCAACAAAACACATTAGATCAAGCTCAATGGAAGCTGCAATCACATGGAAATTTCACTTGTAAATTAGCTTGGGAAAATGTGAGAAAGAAAAAAAACAAGACATTGATAGATAGGATGACCTGGCATACTAACATCCCTTTCAAGGCTTCATTCTTGCTTTGGAGAGCATTGAGACACAAACTGCCAACCAATGATAAACTGATTTCTTTTGGGAGAGAAACTGCAGAGTGCTCATGCTGCTACAGGCCTGGTTTGGACAACATAGATCACATATTTGTCTCTGGAAGCTTTGCTAAACACATCTGGACATATTTCTCCAACTAGGGGGGAATCATGCAGGACCACAACTCCATTAGAGGCATCTTGATGAGATGGTGGACCTACAAACCAAACAATGTTGTACATAAACTCATGTTGCAAGCCCTCCCTATATTTATTTGCTGGAATGTCTGGAAGAACAAGTGTGCAAGTAAATATGGAGGAAAGAAATCTAGTACTACTAGAGTAAAGTTCAATATAATCAAAGAAATATACATGCTTATTACTACAGCTTTTCCATATATCCCATGGCCACCAGCTTGGAAGGATCTAATTATTTGGATAGAAAACTATAAGCATGACATAAAAGTAATCCAGGTTAAATGGCTCAAACCCCCCCTAACATAGTTAAACTTAACACTGATGGGAGTGCCATAGGCAACCCAGGAAAGATAGGAGCAGGAGGCATAATAAGGGATCATAAGGGTAATCTGATATATGCTTTTGCTTTTGCCTCTCCTTTGGGAGTTGGAACCAATAATCAAGCGGAAGTGCAGGCAACCAGTTTTGGCATTAATTGGTGCATTCAACATGGTTATAATAGAGTAATATTAGAAGTAGATTCTGAACTTGTGATCAAGTGGCTGAATCTGGACATCAAACCACCCTGGAACATTCAAAACTACGTTAATGAACTCCAACAACTGGTCCAACTGCTAGAATTCTTCCAATGCAAACATGTTTTTCGGGAAGCAAATTTTCCAGCTGATACATTATCTAAGTACAGCCATACACTTGATAATACACAACACTTCTACAACCTTCAACAACTTCCACAAGAAACCAAGGGCTACATAAAGCTAGACAAGATAGGAATGGCAAGCTTCAGGAGAAGAAGATTAAAAAGGATAAAACAACCTCCTTGAACATTTTTTATCTCTAATGTTCCTAACTTGGACAAAATTGATATGACAAAATTGGGAAGAGAAAGATGTATCGTATACTTGATCTTCTTCATTTAGCTATGTATAAAATGTAGCTTATTTGAATAGGACTAGTGTAGGTATCTTTCTTGTATTCACATGGAAGGGGAGAGTCTTCCTCATTTATGGTTTTTCCTAGTCGCATTGTATCGAGAGGAGTCCTCTCATAGGTTTACTGCTTTTCTAGTATTTAGGAAGCACTTTCTAGTATCGGGGATGAGTTAGCCGACCTTAGTAGGTTTGCAGACTTATGAACCACCTTAATTCGGAGGTAAGGTTATATCCCCCTCTTTGTATCTTTATATTTTATGTATGATAAGGCTTGGGGGTGCTGCTCAACCCCTGACTGTGCACGAGAGGTGGGAGCCTCGTGTAGGGTCCCTTCCCGTAAAAAAAAATTATATATAAGAATTTTATACACTTGGCTTACTATATAGTTACTGATATATAGATAACTCTAATACTGTTGTTTAATCTAAAGATTCCCTCCAAATCTTTTAGTTAAAATAATTAGTATGTCTAATATAATTTGCTCAATCATATGGTAATCATAAGTTATTTTTAGAAAAATATTTCAAGAAATTTCCTATAAAATTCTCTGTCTAAAAATAACTCATGAAAATAATCAATTGAAATTTATAAATTTCAAGGAAATAATCAAGCTTGTTACACAGAATACGCATAAGATCGATGACAAGGATTAACAATTAATTAATTACTTATAAAAGAGCTATACATCAATAGAAAGAACAAATTAGTGAAGTAGATGATGATAAATACACTTGCTGATGAAAAAAAAATTTACCTTATGACACAATTTAGAGAAATTCTTGTAGAAGGGGCTTTAATATATATAATTCTCAAACTCCACACGTAGGTATATTTTGTCAATACCACTTAAAATCTATCAATATTAATAATATTTATTGAATATTTTTTTTTGGTAAATAAAGCATTTGATTACCAAGTATGACAGTTTAAAGCTCAAGTTTATGTATAGGAAAACAGGTTTGGACAGGCCCAGCCCCTGTTATATCCCACTACTACATACTCCTAACTTTACAGACTATGGATAGCAAGTAAGTTTTTGTATATGTTGTCTCTGTTGTGGCTTCAAATGTGCTGTGAAATACACTTCTTGGGCTATCTGTTGCAAGATTGTATCAATGTTGTTACACTTCTTCTGAAATATCCTTCGGTTTCTCTCCTCCCATACATGATATATTGTTGCTGCCAGGGCTATTTTGTATATCTGAGCCCTACTACTCTTGCATTTACACCATCTTTCTGCCCATTTGAGTTCTTGTCGCAACATGAATCCGGGTGCGATGACACTTATTTCAATCCAGCGAGACAAGTCAGCCAAAACTCAAATAAAGCACAAATAAAGCGAAAACAGTTCAAGTAGATAGAAATATACGAAAATGCGCAAGTCTTAATCATTATAAAACCCCAAAGGATTAGTTGTCACATGTACAAGTCTCTGTTACAATAGAAATGAAATAATTATAAGTCTCAAAAATGCGTTTGTGTAACACCCCCCAAAATTTTTTGCTAAGATTCGAACATTTTCAAGTGTGTGTAGACCCGAACCGAAGGAATTGTAATTTTATATTTGAGTTGAGATCAATTCCTAAGTATCTGAAGTGTGTTATATGTGTTTAGGGGTCATAAGGGATATCTAACACCAAACCGAGTCCAAAGATGTCCAATCGATTAAGTTTTCGGAGGAGTTAGTATAAGGATCAACTTCAAACGACCATATCATTTGAAATATGATGAACTGGATGGACCACGACCTACCAAATTAAAGGTCGTCGAGTCTTCTTTCCAACGCCATCAAGACTGTAATTTTTAGAGTTCGGAGTCGAAAGATATGACGATCCTAAGACGAACTAGCTCGACAAGAATTTTAGGCATAGGTTGCAACTGCTGGGAATATGGCCTTGGCGCCGCAAGGGCGCGACTCGCCACTATCGCGCCAAGAACATGCCTCAGTAGTTTAATCCCTGGCGCGACGCGCCACTATTGGGTAGCAGGGTTTTTCAAGCCTATTTTTCTGAACCCAGAAAACTTGGGCGTGGCGCTATAAGGGCGCGACGCGCCACTATCGTGCCAAGAACACGCCTCAGTAGTTTGGTCCTTGGCGCGGCGCGCCCTTAACGGGTGTGCAAGTTTTAGGCCTAATCGACCTGGCGCTGCAATGGCGCGATGCTCCACTATCACGCTAGGAGCATTTTCAGCCTATTTTTCAGAATTTTGGAAAAAAGGCAATTTGGGAATTTGTGCCAAATTATATATGTATCATCCTTGAACATTTTGGGGACATATTTTCAGCCCCCCTCTCTCTCTCTAGAAAAGCCCTAGAAAGATCCTCTCTCTTCCTCTTCTTCTTGTCCAAATCCTTCTCCAACAAAGGGTGCCTTCAAGAGTTTCAAGGATTCAAGTCTCCCATTGAAGACCCAACAACTAGGTCTCTTCAAAGTCTTCACAAGGTATGTAAGGCTAACCTAAAATATGGATTTAGTTCTTCCATATGCCCATAGATGTGTTGGATAGGAGTTGTGAAAGAGTTGAACCTTCTAAGAAGGTTTTCTTGAAAGTTTTCCTAAACTATAGAATGTTTTTAGATACTATTGGTTGATTGATGTTTTTTAATGACTTGAGTTACTAAATAGTTATCTTTCATATTATTGATTACAAATGTATCTTTGTACATAGATTTATAGATATTGACGATATTCTCGAGTTGAGTTTTGTTGAGAGTATGGATTCATGTTTCATTCACATGAACCCAAGATGAGATTTTCTTTGGTCATAATTTGTCTTGAGTTGAGATGGATGGTTTTGTGTATATGTGTATTGATTGGAATGAAAAGAATGAATTGGATAGTTAAGAATGTCCTTTTGCTTCCATAAATTGAACATAGGACTAAAATAAGAATTTTGGAATAGATGTTTGATGATTGATGTGATGATAATGTTTGATGATGATGTGATGATAATGTTTGATGATGATGATGTGATGATGATGTTTGATGACGATATGAATAATGGTATTTGACGATGATGTGAATGAAGAGGTTATGTTGATGAGGATGTTGTGTGATGAAATGGATCGGAGTCTAATGTAAATTTTTGGTATGTGATGTGCATAATTTAAGTTGATTCGAGTCTTAGGGGTATTTTGAAAATAAATAATCTTTTGAGGAGGAGCTCTAAATAAAATATTTGTGAACCATTTTGCATAAACTATTCATACACTATTTTGAGTCTAAAGAATTATTAGTTTCATCTTTGATTTAGAAAAGAGTTTAATGTCATGCCCCGGGAGGATACCCTAGACGTAACCGGCACTCAGAAACCATTTCTAGCTCCCAAGCGAACCACATAGCCTGATCACACATCCGTTCATTCATTCATTCAGCGGAAAGTTTAAATATAAAGAATAATTTAGCGGGCAACTCAAATCACCCATCCAACTCGAAGTATAAAGGCCATGGGCCAACAGATCAACTAAAATATTTGTCATTAAAAATAGTTTGAAAAGAATAACTCAAAGATAGAAGTACTCAATCGACCCATCACTATATAGTCTATGGAGCCTCTATCACTACTATCTAATTGGTGCCAATGACATGTTCATGGCTACCTCAAATCAAAAAAAAATAGAAAGGGCTAACTCGATGCAAGATTACATAAGCGGTGTCCTCTGAAGGTAGGGGAGGACTCACCAACATGCTAAGTACGAATAGATCCCCAATGATGCTCCTATTGACGATCTCTTAAACCTGTCTCTGCATCATGAAACTATGCAGGTCCAAATAGACGTCAGTACGTGGAATGTACGAGTATGTAATATGGCAGAATGAAACATACCTCAAGGAAGAATAACATCGAATCAACTATCTCGAATCAGAAAAATACAAGAGACTCAACAAGGCGTCATAAGTCTAAAGTAATAATACATTTTTAGACAAAGATCAATCATATACCATACAGTCCAATCCAATCATATACACTCAACTCAACATTCAATTCAACAATCAGCTCAAAGGACTCAACTCAGTAAATATGCAAATTAAATTATGCAACGTTTTATAATTCAACTCAAAGGACTCAACTCACTAAATATGTAACAACTCACTCAAGTGTCCTAAGTCTAAACAAAAATATGATTTAGACGGGACCAATCACATACCATTCAACTCACTCTGACTCAGAGTACTATCAAGACCTATTTGGGAGTTTCTCTTAACCGACAACCATCACTTATGAGCCAGTGAAAGTACAATAACCCGACGTTGTTGTCGCGTCCGTTCATACTTTTCCAGGGTATGAACGAATCAACAAATTATGGATCCAATTCAACCAGGTCCTATAATGTCAGGATAAATCTCTCGGGGAAGCATCCGACTTTAATGGTTCCATCCCCCCTGCGTTTGGCAACGCAGTTATTGGGTTTGAGTATGGACTATACTCTTGCCCAATTCGGTGCTCGATACTTCTCCCAAGACTCAATGCTCATAAAACTCCATCCAATCAACTCAAACAAGCCCTCACGGCTAGTTTCATTTAGTATATTGCCAACTCATCAACTCTATTCTCATTTCAACTCAATTAAGTCATAATGGCAAGCCTCATTTAGGGCTTTGTCCACTCGTCAATTCCATCCTCAAATCAACTCAATCAAGCCTCATTTAGATAAGCATTTATGACATCTCCTCAAGATTCATCGCAACTCTATAGCTTTTAGCCCAACAACTCAAGTGGAATAATACATTCAAGAAAATTGACTTATGCAACATAATCACATGGTTAAAGAGATCAATAAGACATATTAACAAGTAAAAATGCTCAACTCATTTATGATCAAAATACTCGTGTTCAAAATAATTAAAAGACTCTTCAAACTCAACTCATGCTTAAACTCTTTTTAAATCATAGATGAAAATAATCATTTCTTAAACTCAAAAATAGTGTATAAATAGTTTATGCAAAAATGCTCACAAATCATTTATTTAAAACTCCTTCTCAAAAGATCCTTTATTTTCAAAATACTCATAAGACTCCAATCCGCTCCATCACATAACATCAATAAACCAATAGTATCTAAAAGCATTCTATAGCTTAGGAAAAACCTTCAAGAAAACCTTCTTAGAAGGTTCAACTCTTTCACAACTCCTATTCAACACATCTATGGGCATATGGAAGAACTCAATCCATATTTTAGGTTAGCATTACATACCTTGTTTGAAGACTCTGAAGAAAACCTTGCGTTGGGTCTTCAATGGAGAACTCAAATCTTGAAGCTCTTGGACCCTTCTTGTTGGAAATGGAGAAGAAGAAGAAGAAGATGAAGAAGAGAGAGTTTTCTAGGGCTTTTCTAGAGAGAAAGTAGGGGCTGCAAATGTGGTCTCAAAATAGTCTAGGGTGATACATATATAATTTGGGTAAGTTTCCAAATTGCCCCTTCTCAAAAGTTCTGAAAAATAGGCAAAAATGCACCTGGCGCGATAGCGGCGCGTCGCGCCATTGCAGTGCCAGGCCAATTACGCCTAAAACCTGCACATCTCGTAGTGGCGCGCCGCGACAAGGACCAAACTGCTGAAGCACATTCTTGGCGCGATAGTGGCGCGTCGCGCCCTTACGGCGCCAAGGCTAATATTTTCTAGGTTGTGGAAATTGGCTTGAAAAAACCTGCACACCTTTTAGTGGCGCACCGCACCAGAGCCCAAACTACTGAGGCATGTTTCTGGCGCTATAGTGGTGCGTCTCGCCACTGCGGCGCCAATCCCAATTTTCCAGCAATTGCAACCTAGGCCTGAAAATCCCTGCTGTTGTGCTAGTTCATCTTAGGATTTTCATATATTTCGACTACGAACTCCAAAAATTACATTCTTGGTGGCGTTGAAAAGAAGACTCAATGAAATTTAATTTGGTAGGTGGTGGTCCACCCAGTTCTTTATATCCTAGGAGATGTGGTCATTTGAAGTTGACCCTTATACTAACTCGTCCAAAAACTTAATCGATTGGAGTTCTTTGGACTCGACTTGGTGTTAGAGATCCCTTATGACCCCTAAACACATCTAACACACTTCAAATACTTAGGAATTAATCCTAACTCATGTGTAGAATTACAAGTCCTCCGGTTCGAGTCTACACACACGTGAAGAAATGTTTGAGTCTTTGCGAAACAAATTCTGAGATGTCACATTTAAATATGAGTTGAGTATGAGGAGCCTTTAAATGAGTTGAGTATTTTTACATTAAAATATCTATTTTGAGATTGAGTTGAGAAGTTGAAATTATATTTTAATGTACAAAATATTTTCTCCATTCATTGAGTTGAGATTGTACAAATTTTAAAGAGAAAAGCTTGATGATTTGAGATGAGTCAATTTGAAAGAAGTCCAATGAGGCCAGATTTGAGTTGAGTTTTGAAAAGAGTCCAATGAGACTTGCCATTATGACTCATTTGAGTTGAATTGAGGATAGAGCTGATGAGTCGGCAAGGTCCTAAATGAAACTAGCCGTGAGGGATTGTTTGAGATGATTGGATGGAGTTTATGAGCATAGAGTCATGGGAGGAGTATCGAGAACCGAAGCGGGTGAGAGTATAGTCCATACTTGAACCCTAGAAGCTACGCCGCCAACATAGGTAGGGATAGAACCGTTAAAGTCGGATGCTTCCCGTGGGATCAAACCGTTAAAGTCGGATGTTTCCCATTTTATTATCCTGAAATGATAGGGCTTGACTAATCGATGAAATCCATGATTAGGGAGGCGTTCATGCCCTGGCAAGGTATGGACGGACGTGGCAACGACGTCTGATTGTTGTACTATCACTGGCTCATAAGTGATGGTTGTCGGATAAGAGAAACTCCCATTTAGGTCTTGATAGTACTCCGAGTCAGTTGAGTTGAGTGGTAGGTGATTTGGTCCCGTCTAAACCATTTCTTGTTAGACTTATGACATTTGAGTGAGTTGTTACTTATTTATTGAGTTGAGTCCTTTTAGTTAATTGTTGAGTTAAGGGTATATGGTCGGATTGGGTTAGACGAGTTGTGATTGGATTGTACATGATTTGGATGGATATGTGAATTGATTGGATTAGATGATATGTGATTGACCTCGAGTTCACAGTATATGATTGAATTGGATTGAATGATTTAATTGCACTGTATTGTACATGATTGGATTGGATTGTTTGGTATATGATTGGTCTTTGCCAAAAAGGTATTCTTACTTTAGACTTATGACACTTTGATTGAGTCCCCCTTATCTTTCTGAATTGGGATAATTGAACCAACGTTATTCTTCCTTGAGGTATATTTCATTCTGCCATATTACATACTCGTACATTCCACGTACTGACGTCCATTTGGACCTGCATCATTTCATGATGTAGAGACAGGTTTATGAGATCGTCAATAGGAGCATCATTGGGGATCTATTCGCACTCACCGTATTGGTGAGTCCTCCTCTACTTTAGGAGGACACCATTTATGTAATCTTGCATTGAGTTAGCCCTTTTCATTTTTATTTGAGATAGCCATGAACATGTCATTGGCACCAATTAGATAGTAGTGATAGAGGCTTCATAGACTAGATAGTGATGGGTCGATTGAGTATTTCTTTCCTTAAATTATTCTTGTCAAACTATTTTTAATGACAAATATTAGAGTTGATTTGTTGGTCCATGGCCTTTATTCTTCGAGTTAGATTGATGATTTGAGTTGCCCGCTAAATTATTCTTTATTTTTTAAAACTTTCCACTGAATGAATGAATGAACGGATGTGTGATCAGGCTATGTGGTTCGTTTGGGAGTCAGAAATGGTTTCTGAGTGCCGGTTACGTCTAGAATACCCTCCTGGGGCGTGACAATTTGTCTCTCAAATGGAGCAAAACATGTAAAAGAAACGAGAGAGATTGTTGGCGTCAACAGCTACCTCTCAAGTAACTCCAAAAGTCGCGGATGGAGGAACGAGAATTCTGAATCACAGTCCGAGCTCGAAACCTACACAGGTGTAGATAGCAAGGGGTGAGTACGGAGCAACACAATACTCAACAAGTAATACAATAAACACATATAAAGCTAAATAGAACAGGTAATTCTGACACCTCATCCGAACCTCCACAACTATAACCTACCAGCAGAACAACTCAATCTAACAGTTTCTATATGAATATATAACTCAGGTAACACGTAAGTCATGTATGTTTCCACAACTTAATAGATAATATCAATATCGCACGTATTTCAGTCTCAACAACTCTTCGACTAATATGGCCCTTTTAAAAACTAGCCAAGCGTACGTGCTTTGCACGTGTATATCGCGTTAATTATTAATATATTTATATAAAAATAAATTGTTATGTGTACGTATATTATTAATTACAAAACTTTTTAAAGGTAACTTTTAAAAAAGTTATCTTAGAGTACAACTAATTTTAGGAGATTTTTCTACCTTAAGTAATTTTCTAACATTGCCAGAAAGACATACGATAACGTTGTTAGAAATAATTTTCTAAGTTTAGGAGACTAAGACTTCTATCTCAAATAATGTACGTGTTCTCTTTTTTCCTTTTTGTCATTAGAAATTTCATCCTTAATCAATAATTAATTAATAATTTATAGAAAATAGTGAAAAGATAATTTTATCTAAATCAAAGTCTTTTAATGAAGATAAAAAGTTTAATCAACATTTTAAGGGTCTTCATATTTTTTATATAATACAAATTATTTGCTGAAATTAATATGAGTTGTTAAAACATGTATGTTTCAAGAAAAGATATTAAAACGTTATCATAAATTAGTAGAAATAAATTTTAAATTATTTAGGTGAAATTTTTAGATAAAGATAAATTGGTTGTTAAACTTTTTTGAACGGACCAATAAAAAGTGAATGGTTGTGATTTCCACAACCTTTAATGCCATCACGTTAAAGGCACAAAGAAGACAGGTGAATTGATTGACAAAGAAAGAATGAAAGAAAGAAAAAAGTATATTTATATTATATGGTCAGTCGAATTACTTGCATTTTTAAAAAAGAAAAAAACTTAAATATGTCATCGAATTTTGAAAAAAATTACTTATTTTTATGTCATTCGTTAAAAGTTTTGTTCATCCATGCCATTGTTTTTAACTCCGATTTTACAAAATTATTTTTTATACGTGGCGAATTATATTTCGGCCAGTCATTAATTTTTTTTAAAAGGCAAAGTTCTAAAATCATTTGTGGAATCAAAAAAATTCACCCATATTAGAAAAACTTTCCAAAAAAAATAGAAATCAGTCCCAAAATTTTAAAAATCTACTTTGATTCGTGTTTTTGTTGTTGTTTTTGACACTAGCTCCTTGTTCCCTATTATTTTTTTGAGTCTATGTTCAAAACTTCAAATGATTTGGAGTTGTGGAAAAGATTCTACCGTTAAAGGAGGTTAAAGTTTTAAAACTTTGAAGAAATTTCAAGTGAGTAATGTTGAGTTAGGTTGAATTCGAGCTCATTATTTCAATAGCAACATTATAAGCAAAACTATTGTTGACAATTACATTATTTCGGTTCCTTATTTTTTCAGATGAGACATAATTTATTAAAATTTCTTCATTATTTTCAGGCGCCTCAACCTCTTCCAAGGTTTTATCAATTGTTATGTTTCCTCGCTTTCTTGAGCAGGTTCTTCCATATTATGACCATCTTGATTGTTTGTTCCTTTTCTTTTTCGAGGATTTTTATCTTTGAAACTGATCGATCTACCACGTTTTAAGCGCGGTTTAGACTCATTTACATTAATTTATTGTCCTACTGGGACATCAACTCGAATTGGAGCATTAGCAGCTGGATATGAGATTTAGTAACTCTTGATATGTCAGTGAATGCATCTGGCAGTTGATTTACAATATTTTGCAAATAGATTATCTTTTGAACTTCCAGTTCACATTTGTTTGTACGAGGATCTAAATGAGATAGTGATAATAGATTTCAATCTATTTCCTTTTTAATATGCTTATTTTCTCTCTCTAATGTTGAGTATAGTGATTCATCAAAGTGACAATCAACAAATCTTGCAATAACTAAATCTCCAGTCATAGGTTCCAAATATTTTATGATAAAACGAGATTCATACCCAACATATATCCCCAACCTTCTTTGGGAACCCATTTTTGTACGTTGTGGTGGAGTAATTGGAACATATACCGCACATCTGAATATTTTAAGATGAAAAATGTTCAGCTCCTAACCAAAAGCCAATTGTAATGGAGAGACTTTATGATAGTTTGTGGGACTGATCCGCACAAGACTTGCTGCATGCAAAATAGCATGACCCCATAATAAAATGAGAAGTTTTGTTCTCATAAGCATTGGTCTAACAATTAATTGGAGGTGTTTAATTAACGGAGAAGGGCCTAAAATGCCCTTCAACTATTTGAATTGGTATAAAATTACCCTCCGTCTACCTTTTGGCCCCCAAATACCCCTGACGTTAATCTTTTGGCTAAAAAATACCCTTATTTTAACAGCCCACACTCATTAGGTAGATGTGAGGGCAATATTGTACCAAATCTCATAGTTTAACGGTATTTTAGGTCCTTATCGGTTGAATAGTAAAATCACATTCCTACTCTTTCACTCCCTCTCTCTTCCATTTTTTCTCTTCTTGGAATCTTGTCTACAATTTTAAATTATTTTTTTTGACTTATGACAAAATAAGGGAGAAAAAAGGAAGAAAAATAATGAGGACATTCAAAATAATTAGTTCAATAAAAGATAATTCAAATAGTTGATTCCACCCGGATGCTCAATTGTTATCTTAGTGGATAAACAATAATCATTAAATGTCTGAGATGTGAACTCACCAGCATTATTAAGATGAATTGTCTTTAGTGCATAATCTGAAAATTGTGCTCTTAACTTAATTATTCAAGCAAGTAATCTCGCAAATGTCATATTACGAGTTAGAATTGGAGTGTATATGAATAGTCTGGATTAAGAGCTATCGTGAAATATGGTTACGGAGCAAAAGTTGTCCCATTTGTCAAGTCAACAAAGAGTTGTTTCCCAACTCCCTGATCGGAGCCTCTCAAGTGATGACCACATAATGCGCCTCAAAGAAGGGTAAGTTGTGGATTGTGGGTTTATCTCAGCAATTTCACAAATTTGTGACAACTTTGTGAGACTTGACTGATTCTTTATGGTGGCTCCTAATGACAGTTACATCAAAGAAGGAAGCACTGTAAGTGTAATGGGGCTTGTAAGGCGCCATGAGAATGTCGTAATGATTGTTCCACCAGTAGAGCCTATTTCAACAGTATGTCAAAATGTAGATGTGATCCCTGTATAATGTACATAAGACTATCAAGGTGTTTATATATGTTCATATCTTTGTTCAGCTTTTATTTCATATGCACATTTGCCTGTGGGATTCTCTGTAGAATATTTAGTTTCCATATCAGTGTCCTATAGATGCATTTTCAAGGCCATGTGTGTTTATTATCACCTCGCAATCTGTTATTTGCAAAACTACTAACACAAATAATTCAATTAAGAGCACACTTTCCAAACTATCCCTCTATGGCTATTCACCTTGTAATGCTGGAGAAGTTTTATCTCAAACTTTTGATGATTTTTATCTATCAATTGAGATAAAAATCTTATAGCTCATGCTCATGTTATTGTTTCAGTCCCAAATAAGTCGAGGTTGACTATATGAATATCATAATGCATGCAACTACTGGACAAGACACGGTTTGCCTATGACATCATAATAATGTAACTGTAACACCCCGGAATTTTTTTTGCAAAGACTCGAACATTCCTTCACGTGAGTGTAGACTCGGACCGGAGGACTCGTAATTTTACACATGAGTTATGATTAATTCCTAAGTATTTGAAGTGTGTTAGACGTGTTTAAGGGTCATAAGGGATCTCTAACACCAAGTCGAGTCTAAGGAAACTCTATTCGATTAAGTTTTCGAATGAATTAGTATAAGGGTCAACTTCAAACGACCATATCTCCCAAAATAGGATGAATTGGGTGGCCCATGACCTATCAAACCAAAGGTCTTTGAGTCTTCTTTCCAACGCCGCTAAGATCGTAATTTTTGGAATTCAGAGTCAAAAGTTATGACTATCCTAAGACGAACTAGCACGACAAGAATTTCAGGCTTGGGTTGCAACTGCTGGAAATCTGGGCTTGGCGCCGCAGTGGCGCGACGCACCACTATCGCGCCAGGAACAAGCCTCAGTAGTTTGGTCCCTGGCGCGGAGCGCCACTACGAGATATGCAGGATTTTCAAGCCTATTTTCCAGAACCCAGAAAACTTGGGCTTGGCGCTGTAAGGGCGCGATGCGCCACTATCGCGCCACAAAACAGCCTCAATAGTTTGGTCCTTGGCGCGATGCGCCACTATCAGATGTGCAGGTTTTAAGCCTAAATCTGGGCTTGGCGCCGCAGTGGCGCGACGCGCCACTATCGCGCCAGGAGCGTTTTAGCCTGTTTTCCAGATTTTTGGAGAAAGGTCAATTTGGGTATTTTCCCAAATTATATATACACCAGCCTTGAACGTTTTTGGGACCATTTTTTTCAGCCTCTCTCTCTCTCTAAAAGCCCTAATATGTCCATCTCTCTTCTTCTTCTTCTCCAAATCCTTCTCCAACAAAGGGTGCCTTCAAGAGTTTCAAGAATTCAAGTCTTCCATTGAAGGCCTAACATCAAGGCTCCTCCAAAGTCTTCACAAGGTATGTAAGGCTAACCTAAAAATATGGATTGAGTTCTTCCACATGCCCATAGATGTGTTGGATAGAAGTTGTGAAAGATTTAAACATTTTATGAAGATTTTTCTTGAAATTTCCTAAACCCTAGAATATCTTTATATACTAGAAATTGATAGATGATTTCATGACTTGAGTTACTAAATAGTTATCCTTCATATTATAGACTACAAATAAATTGTTGTTTATAAATTAATATGGATTGATGGTATTCTTGAGTTGAGTTTTGTTGAGAGTATGGATTCATGTTTCATTCACATGAACCCAAGATGAGATTTCTTTTATCATAATTGTGTTGAGGTTGAGATGTATGGTTTTGTGTATATATGTATTGATTGGAATGAAAATAATGAATTGGATAGTTAAGAATGTCCCTTTGTTTCTATATATTGAACATAGGACTAAAATAAGGATTGTGGAGTAGATGTTTGACGATTGATGTGATGATGATATTTGATAATGATGTGATGATAATATTTGATGATGATGTGGATGATGATGTTTGATAATGATGCGAATGGTGATATTTTGATGATGGTGTGAGTGATGATGTGAATGGTGGTTATTTACCATATGTAGAATGATTGATGAAGAGGTTATGTTGATGAGGATGTTGTGTGATGAAATGGATTGGAGCCTAATGTGATTATGTGATATGTGATTTACCTAATTTGATGTGGTGGAGTCTTATGAGCATTTTGAAAATGAACGATCCTTGAGAAGGAGTTTTAAATAGATGATTTACGAACATTTTTGCATAAACTATTTATACACTATTTGAGTTTAAAGAATGATTATTTTCATCTATGATTTAAAGAGAGTTTAAGCATGAGTTGAGTTTGAGAAGTCTTTTGATCATTTTGAACACGAGTATTTTGAGTATAAATGAGTTGAGCATTTTTACTGTAAAATGTCTATTTTGAGTTTGAGTTGAGGAGTTGAAGTTATGTTTTAAAGACATCTAATATTTTCTGCATTTATTGAGTTGAGATGGTATCAAATCTTTAAAATAAGATTTTGATGATTGAGATGAGTTGATTGGAAAGAAGGTCCAATGAGGCCAGATTTGACTGAGTTTTGAAAAGAGTCCAATGAGACTAAATAAGTATTTTGAGTATTTTACTCACTTGATAGATATGAGCATATTGAGTCTTGGGAGGAGTATCGAGCACCGAATTGGGTAAGAGTATAGTCCATACTCTAACCAATAAACTACGTCGTCAAACGTAGGAGGGGATTGAACCGTTAAAGTTGGATGCTTTCCATGGGATTGAACCGTTAAAGTCGGATGTTTCCCATTTTATTGTCCTGACATGATAGGACTTGATTGGTTATGGATCTATGATTGGTTGATCGTTCATACCCTGGCAAAGTATGGACGGACGTGGCAACAACGTCGGATTGTTGTACTATCACTCCCTCATATGGTGATAGTTGTCGGTTAGAGAAACTCCCAAATTGAATGAATTGTGCTTGATATGATTGGCTTGATTGCGATTGTAGATGTTTGAGTTGAATGGTAAAACATTGCATAGTTTAATTTGCATATTTATTGAGTTGAGTCCTTTGAGTTGATTGTTGAGTTGATGGTATATGATCGGATTGGGTTAGACGAATTGTGATTGGATTGTACATGATTTGGTTGGATATATGATTGAATTGGATTGAATGATTTGATTGAATTGTATCGTACATGATTAGACTGGATTGGATGGTTTATGATTGGTCTCTGCCTAACTGTGTTCTTACTTTAGACTTATGCCACTTTAATTGAGTCTATCTTATTCCTTCTGAGTTGAGATATTTGAACCAACGTTACTCTTCCTTGAGGTATGTTTCATTCTGCCATATTACATACTCGTACATTCCACGTACTGACGTCCATTTGGACCTGCATCGTTTCATGATGCAGAGACAGATTTAAGAGATCGTCAATACGAGCACCATTGAGGATCTGTACACACTCAACGTATTGGTGAGTCCTTCCCTACATTTGGGGGACACCACTTATGTTATTCTCGCGTCGAGTTAGCCCTTTCCATTTTAATTTGAGGTAGCCATGAACATGTCATTGGTACCAATTAGATAGTTGTGATAGAGGCTTCATAGACTAGATAGTAATGGGTCGATTGAGCATTTCTTTCCTTGAATTATTCTTGTTAAACTATTTTTAAATGACAAATATTGGAGTTGATTTGTTGGCCCACGACCTTTATTCTTGAGTTAGATTGATGATTTGAGTTGCCCGCCATATATTCTCTTTATTTTAAGTCTTCCGCTGATTGAATGAATGAACGGATGTGTGATTCGGCTATGTGGTTCGCTTGGGAGCCAGAAATGGTTTCTGAGTGCCGGTCATGTCTAGGGTACCCTCTCGGGACGTGACACCCTGCCATTTGCTCTCAAGGTGAAGAGAGATAAAAGCAAGAAGTTCTACAAAAGTGGTTTAAGGAATAAGGTAATGAAATTCCAGTGTGGGCTTCTGTTGTTGTAACGACATGCAGAGAGCAGTGTCTTATTGGTCTGATTCATGCTTCCCCTTGGTACCGGTCACAGGACTTGCATAACATCATAAGCATGTCCCTCCTAGCCCGACGCAAGCGAGCTAAAACCACAAGGGGAGGCACTGCAATCGAGAAGTCAGAGTCTCGAAGGCATTCCTCAAGCAACAACCAGAGTTTCTCCAGTTACATAAGCAACATCATCAGAAGCCAAATAAGCAACAGCCGCAGCCATATCTTGTGTTGTTCCAAGCCTATTGAGTAATGTCTTACCCTCAATCTCTGTCCTCTAACACAATCAGCAAGTTGTTAGTAAGTAAATAGTGAATATTCCTCAGATTTTACTATGAATAAGAGATTTAATTTAATAAGAACTTACCACTTGTTCATTACTCGTGATGAAATCAGCAAAATGGGTAGGTAAAAAACCTGGTGCTACACAGTTTACACGAGTATCTGGACTCATTTTAGCTGCAAGAGCCTGGCTTTCCGAATAAGAGAACAAGAACAAAACTTTTAATAGGATATAGTAGTTATGTGCCAGGGACGCCAAGTTAAACATTAGTACCTTTGTAAGTCCGAGTAGCGCAGTTTTTGTCACCCCATACATACCCATTGAAGCTGGTGGCGAGTAACCAGAAATTGAGGAAATTAGAACAACTGATGAACCATTCTTAAGGTAAGGAGCTGCATCCTATAAACAGTATAAAGAACAAAATATTAAGTGCAAAGGCCAAAACATGAAGGAATTCGGGAATTAGAAGTAAATGGAAATATGTGATACTAGAACTAGTAGTCATTGCCTTCCAATGTATTCAATAAATGCTACACGAAGTAACACATGCATTTGCAATGTTGTTCTCGTGAAATTTTTCTCACCAACTTACTTGTAGTAATAGTATAGACGCTTTGACATTGATATCCCAAAGCTTGTCAAGGACTGATGCTTTAGTTTCTAAGATTGCATCTACTGAAGGATTGACAGCGGCATTTGACACAACCACATCTAGTTTCCCATATTTCTGAAAAATTATAAATTTCAATTGACAAAGTTGGATCGTACAAAGTAGAAAGCATTGACTTCTCATTTTCCGTAGTTAGACATCAGAAAAAGCAATTAGCTTTACATAAATTGTTAGATCAAAAACCATTCCGAAGAAAATAATAGACAATTGACCTCCAAGATATGCAAGCACAGACCAAGAAATGTTAATTTAAGACAGTATCAATTCAATTCATACCTGAATGGTTTTGTCTATCAAATTCTTCCTCTGTTGTGCATTTGAGACATGACATACTAATCCCAACACGTCAATTCCTCCATCTCTCAGTTTCTTTACTGCTTCATCTACATTTTCCTGTAAAATGAAATAGACAATACCTAAAGTCAAATCCCCGATATGAAGGGAGTAAACAATACACAATTACAGAAAAGTCCCAAAAAAACAGTGACACTCTTTCTATTTCTTTGATGCTATTTTTGTTACAAATTACTTGTAACAAACGGGTACCTACTATATCCCACCAAGGCTTGGACATATGCGATTTGAACCTAAGACCTAAGACACTAAAACGTTAATTGCCGAATCCACACAGGTAACTGCCCACCAAGGCTTGGACAAATGCGATTTGAACATTGACACCTAAGGCACTAAAAAGTTAATATCCGAATACACACGGAATTAGATGTGTTCATCCTCTATGCAAACAAAGTCCCACATTGGTAGTTGAAAAGATTAGGAAGCAACATATGAGATGTAGGATCTCTTAATGGTGTAAACCTTTCTGAGGAAAACTGTGAGAGGTTGGCCCAAATTGGACAATATCACACCATGTTAAAGAGGATCTTTGAGCTTATTTAACCCAACAATCCGCCATTCATAGGGATCATGTGTGTGTGAGAGAGAAATTCTAAAAAAGATCAAGTTCTTCAGTTCATCAAACACCCTTTGTTATCATATATAACCAGATGAAAAATAAAGGCATTAAGTTTAACAAAATCTGCAAATACCCATTTGAAGAATCACTCAAATCTTGGCAAGAAACAAATCTTTTAGCATATACAACCAGATAAAAGGATAAAGACATTAACTTTAAGCAAAATCTGAAACACCCAATTGAAGAATCATCCAAATTTTGCCAAAAAAAAAAAAAAAAACCCAAAATTTTAAAAAAAAATTGGAGCGAAGAAAAAAACCTGTTTGCGAGAGGAGATAACAACAGAAGCACCTTCAAATCCAAGTCTCTGAGATAACAACAGAAGCACCTTCAAATCAAATCCAACTAAAATGACCAAGGATAGACGATGAGGATGTTCTGAATTTAATAATCCAATTATAAAGATCATCGAAGTCAACTGTAATTAGGCGGAACAATATGTCATGACATAGCTCTAGCTCAAAGGTTGTTTTGAGAGTGTTTAAAGTTACGTTTCCGAAAAATTAATGGAATAACACATATAAAAATAAATAATTAAAATTTTAAATTTTTATTTGGCGATGCTAAAATACTGAAAAATAGAGACGTCATTGATGAAAAAGTAATAAGTACTGTCCTCCAGGCTTGTGAAGTCTGGCTTGGTCAAGTTTGGACAGTGGATTAACATACAAAAAAACACTTAAAATTTTAAATTTCTATTTTGTAGCACCAAAACGATAAAAAAGAGACATCATTTGTTAAGATGAAATACGTACTAGTCACCGGGACCGTGAGGCCCAATCTGGACAAGTTTGGGGCTAGAAGAGTAGATCAAATAATTTTTGAAAAAATTGTGGACTAACACACGTAAAAAATCTCTTAAAATTTTAAATTTCTATTTTGTGACACCTTAATACTGAAAAAAGAGACGCCACTGATGATCATTCAATGAGTATCGATCAACAGGTTTGTAAGGCGTAGCTAGCCAAGTTTCGAAGCCAACGAAGTCGGTCAACAAATTTTCGGAAAAATGGGTTGATTAACACAAAAAAAATACTTAAAATTTTGAATTACCTTTCCATGTCCTTTCTTAGCTCATTTCCTGCATCTAAATTCCAAGAATAAATTAAATTCTCAATTCACTAATTGTTTATTTTTTTCCACACTATCACAGAAACTTGAATACAAATGAAGAAGCTAATGAACATAAAGCAAAATAGTGCAGCTAAACACCTTTATTAATTTCATTCTGGTTTCTTTATAGCTAGCATTCAAAACATAATTACAAATAACTAAAAGTAGAACAGGTTCAAAACCACGCAAATGAAATTACAAACAATACATGACTCCAAGTCAATACTATACGACGACTTTACTAAAGAAACCAAAAAGCATCAGAAAAGAACACTATCGAAAGAGATGCTGATCACTTCTATGTTTCCAGAAATGTGTTCTTGATTTTGTTAAGCCTCTTGACTACTTCTTTCATGGTTATTCTTAATTCTGGCATTTCCTTTGTGCAGTCTAAACCCAATTCTATCATGGAGGCTATGCAGATTTCACTTTGGGAAGTGATCTGTTCTTCCTCGGAAAAAAGATTGGCATCCACAACGTCCATCATAGTCCCTGAAAATGATTGTGTGATCCATTTCCTCAAGTCAAGATTTTTATTGCATATCTCTTCATCTGTTGGCCTTCTTTTGGTCAAAACCTCCATCAACATGATGCCGTAACTATAAACATCACCACTAGCGGACACTATTCCCTCCGAGCCATATTCTTAAAAAAGGATTGAAGAAAAGTTACTCAATCGAAATATGATAAGAGAAAATCAAAGAGAGTAGATTTTTTATACCTGGTGCAATGTATCCAAGAGTGCCGCCCAATGTCTCAGTATAAGCCATGGACTTGCTTATGGTTAAAATTTTAGAGATTCCAAAATCACCAACACGAGCCACCATATCTTCATCCAAAAGAACGTTGGCTGGCTTTAGGTCACAATGAACAATTGGAGTAACATTACCATGATGTAGATATTCAATTGCCATAGCTGCATCAAGCATTACGGCGACTCTTTGATGAAAGTTCAAGTGGCAATCTTCTCTGTACAACCAATTCTCAAGACTCCCGTTGGGCATATATTGCAGAACAAAGGCTCTTATATAGTCACTAGAACAAGTAGTAATCACCGGAACAAGATTTCTGTGTCTAACATTTCTCATCACTTCGCATTCAGTATCAAACCTTCTGCATACTTGCTCATTTTCCAAATCCAGAACCTTTATCGCCACTACACTTCCACTAGATAATGTGCCTTTGTACACAGAGCCAGAACTTCCCACACCAATTAAATTTGATTCATCAAAATTATTTGTTGCTCGTTGAATCTCGTGATAAGAAATAAATTGATAAGTCCCGATCTCCGGTACTTTTTCCACATCTTTGGACTTTCCTTTCTTCTGTCGTTTCATTATCCAAATTGAAACCAACAAAAATATCAGAAAGGATGAAATAATCACTGGAGTAACAATTTTTAGCACAATCTCCTTTAGCTTTGATTGTTGTCCAGGATTCGTGATAGCACAAGAAGGAATCTCCAATATGTGTGCTCCACATAGACCTTTGTTCCCGAGAAATGATTTCAGAGTGGAATTTGCAAACACACCGTCACTGGGTATTTCACCTTCTAAACCATTAAATGAAACATTAATGCTTTTCAAGGACGAGAGTTTTTCCAATGACTTAGGAATAGTACCTGACAATGCATTTAAAGACAAATCCAAGAATACTAAGCTTATCAAGTTGGCAAAGGATAATGGAATTTGGCCAAAAAATGAATTGTTCGATAGGTCAAGAGACTGCAGGTTTTGGAGTTCCCCGAATCTGGTTGGTATCATGCCTGAAAAGTGGTTACTGGAGAGATCTAGTTCTATAATGGCTTTCAGTCCTCCAATATCTGATGGAACTTCTCCCTCTATAGAATTTTGTGACACGCTTAGAGAGAGAAGGCCACTCATCTTCCAAAGGCTCAACGGAAATTTTGATGAAAATTTATTAGAACCCAAATAAAGATGTTGTAGCATGCTAAGATTTCCTAAGCATTCTGGAATTGATCCAGAGAGCTCATTACCAGCCAGAATTAATTGAAACAAATTAGACAAATGGCATGCTGCCTCTGGAATATATCCCTGCAATTTATTGTTTTGTAGATTCATCCCTTGGAGTTGCTTAAGCTTACCAATCTCAGAAGGAATATTCCCTGCCAAGTTGTTTCCTTGAAAGGTTAGGCGCATTAGACCGCTTATGTTGCCTATACTTGTGGGGATGATGCCGTTGATGTGTGCATCTGCTATAGTAAAGTCTTCAATTGTAGATGAAAGATTCCCAATAGAATTGGGCAGAACACCAGTCAACGGATTGGCACCCACTTCTAGATATTTCAACATCCTACATTCTGCCAAAGAATTGAAGAATCGCAACTCACGCTCTCTTGGTTCATTGGTAAGTTGATTATGATGTAGAAACAGTGATTGCAGCTCACGAAGATTTCCTAAATTAGTAGGAATAGCGCCTGTGAGAAAGTTCCTTGCTAGCACCAGTTTCTCGAGCTTGGAAGCATTTGTTATGAACAATGGAATTTCCCCTTCCAGCTGATTTTTTCCCAGGTAAAGTCCTTTAAGGCTCGGAAGATGAAGACCTGTAGTGGCTGGAATTCTCCCCGAGAGGTTATTGAAACGGAAATTGATTATTTCCAAGGAAGATATATTGAAAATAGCCTCTGGAATTTGACCAATAAGATTATAATTCTGACTAAAGCTCAATTCCTTCAAATTTGATAGCTTCCCTAATTCTTGAGGAATTTGACCCACTATGCGATTGTTTCCACAATAAAGAAATTGCAGAGTGGAAATATTTCCCAATGAAGTGGGAATAGTCCCTTTTATTGAATTATCTCCAATATAGAACATCTCGAGCTTGGATAAACAATCAATATTTTTGGGTATGTCTCCAGTTATGTTGTTGTAAGATATGGACAAAACTTTGAGCTCTGTGAGTTGGCATATATTGGAAGGAATGCAACTAGAAATTTGGTTGTGAGATATATTTAAATACTTCAGATTTGACACAGTATTCCCTTCATCTAGCAATAAAGGACCAGAAAGAATATTGTATCCCAGATATATGGAAAGTAGCGACGAAATGTTAAAAAGTGCTGCGGGAATGGAACCAGTTAAAGATTATCAGACAAGTACAAGGCTGCAAGTTGGCTTAGATTACCGACCTCCTTTGGAATGTTGCCACTGACTCTATTCCCAGACAAACTGAAGTTCATCATTTTTGTGGCATTTCCGACAGAAGGAGGGATTATCCCCGTGAGGCTATTGTTGGTGAGATCAAAGACCCTGAGTTCGGGTACATACCATGGCCCTTTCCACATTTCACCACCGAGTTTATTGAAGGCCAATGAAATTACTTGAACTCTGCGGTGTTGAAATAAACTTGCTGGTATACTTTCTTGGAGCTGATTGTTGTCGAGATTGAGAAGACTGAGAAAGGACAAATTGGCCAAAGATGGGGAAATTGTGCCTTGCAGTTGCAAATTAGGAAGAGCCAAGGCCACAACCCTTTGCCTTTTTGAACTGCAAGTGACACCGAACCAAGAGCAAAAAGAAGTATTGTTGGTCCAATTAATGGCCAAAAAATGAGTGGGACTTGTAACAAGATTTTGGAAAGCTAGTAAAGCTTGTTGGTCAGTCTCATTTGAGGAAGCAAGTGATATAGAAAATTGAATTACAAAGAGAAGAATCAATAAGACAATGTTCTTCTTCATTCTGTTACTATATATATATATTGCTGCAAAGGGATTTATGTTTCAAATGTATTAATCCATTATATATATATAGCACCACTTATGTTGTTGACATGACAGAGCAATTGGTCTTTTCCCAAGTCTTCACGACATCAAACATTGGAAATTATATTTAATTTTAATATATCATTTATTCAATTTGAATTGATTGTATTTAATTTTATTTACTTAACATGGTAATTTAAGTATATTGTTCAATTTGAAGGATATTGTTGAAACATTTGTTTCCTCTGCAGATGAATTGAATGACTTGTCGAAAGTGCGAGATTTTTATGTGGGGATACCTTATGGAACCCTTCTTTCTGCTAGTGGCTTTTTGTACTTCATGCTAAGTGGAAGCACTGCTGCCCTTAGATTTGGTGTTATACTTGGAGGTACTATTTTGGCCTTAAGCGTCTCAAGTTTACGATCATGGAAAAGTGGAGAGTCGACTTCACTAGCTTTAAAGGGACAGGCAGCCATTGCTACCATCTTATTTGTCAGAGAATTTCGCATGATGTTGCAGAGACCATTTATTTTCAATTTTGTTACAGCCATCATCAGGTTTCATATTTCTAACCCCCAGCATACCTTTTTAATGCTACACTCTGTTAGTTTGCTGGTTTAGTTTTGCTCATTGTCCTTCTCAAAGTATTCTCTTTTTCTATCTTGTCTTGTCCAAATAGAAGGAAAAGAAGGATTTGACAAGAGGGGACCTGGGGCGGGGGGGATTTGTCTTTATGCGAGCTAGCTCTAGATTGGGAGATTATATAGCTACTGATAATAGGATGAACATGTTTACTTAGAACAAGATAAACAAGTGCACCAGACTTCTCCTCCCTTTTTCTTCTCTCTTAAGCCGAGGGTCTTTCGGAAACAGTCGCCCTATCTTTTAAGGTGGAGGTTAGGTCTGCGTACACTCTACTCTCCCCAGACCCCACATGGTGGGACTATACTGGGTTTTTTGTTTTGTTGTTGTTGGTAATTTATAATTTCTTCTTATACAGAAGATTTATTTATTGTAAGAATTACTACACCAAATCATTGTATTTACACATCTATAAGATAAAAAATTACACCTAACCCTTTAATTTAAACAAATTACATTAACCAAGTCTCAATAGTAGTGTCTATATCAAGTTGAGTCGACTAAACATTAATCAAGCTTTTGTAGTCTTGCTAGGACTAGTAGTATGTAGTCTTTAATATGTCATTTAGTCAATTTTCTCTTTTAAAACTCTTCATTGTCTGTTCTTAAATCTAGAAATACACACAGCCTGATTCTCGTAAAACTGGAGATATATAGACGACTTCATACTGAAGTCTCGGCCGCAACATTCTTCACAATTCTACTTGGTCCCATTAGCATCATCTCGCTAGTCGATCAAAACCGACTATCAAGTCAATGTCTTTGCCCGACAATTCATCCTTTATCATCGAGCAAAGAGAGGCAGTTGTTAACATCCAATTTTGACCGACCTACTGCTATTTAATTAAATGTGCATTTTAAATCTTTTTCTTTTATTGTATGCTCAAGTTTATATTTAGTATAATATTCAAAATTTTATTATTGTTATTATCTAAATAATAATATTTATATATTTCATAGATTATTAATTCAGAATATTTATTTTTATACTCTCAAGTTTTAGGTATTTATTTAGTATATTATTATTATTATTATTATTATTATTATTATTATTCGTTCTATCTTTACAAGGATCTTATAACTCCCTCCGAACCATTTTAAAATGTAATAACATATTCTTATGTGTTGAGGTGGCACATAGAGTGTGTTCACTCTCTCTAAGTATGTAATAGGCTAAAATCTGACCAATATTTAATACATATCTTTTTTAATTAGATACTTTACAATTAATTAAAACACATAATTATAAACATTAAAATTATATATTTTTACTTATTTTCCTTTGATTATTTGTGAGATATTTATTTCCTCATCATTTTTAAGTTTTATTTCCTTTTTTTCTCTTTCATTAATTTATTATCTTTTCAATTTAAATTAATTTAAAAATATTACGTGCATTTTTATAAAAGAACAATTAAATTTTTTTCAAAAAAATATCCTTTACTTTTAAATGTTTTGATTTTCTTCTCTTTTTAATATCCATTCGAAATTAACTTAAATCAAATCCATATAATATATAGAAAATTATGCTTGTTAGTTCATGCTTATTAATGAATAAAACTCTAATTTTTATTACTCTAATTTTTATTGTAGTTAGATCAAATTAAATTTATTCTTAATTTTCTAATGTAATACCAACTACTGGAGGTCGGTTTGAATAAAATATTTAAATAAAAATAAAGTATCAAACTTTGGTGGTCACTATATAAATAATTTAATATAAATCAAATTAATTATGTAAAATTTAATATTACCGACATTCAAAGGCCTGTATTATAATTTTTTATTTTTATTTTACATATAACCGTCCTCCGGAGGATAGTTTAATTTAAAAAAAAATCATAACACTTTAGCAAACGATCCCTTGCATAGTCAAAGATTATTTTATATTTAGCTATAAAAATAATTTCGTAGCAAATAGTTAAATTGTTCAGCTATGAATTTTAAAACGTCTCTATTTCAACAGTGCATATTCTGTGACAAATCTATGTTGTCACGAAATCATGGGTTGGTTTGAGAAAATAAAATTGATCGTCACTAATTGCATATATTATTACTGACAAAAACTAAGGTCACAAATAAATATAAAAGTTTATGGCTAAAGCTTACAATATTTAACTACGAACTCTAATTTGTCGCTATTGTAACAACGTATTTTTTTTGTGACGGAACCTTTTGGTATCCAAATTATAACTAATTTTAAGACAAATAATAGATTGTCACAAATTGGATCATTATTAGCGACAACATGATGTGTCACTAATAAATTTCAATTCATCACTAATGATACTTAATAAATGGTGCCAAATTATTTTTTGGTAGGAAACTTTACTGGACAAAAATTTTCTGCGAAATCATTTGTTTCGTCACTAAAAGTATATTGCTTATGTATTTAAACACAAAATATACTTTTTGTCACAAAAGATGAATAATTAGAGACGAATTTTGTGTTGTACCTAGTGCGGAAGTGATATTTCCAAACTTGAAAACAGAAAGTAAAATAGTGCAGCTAAGCATTTCTTATTTAATTCTGGTTTATTCAAGCATTCCAAAACATAGCTATAAATAATGTCTCCAAGTAGTACGAACGACTAATGTTAACTTCTATGTTTCCAGAAACGTGTCCTTGATTTTGTAGAAAACCATTCAAGAAGATTTACTTGTGCTTGCATCTTTAGTAATAGATAATCTCGCCAGCAATCCCGATAAACTTTTATCCCATCACTAAGGGATAACTTGTGGGATATATAATTTCAACACTATCTAATATCTCCAACCAAACGCAGGATAAAATAATTCTACATTTTATCGCTAAGATTATTACACCTTATACCTCACGCTAAACGTCTCGTTAAATATTAACATACAAAACGTTATTTTTGTTTAAAGGTAAGAATTCCGTCTACACTTGTACTGATAAAGACTATCAATTTGTGTTTGACTAATTAATTTGAGAAAAAATTGATGATTTCGACAAATTTTTATTGCAAAATCATCTCACATTGGCCAACTTTATACAGACAAAAACAAGAAAAGACAGGTGAGAGTCTCTTGTGTTTGCGTAAGTTTAGGGGCAAGAGAATTGATTTAAGAATAGTCAGTCAACCTGCATTATTAAGAAAGAAAGAATAAAATATATTTATTGACATTATTAAGAAATAAATATAAAAACATGTGGATATATATATTATATGGTCCAGGACCAAGTTAATGGAAGTCTCCACAGTCTAAGCATGGGTGGCTCAACAAATTTTGTAGTATTAAGACAAAATGATATTAAGAGGCCTTTAAGTTTTTATACAATTTCTAAACAATAGATTTTAAGACAAAGAATAAGGAATTTAAAAAAAAAAAGAGACTTGAAAGAAGAGCACAAAGAATAAGGTGGTGGATTATCGATGTTGAGGACGAAACTCAAATTGAAATTTTGATTTGACTATAATCGCAAACAAGAAAAAGAAAAAAGCATACAAAACTTAATAGCTGAAGTTTTGAGCATAGATAGTGTCAAAATATATACACCTTCGATCAAATTTCTGATTAGTTTAAATAATAATTGTAGTTTATTTTATTAAGTAGCACTCATTAGTGAATATTTAAATAAATTATAAAAAATTAATATAATATGTTTAATTAAATGTAAAGGAGACTGATGCATGAATGCTTTTGTGTTCATGCAATTTCAGAGAATATGGAAAAAAGAAATTCATTATATTATCAATATATATAACTTAATTCCTATAGAAAAAAAATGAAGGGTGAAAAAAATATACTAACCAATGAGAGAAAAAAATTATCATAATTTATGATCATATTGATACAAAATAACCTCAAACAAATAATAAAAATTATATTGTAACAATTTTATTTATATACATTATCTGATACATAATAAATTTTATATAACAACAACAACAATCCATTGAAATTCCACAACGTGGATCTAAAATAATCAATTTTATAATAATATTAAAATTTTAAAATAAATTGGGGCCTCAAAATTTTTGAGGGCCTAAGACAATGGCCTCATTAGCCAAGCCATAGAGCCGCCCATGAGTCTAAGATAAGTTTAGGAAAAAGCATGTTGTTTGACCTTTTATTATTGGGTGAGTACAAAATTTATTTGTGAAATTTTTTTAATTGTACTAAATAGTGAACATGAACCTATAATATTAAAAATAAAATGTATTCAATGCTGATTAGAAAATTTAAAGGTAAATCCTAAATTTGTCTTTGATCACGTCGTCAGTAATTGAATAGTCTATAAAATGTTGTTATAATGAACACAATAGCAAGTCTGAAATTACACGTATATACAAGGGAAAAAAGCATGATATGTCCCTCAATTTACTTTTTCACTCATTTTCTTATACAATTTATTTTTTACAAATGCAAAAATAAATTACAATATAGCTAGATGCAAAAAAATATTATTTTTAAATTTTTTTCTTACTTTTTTCTCTTTTTCCGTTCACACTTCCTTCTTTCTATTCCTCATATTTTTACACTAAAAATGAAAAAATAAATAAAATACGAATAAGAAACTCAAATAATGATAAGTAAATAGATTTATAAAAAAGATATTTAAACATGTCATTATATTTGTATTATATTTGTCTGACTATAATTTAATTTATTTATTTCCTCATTACAAAATATGAACTATTTTTTTTTACAAACGTATTAATAAAGTTAAATGGTTGTGATTTCCACAATTTTGTGGGGGTATTACACATTATTGAAATCTCATCACATTGAGGAATTGCGTAAACTAAGGGGTAAGGAAATTGATAGAGAAGAGTCAGTCAACTTAAATTATTAAAAATATATAATATAAAAAGGTTGCATTATATATGGTCCAAATCTAAGTAAACGGAAGGTCATGCAATCTAAGATAAGTTTGAAAAAAAGGCATGTCGCTTCAACTTTTACCAATCATGTTTAGAGGTGGATTCGTGATTTTAAATTTATAATTTTTTATGACGATTTTAAATTAATATATAATAATAGTTGGATTTATATTTATAAATATTTTGTGAATTTTTTAATACAATATAAAATTTGAACAAAAGTTATTAAATTCTTCTTTTTCTTGTTCAATCTTTCTAGCAGAATCCTCAAGTTTTTACTGTCAATTCAAAGTACTACTTTTTTAAATCTCAAAGAAATATATTTTTTCTACTATCGAAAAAAGACAAGTAATAAAAGGTGAGAGAATCTTAATAGCTCGATTGACTGATTTTCTACTTAAACCTTCATCATCAGTATTATCATTAAGCTTGTAAAGCTCGGCCTGGCCAAGTTTGGGGGCCAAAGGAATTGGTCGACTAATTATCATAAATCAGTGGTATAATACACATCAAACACACTTAAAATCTTGAATTCCAATCTCATGATACCGAAATACTTGAAAAAGAAGACTTCATTAATGAAAATGCAACGAGCATTTGGGTCCGGCTTGGCCAAGTCTTGGGGTCAACTAAATCAATGACTAACTATTGAAGAATCAGTGGACTAATTAACATACACTAAAAATACCTAAAATCCTGTTTTGTGATATCGAGTCCAAGTGATGTTCCTCTGTACCATTTTCCTGTTCTGCATCTAAAGTCCAAGAATACAGTAATTTCTCAATTCACTAATTGTTTATTTTTTTCCACACTATCACAGAGAGTTCAAAAGAAGTTTATTGAATACAAATGAACATAAAGCAAAATAGTGCAGCTAAACACCTTTATTAATTTCATTCTGGTTTCTTTATAGCTAGCATTCAAAACATACAGGTTCAAAGCCACTCAAATGAAATTACAAACAATACATGACTCCAAGTAAGTACTATACGACGACTTTACTAAAGAAACCAAAAGGCATCAGAAAAGAACACTATCGAAAGAGATGCTGATCACTTCTATCTTTCCTGAAATGTGTTCTTGATTTTGTTAAGCCTCTTGACTACTTCTTTCATGGTTATTCTTGATTCTGGCATTTCCTTTGTGCAGTCTAAACCCAATTCTATCATGGAGGCTATGCAGATTTCACTTTGGGAAGTGATCTGTTCTTCCTCGGAAAAAAGATTGGCATCCACAACGTCCATTATAGTCCCTGAAAATGATTGTGTGATCCATTTCCTCAAGTCAAGATTTTCATTGCATATCTCTTCATCTGTTGGCCTTCTTTTGGTCAAAACCTCCATCAACATGATGCCGTAACTATAAACATCACCACTAGCAGACACTATTCCCTCCGAGCCATATTCTTAAAAAAGGATTGAAGATAAGTTGATTGAAATACAACAATAATTTTGCATAAATAAAAACTTGCTCTTTTTACTTGTAGAATTTGGAGAGACTTAATTATGATAAGAGAAAATCAAAGAGAGTAGATTTTTTATACCTGGTGCAATGTATCCAAGAGTGCCCAATGTCTCAGTATAAGCCATGGACTTGCTTATGGCTAAAATTTTAGAGATTCCAAAATCACCAACACGAGCCACCATATCTTCATCGAAAAGAACGTTGGCTGGCTTTAAGTCACAATGAACAATTGGAGTAACATTACCATGATGTAGATATTCAATTGCCATAGCTACATCAAGCATTACGGCGACTCTTTGATGAAGGTTCAAGTGGCAATCTTCTCTGTACAACCAATTCTCAAGACTCCCGTTAGGCATATATCGCAGAACAAAGGCTCTTATATAGTCACTAGAACAAGTAGTAATCACCGGAACAAGATTTCTGTGTCTAACATTTCTCATCACTTCGCATTCAGTATCAAACCTTCTGCATACTTGCTCATTTTCCAAATCCAGAACCTTTATCGCCACTACACTTCCACCAGATAATGTGCCTTTGTACACAGAGCCAGAACTTCCCACACCAATTAAATTTGATTCATCAAAATTATTTGTTGCTCGTTGAATCTCGTGATAAGAAATAAATTGATAAGTCCCGATCTCCTGTTCTTTTTCCACATCTTTGGACTTTCCTTTCTTCTGTCGTTTCATTATCCAAATTGAAACCAACAAAAATATCAGAAAGGATGAAATAATCACTGGAGTAACAATTTTTAGCACAATCTCCTTTAGCATTGATTGTTGTCCAGGATTGGTGATAGCACAAGAAGGAATCTCCAATATGTGTGCTCCACATAGACCTTTGTTCCCGAGAAATGATTTCAGAGTGGAATTTGCAAACACACCGTCACTGGGTATTTCACCTTCTAAACCATTAAATGAAACATTAATGCTTTTCAAGGACGAGAGTTTTTCCAATGACTTAGGAATAGTACCTGACAATGCATTTAAAGACAAATCCAAGAATACTAAGCTTATCAAGTTGGCAAAAGATAATGGAAGTTGGCCAAAAAATGAATTGTTCGATAGGTCAAGAAACTGTAGGTTTTGGAGTTCCCCGAATCTGGTTGGTATCATGCCTGAAAAGTGGTTACTGGAAAGATTTAGTTCTACAATGGCTTTCAGTCCTCCAATATCTGATGGAACTTCTCCCTCTATAGAATTTTGTGACACTCTTAGAGAGAGAAGGCCACTCATCTTCCAAAGGCTCAACGGAAATTTTGATGAAAATTTATTAGAACCCAAATAAAGATGTTGTAGCATGCTAAGATTTCCTAAGCATTCTGGAATTGATCCAGAGAGCTCATTACCATGCAGAAATAATTTAACCAAATTGGATAAATGGCATACCGACTCTGGAATATGTCCCTGCAATTTATTGTTTTGTAGATACATCCCTCGGAGTTGCTTAAGCTCACCAATCTCAGAAGGAATATTCCCTGCCAAGTTGTTTCCTTGAAAGTCTAGGCTCATTTGACCGCTTATGTTGCCAATACTTGTGGGGATACGGCCGTTGATGTGTGCATCTGATATTTCAAAGATTTCAATTGTAGATGAAAGATTCCCAAGAGAATTGGGCAGAACACCAGTCAATGGATTGGCACCCACTTCTAGATATTTCAACATCCTACAGTCTGCCAAAGAATTGAAGAATCGCAACTCATGCTTTCTTGGTTCATTGGTAAGTTGATTATCATGTAGGAACAGCGCTCGCAGCTCATGAAGATTTCCTAAATTAGTAGGAATAGCGCCTGTGAGAAAGTTTTGTGCTAGCACCAGTTTCTCAAGCTTGGAAGCATTTGTTATGAACAATGGAATTTCCCCTTCCAGCTGATTGACTGCCAAGTAAAGTTCTTTAAGGTTCGGAAGATGAAGACCTGTAGTGGTTGGAATTCTACCAGAGAGGTTACTGAAACTGAAATCAATGAATTCCAAAGAAGATATATTGAAAATAGCCTTCGGAATTTGACCAATAAGATTATAATTATGGGCAAAGGTTAATTGACTCAAATTTGATAGCTTCCCTAATTCTGAAGGAATTTGACCCACTATGCGATTGTTTGCACAATAAAGATGTTGCAGAGTGGAAATATTTCCCAATGAAGTGGGAATAGTCCCTTTTATTGGATTATCACCAATATAGAACCTCTCGAGCTTGGATAAACAACCAATATTTTTTGGTATGTCTCCATTTATGTTGTTGAAAGATATGGACAAAATTTTGAGCTCTGTGAGTTGGCATATATTGGAAGGAATGCAACTAGAAATTTGGTTGTGAGATATATTTAAATATCTCAGATTTGACACAGTATTCCCTTCATCTAGCAATAGAGGACCAGAAAGGCTATTGTTTCCCAGATGTATGGAAAGTAGAGACGAAATGTTAAACAGTGCTACAGGAATGGAACCAGTTAATTGATTATCAGTCAAGTACAAATCTGTAAGTTGGCTCAAATTACCGACCTCCTTTGGAATGTTGCCACTGACTCTATTCCCAGACAAACTGAAGTTCATCAACTTTGTGGCATTTCCGACAGAAGGAAGGATTATACCCGTGAGGCTATTGTTGGTGAGATCAAAGACTCTAAGTTCGGGTACATACCATGGCCCTTTCCACATTTCACCACCGAGTTTATTGAAGGCCAATGAAATTACTTGAACTCTGCGGTGTTGAAATAAACTTGCTGGTATACTTCCTTGGAGCTGATTGTTGTCGAGATTGAGACGACTGAGAAAGGACAAATTGGCCAAAGATGGGGAAATTGTGCCTTGCAGTTGCAAATTAGGAAGAGCCAAGGCCACAACTCTTTGCCTTTTTGAACTGCAAGTGACACCGAACCAAGAGCAAAAAGAAGTATTGTTGGTCCAATTAATGGCCAAAAAATGAGTGGGACTTGTAACAAGATTTTGGAAAGCTAGTAAAGCATGTTGGTCAGTCTCATTTGAGGAAGCAAGTGATATAGAAAATTGAATTAGAAAGAGAAGAATCAATAAGACAATGTTCTTCTTCATTTGTAGAGACTGGGAATGGAATGTTTGTGTGTGTGGTATTTCCAATGATCAAAGTTACTCCACTATATATATATATATAGCACCAAACCAAATACTTAACGTGTTGAAAAGTATAGACTATAATTTCCAAAATGTGAAAACAGATTCATACAGAGGAGGAAAATAAGTAGCTAAAAGAAAAAGACACTAATTGGGTTGTGTTTCCCAAAACGAAAAAGATGTTTCTATCAATTTTCAATATATTGTTAAGAGCAAAGTCAATAGGAATCAATCTATCAAATCAACCTTATAAGGTTGTGTTATATGTAACAGAAAATAAAACACAATACACATTCACTAAGATTTCCTGTATTCACATAAGCAAGAACTAACATTTACGTCTTTTTTCAAATGTCAATGGCGAAAGCTAATGTTCAGTTGATTGTTCTTCGGCAAGGTATTATCTAGTGATCATCTAGACAACTTAAATTTATCTCAAAGTCAGTTTTCAGTGCGTGAAATTCTTATTTTTACATGTATTTTCTCATTATTTTTTAAAAAAAAACGATAAATCAATAATTTAAAAAATAATTAAAATTGTTACCAAAAACGCTAAATCAATAACTCAATATTGATAAATCAATAACTTTTTCTTCGATTCGGATAATCGATTTCAATTTGATTTTGAATAGTCCTAACTAGACAAGTGTCTAACGAGACACAGATGTGTTTAGTTGAAGTGTCCACTTGATTATGGAGCAAGTCAAGGTATCAAATCGATTGTTGAAGTCAAGTTTGAATGTTTGTTGATAGAGGTGTGCAAATATCAAATCAACTGAAAAATCGAGCTGAAAAAAATATTATTGCTTATTTCTATTGGGCTATTAGATTAATGGTTATTTAATGATATTATAAAAAAAAGTTATTGAATTATTGATTCGGTATTGATTTTTTAATATTGAATCATTGAATAAATCGATCCATTAAGATTATAATATTTACTAATTTAATTTTTAATTTTTTACTCGTACACAAATATCAAATAAAAAATATTAATATAAATATATAATCAGTTAATTATTCTTCGGCAAGGTATTCAAGTTGCTACGATGACAATGGTAGGAATCATATATTTATTTAATAATATTTTCTTAGTTAAATTGAATTGCTTAAAGAATAAAATCAATAATAAATATCTTATTAGTTTAGTTATCAATTTAGTATATTTAAAAAACAAAAATTAATAAATCAAACTGATAATACTTAAAATCAAATTGAACAACCATATACACCCCTATTTGTCAATGCATTTTGTCATTATATATAAATAGACATTTTAAACTTAATTTTACTAACAATTGAGAATCATAATTTTCATTATGATCATCTAAAGTCTTGATTTTAAGTTAGTCTCATAAACATATTCATTTGGAAGATCTAATGCATGAACTACCCTAGCCAATGATGAAGCAAAGTAACAAATAAAAGAAATTAATTTTATGAATGCAAATTATCATATGTATACTTCTTAATAAGGGATATTTAAGTTCATTATCACATGAACATGCATTTTTCAACTAAGTTTAAAATAATTCTTTGTTATAAGTGCATGTGTTTTGTGCACAAGTTTTATTACTTAACCATTGTTGGTTTATGTGCCTCACATTTATACTTTTAACTATGGTAAGTCAATATAACGTTTGTTTAAATTAATTTATTTTAAGTGTTTAAAAACAATTTTGATGTGTCCTGAAACATTTTCTTAAGCCAAAAGTCATGAATTAAAAATTTTAACTTAAAGTTATGTACATATATATGTGTTATTTATATTATACTCTCTATGCTCTAATTTGTATCAAAAAGTTTGATTCAACGTGAAATTTGAAAAGAAATTGACAATTTTTTAAACTTTTAATCTTAAAACATATCATAAAAAATTCACAAGTTGCTCAAAAAGATGCTACTAATGAAATTTCCTCATTTACTCAATGGTTCAAAGTGAATAAATTATTTTCAGAATTTCTTTAAACTATTTTTTGTCGAACTCATCTTAATCCAAAAATAAGTTTTTAGAAAAAAACAAAAAATAACGAAGGAGAATGAATGAAGAAGAAAATAAGATGTAGACGAGCAACAATCGAATCGTCAATAGGGAAAAATGACGATCGAAACGATATCTCGCCGGTATCAGTTTGCCTCCTGTAAATTCATATAAAAATGACAAAACACACCAGAAAAATTGTTCATCATTCGATCAGAAGGAGGCATAAAACAAATATACGCAGATCTTATTCCTATTTTGCGAAGATAAAAAGACTGATTTCATATAATTATTATGAAGATTAGCATATCTATGAATATTAGAGAACAGAGGCTGCCATGAATTGTTTAAAAGAGTGAATGTATTGAGAGCTATTAAGGTCATTTATATAGATGACCAAACCCTAGAAAAACCTTCAGAATTGCATTACAGTAATACTCATGGGCCAGGTTTAGGCCCATTTAGGACTTTATGGCTTTGGCATTTGTTTATGTAAAAATTACTTAAAAGATTACTTTTTAATAAATAATTACTGATTTTAGTGATATTTTTTATTTATTACTATTTATGACACTACATAGTAATATTATGATAAATCTGTACTATGTATTAAAAGTGAATTATATAAATTTGAGCTATGTATTAAAAGTGAATTGTGCATGTAACATAAATGTATTATTAGTGTTTTAAAAATATATTACGCTTGCTTAGTAAAAAATTGACACAATGTATTATAATTGTAATAAAGTGTGTGATAAATGTATTATCTATCAATAAAAATTGTATTATAGGTGTTTTATAAATTATTCTTTTGTAATATGTATTAAAACTATATTTAAAATGTAATATAAGTATTCAGCGAAAATAAAAAATATTATTGCTATAAATAATAAATATTTTTTTAATATAGTATATCTGTGTAAGTTTTCCTTTGTTTATCAAGGGGCAAGTTTACGACGACCGCTATTTAATGAATAGCCAAGGTTTATAAATTTAGCCGGTTCAAAATTAACTTAGACTTGTGGATTTATACATATATTGTTTTATGCAATTTTAACCTCAAATATTTATGTAGAAAATTCAATTGAGAGATGAATGATCAAGTCAGCTTGCTTATAATCGAAATTGAAAGTAATTTTTATAGTGTCAATGTATACTCAATACTCATTACCCATCAATAGAATTGATGTCATGTATTTGTGGATGAGCTACTCTGAATCATATGAAAGTAAAAGTATGGAGGAAGAAATGAATCGTTTTATATGATATTTGTATTGTCAATACTGACTACTAATAGAGTAAATATTTTGAAAAGATTTTGATATAACTCAAATAGCACAATGAAATGGCCATCCCATAATTTTTTACGTTTATCAACGACATAAAATTACGAAAAAAGGCTCAAATATATCATCGAACTTTCAGAAAAAACTCATTTATGTCATCTGTTAAAAGTTTGGCTCATCTATCCCATTGCAGTTTGAAAAAAATGTTCATCTATGCCATTATTTTTTAATTCTGATTTTGCAAAACCATTCACACAACTTTTAACACTTTTCAATTCGAGTTTTGGATCAAATGTACTCTTTTTGCTCCTTCTTCTTCAAGACCACCAAGAACACATGAAGAACACTAAGAACTACAAATTTTCAACTTCTTCAATTTTTCGCAAAATCACCTCAAAATTCAATAGTGGCGTCCCTCCGAGCTAGATAACAAAACTCAATATCTTTTGAGCTTGAATTCAACCTAACTCAATAAGACACACTTAAATTTTTTCAAAACTTCAACATCTTTTAATGGTAGACTAAAAATTTCAAAAAACCTATTTTGATTAAAAATTTTAAAAAATCTATTTTGATTCGTATTTTTGTTGTTGTTTTTGACATTTGATCCTTGTTTCCTAGCCTTTTGAGTCTATGTTCAAAATTTCAAGTGATTTAGAGTTGTGGAGAAAATTCTAACATTAAAGGAGGTTTTATAACTCTTTCATTGATACAGTGGAGGTTTGGTCTAGTAATTTTTACTTTACACACTAAAGAGGTTTTTACGTAAATTAGGAGTTTCGTATAGTTGATTTAATTTTGTTTTGCCATATTTATTTAGTTTCACCCATCAGTGGTACTATTATTTCTTTAGTCTCCTGCTTTCTTAGAATTCAATTTTATTATTAGATGTTGTTTTCTTTCCTTCGATATTCATATTGATTGTTGTTGCTACTGATATTATTTACTGTATTCCCCCCGCCCCCCCAAAACTTGTTTGATATGCTTTACTTAAACGGATGGTCTATCAAAAGCAACATCTCTATACACTTACAAATAGGGGTAAACGTCACTTGTAGTACTATGAAGTTCGATTTTGCAGGTAAATCGGGCTTTCTTAGATAAACATGTTCCCCAGCTTAATTGAAAGGGAGGAAACCAAAATTTACTTTTGTAAAGTCATTCTACTAACATCTTTCAAAACATGAAATTTAAATTTGGAATTGTGAAGCTATTGGTTAAGTTAAGCGAATTGGAATGTTAGTGATCTAGCTCATGTTTGTTCATATAATTTATTGAAAAATAGTTTATTCATGCACTTCGTTATACTTTAGGGCCAATTATACCTTTACTATTATACTTTGGGCCAAATATGCCCTTGAGTATAACGGAGTGTCACGTGTCGGTTTCTCAATGACCAACTTATTTCTCCTCTTATTTACACAGATTTAAAAGATCAATTTAAAAAAAAATAGATTTAAAAAGCAGATTTTAAAACAGATTAAAAAAATAGATTTAAAAAACATATAAAAAACAGATTTAAAAAAACAGATTTAAAAAACATATAAAAAACAGATTTTAAAAAACAGATTTAAAAAAATAAATTTTAAAAAAATATTTAAAAACAGATAAAAAAAAACGGAACAGATTTAAAAAGCAGATTTAAAAACAGATAAAAAAATAGATTTAAAAAACAGATAAAAAAATAGATTTTAAAAACAGTTTTTTTTAAAAAAAAAAAAAACTGATTTAAAATAGATTTTAAAAAAAAATTAAAAACAGATAAAAAAACGGAACAGATTTAAAAAAATAGATTTTAAAAACAGATTTAAAAAAATATTAAAAAAACAGATTTAAAAGAGGAAATAAGTTGCCCATTGAGAGACCGACACGTGGTGCTCTGTTATACTCAAGGGCATATTTGGCCCAAAGTATAACGGTAAGGATATAATTGGCTCTAAAATATAACGAAGGACGTGAATAAACTATTTTTCAAAGTTTAGGGTAATTTTAATCTTTTTCCGTATAATTTAATTTTAGTTGGGCAATCACTTTTATTAATTCAACTCATTTTAACTTATTGAAATCTCATCAAACTCATCCTAACTCATCAAAATACGGTCTAAATTGCTCATTTGTCACCCTTAGCAATAAGGGCCTGATTTTAAAGATATTTGCCCTTCCATTAAATATGTTATTGAGGTAAAACACATTTTCGAGGTTTCACACACCTTAACTATCATCTATTCTCTTTCTATACTATCATCTATTTTCTTTCTATATAAACTATCACTGCCATGTAATAACCACACTTATTTCACTATCTACTCAATTAGATGTAATCTAATACATAAATAGTGTCGTTTCTTTTTTTATCTTCCTGTCCCGGCATAGCTCAATTGCTCTTTGCTTACAGTTCTTCAAAAGAATCATAGCACTTTCTTCCTGTTCTTCGAAAAAATCAACTTTACGGCAGGTCTCCCTTTCTTTTATTGATTGGGGAAAGGAAACTATCCCAGTTGGGAAGTTAGACATCAAGCAAATGCTTTCAAATTGTGTTGATGATAATTTAGATTTAAAAAATAATAATACCTAATAATTGAAACGTAAAACTCAAAAAAAAATGATGATTCAAATTCAAATATGCGTTTTACCATTTCTTTGACATTCAGATGCTAAAAAATAGAAGAAATTTCACAAATAACTATTATAAATATCTTAATTATATGCTCCATAACTATAGTTTCATTTATTATATGTATTTTTATTTATATATTTTACTTGCCAATATATAAACAAAATAAGTATATACAAATACTATATTTATATATTTAAGAATTTTGCATAATTTTTCCTAAAAAATATATTGATATGTATCAAACCTTCCAAAAATTTACATTTTTTAATGACGTATATAGGATCTTCTAAAAATTAGACACTTGAGTACCCCATACAATATAAGACGAATTCGAACCAAAGGACTCATCAGTATTTATCACAAAGGAACTTGACAATATTTTTTTTTTTTCCAACCAAAGGTGAGTCTCAAAGGTAAGCATATCAAATCGAAACCATACAAGATCTCAAATTGAAAATCTCAATCTCACAAGTGAAACATTTTCCTTACAAGATCTCAAATTGAAAATCTAACTTTATTATTGTACAAATAGACATTTTTAACTATTCAAAACTTGATCAAATAAACACATTTATCCTGACATTCTACATGACAATTTTGTGTCCTATGTAACATCCTACATGTATTTTGCCACGTAGGACACGTGTATCTACTTATTCGATTTTATACAAATTTAAGTGTGTATTTGTGTACATTCAAAATTAAAAGATATAAATATAAAATGAGGTCAAGTTAAAAAACATATTTATATATTATGCCTCCCACAAATAACAACCAACAAATCAACAATAAATTCATATAAGATGGATGATGAACTTGAAATATAACGAAGTCCCACAACCATCTCTCATCCAACTCTCTCAAACAAAAGCCAACTCATACCTAAGAATCAAATAAATAAATCCAAAACAAAAGGAAGTAAAAGTACAAAATACACACAAAAAAAAGTTGATATAGAAATTAAATAAGCATTTTATTTTTACAAAATAAAACATATAAAAAACTATATAGTCTTTTTTTTTTCACTTTTGAGGACTGGCTTTCACAACAGTGACAGGACATGTTGCATTTTGCACCACGTAGTTACTCACACTTCCAAGTAATACCCTACAAGTATTAAACAGTTGCAAATTAACCCCCAAAAATTGTAAATAAATAAATAAATAAATTAAAACTTAATAAGAGTTAACGTTCGTTAACCCATTTTTAACCAACTCATTTTTGTTCAAATAACCTTTAATCACACATTCTGAGTTCCATTATACTCATTTATTAACTCAGTTATATTAACTCAGTTCATATTTATTAACTCAGTTCATTTTGATCTGTAAAAATTCATATAGTATAAGCACTTTGATTTGTTACCTTTTAAGAATTCCTAAGCCTCTGCTTCCAATTACAAGTGAATCAAGTTTGAGATTTTCAGCAGCATCACAAAGTTTCTCCCTTGCATCTCCCCAATACACCTTTGACACCACTGTCACCTGTTTATTTTTATAAAATAAAAAAAACCACAAATTAATTCACAAATTATTATTAATTAAACATTTTCTTAGTACAGACTCTTCAAAAATAAGGTGGTGTTGTAAAGATAATATTTAAATAAATAATAAAAATATACTTTTTTAAAGCGCTTATACTTTTAATAATGAGTTATCACATATTTCAATATGACATCTCCCCCCATAAAAAACAAAAAATCATGTTTTTAATTTCATAAAATAAAGAAATAAATACATAAAATAAATAAATAAATAAATAAAATATATATACGAATTTCAATAACAATAAAACAAATTCTTTTACACCAGATTATGAACACATCCAATCAGATCCTGTCAAGACTAAGCTGAATTTCTCAGTTATTATTCGAATTCCTTAAAAATGAGATAAAAAATAAGAAGGAAGGGCATTTTTGGGAAAATCAAATGAAAGTTCAGAAGAACACGTGTCGTTAACTAAATCATCGTGATTGAATTAAAAGAAGCAAAGAGCAAGAGAAATTATAAAGGTAAAATTACCCTTTTACACATATTCCCCTAATATATTTACTTTTATTCCCATATACACCAAAAAATTTCCAAATTCTCTCTTTTTCCTTTCTCTCTCTATACCTCTCTCATACATCCGCCTATTCCTTTATTCTTGCCCTAATTTGCTCTAGTTAATTTGTTACTCTTCAACTGTTAATCAATTTCAAGGTTCCAAATAAGGTATATTTCAATCTTTCCTTATATGGAATTTTACTTCATCCTCATTCAATCTGATTTTTCCTAAAATTTGTATATTTTGATTTCTTCTGAAAATCTTTGAAAAATCTTCTAAATTTTTATCATTTGTTTTCTTCTGTAAATCTTTCTGTTTTTGTTTCTCATACCTTCAATGGAATCCGTTCATGGTCTCAAACAGTCCACTAAAAATCAACGAATTCTTGTTTCTCCTGGTTCTGATTCGTCTTGGGAAGGTTACGACGAAGTTAGATCCAAACATCGTAACGATCCAACAGTGATGAATAAGCTACGTGAGAAATTGAAGTCGAAAGCTACAGTTAAACATGCACCCAAAGAAATAGACAACAAGATTGAAGGGGTTACAACACGCCCTAATCTCCCAAAGGTATGTGTTCAATTAAGTTTTTTGTTTTAGAATGAAAATTTTGTGAAGGTTTTAATGATTCTGATACATATCATTTATGTATCAGATTCATAATGTATTTTTAAAAGGAATTTTTTTTGGAGATTTTATATTTCTGATACATCATGTTTAAGTGTCAGTTTCTGTTGTTTTAATTTTTAATGATTCTGATTCATATACATTTATGTATCAGATACATAATGTCTTTTTCAAATGTATTTTTTTGGAGATTTTCTATTTCTGATACATCATGTTTAAGTGTCAGTTTCTGTTGTTTTAATTTTTAATGATTCTGATACATGTACATTTATGTATCAGATACATAATGTCTTTTTCAAATGTATTTTTTTGGAGATTTTCTATTTCTGATACATCATGTTTAAGTGCCATTTTATGTTGTTTCAAGTTTTAACGAAGCTGATACATATCATTTATGTATCAGATACATAATGTCTTTTTCAAATGCAATATTTGAGATTTACTATTTCTGATACATTATGTTTAAGTTCCAGTTTCTGTTATTTCAAGTTTAATGATTCTGATACATCTACATTTATGTATCAGATACATAATGTCTGTTTCATATGCAATTTTTTGAGAATTATTATTTCTGATACATCATCTTTAAGTCTCAGTATTTGTTATTTTCAAGTTTTAATGATTCTGATACATATACATTTATGTATCAGATACATAATATTTTTTTCAAATGCAATTTTTTGGAGATTTACTATTTCTGATACATCATGTGTAAGTGTCATTTTTTGATGTTTCAAGTTTTAATGATTCTGATACTTCTACATTTATGTATCAGAATATAATATATAATTGTTTTTGATACATCTTCTGTATGTATCAGATTCTCATCTCATGCATCAGATATTTTAATGCATATGATACATCGTATTTATGTATAAAGTTCAAGTTGTATTTAATCATTTTCATGTCAATGCAGGGAATGAAATACGTCATCAAGAAGATCCCGTCCCACCCATTGAGATTCGGAACGGCATATAGGGCTAATTTTCTTGATGATTTTGAATCATCAATAGGTGGAGATATTGTTGTCAGAAGGCCATGGATGGTTATGTTAGCGATAACGACGATCCAAAAAAAACTAGGAGAGACATCTCTCCAAACCAAGGAGAACTGATTGATGTCCAGTAGTTTTTTTTTTATAGTAAACATTTTAGGTGATTCTGATTCTTTTAATGTATCTGATACATAAACTGTAATGTATCAGATTTAATATGTTTTAATATTTCCATACATCAGATTTACTATGTTTTTCTCTGGTGTCAAAATCGAATATAAAATCAAAGTTTATGTTTTATATTTCTACTGTATCAAACTTGTATCGAGTATAATATTCATAAGTGTCACATTTTGTGAATTCTGATACATGAATCAAGTTTTATTTATTATGATACATCATGCACATGTATCATATTCTCATTTCTCAATATTTAATGATTCCGATACATTAATTTTTAAAATTCACGTACATAACTGTCGCCTTCTTTAATAGATCAGTAATTGATATAAAGAGCCAATCTTTTATCCATAAATAGCTGATGTGCATTAACTATTCTATAGCTAAAGTTATGTATCAGATACATAACTTATGTATCAGCAAAAGTGAAAAAAATAACTGAAATCAAATTCGGTATGAATTGATGCTCTATTTTTTCCATTCGAGACGACGCTCTGTTTTTTGGCTTGAATCTTCATGGACATAACAATTGATTTTTTTAACAATTGATGTATCAAATACATAACTTATGTATCACCAAAACTGGAAAAAAAAATTGAAATCGAAGTTGGTTTGAATTTATGCTCTGTTTTTTTGGCTTGAATCTTCAACTTCACAACCGTTATTTTTTTAACCAAATTAATCTCATTAATTAGATTAGTAATTGATTTAAAGAACCAATCATCCCTTATATTAAGATATTATCCATAAATAGATGATCTTCATTAATTACTCATTAGATAATTGATGTATCAGATACAAAACTAATGTATCAGAAAAGTTGAAAAAAAAGGGGATATCGGGTAATTTTGATACAATGAGGGATGTATAGTAATTAGACTTTTCCATTATGGGATTTAGGTAAAGTTTACAATTATAAATACTTGTGTTAGAGTGATTGTCTATATCACACTCCATAAGGTGTGATTCTTTCTCAAATAGAGTAAATACAGAATACTTTATGCATCAAATTATCGTAAGGGAACAAGAAATACGAAGAGTGAATCATTATTAGTTACCTTTTTGAGCTTAGAAACAGGGTCAAGCATATCAATAACTTCTTTATCAGGATTTAATCCATAATACTTGGACACATTAATCTGTTTAAATTCATCCAAAGGTATCAAAGCTGCAAAAAGAAAATCAAAAAAAAAAAATCGACAACAAATATGTTTAATTTACAATAAATAATAAACAACATATATAGGTGAAATCCGATAAGAGTGTACGTAATTTTATTCCTATTTTAAAAGGAAGGGAAAAAAAATTATTTTTGATAAAACCTCGACTCAAAAATTAATTGATTAAAATTAAATAAGCAAACAAAAAAAGACTTACGTGATCCACTGTCTTCAAAGAGTTGTTTGCTTGTTGGTTCAACTTTAGAAGAAACAACATGAATAATAATAATTGTATCACCTTCTTCAATTAAATTATCAATTGCCCATTTTAGAGCTATTTTGCTTGTTGCTGAATAATCCATTCCAATTCCTATTGTACGTGCTTTCCCCATCTTTTTTTAAATTTTTTTTACTAATATTCTATTTTTCTCTCTTTAATTTTTTTTTTCTCTCTATGTTATTTGCTTTGTGGTGTTCCTGTATATTTATATTAATCTTTAGTACTGGATTCTAATAATCAAAAAGAGAAGAAGTTCTTGAAGGACCTAGAAGGTAGAAGACCTTTATGTTTCTTAATTAATATTTAAAAAGGAAAAGAGTTAAATTTTTCTTTGTTAATGAAGACAAGATTCTTGAATTTTACAATTCCGTGGGCGCTACTGCTGATTATTTAGGTTACGAAAATGAAATGAATAAAAATATCTTATTGTTATTTAATAAGTTAAAAATGCCTTTTTTAAAAATAAATATATATTTTTTCTAACACAAATTTTTTATTTAATATTATTTTTTATTAGCAAATGTTTATCCTACTTTAATTCGAAAAAAATAAAAAAATAAAAATATTTTTTGTTTTTATTATTATTTAAATAAAAATATGATAAATTTACTGTGATTTTATATATATATATGACATAAATTATCCATTAAAACTTAAAAAAATGCATTAAATTATTCTATTTTAATTGATAAAATGAGATTTAGAAGAAAAAAATTATTTCCTACATTTTTATTACTCAAAATGATTTTTTTAAAAAAATAACAAGATAAAGTTCTTTAAAAGTAATTTTTTTTATAAGGAACAACATTTTTTTAAAAAAAATTATTCAAAAAAAAGGCAGTTTTTATCCATTTTGTAATAATATGGGTACCTTTGAATCAAACTATCAATAGTAAAGCTATTTTTAGACCAAACTATAAATAAAAAATATTTTTATTCATTTCATATAATTTAAAAATAGTTTTAATCTTTTTCTGTTTAAGATAAATATATTCATTTCACAATAACATTCAATGTTATATTATTATTTATTAAAGCAAGGTACGTGATGATTTGGAAAAAGGTAAAGAATATATACCGTGCTTTTATTATGTCATTTATGAGATGACAAGGGACTCGATGATACAGTCTCGATGATAAAGTTTGTCGCAATCTTATAATTAATATATGATTTAATGTCATTTTCATACTTTTTAAAGTTTTTAATTTAATTAATAAACTCTCACAATTTCTAGATTTGTTCTGTGTGCATGTCAAAAAATAATTAGAGAATTATTTGTGCCTTTTATTTTCTAAAAATAAATATAATCTGTAAATTATTTGGTTTATCTTATAAGAATGTAACATATGTATTTATGTTAAAACCAAGAAAAGCATGTTGGTGGATTCTCATCTAAACTTCTAAGTTCTAACCTACTCATCTGTCTTTTGAATAATGACCTCATGATTTTTTATTGTTGGGTTAGAAACGATGAATCTTTTTATGATAAATCGATCTATTTTGCAAGCTCGTTATTATAGATAGTTCCTATAAAGAATTGAATTAGTGACATATATAATACTTAAATTTATGTAAATACTACATAATTGATTTTCATATATTCTTCAGAAACTATAAATATAATAAGAGCATTCGTCGATTAAAAAAATCACCCTAAAATGATCATTTCGTGATCGTTAAGAACGAATAAAATCAGATGATCGAAAAAGATTAAAAATTCCTCCTTACCAAACACACCCTAATTCTACATCACATTTAGATACTAATAATTCCTGTCTTCATATAAGAGTAAGCTTCTGGAGACAGGATCACTACAAAATAGAAGTGCAAAATTCTCATGTTCCCTTGTTTAAATTCACAAATTAAGGGCCATAACATATATTATATATTTAAAAATAAAAATATATTATAATATTATATATACATATTACATTATATATAATATAAATTATATATTATATATACTTCTTTTATTTTAAATTTTTTGTTGGTTTGATTCGGAGTATAAAGATCAAACTAATTAAAATTTGATTTAAATTAGAATCTTCAATTTTTTTAAAATAAAATTTATATATTTAGAAATTATATCAAAATTAGTATATGTCATCACAGTTGTATATAATAATAATAATAAAAATATCAAAATAAACAACGTTACACTCCCATATGCAACTTCATTTTTTTCATCCCCTTTTACTTGGTACATAGATTGATACAATTGTTGGACCTTGTTCCAAGTCTCCTATTAGATAAGAAAACAAATAGTGGTATGGGATAAATTAATTTCTCTCATTTTCCCCCCCAAAGTGAGGTGTCTAATTTTTTAACAAACGCACACATCTTTGTGTGAAGTGCACCCGATCGAGAAAATTAAATGATCACTCCATGTGCTAGTAATTAAAAAAAATCGTTAAAAGATTGTGATGTAGTGATAAATATTTTTTATTTTGCGAAGTTTGATAAAGAAATAGATTTTGAACTGGTTTAATCTGAAACGCTATTTTACAACAATAACTCAGTGAAATTCCACAACGTGGGTCTGGGGAAGGTAAAGTGTACGTAGACCTTACTCCTATCAAGGTAAGACGGTTGTTTTCGAGAGACCCTCGGCTCAAAAGAAGCATAAAAAAGGGTCAGATAAGGCTAAGAAGTTCAAATCATTATGGGAAAGCAAATAACGAATAATGCAGATAACGAAAGCGACACAGATAAAATAGAGTAATCAAATTACAAGAAATTATAGTGCGTTAATGCGCCTACTAATACGGAAGAATAACGAGACTATGTACTAACCTTCTACCCTAATATGAGTCCTCCACACCCTCCTATATTTTATGAGATAAAAATTATTCAAGATCCTAAAAAGTTGATGAGAGATTCAGTATCATGACTCGAATGCTAGGCTTGCCAACTGGACTGTGGACAATATGATATATGAAGATCCACCATCAGGTAAAATAAGAAATTGAATGAATCTAACTTTAATATCGTGATGAAGAAATGACTTTGAATATTACTCAACCTTAAGTATAGCTCGTGACTTTTTCAACAAAATCGCATGTTCTAAATTTGGGAATGAAATCGTCTTTAATAGAGAATTTTTTATATTTCTCGATGTGAATTAATCTAAATTAGTTAAACTATAATATCTTCGAATATTCTTTTTCAACTTTAACTCAAATACCTCTCTTTCAAATTTAACCAAATATTGTCCAAACTCTTACATAATTTGTCGGTTTTGTTGTCACCCTGCGAAAACTTTCAAAAAAGTTTAGTTCAAATATCAATTTTTATAACAGAAAATTAAGGTTACATTACAAACAAGATGAGAATTTCTTGTACTTGTTGATCTTAAAATTGAGATTAGTGAAACAAGCATATTGTGTCACCTCAAAAAGAAAAGACAAATTCTTACCAAAAAATAAATAAATAGGGTTGGAGGCTGGGGGATCTTGATAGGTTTGGATGAGTAATTTTGAATGAAAATCATAGAGAAGTTGGCAAATCAAATCACTAGCAAGGACAATAATTAATTGTTTGCTACCAAACCTAAGAGACCTAAAAGATGTAATATTTGACATTAACATGTGGAAAATCTAATTACAAATATTTGGACCAATTTCAACAGTTAATTGATCAGGTTTTCATCAACCGACTTAATGGAGCAAATAGTTAAGATATGAAACTAATAATAAAAAAAAATAATAATAAATCATAGATTGGGCATTTTTTAATATACCATTTACTCTTTATTTATGTGTACTAGGATGACTAAAGTTTAATTTTGATAAAATTATGTGTACTAGGATGACTAAAGTTTAATTTTGATAAAATTAGAAAATATATTTTTGAAAGTAGATAAAGTGGCGAAATGAATGAAATATCAACTTTAAAATTATGGGGAATTAAAAAATTCTTAGTTAGGAGCATTCTTCTTTTAATAGCTTTACACATCACAATTTCGAATAATGGGATCCTACTTTAGCAGGAAACCAAATAATAGTGCCAATGAGTATCAAATACCAATGATTATTTTCATAATTAAAAAGAAAATAGATGTAGTGATATAACGCATTGACGAAATTCTTTATTTTTAGTAAGAAATTTCATATTCAAGACTTGCAAATAAAGAAATTTTTAATTGAAAGCGCTCTTGTTTTAATAATCTCACAACAAATTCAGATTAACTGATGAATTCTAGGTGATGGGAATCCAAATTATTCCTTTGATATGGATTGATCATTTCTCATGACATATTAAAATCACGTCATTCTTAATAATTCCATTCTTTATATTGGTAATTATCCATATCAATTTAGCATTTACATCAAATTAAGTTAACTATAAAATTAAAAATTATATAAATATATATTTGATTATGTTTAAATGGAAAATATGTATATGAAAGACATATACTTTAATATTCATTGATTTAACGTATATAACGAGTAATTTCTAATTGTGACGAGGCAAATTTGGGACATTAAAAAAGATAGTGAATTTGAAACCTCAATTTGAGGTAAGTTATCATAAATTTTCTAACTTGGCAGAGATATCTACATAATAATTATAAGAATTCATAGCCTAAGTTAAATATTTATGTTTCTTAAATGTGTGTAATATATTCATAAATCATAGAATGAGTTCCACGTTGTTTGTTTGCTGAGATTTTTTCAAAGAACTTTGAAACTTGTTTGACTATGTGTTTGTTTCTTTTAAAAAATATTTTATGAAAATTAATTCTAGCAAAGTTGCTTTTAAGAGGCATTCAAGCAGCGGTAAAATTATCTTCATATGATTTATAAGTCATATGTTTAAAATGTAAAAATCACTAGTCTACATCCGATTAAAAAAGGGTGTGATCTTTGTCTAAATTCCACTAGCGCGAAATATTTTGTATTTCGAACAATTTGTTTTTACAAAATTTGAGCAAAGTTTTCCTTTTGTCTAAAAATTGTTTCAACTTGGAATAAATAAAGAATTATATTTTCTTCTTTTTTCACAGAAACTCAAATTTTCTATAAGTAAAATAAAACATAGGATGAATATCCTTTTTTTTTAAAAAAAATGGTATAAATTCTTGTATTTCGTACTCATTATGCTAATTAATCTAAAATCACATTGTATAGAGTCATTAGAGGGGAAAACAACACTTCTAAGATATTTCTCTCTCGCTCGAAACCGAGATTTCAAATTAAGCTAATATTTTATCATTAATTTTAAGATTTTATCTTCAAATTTTTATTTGATTATAAAATTTGATCAAATTTTCAAAATCTAAACTTCAAAACTAGCCAATTTTTGAGAGAAAATTTACTTTCACTCTCAAAATTTCAATTTTTTTTAATTAAAATATATGTTCAAATACAACTTCAATAACAACATATTCGATGTAACGCACAAGTGAAGTATGAAAGGGTAGATTGTACACAGACATTAACTCTACCTCATGTAGAATCTCTTTTTAAAAGACCCCCGGGGCGTAAATGCAGCAAATCAATATATTCACGAAAAAAAATACGAAAGTGAAGAAAGACATGTCAAATTATAAGAAAAACAGTACAAAGCATCCAGACAAAAAAAACAATAACAACACCAAGATAATACGGTAACTAAAAAGAAAATGCATGAACAAGCGTATAATATGAAGACAGACATGGTGCTTCTAGACTCCCACACCCAAGCCTAAAGTCGCTGAAAAGCGAATCAGAACTCAACTACCTATTAATCTTCTACGCTTAAATTCGTGACTTCCATACCCTTCCTCTACCTCTTTTCATAACCAATGTATATCGAAGACACGACTTTAAGTTTTAAAAATCACAACTAACTCACTCTTCAAATTTTACCTTTAAAATCTTTAAGGTTTGAGAAATTCCATTCATTATATAAATGCATAAATTAATAGTCTTCAGTTGACGAGTCACGTTCTCCTTCCTAACGTCCGTTCAAAAGTCGACGTTTTGTTTGATCTTCACTCTCTACAAAAAGCGCGTGTGCAAAAACCCACTCCCTCTCCTCCTCCATATCTATTTCCCCATTTCATTTCTCAGGGAGATCGAGATCTGTGCTCACACCCACCCCCTTCCACCCCCTACCCCTACCTCCCCTAAAATTCATATATACAACATTGATGTGCACAAAATTCGTGAAGGAAATGGAGAAGATGGCTTTGTACGTCGTTGTTTTGTTAATCATATGCATTGCATCGCCGGCGAGAGCAGACGGTTCCGATCACAAGTACAAAGCTGGAGATCAGGTTCCTCTTTATGCTAACAAAGTCGGTCCTTTTCATAATCCGAGGTAATTCATTCATTCATGAATTTATCGCCGTTAGATCTATTGCTTTTTTGTAATTGTGAAGCTGCATTATACATTGCTATGTGATTTCTCTTTGAAATGTGTTTTTTTTTGTGCTCGGAAAGTTGTCGGTGGTTATGAAAATGAGAGATTTCTGTTGAACTACGTTGATTACTGGTGTTTTGAGCTGACTTATTTGTTGTACAATGTAGAAAGAGTTAAAGATTTGGTGAAATTGAGATCTCTTATTGATGTGAAACTCCATGTTTGTGTTGGGGCTTAGAATTAGTTGGTGTTGATAAGCTTAAACTGAGTTTTTTATTTTTACGGGATTTGTTTTAGTGAAATTAGAGATTTGTATGTTCGTGATATGGAATAAGGGTGAGATTTAGGGATGGTGAACGTTTACGATGTGTGGAGTTGAGTTAACACTGTATTCTATCTGGTTTGATCAAGCTAGAAGCTGTTTGCTTTCTCGTTGAAATGTAGTAAGTCTTGATTTCGTTGTGTTCAAAGAGTTATGGGTAGTTATAAAAATGTAAGATTTTCTGTCGAAATACGTTGATGATTTTGTACAATGTAGAAAGAGCTAAGATTTGGTGAAATTGAGATCTCTTTATTCCTATGATTCCATTTTTCTGTATAAAGACTTAAATTAAGTCTTTTGCCGGGAAGTCTTTTAGTCTAATTAGAGATTTTTATGTTCATGGTGTAATAAAGGTGAGATTAAGTGATTGTGAACACTTACAATGTGTGAAGCTGAGTTAAAACTGTATTCTCTCTCTCTTGATCAAGCTAGAAGCTATGTGCTTTCTCGTTGATATGTGGTAGTGTTGATTTCGTTGTGCTCAAAAAGCTGTCGGTGGATACAAAAAGAAGATTTCTGTTGACCTACGTGATGCCTGTGTCTGAGCTAGCCTGTTTATTGTACAATGTTGAAAGAGCTAAGATTTGCTGAAATTGAGATCTTTTATTGCTATGATTCCATTTTTGTGTCGGGACTAAGAATTAGTTGGTGTTGATATACTTAAATTAAGTCTTTTTATGGAGTTCTTTTAGTTTAATTAGAGCTTTACGAATAAGGGTGTTGTGAACATTTACGATGTGTGAAGCTGAGTTAACACTGTATTCTATCTGGCATGATAAGCTAGAAGCTATGTGCTTGGATTTTCCGATTTGCAAGGCCTAGCTCTTGTTACCCTCTTATAAGTGCCATACTCACCTACAGCCCGGTAAACAAGCTAGTTGATGCAAATCTAATGTGCAAATGTTGAGGCATAGATGGTATAATATCCTTGTGTGTAGCACACTCTTGTTATTAAAATTCGAGTGTACATGTTGATGCATATGAATGTGTATGCCTAGCGACTCTTCTAAAGATTGTTGGAAAGATCAAATAAAATGACAGTGCCCCCCTCCCACTCTTTACTTCTTCATTTAGTTTGATTCTTAATAAGATTATTTTATTTGGTCTATCTACCATTCTAATAGAGGTGAATAAGTTATATAAGTTATCATATGACTTGTAAACATCTCTCATGAGGATATTTGTGCTATGGAGGAACAATTTTGTGGGTAGATAATAAACAAAAGAGTCAGTTCCATCCTTGGCATGTTACAGCAAATTTAACTCAAGGAACAAAGCAGAACTTGGCGTAAATTGTAGATGGTGTATTTACCAAAACAGGAAAAGAAATTGTTACCTTCTAAAAAAACAGGTAAAGAAAAGATAATAAAATGTAGAGCAATATACTCATAGTAACTTTCTCCACCACATAATTTGTACAAGTAGTTGATACTGAATCCCCTAAACATTCACTACTTCTCATCCCCTGTAACAAATGGGTGATAAAGAAGTATAGTCAGGAAACATTGAAGTGCCATGTCTTTTTCCCCCACAAGTTTTAATGTTCAAATTCTTTGGAAACAAATAGTTGCCTATGGCTCTGCTTGTGTCATATATGAACTTGTCTCTGTTCTGTATTTTTAAAAAATGTCTGGGTAATAACTGATGGCCTGCTATGTTTTGGATTATCCTTCCAGTGAAACATACCGGTTCTTTGACCTTCCTTTTTGTACTCCAGGTATGTAAATATTGTTCGTAAGTTTCCTTTCTTAAGTTACCCTGTAGATTTTAAGTTTCAATTTACCAAGGGATGTTCTTGCAGATCATGTAAAAGAGAAAAAGGAAGCACTTGGTGAGGTGTTGAATGGTGACCGATTGGTCAGTGCCCCTTACAAGCTTGACTTTTTGTACGACAAGGACTCAGAAACAGTTTGCAAGAAGAAGTTGTCCAAGGAAGAAGTTTCTCAATTCCGCAGCGCTGTTGCTAAAGACTACTACTTCCAAATGTATTACGATGACTTGCCCATTTGGGGTTTCTTAGGGAAAGTTGACAAGGAAGGAAAATCTGACCCCAGCGAGTACAAATATTACCTGTTTAAACATCTTCATTTTGAGATCTTTTACAACAATGATCGTGTGATTGAGATCAATGCACGAACTGATCCCAATGCCCTGGTAGATATTACAGAGGATAAAGAGGTTGATGTTGACTTCATGTACTCTGTGAAATGGAAAGAGACAAAAACACCTTTTGATAAGAGGATGGAGAAGTACTCACAGTCTTCATCGTTGCCGCATCACTTGGAAATCCATTGGTTCTCAATTATCAATTCCTGTGTGACAGTTCTTCTCTTAACTGGTTTTCTTGCCACAATTCTTATGCGGGTCCTTAAGAATGACTTTGTCAAGTATGTAGTAATTTCGTTATTTTGCTTGTTATGTACTTTTGTTGATCTTTTGGTACAAAATTTTGTCTTAGTCTTTCGCTCAAATATTATTCATATTTTTTTATAAAGGTATGCACACGATGAGGAGACAGCTGATGACCAAGAAGAAACTGGGTGGAAATACATCCATGGTGATGTGTTTAGGTACCCAAGTCACAAATCCTTGATGGCTGCAGCACTTGGTAGTGGCACCCAGCTATTCACACTGTAAGTTTTTTTTGAGTGGTTTACTCTGAAAAATAAAGTTTTCAGTAAAATATTCAAAAGGTCTGTTCAATGTGTATTTAATCTGACAGCTTCCTGCTTTGGTAATAAGGAAATTTTTCGTCTCAAGCATGCTTTTGTTAACACTCTCTTCCTTTCATTTTGTAGGACCATCTTTATTTTCCTTCTCTCACTTGTTGGTGTTTTCTATCCATACAACCGCGGAGCTTTATTCACAGCACTGGTTGTCATATATGCTCTCACATCTGGGATTGCAGGCTATACTGCTGCCTCTTTCTATTGCCAGCTAGAAGGGACAAACTGGGTTTGTTTTCTTGTCTCTATTATATTGCTTTTCCATTTGAATATAGTTTGAGAATTTTGTCTTCTGTACTAACTTTAAATTCTTAATTTTAAATATTTGCTTACTATCGTCCCAAAACAAGGGTAAAGTCTTTGATTATTTTTTCACAATCACAAGCTTCATGGAATTTTTTGTCTATCATTTTATTAGGACACTGAAAAATTGAAGGTTTGTAAATAGCAAGTCTAGTCATTTGTTTGCCGAAAGGCACATACTCTAATGGCATTACTTTGACCCTCTATATTAAGGGTTTAGACTATTCATCTGCTATCCCATTGCTCTATTGCTAATCAAAGGCAAAACCAGAAGTTGGTTACTCAAGAATCCTATTCAACCAGGCAAGCTGGACATAGAGTTTTGTTCTTTTCCTAGATTTAGGGGTGTGATGTTTTGTATGGTAGATGATTTATTACTTATTCCTTCTGGACGGAACATTAAGGAAACCGAGTTGGTATTTAGAGAAGCAGTTTATTTTCATTCCGTCGTACAATTAACTTCATCTTTTATGGGTTACACTTGGTCAAGGCCAAGATATATTACATGCTTCATTCTTTTTTTGGTTTGTTTATGCCATCAAATAACTATGTCTCTGTGTTTGTTTAGTTCATTGTTGTCTTTGCTAATGAAACCAAAAGTGAAAATGGAAGCGTACAGCAAACTTATTCATTCGCTTTCATTTCTTCCCTGCAGGTTAGGAATTTGATATTGACCGGAGCCTTGTTTTGTGGACCCCTGTTTCTCACGTTCTGTTTCCTTAACAGCGTGGCAATTGCATACAGTGCCACTGCTGCACTGCCTTTTGGAACCATTGTGGTCATTTTTCTCATATGGGCTCTTGTGACGTCACCTTTACTTGTATTGGGAGGGATAGCTGGAAAGAACAGCAGGGCTGAGTTCCAAGCTCCTTGTCGAACCACCAAATACCCAAGAGAGATCCCACCATTACCTTGGTACCGCGGATCTCTACCTCAGATGGCAATGGCTGGGTTTTTGCCTTTCAGCGCCATATATATTGAACTTTACTATATATTTGCAAGTGTTTGGGGTCACAGGATTTACACAATATACAGCATCTTATTTATAGTTTTCATTATTCTTATAATTGTCACTGCTTTTATAACCGTGGCCTTGACATACTTTCAACTCGCTGCTGAAGATCATGAATGGTGGTGGAGGTAAGTCTGTCATTTTACTCGACTGTTCCTTGATCTTTCTTATGAATAATCTACGCATTTAAGCAATCCAAGAAAGAGCGCAATATGTTAAATTTGATATACATTTACAGGTTCATAATACATTCCTAACTTGTATATGTTTGATCTGAATAGGGCTTTCCTTTGTGGTGGATCGACTGGACTGTTCATCTACGGCTACTGCTTGTATTACTATTATGCCCGTTCCGATATGTCTGGCTTCATGCAAACCTCATTCTTCTTTGGATACATGGCTTGCATCTGCTATGGTTTCTTCCTCATGCTCGGGACTGTTGGTTTCCGTGCAGCCCTATTTTTTGTCCGTCATATATACCGGTCAATCAAGTGCGAGTAGGAAGCTGGTGGGACGGTTTTCCGTCAATGCTTTGCAGATGTGGTAGGGCAATGTGGTATCCAAGAAGACCTTGTAGGATCTTAGGATCTCTTGAGATGATGAAGCATGTATTATTACATCGGAAATTTAAGAACTTTTTTTTGCCATTTTTCATTTACAGCTCAGCAATTTATATCGATTAATAGATATATTAGAGTTTCTGTTCCATATTTTAATCCCTGTCTAGTATTATTCCTTTTACTGCATTGGGCAAACTTTGAGCTATAAATTGTAATGGTCCCAATTTACAGAAGATTGTATCAAAAATGAGTCATTCACTGATTGAGCAATGTTCAATTTGTTTTAAATCTTGATTTCAACTTCAACTTATATCTTGCTCCTAAAAGCTTCTCTTGTAACTCTTAACCGTCCCATCCCTACATACAAGCTTGTGAGATTTCAGGGCTTAATTTTTGCTTTTCTTCGACATGCAATATTATCATTGTAGTATGGGTTATTGAGAACGTCAACAACTAAGATATACACGGAGCTCATTGCGAAAGTCATATACTGGAAATTAATTACCTCATTTCATCCATCTCAATCCTGGCATTTGATATTAGAACTTGTGAAGTATTAAATAGAAACTTAGGAACTTGAGAGGGTTCTGGTTAATACTCACCTCCTGTGGTGTGGGGGGGGGGGAGGGGGGGGGGGAAGAGGGGCTAGTGAATAGTTATAATTCATTAAATCAATATCCCCAAATGCAATTTAAGCAAAGCAAAAAGTATAGAAGAGATCAAATCCTGCAATGATGAATGAGTCTTACAAGTTTGTCAATTGCTTTACGTAGTTGAAGTCAGCTTCATCTAACGTAATAATAATGTTTGAACAAACAAAGGGACATCTAAAATCCATCCAATATTGTAACACCAAGTCTAAAATAGTAAAGGAAATCCAGTTTACACAGCTCTGCCCAACTGCACAATCATGAAGCAGTATGTCCTCGCGGCAGCTATCAGTTGCATATTCCCTCTTTGACAAAAGACTAGCAGACAGCGTGCTCTTCTGGGCAGGTGAGAGAGAGTATCCAAATAACACTTGCAACATGTAATGTGACCAACTACCTCCACGTAGAACCACCAAGTCTGATAACCTCCTCGGTACTTGTATCCCTATTTGGAGCCCTGTCGTCGCCTGAGTTCTCCTTTTTATTGCCGAAGTCACCATACAGATGTTTAAGCTTGGCCAGATTGCTAGATGCAGCCTTCTTCTCCTTGCTTTCATCCCTAGGTGGAGTTCGCTGCTGATCAAGACTGGTACCTTGATCATGCAAGCTTCGGCTGTGGCTTCTACTCCTACTACGGCTCCTGCTCCTCTCATAGTCTCTTCTGCTTCTCTCTATTGACCTTCGATCATAATCATACCTCCTGTCTCTATCCCTTCCCCGATCTCTGTCATAATCATGCCTCCTGTCTCTATCCCTTTCACGATCTCTTTCGTGATCATACCTTCTATCTCTATCCCGATCCCTGCCCCTCTCCCTCTCCCTTTCTCTTTCCTGGTCCCTATCACGTTCTCTGTCCCTAGTTCTTTCCTTGTCCCTGTCCCTGTCCCTGCCCCTTTCAGAATTTTCTCGGTCAGATAAATCACGGCTTTGACTCCGGCGCATGCTAGGGGACCGTCTGGAATCATTTGCTCCATCCTTATCATAGGGTGGTGGTGCAATTGTTCGTCGGATGGGAGATGAATCTCTAGTTGATGCCCGATGGGGTGCACGCTGACCAAAGGACACTGAAAGGGAAGCTTTGACAGAAGGTGGCCGGCGAGAAGTTTCCTCAGATCCGCGACTAGAGTCCCCGATTGATCCAGAGGGTTTGGTCGGCAGATTCATTTTTTCGAGACTGGCAACTGCTGTCCGCATAACAGGAACAGGAATGCGGGGTAGTAGTGTGTCAAAATAATACTGCAATAGACAAAAATGTGCAAGTAAATCATGGGAACAGGTATGAAATACAATAATAGCATTATCCAAGAAAGTCTCAGGTAGTAATTGGATGTATATGAATGGAAATTGAAGACCCCGATCCACCAAAGCATAATTCTTGCCTCCTCCCTCCGGTAGAGGCTCCCTTACTAGCAAGTCAATGACCTAATAAGTGAATGACATAAATGTGAAGTACCCATACAAGCTTGTATGTGCTGAGACAAATGATAGTTCCTATGAAGGGTCAGTGCGAGCATGGAGTAACACCCATCAGTTCATAATGCAATAATCATCATAATCAGAAGATGTAGACTGCAGAATTCGAGACTAAGGAAACAATAACATGAAAGCAAGACTCATATGCATTAAGTATAAGCACATAATTGCAGCCGCAGAAACAATCAGGTAAACTATCACACAATTTTCATTCAGCTATTAAAAGTTGCACATATGACAGAGCAAGAGTTCAAAGAATCATCTAGTGTCCAACTCCTTTGGATGAACTGCTTTGACTAAGCTACAGTCATGTGCTACTTTGCAAAGTTAGCAAACAACATAGATGCAAATAGGAACCCCAGAGATGAGCATGCGTTAGAAACATCACAAGTGTATATCTATTGCATCACTTGTGATAAAATATTCTCTAAAAGGTGGGTTTTAGAGGTGGCACCTTACCTGCCCGAGAAATAAGTCACGCACATATACGCACATTGTGGTCATTTGGCCACTGGATCCAGGAGAGAATTCCTGAAATAAATAGTTAATAATCAGAATGAGCCCCAAAAATCAACTCTGACCCTGAAGAATAAACATTGTAGGTGAACAAACTAATGACATAGCGGTTCAGTTTTCTGAGATGCTGCTAAAACTACTGAAAAGGCTCCCACTGCTTCAAAACCCCGGTTCACAGTAAAAGAAGGAATAGAAGATGGAAACTGTAGAAAAATAAAGAGCAAAAGGTAAAATATCAGAAGTATACCACCATACAAATATTAAAATCAGTTCACCTGCAAAAAAAATCATGTCCACGCACCTTCAAGCAAGAGTGGTCCTTGCATCCTAAGGCATAAGGTGTGAGAATCATAGCATAAATTATGCACAGATCATGTAATACTTACGGCACACAATCAAGATCAATATCTCAGAAGCAGAGCTGAGACCAACATGGTTCTATGCAGACTAATTAGCCTATTTGGCCAAGCTTCTAGGAAGCCAAAAGTGCTTATTTTAGAAATTTGAGGTGTTTGTCCAAGCTTCTAGGGAAAAAATAAGTGCTTTTGAGTAGTGGCAGAAGCTGTTTTTTAAAAGCTAAAAAAAGTAGCTTTCTCCAAAAGAACTTTTGGAACATTAGCCAAGCACAAAGTACTGCTATAATATTGGCAAAAGTGCTTTCGAAATCGATTAGCCAAACACAAAATGCTACTCTTCAAAAGTACTTTTCCGAGAATCACTTTTGACAATAGCACTTCTCAAAATAAGCAGATTCTGGAAGCTAGGCCAAACAGGCTATAAAAAAGAGAGACAATTCTATAACTAAAGCTATTGGAAAGTGAGCTCCTGCAGTAGAAACAGTTGAGTGGTGGTGATTCAAAGGAGACCATTAAGATTCTAAAAAGATCTGATTTAAAACAGATCAGCTAGGTTAAAAAGAACGAAAGCAGAAAGGAAAAGCACTATCGTTTCAGGAGGGGCAGGAAATTAACTATAGCAGCAATATTTTGAGCAGATTGATGAGACAAGAGAACAGTAACAAATGATTTCATCTCTCCTTCAAACACTATATTCCATGAAATAGATGAAAATAGTCAAAGTTGCAAACAAATCTATAGAGTGGAAATGATCAGAATTGACAGACATGTCGTTTGTATGCAAAATGCCAGAATCCTAATAGAATGCTCCAATGCATCTTTCTCAATCCAGAATAACACAATAGAATGATCTAGTTCAGGTAGAGCATTTCATTTTTACCTCATCATCTTTGAGGTAGGGCTCATACCAACCCCATAATGTCTTAAAATCACCAAGATATCTCAGATAAAGGAACCCAATCTGCAAAAGAATAACACAATCATTAAAGCCATTGCAAGAGGCTCAAGCATGCAAGTACGATAATGTAAGAAAACAAAAGCCCATGAATTAGAGGAACAGGATACATGGTTTGATTGGGAATGCAACTGAATTATCTATACATACATGTGCTACTTTCAATGGATCATGAAAGGAACTGATGCGCATTAGATGGAATTCCAAAAGCCTAATTTGATTCATTACTTGGTAAAACAGTGAAGATGATGACAAGAAAGAAGAAGAGTTGGTTCCAGTTTGATTAACATCTAAGCATCAAAATACAAAAGGTAATTAATTAGCTTTCTGCAGCATTTAGCAGAGAAGAATAGAGAGAAGGAAATGTACGACATAACCTAGCTGGTAAAGAAAAGACTGAACTATTTACGCCTCATTACTCAATATCACCTAAAAAGGATGAAGTGGGTCAATTCTCTCTAAAAACCTAAGTTGCTCGGACTCCTCAAAAATGTCGTCGAGTGCGTGTCAAATCCTTCAAAAGTAGTGCATTTTGGAGGATCCTACACGGGTGCGGCAGCATATTTGGAGAGTCCGAGCTACTTAGCTAGAAACTTTCTTATAACATAAAATGTAATTTCTGATTGTCTATCAACAATTATTGGAAGAGTAGAAGCAATATTTTCTTTTCCTTTCTGCTTTTGGAAACACATGACACACGGATGACTTCCACTCCTTTACTTCCAAATAGAAACCTTTTCATAGAAAGTACTGTTAGATGCAGTTAAATCTGAGGGTTAGGGTTCTCATTTTATCCAACTCCACTTATCATTTTTGACTCTATTTCGGCACCTCTGACACAATAGCATCACAAATTAGACCAACTTCCAAGCCAACCAACAGCACCAAAAACTCTCTTTCATTAATGATCCTTAGGTCATTTCCAATCAACACTTAAAAAGGAACAAAGGTTTTTAAGGTGGGAAATATGTGCATGACTAGTCTACTACTAAAAAGGCATGATCATCAGCTATTAATAAAAGCAACATCCCCTAAATATCTATACAAAATTCTAAGGGAATCACAGCCAGTATATTGCAAAAAAGAAACAATTCACAGCTAAGAAAACAACAAATCTAATACATAAAGGGTAAGATACAGAACACAACTTACAGCTCTAATGTAAGGAGAATCTGGATGCTTTAACAGGCCATGCATTTGCTTGACAGTAAGTTTCATCGTAAAGAACTTGTAGAGAAGGCAGAAGGCTGTTGAAGGACCACGACAGTTGCCAGTCATCCATGGTTCCACATGGTCAACTTGATTATAGATTTCATCAATCACTTCATGATAAGTTTTCAGGCGCAATAGGTCTCTGAAGTAATCAGAAGATAGAATGTTCATGCAGAGAACCTTCTCCAACAATTGGTCAATAGGTCTCCCAGAAGTCTTAATCTCAGCCATGCCCTTAGTGACGCGGACACCAGCGTGTTACCTTTTCTTGTGTAGCCAAAAATAAAAATGATATTGGAAAAGGTTTAGGTTCAGATTCTGAATTACCTGTCACAGGAAAAAGTGAATAAATTATAACCATAACAGCATTGATTGAATTGAAACAACAACAACAGTGTGATCCCACAAAGTGGTTCTGGATTGATTAAGTTGAAACTAGTAAGAAATGTACACTGATATAACCAAGTTTAAGCTAAGACAACCATCCCATGTCTGAACAACTAAATGATCATTATTGCTTGGCACATTCATACAACCAATCAACTAAGTGTCAATCCTCTTAGTTGTGATCGGCTATATGAATCATCTTTATTCATTCAGCTCTAGTTAGGTCTATTTCATCCCAATAGTAAACAATTATCTTTCCAGGCAAATAGTAAGTTAACTAAAAGGCCTTTATAACCGACACTTACAAATATGTAACTACAAATCTCTTGTCAAAATTAAAAGACTCTTGACAAACATCAGACCAAATGTAAGTATACCGGTGCTCCCCACAAACACCGACAAAATTATTACTTTATTGCTGTTATGCATCCACTACTTCTTCATTAAGTGGGAGCGAGGGAGACTAACTTTATAGCTTTCCATCGGGTAATAACCATAGGTGCACCTAACCACCTATCAACTCATCTATATGATGTTCAACTAACTTGCACTAGTAGACTCCTATTGTATTGGAATTAAGTACCTATCTTTTTACTATTGCCAACGTTTTCTTCCAAGGTTCGATTTTTCTACATTAAAACACTTCTTTACATTGGTGAGCCTCAAACAAGAAGATAACACATATTCCTCATCAAATAATTTCTTTCATTTCAGATGCAAAAATAGAAAATGAACAAACAAAAAAAAAACAGCTAAGTGGAATCAAAAAGCTGTTTTCACTCCAATTTTCTCACAAAAATTCAATTCCAATTCATATTCATGGCCAAACACAACTCCAATTTTCAAATATAATTTTTCACTTAACTCAAATCAAGAAACACTAAAAAGGAGCTAAATTTCAAAACAAGCCACTACACGAACATTTAGAAACCCTAGATTCCAATTAAAACTCAAAATAAGAAGATTTTAATGATTTCAAGCTCAAAATACCAATAAATAAATGGAAAATTTGAGTTATTTTTACCTTTTTTCGGTATTTCGCCGGAGAATCGATGAGGAAAAATGGAAAATTGACGAGGAAGAAGAGGAAAAAGAGAGAGACCGGGGATCGAGGGATACAAAAGCTACTGATAAAGTTAGTATTGGGCTTTTGAGAGATCCAATTGAAATTAATTTGGGCTGAGAAATTAATGGGCTTCTCATGAACAAGAAAAATTGTTGGGCTTTCTGTTAAGTAGAGCCCAATTTATAGAAAATGTTGAATGTCATGGACTCCATGGTAAATAGTTGAGTTCGATTCCAACTTACTATATTTTGGAAAAAAAAATGACATAGTTCGTCGGTTTTAACTGATATTTGTAAGTTTAAGGAAACTGACGGACGGCCCCGATGTAGCCTGTCGATTTTCACAAACCTACTCACCATTTTTCGATGTAGTCTAGTTTGTCGATTTTGGATAGAGTTTAGTCAAAAAAATTGAAGACGACTATTGGTATTGACTCTCAATTTTTGATCAGTTTTTAGTAGTGGTTGAATAGGTAGGATCCTGTGTCCTTTTCTAAAGTCTTGGGTACGAGCTTTAAGTATGAAAAAAAAATTCTGATAAAAAATGTTTTCCATTTTTGAAATCAGATATAATACAAACATCGAATACTGTATTGAAAAAAAGAGTTATTTTTTGTGTAAAGGAAACTAACTATATATGGATTGCATTTCTTTATTCAATAACAATGACAAAGATTTAAAGTACACCCAATTAAGTAGATCCTAACTCCTTAGCTAGAATCTAAAATAACCTAACCAAAATTACAAAAATCTTATATCACATTCACAAATCAAACCCTTTTAAGTTTTATTCAACAATGAAAAATTGAAGATGTCAAAAGAAAAAACTAGTTGTACAAAGCATATATATATTTACATCATTGACAATTATGAAACTAGCTTCATTTTGCCTTCATGATTATTCACTTGACTTGCTTCATAATGTTGAAAATTGAAAAGTTCATGTAGCTAGAACATTTGCCATTCAACATGAAACTTGGTTCTTTTGGAATAGTCAAAGGCCTTGTTGATCTGTGGTCAAATTAGAAACATGAATTCTTAGTTAGAGGGGGAGTCGGTATTTTCACAAAGAAGTGTCAAAATATATAAAAGTAAAAAAAAAATAGTAAAAAATGTTAATTGACAACTCTTGAACAAGAGTGACTCTGCTACTAATTAGAGACATGTTAGGGATGGATTCAATTGGACCCGTTATTCTTGACATATAAGACTATATGGGTATGTGTATAAAAACCCCGAAAAATAATATAAATGTTATGCATGAACCGATATTCTCAAAGAACTCAAAATCTTTAATTTGTTAAGTTTAAATTCTGAAACGAAGAAGCCACTGATATAGTAAATGGTTCAAAAAAACTCTATAGCCGCGTGAAAATATTCATTAATATGTATGATAATCTATTTAGAGCTTAGTAAACAAAATTGATTATAGTCCACAATCCATAAACTAAAAATTCTACACCGACTCTGACTCGGGTTAAATTTTCAATTTTTTCTAAAAGAATTAAATTTTAAAAATTACATCATTTTAAAAATTTGTTTAGAGAGGAAAATTTTGTAATAGAGAACCAACTTTTTGTCCTTTAATATTTAGTTTAATTATCATACCTTTGTGGAAGGAAGGGCTTATCAAAAAACGGCATCAATTGAGCTCTTGGTATCATTTCTTTTCTTAGCAAACGAACTTCTTCTTCCTCTATCATCTGTCCATTAAAAAAGATTATTTATTTGTTACACAAAACAAGAAAAAAGTATATATATAATAAAAAGAGATAATGGTCAAAAATATATTAAACTATCATATTTTTGCGTGTTTCACTCTTTAACTATTATTTCTTCTCTTTTTATACTTGAATTATCGTCTAGTTGAGTAAAGATAGGAAAAGAAAACAACTGATAGTTAATGCGTGAAACTCGCGAAAAAATAATAGTTCGATATCTCTTTGACCATCAACTCTAATAAAAATATGAATGCTATAAAATAATTAATGATTTTGAAGAGATATATATATTCTTACCTTTTGTACTTTCTCTACTGTTTTCTTCTGTTGCTCTATGAAGTAAGATTTGGTTTCCATCTGTAAATTTCTTTTATTAGAGTAGTATTCTAATTCTAACTAAGAGTAGTATTGAAGGTTTTCAAAAAATTTTCTCTCGTAATAAGAGAAATAAATAAAGGAATTTTCTTCAAAATAACTACTAACATAATATTTGACTCTTGAATAATCACTATAAACATTTAAGGTCATTTTAATCGCATCTGAACGATACATAGTTTAAAGAGACAATTATTGAAAATATTTTTAAACTTGATGTAAATAATTAGTTTTGTCCTCAAATTATTGACCGGCTTAAAAATACGTCTTTACTTGACTAACTAAACTTAGATACACCCCCGATTTACCACATGACATAGAAAGTGATTTCAAATACTTGTAGGAAGATGAAACTCTTAATAAAAAGCCAAGAGAAGTATTGAAAACACTTTAAACTTGGCGAGAATTTAGGGGTGTATTTTAATTTCAGTTAGTCAAGTAAATTAGTATTTTTGATACCATCAATAATTCATGAATGGAACTAATAATTTACGCAGAGTTTAGAAGTGTTTTCAAACTTCTCTCTAGTTTAAACTATCAGAAAGTATAGTCTTTGATCAAATGTCACTCTTTTTATTATCTTATGATAATGTATCCTTTTTGCAAGAAGCAAAGGATTTTATTTTTGCATATATCTCATAATAGTGATAGTCATATCGTTTGAATACGAAATTACATTTTTTTTTAATTGCATTTACAATCACATTTATTATATATTAAATTAAATAATAGTGAGTAGTAAAATGTTTGAAAAATCATGATTAACAACTTTTAATGACATGAATATAATAAACACTAATTAATTAAAACACTTACTGAGTAATTGAATAAAGCACGTCTTCTTGCTCTTTGTTGAGTATGAAGTTTGATCTCCACAGGTTTTGTATTATCCTTTGCTAATGACTTTTGTTGAGCCTAATACATAATTAAGTTCAATTTTAGTTAATTAGCTCTCAAATTAAATTTTGAAGGGAACTAATAATTAATTAATTCATCTTACACAATATATTGTACCTTGTTTTTGTCAATTGATTTTTCTTTTGGCTCATCTCTCAACTGTAAAAAAAAAACATTTTAAAGTTGTATTAATGTTGAAACAACTTTAAAAAACAACAACTAGTTTTTTGATCATTAAATTTCAATTACATAAGAAAATTGACACCAATGTCTTTTTTAGATATCTCTTTTTTTTAAAAAAAAAATAACGAATTTATGACGGACGTTCTCATCAAAATATCATCAAAAATTAAAGTCTATTGAAAAGAGTTTCCAATGACTAATTTATGATGAACTCCGTCAGAAATAAATGTTGAAATATCTTAAAAGTCCAGGCATAATATATACAAATTTTTTCATATATGAGAAAATAAAGTCAAGATTAATGACAAAAAAAGCTAGTCTTTTCATTAAAATTCAATTACAAAAGAAATTGACACCAATGTCTTTCTATAGTCGATAGTAAATGTCACTATTAAAAAAACACGATTTTTATGGACTGTTTCATCATAGTGCCATCGAAAATATGACATTTTCAATGAAAAACGTTTCCAATGAACTAATTTCTAACGGTGTATTTTTATAGTATTGAGTGGATTAGGTAGTTAAAATCATATTAATTACCACATTATTGTTTTTCATCAATTGATATTGAGGAGAACTTGATCTCACTGTTCTTCCAGGAGAATGGATTGGAGATTGTGAACTGCTCCTCACAAGCTGAAATTGAACAATGAAAAAGAAGGAAAAAAAAAGTTGAAGTATAAATCAAATAGTAAATGAGTTTAATTTATATATACCGACAATATTGTAAAGAAAACTATCGATATATCACTCTCTATAAAAAAGAAGATTTGTAATCTCGACAATAAGACAAGTTATCTATTATAACATATACAAATTAAATGACTTGATAGTGCAATTTTTTTAAAAGTATATATATGTGTATGTACGTAAGTTCAACTCATGACAAATAGTATCATCAAGGGTTATGGTGGAGTGAAAAATATTCCTCAATCCTTAGTTAGAGGTAACTTGATCAATTCACCGATCAAACACTGGCCATCTGTTTTTATTGTTCAATTTTTTAACAACACGAAAAATCCATTATTTAACTGGCACGAGTTTGAACTCTGAATATAAAAAAATTGTGGTAAAAAGCGCTTCCCCCTTTATTGAAACTTTACACAATACAATATTAGGGAAGTCGAAACCTTTATAAAACGGATACTAAACATCGAGTGAAACCAAAACAAAAAAATTAAAGACCTCATACTATAGAGTAAAACATGTTTGAAAAACATGTAAACTCATAATTCTCACCTTTTGAGAAGATTTGGTGTTTGGGCTCTCCATGTGGTTTAGCTAAAGGAGATATGATTAATTCTAACTAAACCCTATATTTATATATAATACAAACACACCATGTGATAAAAAATAAAAAAAATAAAAATATATGTTTGGAGATTTGCAATTGTCTTTGGATCAGAATCACTTGTTGTTGCTCAATCACAAGAATTTTTTTTCAGAAATTTGTGATTTCTCTTTTCTACCAAACTTTCAGATTGAATCTCCCTCTCATATCATAATTTAAACTTTGTAATTGAACATATTTATTTAATTAAAAAGTTCATGCTTAATTCTTCATATGATGAATATTCACTTATGATTATTCATGCATACATATCTTATAGCTTAAGTTTAATGATATGTTCCTTTAACATTAATAAATAATTAATAGATTACATTCTTCAAGTCTGGTCATGATGACAATATAATTCACGAAAGATGACTACAACAAATACCACCAAGCATCTTGATTGGATGGATATAACTGATTCAAACTTAACCAGATATCTCAAGTTAGAATTCTGTATAAAAATCTTGATAGAGAGCACTCCCACTTTAATAGGCCTCACGCAACGCATATCTGAATATGTCAAAATATCAATACTGATACCAAACAACGAATGAAAAATCTTTTTTGTGGACTCACATAATTATATGATATATGTACTTTGTCTAATTATTTCCTATTCGTCGTATTTTTTGTCCTTTTGATTTTCACCTGGTCTCTGGTATTTTCTTGGAACTCGACTAAATGGATACTTGCCAAAAAGTCCCATTATAGAGGCAAAGATCTCCCCAAAAGTCGACTCAAGGCTCGAATTTGAAATTTCTAATTAAAGAATGCTTGGAGGAGTATTTATCGCTCAATCATAACCTTTGACAGTTTTGTTCTTCGTGCTTAAATTATTTAAAATATTTTCCCATACCCAAAAGCAAGAATTGTGTATTATAAGAATTTAAACAAAATAAAAGGTCAAAATCCATGTTCTAATTAAACGTACTAACTGTTTAACAAACTTGATGGAGTTATTAGTTTGTGACATTGTAATTATGAAAAGGGATCAACGTAGGGATTAAGATTTTGTTTAAACTAATTAAAGTTAATTATTCAATAAGTAAAGCAAAAACAACAACAACAACAACAAAAAATTAGTACAATCTTATAAGTGAGGTCTGAAAAGGATAAAATATACGCAATTTTATCCCTACCCTAATGGGGTAGAGAGGTTATTTCCAATTAACGCTCGACAATTCTCCTCCTTTATAATTCGAACTTGAACCAACAATGTGAGCAAGCTCATATAAACGGAGTTATATTCAATTAGTAGAACAGTTAAAGAAAACAAAAATTGGAAGGTAGTCTTTCATTTCTTGGGCAGTTTGTTGGTATCTTATCAAAGGGGATAAATTAAATTGAACATGTCATATAGTTAGGTCATGAAATTGAAAATCAACCAAACTAATTTTGAATGCTTATGTTTCAAGTTTTGTTACTACTTACTACAACTTTATTCATTGATGACATAAAATTCATGATCACTTGGACAAAAGAGATTGGACTAAAACTAAATTTTATTTTAAAAACAAGACTTGCTAAGTAAGTGTTATAATATTAACTACTAAAAAACAATGAATTTTTGATAAAATATTTCGATGAAATCTATCGAAAATTGACTTATCGGATGTGTTTTCAATGAAATATCTATTAGAATTTAGAAGTCTCATACTTTCGATGACATTCGACGGGAACACTATAGTAAATTCACACTTCTTTTAGTTCGCATACATAGAATAATTAATGAAAGAACATGAAAAAAAAACACATATTAAACAATAAAAATAAGAATAGAAGGCACCGTGTTTTGAGACTAGACTTTAATGGTTATAATTCTCGATTTTTTGGGGAAGATCCTTCTAGAATTACGTTTAACATCTCTTTAATTTTTTCAGGCGCCTCGGGTCTTTAGCTGGGCTCACATTTTAAAATCATTGATTTTCTTCATGGGTAATTTACACATGGATTGTTCATTTTTGTTGCAATTTTTTTGAAGTTGAGAGCCCAAAAGAGGGGCATGAACTCTTTTAGATTAATAATTATTGTTTGGGGTATAATTTTTTATTACAATTTATAGCATATTTATCTTAATTAATAACTAAAATCACCTCATTACCCCTTCTTCTCTCTCTCTTTTTCTCTGTCTCTCTCTTTCTCCGCGTGCTTTTTCTCTTTTTCTCTCTCTTACTCGGGAAAATAAGGTAAAAGGGACCTTTGAGAGTGAAATAAAGGATAGGGGATTTGTATTTTTTTTTATTATAAATATTTAATTAGATGTTAATTATGAAGAGATGGGGTTGAATTAGAATATTTAAAAGTTTAGGGTAAAAATTAAAAGATCAAAAACTTTTAATAAAACCTTAATTTTCATTCATTTACTCCACTTTTTAAAACTTATGTTCTCTATTTCCCTCTTCTCTTCTCTTTTCTTTACTCCATTTTTTAAAACTTCTGTTCTTCATTTTCCTCTCTCTTCTCTTCTCTTTTCTTCATTTTTTTAAACGCTCTTGTTTCTTTTTCTTTCATCTTCTTCTTCCTTAACTTCTTTACTTTTTTTCTTCTCCGTTTTTCCCTTTCTTTTCAAACTTTTTGTGTTTTCATCTTCTTCTTCTTCGAATGTTGTCATTCTCATTTTTTTCTTCACTCCGATTTGTTGTGAAAATTATATTAAAAAATTGATGAAAAGAGAAGAGAACAGAAGAGAGGATATGTTGTAAATGTTTATATAAACATGAGTTGTTCAAGCAACCAAGAAGATATTTAAACAACCAAAAGTTGTTTAGTTCAAACAACCAGAAGATATTTAAACAACCTTAAATTGTTTAGTTCAAACAACAGAAGTTGTTTAAACAACCAAAAGTTGTTTAGTTCAAACAATCAGAAGATATTTAAACAACCCTAAGTTGTTTAGTTCAAACAACGAGAAGTTGTTTAAACAACCAAAAGTTGTTTAGTTCAAACAACAAGAAGATATTTAAACAATTCTAAGTTGTTTAGGTGTTTTTTACAACCCTCTTATATGTTGGACCTATTTGTAAATAGCAAAACTTTGGGGTGTATAAAAATATTCTTTTTAAAATTAGCATAACCCATTAATACCTAATTATACTAGAGTCCTTTTACCCAATTTTTAAAACTTGTGTCCTATATCCTCAAATAGAGAACTCAAAAGTCTCTTTTAATTAAAATCCCCCTCTTACTCCCTTGTTCTCGTGTTCTTCTCTCCTTTCTTTTTAATCTATTTTTTTCTCTTTCTCTTTCTCCCTTTTTTAAAATAATAATTAATTATCTTAATTTAAAACAAATTAAAATAGTATCAAAATATTTGAAATTCACATATAATACGTATAATATATTTGTATTAAAAATATTTTAATTATATATTCATCACATTCGTTGAAAGTTGTCTATAATATATATCTCATATATTGATTTCAAAATGTATTATAATTAATATTTATTTTTTCTCTTATTAATGATACTAAACTATATTATTGTATTAAAAATATTTTAGTTATATATTCACTCTGTGCATTAAAACATGCCTATAATATATTGAATTCAAAATCTATTATAATTTTTTTATTTTTTCTCTTATTAACGGAATATATTATTGTATTAAAAATATTTTAGTTATATATTCACCACGTGCATTGAAACATGCCTATAATATATATAATATATTGAATTCAAAATATATTACACTTGTATCGTTTATGTTTATTTTTTTATTGTGTTAGAAATGCATTATATAAAAATGTTTTAGCTATATATTTCACCATGTGTGTTAAAACATGTCTATAATTTGTATAATATATTGAATTCACATGTATTACAGTTGTTATTTTTTTTCTTATTAACGAAGTTAAAATATATTATTGTATTAAAAATATATGAATTATATATTCATAGTGTGCATTGAAAAATACACACTATTTTATCTGGGTTTTTTTATGCTTCTATTGAGCCGAGGGTCTCTCAAAAACAGTCGTCCTACCTTGGTAAAAGTAAGTTTTGCGTACACTTTATCCTCTCCAGACTTTACATTGTGGAATTTCACTGGGTTGTTGTTGTTGTTGTTGCAGCATTGAAAAATGTCTATAATATGTATAATGAATTAAATTTAAAATGTATTACAAGTATAGTTTATATATTTTTTAATTTTATTAATAATGTCAAAAAAATCCTCATATTTTTTTTTAAAAAAATATTAATCTTCACCAAACATCCTTAAACATTAAAATAAATAAAATTTAAAAAAGAAAAAGAGAAAAAAAATGATTAAAGAACAGAGAAGAGAGAAAGAGAGAGAAAATGATGAAAGAAGAAAGGAGAGAGAAAAGAAACGACTTAAGAAAAGACAAGAAATAAAGAGAGAGAAAATGAACAAAGAAGAAAGGAGAGATTAAGAAAAAATAAAGAAAAAACAGAAGGAGAGAGAGAAATAAGGAGAAAAATTTATTTGAGGTAAGAAAAGTAATGGTAATTTGTGTAACAATAAAAGATATGTTATAATTCATAAATAAAGTTATAGAACATATTATTTGTGTACATTGCCCTTTAGTTTAAGGCTTAAAAGGCTGTTGGGTGGTTCGATGTAGTGGCGGAGCTACGTAGAGTGAAGGAGGTTCAACTGAATTATTCGTCGAAAAATTGTATTATGTAAAAAATATTCTTATGTGTATGTATAACTTATTGAATTTCATTTATATATATATATATATATATATATATATATAAAACTTTTTAGTGTTATTGTTCTTTGTTTTTTGAGTCCCCTTATTTGAATTTCCGATTCTAGCTCGATTGGCTAGATCGAGAGAAGCGCGATAAGAACATAAGGAGATAACAAAGATAGACACTTTGTTACATTATCTCATTCAGAATTGTCATAACTCACGAGCATCTATAACAAAGTTGCAAGTATTAAACACCGATAATAACATATTATGTATAGTTTCACGTGGGTCTGAATTGCAAGGAAAATACTTGAATTATTCACGTACTTCGACTTTTTGAAACAAATTTAAGACATTAATAATAGTTTATGTAATGTTCCTTTTAAAAAAATAAAATGGATCATTTCGATTTGTGCATGTCATCTTGCAAAGAGATAATGCTAATCTTCTCGATTTGTGTGCACATTATGTCACTCATTAATCAAAGTAATTATAACTTGCAGTACACAAACTGTCAGACCATTAGTACAAACACAAAAACTCTGTTTCTCTAATAGAGTTTAACATCACACACACCAAGGGATTCCCTCCCTAATCTTAAGTCAATTACAATCATTTCCCTACTTAAACACAACAACAGATTTTGTGAAAGTAAATACTAAATTCATACCATTGTTACAAGTCATAATCAATACACTCACATTGTACAACAGTCGACTCAAAAAGAGCAGTGCGCATGGTCCAGAAAGAGCCGAATTATAAGGATCTGTTGTACAACAATCAACTAACATTCTCAATATACTGACCTGACGAGCTCTTATCGTCCGTTAAGTGATATATATATATACCAAAATGCACACGTTTTCGTTTTCCAATATATCTCACGGTACTGAGGAAGTAAGTGAGCCAAATGTGGAAGGCTATTCAAGTACTATTGCTCAAAGCTTCAGTGTGAGATCTGGTGACAAATCGTCTTTTTCAACAGACGGAGTCCACTCTACAGAATTCACATTCGAACATCCAGTAAAAGTAATAGTAGGATGATGAGAGATGTTAACGTTAGTTACTTGACGAAAACTGCCAGGCCATAATAAGTGATCAGTCTCATCGATATCCTCAACGTATAAAGGCGGATTCTGATGGTGTACATATCCAAATCTAGCACTCGTATTGAAATCTAGTGACCTTATTGCTGCTGGAAAACCCTGGTGCATTGAAGAATGAGCCTTGATACCCAACGATCGAGCAGTAGACCCGGGCAATGGCAGAGCAGCCAAATTACCATACCTTTCCGAAAAGATCCCCATTCTCATAGCTCGTTTAGCTAATGTTCTCTCTCGTTTATGAGCATTCTGGTGACCGCCAAGTGCTTGTGAACTATAGAATTTACGTTTGCAGAAATTGCAAGTGAAAACTCTTCTAACTGCTGCTTCCCCTGAAGTTTGGGATGCTGCAAGTTCATTGCTGCTTTCGTCACACGTACTTGATACTGAAAATCCTATCGAATCTTGGCTGGCAAATTCATCGGTACCAGAATTAAAGCCGAGAGACAAGTCAAGTGACACAGGTTCGGGACTAAACTGAGGAAACTCAATGTTAGAAGCAACCTGGCTAGTGATATCAGAATCATTTCCAGATGATGCTTCCATCATAATTTGTTTATAATCTGTTCCAACGGAGGGACTAATTCACAGAATTTAGTGATCGATAACAAGATCTAACAATACCAATGGACTACATCTGCATTACTAACGCCATCCTGCACGTCACAAGAAAACAACATAGTATCATTTTCTGGCTAAAAAATTTATACTTTTGCCCTCGTGTCAGATCCTCCAAACATGCACTAGTTTTGAAGGATCCAACACGTGCCCTCAATATTTTTGAAAGTCCAAACAACATAGGAAAAATTCCGGTTGATGCAACAACCAAATCTTGAAAACGGAATATTGGCAGTCATACACAAAAATCAAATCTGTATCTAAAAGTAACTGTTTTGAAGTGTCTGGCTACATAGCAATATAAAAGACTGCGAAAAATAATTTTATTGTCAAAAATTCTTGAGTTAATGGTAAAAAACACATATGGATCCCTTATTTGAGTTTCATACCTGAACTATCAGGCGCTCGAGTTTCCTACCTGAACTATCACCAACTATCTATCAAAACACACGTCAACTACCAGTTGTTCTCCAATATAAAAAATCACCACGTAGGAAAAGGTAACAATTGATAATTGAGGTGTGTTTTGATAAATAGTTGATGATGGTTCGGGTATGAATTCGCGCACCTGCTAGTTCAGATATAAAACTTGAAAAACCAGGATACTTTAGGTGTGTTTCTGAACCTTCACTCAAAATTCTTTATACCCTTTTCCCTAAATTTATAACTATAAATTCTGTGATGACGATTAGACTCCAGATATACATGAAAAACTATTTACACATAGTACACATACTAAATTGGATTCAAATGAGGTTTTAGTTATGTGAAAGCACTCAAAGAGAAAGGATTTACAAAAAGAATAACTATAGAATTATGATGTAGTTTATATATGAAAACATGAATATGAAGACTTAAGAAAATAAGAACAAGCTAGAAGTGTTCCTTTTTGCAATTATTTTTCAACTATTATTAAGATAAGACAAGTTTTTGAGGTTTTTTTTTCTTTCTTGTACCTATGTATCAACTATTGATGAGACAAGACAAGTTATTGAGATATTTTTTCTTTCTTTCTTTACCTATGTATCATACTTATGGACTTGTGAAAGGGGAAGAGGCCATGAATAATCCAAATTCACGTCACGCAAGGTCCATTCAAGATGAGAACACTTTCTACTATTTTTTTTTATTTTTTATTTTTACATTTTCAAGGCTCGATGTAACCTGAAACCTCTGGTTAAAGGTATTGGAAGGATAACAATAATAATAACTACTATTACTAATACACAAACAATGAACCACATAAGATATGGTTATTAAGGAAGATTAAAATAGAGTAGCTTCTAATCCAATTTATGTATCACAAAGGTTACAAAAGTACATATGATAGAGATTCAAATTTGCAACAAGAAATGATAAATTCTTGCACAATATGATATCTAGTCCCCACCCCCACCCCCTATGATCAAAGTTCAAAATTGATGGGGAAAAAAGAAGAAGAAGAAGAAACACAAGAATGAACAATTAGTAGTGAGATATTATTTATCCTTGTTTAATTTCACCCAAATCCAAACCATAAAACAACAACAACAACAAACACAAAAAGATTTAATTGAAGAATTTAAAAGAACTAATTAATCAAAAAACAAGAACAAAATAAACTAACAAGATATATACCTGTATGGTAGCATACATATTTTTGTTGAAGAGGAAGGGGGAGGTTTGTTAATTGTGGTAATACCAAACAGTATTTTTCATCAAAGGACAAAATATGGTGCTATATCAAATAGGCCCACAACTTTGATCAAAGTGTTACAAGAAAAAGGAACTTTAGGAGTGGGGATATATGGAGGTGTTCTTTCATGTTTAATTATGAGAAACCCAAGGTCAGTTTGTGGGGTGGGTGGGGGGAATAATGGTATATATAATATATTTATCAGTTGTGTTTCTACAAAATCAAATAATTTAACCATATAAAAATACAATAGGAATGTAGTGGCATATGCATGATTTTTTTTTTAAAGTTTCATAAAGTGGTGTCTCATGACACTGCTTGGTATCAAGTATGACATATTTATGTAGGATCCAAAAAAGAAAATCGCATCCTAAAGAGTGTAATCGAGATAGTTTATCTTGACTTAAGTATCAATGAATGATTCTACGACTTATAAAGTCACACAAAAATAATTTTATTGCTGCTTCAATATTCATTTCAAAACTTTAGTTATGAAGTCCACACAACTCTACGAGCTAGGATTCGTGTGGAGTTCATTCAATTTTTTTAAAAAAAATTATATTATATATATAATATTAAAATTATTTCACATATATATATATATATTAAATATTGAATTTTATTAACTTCTTAAATATTAAATTTCATTAACTTCTATCTATATTTCATAGTTATATTTTAATTTTTTTAATAAAAATTCTGATTCCGCGGTATATATCTTTCCTCTCCAACACTTTAATTGTACCATTATAAAGTAGAAGAGGACAGAGAATCTTTGGTGGGACTAACGACATGAATGACTATATAGTTTAACTGTTTTTTTGCTTTCTTTTCACTTAGAATCTCATCCTTTTAGCTTAGCTACATGATCTATTCTGGATTTTTCTTGAAACTCCAAATATCTTTTCTATGACATCCCACAATTGTTCCTCTACCTTTTTTGTGATACATACAAATTAATTCGAATGTATATAACGTGAATTATCACGTAAGATATCACGTAATATATAAAAATTAATTTAAATTTTAATTATCTACTTTTATATATTTAAAATTGGAGATCATAGATATCAGATGAAATCAAATTAAAAAACATATTTATGTATTATGTTCAATTTTTAATTACTAAATATCAGAAAATAAATAACAAAATCACTTATTTTTCTAAAAAATAGTTTTCATTAAGATATTTTTCTAGAAAAAGAGATAATCTACTATTTTTTCTTCTTAAAAAATCAAAAAGATCAATTAAAAAAAAGAAGAAAATAAAATTATATCATATATGCATATATTAAATTTAAATTATGAATCTGCCCCTCATCCTCGGACCATAATAAAATGGGAAGATGGCCTTTCATCGTGATGAATCCATATAAAGTCACCACTCACTTACCTACTTATTTATTTGGGAAAATTAGGCCGATAAACAAATATATACTAGTTAATTAGCTAACATAGCTATAGTTCGAATTAATTATGGTTCGCGGCAAACATATAGTTGTAATTATAGTTTGAGTTTTGTATAATTCGCGCAATTTATACAAACGATGTGCACGAATCGAATTGTATAGTGAAATATACAAACGTTATACAAAAATTACAAATTGTATAGCGAATTATACAAACATATATAAATGTTGCATGGATTATACAAACGCTGCTATAACTATATCTACGAAATATAATTAGCAAACTATAGCTATGGAGCATAATTAAAATATTTTTGAGTGACTTTTATTTTTATTTTTTGGGGGTGGGGGTGGAGACCATGTCCACCATGTCTGTCATAATACAATAAATATATATATTTTATTTTTATTTTTATTTTATTTTTCATTCAATTTTATTTGTTTCATTAATTCACCATGAAGTATTGCAAACTGAATATATAGAATAATACGTTTTTTTTTTTGTTTCCTTATAAGTTATAATTGTAAAGTCTGCTTCCTAATTACCAAAACACACAGGCCACATGCCTAGTGCAGTTTGTTCAGTGTCAACATTGAACTATACCTTCTTTAATCACTTTCTTTTAGATTAAAGTACTAGATTTAACTTATATACCGCGGGATGCACCTGTAATCGTTAACTTCAGAAAATATATATGTATATATAAGATTAAATTTCATTTTAATGTATATATAATCAAATGTCAAATCAGAATTTGAAGTTAATGAGATCTGAATTTTATTGTATGTACCTTGTACATATTCAATGTTTTCTCGATAAAATATGTCATCTTCTTTAATTATATGTATTATTCTCATGAATTGGAGCCGGTCTGAGGTTTTGCGGCTTAATGAAGCTAATTCGTATAATAAAATTAGGTCATCACATATTTTAAGTAATTAATTTATCTACGTAATGGGCCTTTGAGAACATGTACAAAGAAATTTTTGAAAATTTGAACCAAAAATATTTAATAGAAATAGTTTATCATGTGTCAAAGCTCAATTGCAACCAGGGTCGGAGCTAAGTGGGGGTTCGGACAACCCAATAGCTTTTTCGTGAACCCCTACCAAAATTAAATGACGATTCGGTGATAAGAAAGGGGCCATGAAAATGTCTATTACAACGAGTCATAATTTGAATATCTAAATGACATTTACTTATAGGTTTAAAGAGATATCCATGTATTAAGCCTTTTTTTAATTAACCAAATTTAACTGCAACGTCCTTTCTATATTCGTTTTTCCATGATCATATCATTACTTTATCGTAATCCATAATTAGTTGTCTTGTCTTTAATTAATTATCAGTCTTTGAGGAAGCCCATAACATTATTTCATTTTCACCAATCTCTAGGACTAGTCCAACTAACACTTGTATATAGGAAGTATCCTTCTCATATAATTAATTAACACTATTAATATCCTAGGTTAGTATTAAACTTTAATTTTATATATGTTAAATCAATAACAATGAGACACTCATGGTAATCTCACACGTGACAAATATTTAGACTGTAATTACAATACATAACTACGTATAATTTCAAAAAATTATGAAACGTAGTTATATTTGGAGTTTTATGGCTGTTTTTCCGAATTAATGCTTGAAGATGTTATAGAAGTTAATAAAGCCGATGTATCATCAGATGGGGATATAAGTTTGATAAGAAGCATTTCCTCATGATTGTTTGTGGGCGAATCTTGGATTGATTGACTCTAGGAGCTGATTCGGAGAAAGAAGAAGCATGACATGAGCTAGGCGACGGAGAAATTTCTGATAGCGAACTACTTGACTCGATGGATGGAGGGAGAGCCCATAATACACACATGCTTTGATATGGTATGTGTTGATGCAACTTTCCTACACACGATTTTCAACGGATACAATATGCACTTACACAACAGATACTCGCCGTATAAAGCTAATATCCCTCTGATTTAGTTGATACTTGCCGCATGAATACAATTGTAGTTACGTTTCATAAACATGCATATTGTAACTACGCTTCGTAATTATGTTCTCAATTGTATCTATTTATGAATTTTCTCTATTTTTTTCACTTTATTCTAACAAATTTAAGTAAAATAATTTGTCCCCCAAATCCATCACACATTTTGCACGTGACTCCCTTAGATCCAACATAAACCATAGATTAAAATTAAATCTTGGCTTAATCCCAAAATTAACCGACAAATGCACGTTAGCGCCGCTTAAAACGCGGCTCAAGAACCCTTTAACCTTAAACTAATCTTCAATTAAGTACTCTTCAAACATTAATTAACCTAATTGAAGCTTTTGTCAACTAGTATTAAATTTTATTTTAGTACACACTCATTGGTTCTCCAACAACCTAATAAAGCACCCACTAATTAACTTTATTTTCCTTTTTTTAAGATTAAATAAATTGTAATGATCCAAAATTTATAATACTAGGTTAATAATTAAGATAAGGTACTATAATTAGAGGCCATTGATACAATTAATTAATTGAGTATACATTCTTAATTCCACCAAGTTAAGGTAGTGCATTTACTTTTGTATATTCACATGCTTTGCTTTTTATTAATTGTCCTTTAGGTTAATTGTTTATGTATAATCATGTGGAATATTTCTCTACATCTATGTGGTATATGCCTTTCAAGAAGTAATTGATAGATCTTTTCTTTGGTATTAGATTCTCCAACTTGGTAGGATGAGGGGGGGTGGGGGATTGAAAATTAGTTATATATTATCAAAGTTGTTGAGTTGTCCATATCAAAATCAAATATAATAGAACATAGAATTGAATTTACGGACTTAATGGTTGCATGTTGGGGGTACATAGACCGGGTTGGTTCGAATTTTTTATAAACCAAACCAAACCATTTGTGTCGGGTTATTAAATCTATAAACCAAACCAAACCAATAAAAGTCGGGGTTTTTATATCAATTTTTCTCGAGTTTTTCGGGTTTTTTGATTTTTTCGGGTTTTTTTGGGTTTCTCGGATTTTTATAGTATCTAGTAAAAAGCACAGCGCAGTACTTCTTAAAAAGAGTTCTAGTACAAAATATCAACATATAAGATGGATGCAAAATACTGTTTGAAGTTTTAACTTTATAATATAACTTTATAAGATGAGCTTTTTTTGTATATTATTTAGATAAGCTTCTCAAATCTAAATCTAAATGTAAGAAAGAAAACAAAAATTATGAAAAAGTTTTAATAGATATTTTTATGTATAACATAATTTAAAAGTAGTATATCTATAATCGGGTTGGTTTGGGTTCGGTTTGACTTTTTTTTAGTTAAAACCAAACCAACCCTATAATGGTCGGGTTTTTTTTTCAAACACCAAACCAAGTCAAACCAAATCACTAGTCGGGTTTTTTTTCCGGTTTGGTTCGATTTGTCGGTTTGTCCTGTACAGCCCTAGTTGCATGTATATATACTCAAAGTTGTTGCATGTATATAGAGTTGTCCATCTGTCTCTATTTATGTGGTACCGTTTGACTTTACAGAATGATTATTTTTTTTTATGGTCAAAAACAAATCTTAAACATTTATGTGGCTATGAATAATTTCATGAGATGTATATAAGTGTACGCTAATATTTGTTGGAGTTGTATATAAGTGTCAATATCTCGAAAACTTGGCCTTGGATCCAAGTGTGAGGCCCATCATCATCCATGTCCAACTTAAATGATTAGTTCTCTTCATAAAGCCCAATTACTGGCCCAATTATTTTGAAATCAAGCCCAGTTCAGATATTCAATCCAAGTGTTTGCATGATATCTCGGCCGTGAAGTCCAATTTCATTAAAATTTTTATATATATTTAATAGATGTTGAATTTACTAGATTTTTTTTAAGTTAAATTATTTTTTTACATTTTGAATTTCGAAAAACTCTAGTTCCGCCAATAACGAGTTTTTGTCTAATTTTGACTTATATACACTATTACAAGTAGGGGTGTACATGGACCGGGTTGATTCAGATTTTTTACAAACCAAACCAAACCATTTGTATCGAGTTATTAAATCTATAAACAAAACCAAACCAATAAAAGTCGGGTTTTTCGATATCAATTTTTCTTGGGTTTTTCGGATTTTTTCAGATTTTTCGGATTTTTTCAGGTTTCTCGGGTTTTTCATAGTATCTAATAAAAAGCACAGAGCAGTGCTTCTTAAAAAGAGTTCTAGTACAAAATATCAACATATAAGATGGAGACAGAACATTGTTTGAAGTTTTAACTTTATAATATAACTTTATAAGATGGGCTTTTTTTTGTATATTATTTAGATGGGCTTCTCAAGTCCAAATCTAAATGTAAGAAAGAAAACAAAAATTATGAAAAATTTTAAAAAAATATTTATAAATTACATTTTAATAAATATTTTTATGTATAACATAATTTAAAAGTAGTATATTTATAATCAGGTCGATTTGGGTTCGGTTTGACTTTTTTTTAGTTAAAACCAAACCAACCCTATAATGGTCGGGTTTTTTTTCCAAACACCTAACCACGTCAAACCAAACCACTAGTCGGGTTTTTTTTCCGGTTTGGTTCGATTTGTCGGTTTGGTGCGATTTATCGGTTTGCCTTGTACAGTTGTAATTAATTACAAGTATCAAAAAACCTTTTGCTTTTTACAACTCGCAAGAAAGAAAGTGTATCACACCATTCTTTGCTTTGCATTTATCAATCCTAATATACCCATGCAAATTTAGCCAATCTGCGCGGTCGAACCCTTGAAGAATCTAACAAGATAGATAAAATGAAAATAGTACTAAATTTGGTATGTCTAGCAAAACTTCTGAACTATTCAAAAAACATGCAAGTTTTGTTAATCTGACAGAACTTGTGAACAAGTTAACAAGATAGAAAAAAATAAAGATTATATCACGTTTTATTAGTCCCAAAAAATTTATGAATAATTGAACAACACAAACAAGTTTTGTCAATCGATTGAATACGCTACCTAATCCAGAAAAATTTGAGAACAATTTGTATTAAAATTAGGTCTCACCCAACATATGGAAACAACAATAGGGCATGCGGATGTGGGGCAGGAAGGGTTAATAAATCTTTTCTAATAAATGTTTGCTCCCACACAAAGATGTGGATACATATCATCTATGAAATGACAAAACATTAAGTTCAGGTTGACCTATAAATTTCATTTTTTTGCAACTTGCAGAGTTGAGTATTCTTTAGGACATATTTGTTATGTTATGTGCACATCAACTGATTATCTATCAAAATTAAAAGTTAGTACACTGTTTTTTCCCAGCGCACAAGGTTGACCCTTCTAATACTCTAGTCCACAATGTTGTCATTGTTTCTTTGTATTATTACTGGTTCGAACTGTGAAAATAATTACTAATGTTTGCATTATATTAGCCATAGATTATCCATACAAATTTCATCAAGAATGATCTTTAGCGGCAATAGTTTAATTGGGTAATTAACACTTTTTGTAAATATCAATAAAGTTTATAGCAACATTGTATCTAATGACAATTAACTAATGTCAGTAAATATTTTAGCACTCTTTGTTAATATATATATTTATTACCAATAAAAGTTACTTTTGTTGTAGTGATATCACACTCAAAACCCCTTAGGGGTATAAGCAACCTTTCCTCGAACGCTACTAACGTGAGATATTTTGTGCTCGGGGCTGAAAAATTTCCAAGGAGAGTTTAATTTAATTTCTTAACTCTGTTAGGCTAGCAAAGTGGCAGGATAAAACAAAGTAAAAAACAAGATATTTTTCTGGTGATTTAATTAATTATATCAACAAGTACAATATTTAAAGTTTTTAATCGCAATATGATATACAATTGACACGTTAAACAAAAGGACTTATGTACCTTCGTACTTTCAAAACTTCAGATTTTTTTTTTGATACTAGCAGAATGAGGTTTTGAAACATTAAAGTAAAATTGAAGAATAGAAAAAGTATAAAATCTATTATTAAAAAAAACAAACTGTTTTCCAATTTATTAAAAAGGAATTATGGGGTTCAAGTGAAGTTTATTTTTTATCTTCTCATTAAGTCATTATCAAATTTGGGGGTGGGGGGTGGGGGGAGAGAAACTCGATTGTTCATTCATTTTAGGTCATGTCACTATTTGTAATGCTTATGATAGAAGATTGATTGATGAGAGTGCATAAATAATAAAGAAGAACTATCAGGCTTTTAGACTAATAAATTTTTAAAGAAAAGATATACATAATACTTTAGATAAATTTTGCATCAAAATTATGAAATTAAAAAATTAAGGAATATATTATAAGTTCAAAACATCATATTCGTGCTTTTAATTTCTAGTAATATATCTCAAGGGATAAATTTATAATGTCTATCAAGCTAAAGTATACGTATTGTCATGAGTTTGAATCGAAATAAATATGATATTACGGTTATTGTATGACAGAGGATGAGGACATCTAGACTTTGTCGTTTACCGTCGGCTGATACCTCAACAACTTCTTTTTGTAAAAAAATTTAAAACCATTGAAAATTGACCAGTATATTATTGTGGATATTCTTTTTAAATTTTTTGGTCCATATATGTGGATATATTAATTTATAACATGTTAGCTTTATGTTGGACATGTTCAACGAACTTCATTAAAAACACAAAATAATGTGAGCATCATTTTCAAACTCACTATTGACGATTATAAAATTTGAGTATGAAATAATTATGATAAGGAGCATTATGCTAAATAAGTTCAAATTAATTAGGGTTTAATACGAATATCAAATGAAAAACAAAAAAAAAAATCTGAACTCATGGAGGAAATAAAGTCTGATAGTACTCCTAGATACTTCAACTTTTACTTGGAATTATTATCTAATCAAGTCTTGAAACAATCTAGTTGCAAAAATGCAATAAAAAGGTTAATTAAGCAACATATTAGGAGTGTAAAAAATGCGAATTGAACTGAATTTTGACGAATCAAAATAAATTAATAATGCATCGTAATTCAGCCGATCAACTCTTACCAAGTTTTAATTTTATTTTTTATTTTCTTATAATTTGTTTAATTTACTAAACAAAACTAACAAACAATTTTTCTGTTAATTATAATTATATAACATGTCAAACAATATATTTTTGGATAAAAAAAAATCATAAGTCTATGTGGGGATACATATTAGATTCAGATTAGTCTAACTTCTAGTTGGGCAGAGTTGAGTGGATAAAAATTGGTTGAATTAATAAAATAGTCAAAAATTCATTAACTACCCTAAGCTTAAACGAGATAGTCGGATCATAGTTTTATGAGTTAATTTTGTCATCCTATATCATCACACGCACTCTATTCCCCTATGATCACATTAACGTACGGGAGCGTTAGAAGAATTAGAGCATGTTTGAATTGACTTTTGGCTTATGACTTATAAGTCAAAAGTCATAAGTTAGAAAGCTTTTGACTTATTTTGGCTTAAAAATAAGTGTTTATAAGCACTTTTTAACATTACCCAAGCACTTTAAAACTGATTAAAATTTATTTTGGCTTAAAAACACCTAAAATAAGTCAATCCAAACGGGCACTTAATTATAAACGCCAAGAAGAATATTAGATTTAAAAAACTAGAAGAATAATTGTGCCAATTTTTTTAATTTTTTGTTTCAATTTTGCCTGCACAAAATTATAATTTTTTCTTGACCCTACAAATTTCAGTTTATATATTTTCTCTACGAAGATTCTTTTTTTAAAAAAAAACTTAAAATACTTCAATCATTATAAATGACCCATTCATATTGTTTTTAAAAGCCTTAGAAATATGGGCAGCGTACATTAGTAGCAGATAATTAATATTTTTTTCTGAAGAAAGATCAATTATGTACATATAAAATAAAATTGCGTATATACTTTGGTAAAGTTCCTATTAAATTGAGGTCAAAATTGTTGATAAGATTATAATTATTAATTCGTACAAACGTCCCAACGAATGACTCACAGACCAACCATAGAAATGTCAAAGAAGTACAATGATATATACTAGATAATGAAGGAACATAAATAATATAAATAAATAGTACAAATGAATAAAGAATGACACAGACGAATTAAATTATTAAAGAATATAGTAGGATGAATGAAATTAGTTTATTCATAATAAAAAGTTTCGAATTTGAGATTTACTATTTAATTTTTTTTTAGCAAAGAACAATGTTAAAGAGTTTCAGATTGAATGAAAAAGGAATGGTGGTCTTGAACTAGTTTTAACATTGACTTATATTTCTTTATATGGTATCATAAAAAAACTTTGAAGCAGAGCCTTGGAGTAACTGGTAAAGTTGTTGCCATGTGATCAGGAGGTCACGGGTTCAAGCCTGGAAACAGCCTCTGACAGAAATGCAAGGTAAGGCTGCGTACAATAGACCCTTGTGATCGGGCCCTTCCCCGGACCCTGCGCATAACGGGAGCTTTAGTGCACCGGACTGCCCTTTTTTTTTAATCATAAAAAAACTCTCCCCCTTCTTCTAGATGCTAGCCTCCATATTAAATTATTACTCTTGCTTTGTCCAATCTTGATCACGAGGTGAGTTATTGAAGAGTCTTACATCTCATAAAAAAAGATTGATAGTATCCTTATATAATCTTAAAAATTAAAATCCTTCCTATTGAGCTAATTTTTAAGAGTTCAATTAGGTCCAAACTCAATTTTTGTACAAATGATTCCCCTTTTAATGGGACATAAACAACAAAATTTGAATTAGTCAAGCAAGTAGATATAACTAAAATATTGGTTGACTACGAATTACTAACTAGTATATTATTGTGTACAACACTTATTGTGTACTATTTGTTATACATTGAGTATAATTGAAGGCGATTAGGAGATAAAATATTTTTTAATTGATTGGCTAAAAATATTTAAAATAAGATATTTTTATTAGGTGATTAAACAAACTACTAAATTAAACATTAATCAGTAACTTGATAAAAAAGATAACTATTTTGCTATCACATGTCAGATTATATTGATAGCGTAAAAAACTTGTTACATTAATATAAATTATATATATTATGAATAATAATATAATATAACTTAATATTCACGGGAACATTAAGACAAAAGCAAAAAGAAAAAAAGGACACGTCAGTGTTTTGCAGCCTGGAAAGGAGGAAACTCGACAAGACCGAAATATATAGAGTTATTTTGATAGAAAAATAAATATGTCAACTGAGAATAATTAATTCTTGTTAATCTTTTTTGGTTTTATCAATTTTTAAATTAGAAATATTTTTAAAAGGTATAATATGATTTTAACTTAGAACATTTTAATCCTAATTAAATGAAAGCAGTCATTATATTGTGGGGTGAGAGTGGAGAGATGTTCGCTCAATCTTGTTCAGTTCTATTCAAGTTCGGTTTTGTTGATCTTGATAATTCAAATACGAGAAGTGTCTTATAATGTAAAAAAAAAGTACTTTGAATCATTGCTATTTGACTCGGACTTGTTCTAAAAAAGTCGAGGTATTTCAAATTGTTTATTGACATTACCGTGGCTTAAGAGAAAAATACCTATTTAATTACTTCACTCTTAGTCACTGAGATGCAGTGATATATTTCTTGACCTTTAGAGTTTTGAGCTCGAATCTTAAAGAATATTTTTTTTTCAGTAGAATTTACTCTCTCTACTCTCTCTAAATGTATGAAACACGAATTTGGACTATGGGGCCGGTGTTTTCTGATATCGGGCAGAGCCACCTATTGCTTAAGAAGTATATTCGTATCTTATTCGGTAGAAAATTATATTATTTATAAATGATAAAAAATATTTTTTTATATATGTATAATAAATGTCAAATTTCTTTTGATAAATTTATATGTTTACTTCTTCAAATTTTAAACGTCCTGAATTAAAATTCTGGCTCTACGATACCACATGATTATACAAAAGAAAAAATAAACATCTTTTACATTACTGAAACAAATATAATCCTTTTTATCTTAAATTAGAGATATAGAATAATATTAAAAACAAGCGAATCCTCATGGAAAATTGGCTCATCGGAAGCTTTTCTAACGAACATTACATCAAGAATTCCACATTTCCAGCACGCATCCCTTGGAAACTCGCGTGTTCGTAGTAATAACATTAAAAATGGACAAACCTCTGTTAAGGAGCTTTAATTTTCTCCTTTAATGAGCTTCAAATTAATTCGATCGATGAATTTTGAATCCCAAATAATTAATTATACACAGAGAGGCATTGCACAAAAAAAGGAGAGCATTTTTTTACAAACAAGTAGAAGAATTATTCTAAGATGAACTCATCAAAAGTTCATCTAACAATTCAGTACCCAAATCTTCAAATACAAAAACATTATTTTCCCTCTTTCTTTTCTTTCTATTTCTCTTATGTTTAACACATCTCATTTTATTTGTTGCCTTTAAAACAGCAGCTGGTGAAATTCCATCTTCACAAATATACTTAATATTTTCTAGTGATTCTTTTACTTTGTCCAATGGAAAATTTAGAAGTGCCAATGAACCTCTCATTGAAAGTGCAGCTTGGTCATATGCTAAAGCAGCTTCTTCACCAGTATTAAATGTCCCTAACCAAACTCTTATTCCATTTCTTGTTGAGTCTCTTATTTCTGCTGCATATTTTCCCCATGGTCTCTTTCTAACTCCTATGTAGTGCTTTTTTTCTTCTAATTCTGTAGGGTTATTGTTATCATGAGATGTAACCTCTTCGACGTCATGATGGTTGTTGCTTCCTTTTGAGGAATCAGTGTTGTCTGAGGATGAAGAACTTCTTGGTAGTTGATGTTCCTTCTGGTAGCTTCCTTTCGAGGAATTAGTGCCTGAGAATGAAGAACTTCTTGGTAGATAATGATCGTTGTTCTGCTCAACAGAGTCAACTTTCCATGGATAACATTCTTTCGAGGAATTAGTTTCTGAGAATGAAGAACTTCTTGGTAGATAATGATCGTTGTTCTGCTCAACAGAGTCAACTTTCCATGGATAACATTCTTTCGAGGAATTAGTTTCTAAGAACGAAGAACTTCTTGGTAGATAATGATCGGCGTTATGGTCAATGGAGTCAAATTCCCATGGATATTTAGTCAAATGTTCATCTAAGAAAAGTTCATTCCATGGTAATAATGGTGATTGTTCTTGGAAGGAATTGAAATTTGGATATTGAATTTTAGAGGATGAAAATTCCATTTCTATTATAGAGGAATTGGATAAATATTTTTCATGACATTTTTATTGGTGTTTGGGTTGTCAAGAGTCTCAAAAACTCTTGGATAGCTAAGATTTATGTAGATGGTACATTGGATGAGGAAGGGGAGATAATAAGAATATGTTAAATTGTTGCAAGAACTTATGAAACTTATTTATTAATTGGACAATTATATAAGTGGACATGACACTTTTAATATTGTTCAAAGACTTTTCCCACTTCCTCTCTTGACTTGACTTGATCCAAAACACCTCTAGTCTTCCTCATAAAAAAAAATAAAATTATAAAATTGGATAAAAAATGTGTCATATTCATCCTTTTGTAAAAGCATACAAATTTAGGATTTAACTTCTACACATGGACAATGTAAATATACTTTTACCACAAACAATAACAATTACATATTTAATTTACAACAAACAATAACAATTACATATTTAATATGTAATATCATAAGTGTGATTTAAGAAGGTTCATGATATGTAACGCAATCTTATTCTTGTCTTATAAAAATAGCAAGATTATTTATGACAATTCAACTATAAATATTCTTTTATATCATCAGTAAATTTTAACTATTGATAGTAAATTAATTATCATTTTTACCATATAACTTATTTATGTCTCTCAAGAAATTCACTTATAATTAACTAATAAATAACTTTATTGCATAAATATTTTTTTAATATCACCAATGTATACATATAATCTTTAAAATTCTAAAAAAAAAGTATAGGGTAGGGGCCGGTTTTAAACCCTAGAAGAAGCAATACACCTAATTGGTAAGAATTTAGTGTCATGGTTGTACTAAATTGACATATTCTCCAACTGGCAACATTTAAATGTTCATATTTAAAGATGAAAATCTCATGAAATATCTAGAAGGTAGGTTTTATTAATTTATTCCTCAATATTTATATCAGATCTATTAATATATAATACATGTCTTTGTATATATTATTACTATCACTAAATTACAATTAAATAATACACATTCTCACAATAATTTATCATTTAATTATATTAAATTAAGATATTTTGGTGAAAATATCAGATGTTGAACTGTTGATAAGTTTCCACGCTTTATTCGTTGGAAAATGACAGAGACTAGAATATATATATTAGTTAATTAATATACATAGTTATAATTTAAATAATTTTTATTCGC